>NW_027516931.1:0-714029 GCF_048772815.1 Callospermophilus lateralis
TTCACACTTTTCTCCTCTTATTGTGTCTTACTTGGGGCGAAGGTAATATCATGGCACTTCTCTGGATGTGAGTGGGAAGATTTTTGTGTAGCACATGTTTACATACACATTGGAGTCATTTTCCAATTTTCCATTTGAAATACTGAATCCCTGACATTAACCCCTACCCTACTGGACTCTGACTAATAATCTTAATATGATGGTGAGAAATAACCCAAAAAGAATAGAAATACAAGCAGTTCAGAGGAGGCATGTTGTGTAGTTGGAATTGCCTTTTGCATTATATAGTGTAGGAGTTATAAATCTAGTCAATTTTTTGTTGAAATAACTCTACATGTGTTTTTAAAGTTAACAAATATGTGAATTCCTGTCTCCCTTTCTCTGTAGTCTATACGGTGCATGTATTTTTATATGCACATAGAAAATCCTATCTGGTATCACACGTATATACTTGTGAGGTGGCTGAATTGGCAGATACAAATTGTGAGAAGAGATCACTCCTCCTAAACGCTGTTGGAACTGAAAATTCAACCTATGGGTGAGCTTCCAAGTTGAATAACATTATACATAAATCCATGTTCAGTAAATGAATATTTTTTGCATCTGTGGATTATATATATTTCATGATGAATTTCGATTGGCATATATATTGCTACTTTTTTTCTTTTATTGGTTGTTCAAAACATTACAAATCTCTTCACATATCATATTTCATACATTAGATTCAAGTGGGTTATGAACTCCCATTTTTACCCCAAATACAGATTGCAGAATCACATCGGTTACACATCCACATTTTTACATAATGCCCTATTAGTTACTTTTGTATCCTGCTACCTTTCCAATACTCTACTATCCCCCCTCCTCTGCCCTCCCATCTTCTCTCACTACCCCATCTACTCTAATTCATTTCTCTCCTTGTTTATTTTCCCATTCCCCTCACAACCTCTTACATGTAATTTTGTGTAACAATGAGGGTCTCCTTCCATTACCATGCAATTTCCCTTTTCTCTCCCTTTCCCTCCCACCTCATATCTTTGTTTAATGTTAATCTTTTCTTCCTGCTCTTCCTCCCTACTCTGTTCTTAGTTGCAATCCTTATATCAAAGAAGACATTTGGTATTTGTTTTTTAGGATTGACTAGCGTCACTAAGCATAATCTGCTCTAGTACCATCCATTTTCCTGCAAATTCCATGATTTTGTCATTTTTTAGTGCTGCATAATACTCCAGGGTGTATAGAAGCCACATTTTTTTTTTTTTATCCATTCATCTACTGAAGGACAACTGTGTTGGTTCCACAGTGTAGCAATTGTGAATTGTGCTGCTATGAACATCGATGTGGCAGTATCCCTGTAGTACACTATTTTAAGGTCTTAAGGGAATAGTCCAAAAAGGGCAATAGCTGGGTCAAATTGTTGTTCCATTCCCAGCCTTCCCCAGAATCTCCATACTGCTTTCCAAATTGGCCGCACCAGTTTGCGGGAACATCTCTCCACACAGGCCTGGTTTGGTCCTTCTTCTCTACATTAAGAAGAGAAAGGCTTATTCAGACACAACCCTTCATCCTTAAAAGGTTGTTTCCCATGGAAGATGACTTTTGCTCTCTCAGGTCCTTCATTGCTGCCTACATCTTCTTCAGGGATCAAATCTACATGGAACCTCAAAGGTTCTCAGCAGGTGGAAGATACCCTAAATTCCTGTATTGTAAGATGAACTCTGTACCTGCTCTTCTGTAAAGTTAAATTGAGGGAACAGTGTATGGTTAGGGTTAATAACATGTTCGATTTGGGTTAGTAATCATTCTGCTGGATGAATAATGGTATTGGAAAACTGCCATATTTACAAGAATATACAGCTGAAATATAAGTATGAAAACAGAAATCTAGGTAAGATTTGAAGTCCACAAGGGGATTAGGCCCTTGTTTGGGATATTTAGCTTTTAATTACGTTCTGCAAAATTGTCTCAGATAAATCGATAATCCATGGCATAGGACCTTGGACCTTGGATGATTGATTGTAGAAGAGAACATCCACTCAAAATAGGATAGTTGGTAGGTTTAGGAAGAAGAGTGAGTATAAAATTTGGACCAAATATTCTTTAGCAATAGGGTTTTGGTTATAGAGTGAATGTAAATGTCAGCACATGTGAAGAGTCAGTCACAATGATGAACTGGAAAAAATATAAGAAAGAAGATATCAATAGAGACAATACAAAATCAGGCAATTATAATGTGAGTGATAGGATTAGACATTTTCAACAGGATTGGGATTGAATACATAATCTTAGGAAGAAAAAAATAGGTAGTCACCAATAGGAATGATATTTGAAAGCATTAGGCAACCTGGACATGGATGTTTTTAGTAATCCATGTTCACTTTCCATTTAGGATTTGGTACAATCATAAGTGTGACCTTTACATTTGTGCCCAGAAAATTATTGTGATAAAATATATATGTAGATCATGTGACATGATTATTTCTTCCACTATTACTGGGAGCAATATTTGAAGACATATAAATTAGTATTGGGGGTACAAAGTGGTGTACCCTGAGTCTATGAATATAGAGAAAATGCATGAATAGAACTTACTGTGAATAAATAATATAACTGGTTCCTCTTTAAATAATAGATTGAATTGATATCTGAAAGTATATTAGAAATCATTAATTGACATAAAATCAGTCATTCCAACCAGTTATGTATCTAATGGTAATCTTAGGGTTATTGTTTATCTTGAAGTGTGTGTGAGTTTTGCTTCAAAAGTGATAATGAAAATGGAAAATATTGTGTTTGGTAAGAAGTCTCATGAAAAGACCAGTCAAAAAATATGGAGGAATACATGTGTTCTGAAGCAGGAAGTGATTGAAAGTGAAACAAATGCCTATAAATTTGCTAAATTGTGGATGAAATATACATCCTATAATGTGCATAAACTGATGAAATAGTAGTGTACCAGTGTTGAATAAAAATGAATGTCAAAATGTACGTCATGTCCCATAGGAATCTACTTGCATTGATGTTAAACTGGGTCAGTTACTGTAGAAATATTAGGATTCGCGTGCATCATTCACCTAAGTGAGTTTTCTTTTTTTTTAATTTTTATTTATGATTCTTCAAAACATTACATAGTTCTTGATGTATCATATTTCACACTTTGATTCAAGTGGGTTATGAACTCCTATTTTTACCCTGTATACAGATTGCAGAATCAAATCAGTTACACATCCATTGATTCACATATTGCCTTACTACTGTATGTTGTATTCTTCTGCCTTTCTTATCCTCTACTATCCCCCCTCCCATGCCCTCTCCTCCCCTCTTCTCTCTCTAATCCCACTACTCTAATAAATTTTCCCCCTTGTATTATTTTTCCCTTTCCCCTCACTTCCTCTTGTATGTAATTTTTTATAACCCTGAGGGTCTCCTTCCATTTCCATGCAATTTCCCTTCTCTCTCACTTTCCCTCCCACCTCACATCCCTGTTAAATGTTAATTTTCTTCTCATGCTTTTCGTCCCTTCTCTGTTCTTAGTTACTCTCCTTATATTAAAGAAGACATTTGGCATTTGTTTGCTAGGGTTTGGCTAGCTTCACTTAGCATAATCTCCTCTAATGCCATCCATTTCCCTGCAAATTCTATGATTTTGTCATTTTTTAATGCAGAGTAATACTCCGTTGTGAATAAATGCCACTTTTTTTTATCCATTCATCTATTGAAGGGCATCTAGGTTGGTTCCACCGTCTTGCTATTGTGAATTGTGGTGCTATGAACATCGATGTAGCAGTTTCCCTGTTGCATGCTCTTTTTAGGTCTTTAGGGAATAGAATGAGAAAGGGAATAGCTGGGTCAAATGGTGGTTCCATTCCCAGCTTTCCAAGAAATCTCCATACTGCTTTCCAAATTGGCTACACCAATTTGCAGTCCCACCAGTAATGTACAAGTGTACCTCTTTCCCCACATCCTCCCCAGCACTTGTGTTTGTTTGGCTTCATAAATGCTGCCAATCTTACTGGAGTGAGATGGTATCTTAGGGTGGTTTTGATTTGCATTTCTCTGATTGCTGGAGATGGTGAGTATTTTTTCATGTACTTGTTGATTGATTGTATGTCCTCCTCTGAGAAGTGTCTGTTCAGATCCTTAGCCGATTTGATGATTGGGTTATTTGTTATCTTATTGTCTAATTTTTTGAGTTCTTTGTATATTCTTGATATTAGGGCTCTATCTGAAGTGTGAGGAATAAAGATTTGTTTCCAGGATGTAGGCTCCCTATTTACCTCTCTTATTGTTTCTCTTGCTGCGAAAAACCTTTTTAGTTTGAGTAAGTCCCATTTGTTGATTCTAGTTATTAACTCTTGTGCTATGGGTGTCCTTTTGAGGAATTTGGAGCCCAACACCACAGTATGTAGATCGTAGCCAATTTTTCTTCTATCAGACGCCATGTCTCTGATTTGATATAAAGCTCCTTGATCCATTTTGATATAACTTTTGTCCATGGCGAGAGAAAGGGATTCAGTTTCATTTTGTTACATATGGATTTCCAGTTTTCCCAGCACCATTTGTTGAAGATGCTATCCTTCCTCCATTGCATGCTTTTAGCTCCTTTATCAAATATAAGACAGTTGTAGCTTTTTGGATTAGTCTCTGTGTCCTCCATTCTGTACCATTGGTCCACCTGCCTGTTTTGGTACCAGTACCATGCTGTTTTTTTTTTTTTTTTACTATTGCTCTGTAATATAGTTTGAAATCTGGTATCGCTATACCGCCTGATTCACACTTCCTGCTTAGAAATGCTTTTGCTATTCTGGGTCTTTTATTTTTCCATATGAATTTCATGATTGCTTTCTCTATTTCTAAAAGAAATGCCCTTGGGATTTTGATTGGCATTGCGTTAAACCTATAGAGAACTTTTGGTAATATCACCATTTTGATGATGTTAGTTCTGCCTATGCATAAACAGGGTATATTTTCCATCTTCTAAGATCTTATTCTACTTCTCTTTTTAGGATTCTGTAGTTTGCATTGTATAAATCTTTCACCTCTTTTGTTAGGTTGATTACCAAGATTTTTTTTTTTTGAGGATATGTGAATGGAGTGTTTTTCCTCATTTCTGTTTCAGAAGTTTTGTCGCTCATATACAGAAATGCTTTTGATTTATGCATGTTGATTTTATATGCTGCCACATTGCTGAATTCATTTATTAGTTCTAGTAGTTTTTTTTGTAGACCCTTTTGGGTTTTCTATATAAAGAATAATGTCATCTGCAAATAGTGATATTTTAAGTTCTTCTTTTTCTATTTTTATGCCTTTAATTTCTTTCGTCTGTCTAATTACTCTGGCCAGTTTCGAAAACTATATTGAATAGAAGTGGTGATAGAGGACAGCCCTGTCTTGTTCCAGATTTTAGAGGGAATGCCTTCAATTTTTCTCCATTCAGAATGATACTAGCCTGAGGGTTAGCATAGATAGCTTTTACAGTGTCGAGGTAAGTTCCTGTTATCCCTGGTTTTTCTAATGTTTTGAACATAAAGGGATGCTCTACTTTGTCGAATGATTTTTCTGCATCTATCTAGATGATCATATGCTTCTTATCTTTAAGTATATTTATGTTGTGAATAACATTTATTGATTTCTGTATATTGAACCGTCCTTGCATCTCAGGGATGAATCCTACCTGATCATGATGCACAATTTTTTTGATGTGCCTTTGTATCCAATTCGCCAGAATTTAATTGAGGTTTTTTGCATCTAGGTTCATCAGAGATATTGGTCTGTAGTTTTCTTTCTTTGAGGTGTCTTTGTCTGGTTTCGGAATCAGAGTGTTCTTGGCCTCATAGAATGAATTTGGCAGAGCTCCCTCTTTTTCTATTTCCTGAAATATCTTGAAAATTATTGGTATTAATTCTTTTTTAAAGGTCTTGTAAAACTCCGCTGTATACCCATCTGAACCTGGACTTTTCTTGGTTGGTAGTCTTTTGATTGCTTCTTCTATTTTATTCATTGATATTGGTCTGTTTAAATTGTGTGTATCCTCCTGACTCAGTTTGTGCAAATCATATGACTTAAGAAATTTATCAATGTCTTCACTATTTTCTATTCTATTGGAATGTAGGTTTTCAAAATAATTTCTAATTGTCTTCTTTATTTCTGTAGCATCTGTTGTTATATTGCCTTTTTGATCCCATATGTCAGTAATTTCAGTTCTCTCTTTCTTCGCTTAAATCCAAAACACTCCCACATGACACTCATCTTCTTCCATATAGACACTCATCATACCCTGTGGCTGGAGGTTTCTATGAGAGGCAAGGCCAAGAAAGTGTCCAAAATAAGCTCACTTGCCCCTCATTTGCCTAAAATCATGGTGGCCTGGGTACTCTTCCTTTGAACCAGGAATGATCAAATATTCCTGCTGGTAAAGTGTTCCGCTTTTCCAATTTGAGGCCTACTAGCTGTCAGGTATAGATTCTTTATGTGATTTGGAGTCATGAGAAAACCCAAGCACCTATGGGATAGCCTCTGCAGGGATTTGAAAAACACATTTGACCCAAAGGATCCCTATTCTCACTTGATGTAGGTCAGGAACCCAACCTAAGAAGGCAAAAAAATTTATCCACAATGACTGCTCTTTTGGCCATTTTGGTTTGGAAGCACAGGGGATTTTTATTTAGATCTATCAGGTGCTGAGAATTTAAGCCACAACCTCACACAAGGACAAGAGGCTGATTCAAGCACATCCCATTCCAAAGCAATTAAGCAAAGAGCCACAGGTGATGCCCATTCATTTCCATATGAAAACAGTTTTCTTAAGGCTTCACAAAGGGGTGGCCTGAGGTAAAGACCTTCTTGACATTCAGGGTAATAGAAACATAAGTAAGCAAAAGGCCCAAAGCAGGGTTTCTCCACTAAGACTTTCCTGGTCACACTGATATCTGAGTTTTCTGAGATTCTCCCATTCCCTTCAGCTATCAGTACATGGCCATGTCACAGAGCCTTGTGGTGGTACATATGTTGGACACAAAACCATGAGCCTATTCAGGAGAGTGGCCAGAATTCACGAAGAAACAGGAACTTAGAAAGATAGTAGGTATTGCCCATCCATAGGCAAGCCACTCTCCATTCTTAAATTGGGCAGGATGAACGCTGGGACACTTTATATTAGACAGGACACAACCATTGATGCATTCGCTTTTCAAAGGTCTACAACCACGGATACAGTGGGATACACAAACAAAGAAACACTCGCCATGTCAAATGACTTATTAAAAACAGTCCACTCCAAACCAAACAAACTGCCTTTCCTACCTATTCTCATAACATGAGACAAAACTAAACTCACATGCACACCCACAAAGGCACCTCCTTTACCCAAGTAGGTCTGTGACTATCCAGAGTGTCCTCAGACTGATTGGCCATACTATGTTCCCACGAAATGGCCTGTCCTGTCTCAGATCTGGTCTTCATTACCAACTCTGTAAAGTTGTCAGGAGCCATCAGGGAGTCACTACCTGCTTTCTCAGGAAGGCCCCTCTTCAGAGCTTTCCTGGCATTTAACCATCCACAGATCAGTATTTACCAAGAAAGACTGACTCTGTCTTTGGTAAATCCAAACAAGTGAACCCAATGGGACTGGGACTGGGATTGGCTCTGGGTGCTTGGCTTCCTGGATCCCGAGTTCAGCAAATTGCATCAACAAAGAAGTGAGGTAGGTCAATTCCTTCAGGAACTGAATGAGGTCACTGCCTTGGTAACCACTTTGTTCTAACAGATGCTTCGAAGGTTCCCATGAGATGGAGGTTACCCCTACATCCTGTGACACATTCAGAAGTTAGAATTGTATATCGACCATAGGCACCCGGGAACTGCTCTCCACACAGGCTGTGGTGAGCCGTTTCTGCAGATTATGGTCGCCATTGCAAGATGGCGCTGGCTCCACTGTGGTCTGTAATAAACAACTCCTTGTTTGGGAGAGTTGGTGCATGGTTTCTCAGCACCCTGTGAGAAAGTTCCACATGGCAGCTTCGCATTGGGGCTTGGGATGCTTTATTAAGGCTGGGTGGGGCATCCGACGGGGAATTAGAAGAAATATCAAGGGCCTGAATAAACTGCTGAAAGAAGATTCCTGAGTTGCGTCTTCCTTGTGGGCAAGGGGTCGCGACAAGTGGTGCTGAAAACCCGGGAACCAGAACTTTCAGCAGTCAGGGGTGGTGCACCAATTAGTCCCAGGTAAGTAGGACCCACAGTCAAAGCGGAGATCAGTCCTAGATAAGTAGGACCCGCTATCAAAGCGGAGATCAGTCCTAGGTAAGTGGGACCCGCGGTCAAAGTGGAGATTAGTCCCAGATTAATTGGGACCCGCGGTCAAAGCGGAGATTAGTCCCAGATTAATTGGGACCCGCGGTCAAAGCGGAGATTAGTCCTAGGTAATTAGGACCTGCTATCAAAGCGGCAGCTCCTCTGTAAAGCCAGAGAGAGCATTAAATCTTATTGCAGCTGCACTGTGTACTTTCGCTCTTACTTTCACTTTTGTTTGTTGTGTGTCTTTTGTTGTGTCATGGGTGCCGTATCTTCAAGTCTGCTTCTCCTGGCCCTAGATAACCTGTTACGTTCCAAGGGCCTAAAAGTGAAACGTAGTACTTTACAGAGATTTTTACAGAAGACAGATATTGTTGCCCCGTGGTTCGCATTTTCTGGCAGCCTCACTATACCTAGCTGGGATAAGTTAGGCACAGATCTTGACTTTGCTTCTGAGCAGGGCATATTAGAGGGTGGGGTGATAGCCCTTTGGAAGATGATCCGTAGTTGCCTCGCAGATGGCAGATGTCAGGAAGCACTTACTAAAGGACAAGAAGTTTTAGAGCTATTACATGAAGAAAGATCAGAAATGGCAGGCAGTGAGGTATTTCAGGAGGGTGGGAGTGTGCGAAGTGAGAAACAGGGGAGGAAACAATTATCTCCGGCAGGCAGTGACGTATTTCAGGAGGATGGCAGTGTGCGGAGCAAGAAACAGGGGAGGAGGCGATTGTCTCTGGCACGGAGTGAAATATTTCAGGAGGAAGGGAATGTGCAGAGCGAGAAACAGGGGAGGAGGCGATTGTCTCTGGCACGGAGTGAAATATTTCAGGAGGAAGGGAATGTGCAGAGCGAGAAACGGGGGAGGAAACGCTTGTATCCATATCTCAGTACACTGCGCACACTCCCATGCAAAAGTGGGTCAGAAGAGGAGGAGGATGAGAAGGAGGAGCTCGGGAGACTGTCTCGGCAGCTAGGGAGTTTAACTATGGGAGAAGGGAACAAAAATAAACAGGAGCTCAAGAAAAATGATCCTCCGGACCCGCCGCCGTACGGTGAGGGTGTTTCGAGGAGAGCTTTCCATGCCCAAGCATGGAGGGCTGTTAACGCTGAGATGGGTCTTGCTTATCCAGTTTTCCAGGATGACAATAGGGGAAGATTCCATGAGCCTTTAGATTTCAAAATTGTGAAGACCCTGGCAGAGTCTGTGCGCACTTATGGGGTGGATGCCGCCTTCACATTAACTCAGGTGGAGAGTCTGTCTAGATACTGTATGACTCCCTCTGATTGGGCTAGCCTTGTTCGGGCTTGTGTTTCTCCAGGCAAATATTTGGACTGGAGAGCCTTTGTGCTAGAGGGCGCTGTAGAGCAGGCTGCCCAAAACTATGCGGCCGGACACCCCCATTGGGACAAGGAAATGCTTTTGGGACAAGGCAGATTTGCTAATCAACAAACAGGATACCCCCCTGAGGTATATGAACAGATCAATAACATTTGTATCCGTGCATGGAAATCACTCCCAAATAGAGGAGAAGTGTCTGGCAATTTAACAAAAATCATGCAAGGCCCCACAGAACCTTTCTCGGACTTTGTTGCTAGGATGGTGGATGCCGCAGGAAAAATCTTTGGTGACCCTGATAGAGCAATGCCCTTGATTAAACAACTTGTTTTTGAGCAATGCACCAAAGAATGTAAAGCAGCAATCGCTCCTTATAAAAACAAGGGCATAGAAGCTTGGATGAAAGTGTGTAGAGAGCTTGGAGGACCTTTAACTAATGCAGGTCTTGCAGCTGCTGTCCTTCGGATCGCAAAAGGGGGCGGTCCTGGTGCCGGAACATGCTTCCATTGTGGTCAATCCGGCCATTTCAAACGTGACTGTCCCAAAAAATGCAATTTTACTGGACCTCCTCGCGGTGGCCCTTCTAATAGCCCTCGTCAACCGGGGCTGTGTCCAAAATGCAAAAAGGGGAAGCATTGGGCAAGAGAGTGTAGATCAGTGAGGGACATCCATGGACAGCCTATTTCAGCTGGGCCAAAAAACGGCCGAAGGGGCCCCCGACCCCAGGGCCCACGAATATATGGGGCAATGGAGAACGTCACACCCGAACCCGAGATATGGCCTTCTCTGCGCCATCCCACGAGATGCGGAGAGCCACTACATGTGCCGCGGGATTGGACCTCTGTTCCACCTCCCGACTCGTATTAACAACTAAGATGGGAATCCAATTGGTGGAAACTGAGTTCAAAGGGCCTTTACCCCCTGGCACTGTAGGTTTGTTAATTGGACGTGCATCCTCTATCCTACAAGGTCTTCATGTTTTCCCCGGAGTTATAAACCCTGATACTGTAGGGGCAGTAAAAGTTATGGTGGAAGCTCCAAGGGGCCTTGTGTCTATCTCCCCAGGGGATCGGATTGCTCAATTGCTAATTTTGCCTAGTTTGCATAATCACTTCCCTGCTGACTCAAGGTCACGGACAGGAAATCAGATTGGTACCACCGGAGAAAATTGTGCCAATTTGTCACTGGATATGAGCAATCGCCCCACTTTGGAATTAAGCATAGAAGGTAAATCTATTGTGGGATTGCTGAACACAGGAGAAGATCGTAGTATCATAGCCCTTAAGGACTGGTCTAGGGGATGGCCAGTGCAGGCTTCTGATCAATCCTTAAGAGGACTTGGATATGCCCAAGCCCCTCAAATCAGCTGTAGACATCTATCTTGGAAGGACTCGGAAGGACATGATGGTACCTTTCAGCCTTATGTACTTGACTTACCCATTTCTTTATGGGGCCGTGATCTGATGAAAGACATGGGGTTCACTCTTAGTAATGACTATTCCCCAGTGTCTCAACATATCATGCAAAATATGGGGTATAGGCCAGGTCTAGGACTAGGAAGGCACCTACAGGGATGTAAGCATCCTGTGCAAGGTCATCAAAAGCTTAACAGGTTTGGTCTGGGTTTTTCCTAGGGGCCACTGGGGCTCAAATACCTATAACATGGCTCACCGAGGAGCCTGTTTGGGTGCCTCAGTGGCCTCTTCCCTCCGTTAAACTGGCAGCAGCCCATGATCTAGTCAAAGAACAACTTGATTTGGGTCACATCCAACCTTCTACTTCTCCATGGAATACTCCCATATTTGTCATTAAGAAAAAATCAGGGAAGTGGCGCCTACTGCATGATCTACGAGCAGTTAATGCTCAGATGCAGCTTATGGGGCCCATTCAAAGAGGGCTGCCTCTGCTCTCCTCTGTTCCTCAAGGCTGGCATATAATTGTTATTGACATTAAAGACTGTTTCTTTTCCATTCCTTTGCATCCTAAAGATTCACAACGTTTTGCTTTCACCCTTCCCTCGTGTAATCACGAAGAACCAGATCAAAGGTTTGAGTGGGTGGTGTTGCCACAGGGGATGGCTAACAGTCCCACGATGTGCCAGATGTATGTGGGGAAGGCACTCGCACCTCTCAGACGTAAGTATTCCTCCACCAAGATCATTCACTATATGGATGATGTGTTATTGGCCGCAAAATTAGAACAGACAGTTTATGAGGCTTATAAAGAACTCGTGATGCTGTTGGCTCAACATGGACTGCACATCGCACCTGAAAAGGTTCAAACGGGGGATTCTATCAGGTTTTTGGGAGCGACAATTGGGTATGACAAATTAAAACCACAAAAAATTACCATCAGGACTCAAGATCTCCAAACTCTAAATGATTTTCAAAAATTGCTGGGAGATATTAATTGGATAAGAGGATATTTACATATTCCTAATATTGTGCTCCAGCCTTTGTATGCTACTCTTAACGGTGATCCAGATCTTGCTTCCCCTCGTAGCCTCACTACTGAGGCTAGAGCGGCCCTTATAAAAGCAGAACAAGCTATACAGCATGCCACTCTATGCAGGCTCCAGAGTGATAAACCTTTCCAGTTATGTGTGCTTGCCACTATGCGGCAGCCTACTGGAGTACTGTGGCAAGATGGGCCTTTACTATGGATCCACCCACATGTATCCCCAGGAAAATCCTTAGAATATTATCCTGATGCTGTTGCAGCATTGGCACTTAAAGGGATTCAACAAGGCATTCAATTTTTCGGCCAATCACCTTCTTCTCTTATCATACCCTACACTAAAGCTCAACTTAATGTTTTATGTGCTACTCTAGACAACTGGGCTATTCTGTGTTGCTCGTTTCAAGGGGGTATTGATAATCACTACCCTTCTCATCCATTACTCCATTTTGTTAAAGAACATCCCATCATTTTCCCTAAGGTAACTTCATCCAGTCCAATTCCGGGGGCTGTTAACATTTTTACTGATGGTTCCAAGTCTGGAATGGGAGCTTATGTAATTAATGACTCTCCCCCTATCCAGCATCAATTTGCTCCTGGAAATCCACAATGGGTAGAACTACAAATTGTTATTGAAGTTTTTAAACAGTGTTCTTTTCCTTTTAATCTTATTTCGGACTCCAGCTATGTGGTACAAGCACTAAAAGTCCTGGAGACCGTGGGAAATATTAGTGATGCCCACAATGTGTCTGTTTACTTTACTCAGCTTCAACAGCTTATCTCTAACCGCACTGCTTCTTTTTATCCAATGCACATCAGGGCTCACACCTCTCTTCCTGGTCTGTTATCCCAAGGTAATGCCTGTGCGGGCTTAGCCACTAGAGGCCAATTGATATGCTTGGCTTCCTCCTTAGAGAGGGCTAAGTTGTTTCACCAAAACTTCCATGTTAATGCATTAATGCTTCGCAGGCGTTTTTCCATTTCAAGAGCGGATGCTCGGCAGATAGTATTGCAATGTCCCCATTGTGTCACATTTCTTCATCCCCCTAATTATGGAGTAAACCCACGGGGATTAAAGCCATTGATTGTTTGGCAAATGGATGTGACACATATACCTGACTTTGGTAACCTTAAGTATGTGCATGTTTCCGTTGATACGTGCTCTGGAATTATCCATGCTTCTGCTTTATCAGGAGAAAAGGCACATAATGTCATTACTCACTGTTTAGAGGCATGGGCAGCATGGGGTGCACCTGCATCCCTTAAGACTGATAATGGACCTGCTTATACTGGCAGACAATTTACAGTTTTTTGTTCTACTATGGGAGTGCAACTTACTCATGGTTTGCCTTATAATCCTCAAGGACAAGGCATTGTTGAGTGTGCTCATCGCACCTTAAAGGAAACTTTACAAAAACAAAAAGGGGGAATAGGAGCTGAACACACTCCTAAAGAACGCCTGTCCTTAGCTCTCTTTACCATTAATTTTTTGAATTTGGATATTCATGGTCGCTCTGCGGCCGATAGACATGTGTCCCCTCAGCCCTCTGTGATTGGCTATGTTAAGTGGAAGGATGTTCTTACGGGCCAATGGAACGGCCCTGACCCCGTGCTGACATGGGCACGAGGATCTGTATGTGTTTTTCCCCAGGATCGTACGGAACCATTGTGGGTCCCTGAGCGCTTGACAAGAAGAGTCTCGACATCAACTGACCAGCAACAAGAGACACCACAACAATCCTGTGATGAGGATCTTCATTCTACTAAGTGCTCTGTCTCTGGTGCTGGTGCCGATGGCACAGGCGACACCAATGCGGTGGTGGGCAGTGGCACGGGCATGGCCAATGCCGATGCCGGTTCATGGTAATTCTAGTGTCCTCCCCACTCTTTTTTCTACCTCATGTGAGATGTCTGCTCCCTGTGCCTCTCCTAGAGGGGACATGGAGAGAATTTTTAATCAATCTCAAGTTAATCTCACAGGAGTTTTTTGTTTCAGCCTTAGAAACGCTAATTGCATTAGCCTTAAGACCAAAAATTTGACTAACTGGGAGGACCCATTGTGGTCCAATCAGGTCTCAGGAAGCATTATCAGTGCTGTATTGAGCAAGGTAGCTTCGGGGAATCAATCAGGCTCAGAGACCCCTGCAAACAACAGCTCTGCTCTTAACATAACTACCTTGGCTATTATCTCCGAGGTACTAATCCCAGTGCCTCCTTTTCTAGTAGTATTTATAATGCCACTCATTTCAAGGCCTCTCCTTACTGTTCCCCTAATCTTGGTTCCCCCCAATATTTACGCCTTGTCAGGATCATTCTTGGGAGAAACATCAAGTTGCTAAAGGTTTCTCCCTTTCCCCCTCTCTTGATAGGTATGTTTATAACTTTAACAATAGTGCCAGCTCCTCTACAGGAGTAGGTTGGTCCTGGTTTTAATGGCTGATTTCCAATGAAAAGGGGGCTTCAGCCGATATTTCTGCACTGGCTCAGTTGGTAGGAGCCAAAAGTTGGCTGGCTAATATTTCTGGTACTGTTAGGGAAGGTGAACAAGGTAATAGACTTACATCTGTTTCATTCAACTCTCTGTTGTATAATGCCACATTGCCTCCTGCAATGGTCTGTGTCCAATCCCCCTTCTTATTCCTTTTGGCTAAGGCCACCTCATCGGGGATGCTGGATTGTTCTCATACTACCTTTCTCTTATCTGAGTGTTGGAATGGTTCCTGGACTGTAGCAGTGTTTATGAAGATTCCAACTTTTGTCCCAATCCCGGTCACTGCGGATCCTGATAAATTCCCTATTGTTGAGCTACTTAGAGTCCGCAGAGATTTTGGAATCACAGCGGCTATAGTGACAGCCGTGGCGGTATCTGCTGCTGCAGCGGTTACGGCCGGAGTGGCTATGGCCAATCAAGTACAAACTGCTGCCACTATTAATCAAGTTGTCCAACAAACTTCCACCATACTTGAATCCCAAAATACAATTAATCAACATATTTTGTCAGGGATTTTAGCTGCCAACCAAAGAATAGATTTACTCTAAGCTCAGGTAGAAGAATTGGCTGACTTAGTGCTTTTGGGTTGTGTTGACCAACGTGCACATTTATGCATAACCTCTGTCAGATTTAATGATTCCAGGAATGCTTCCCGCACCATTGGCGAATATTTGGCTGGAAATTGGTCCATGGAAGCGGAAGACATGATCCAGTCTCAACTAACCCAGATAGCTGTCTTGAATAGCACCCGTGTTGATCCCGTGACTTTGGGTCAATTCACCGATTGGATATCTTCTGCCTTTTCCTTTTTTAAACAGTGGGTGGGGGTAGGCATTTTTGGTGCAATGTGTTGCTTCGGTATGTTTCTCTGTTTGTGGTTTCTCTGTCGCCTCAAGGCCCGCAATGCTCATGATAAGGCTATGATCATCCAAGCTCTTGCAGCTTTAGAAAATGGCAATTCACCTCAAGTTTGGCTTGCGCATCTTAAACAGTAAATCTTTGACATGGCCATTGCACCCCAAGTTATTATAACATTGCACTGGGATCGGCATGTCTTTCCTCGTTATTCTCTTAGTGTTGGAAAGCCCTTGCACTCTGCCGGTCTTGCTGCCATTGCACGCAGGTGGGTTTCCACACTAATGCTTCTCTATCGCCTTAAAGTCCGTGCCTTTCTTTCGGGGTGCTGTCAACTCGTTTGTCGTTGTGTACAGCCACAGTTCAGCCTTAGCTGTCCCCCTTCATCCACCTTCGTCACGATACAGGATGCGAGGCAAGGCACTGCACTTGAGTGATCCTTGAAGTGGACCTCAAGGACAGCATGTCCTATTGCATGCGGGTTTGATGTCCACGCCCCACCCCACGAAAAAAGGCGTCGGCTGATATGGCTTCAGATCTGGGGAAGAGCCCTCCTTAGGACTGAGCCATACTATGCAGCCACTTCTGCACAGTGGGATAGGACCTCTACTCTCGCCTGTATTGTTTTCAGAAAACAGAACGGGGGAACTGTGGTGAGCCGTTTCTGCAGATTATGGTCCCCATTGCAAGATGGCGCTGGCTCCACTGTGGTCTGTAATAAACAACTCCTTGTTTGGGAGAGTTGGTGCATGGTTTCTCAGCACCCTGTGAGAAAGTTCCACGTGGCAGCTTTGCATTGGGGCTTGGGATGCTTTATTAAGGCTGGGTGGGGCATCCGACGGGGAATTAGAAGAAATATCAAGGGCCTGAATAAACTGCTGAAAGAAGATTCCTGAGTTGCGTCTTCCTTGCGGGCAAGGGGTCGCGACAACAGGCCTTGTTTGGTCCATCTTCTCTACAATAAGAAGAGAGAGACTGATTCAGACACATCAATTCATCCTGACCTGGTTATTTGCTGTGGAAGATGACTATTGCTCTCTCAGGTCCTACATAGCTGCCTACATCTTCTCTAAGGATCATTTCTTCATGGATCGTTGAGTTTCTCAGCCGGTGAAAGATCAGCTACATTACTATATTGTAAGATGAACTCTGTCCCTGCTCTTCTGTAAGTTATATTAAGGGAAGAGTGTATGGTTAGGTTCAATAATAGCATCGATTTTGGTTAGGAATCATTCTGCGGGATGAATAATGGTATTGGCAACCTGCGATATTTACAAGAGTATATAGGTGAAATATAAGTATGAAAGCAGAAATTTGGTAAGATTTGAAGCCCAGAAGGGCATTGGGCCCTTGAGTGGGATACTTAGCTTTGAATTATGTCCTGCACAGTTGTCTCAGATAAATCAATATACAATGGCATAGGACCTTGTAACTTGGATGATTGAATGTTGAACAGAACATCCGGTCAAAAAGCAATAGTCGATAGGATTTGGAAGGTATTTGGTAGGCTAAGAAGAAGAGTGAGTATAGGATTTGGACCAAAAGTTCTTAACAATAGGGTTTCGGGTAGAGAGTGAAGGTGAATGTCAGCACATGTGAAGAGTCAGTCGCAATGATGAACTGGGGAAAACATGTATGAAAGCACATATCAATAAAGACATTAGAAAATCAAGTAAAGTATAAAGTGAGTGATAGGATTACACATTTTCAACAGGCTGGAGCTTGAATTTATAAACTTAAGAGGAAACAAATATGTAGTCACAAATAGAATTGACATTTGAGAACATTAGGCAACATGGACATGGATGATTTTAGTAATCCATGTTCACTTCCCATTTAGGCTTTGATACAATTGTACATGTGACCTTTGCTTTTTGTGTCCAGAATATTTCTGTGATAAAATGTATATGCAGATCTGGTGACATGAGTATTTCTTCCACCATTTCAGGGAGCAATATTTTGAAGACGTATAAATTAGTATGGGGGTACAAATAGGCGTACCCTGTGTCTATGAATATAGAGATAATGCAAGAATACACCATTCTGTGAATAAACAATATAACTGGATCCACTTTAAATAATGGATTGAATAGATATCTGAAAATATATCAGAAATGTTATATTGATATACAATCATTCATTCCAACCAGTTATATATCTAATGGTCATCTTAGGGTTATGGTTTATCATGAAGGGTGTGTGAGATTTGTTTCAAAATGATTATGGAAATCGATTATAATGTATTTGGAAAGAAGTCTCATTAAAAGACCAGTCAAGAAACATAGAGAAATACATGTGTTCTGGAGAAGAAAGTGATTAAAAGTGAAACAAATGCCTATAATTTTGCTAACTAGTGGATGAAATATGTATCCTATGATGTGCAAAAACTGAAAAATAGTAAGGTACCACTGTTGAATAAAAATGAACATCAAAAGATGCATCATGTCCCATAGGAATCTACTTGCATTGATGTTAAACTGGGTCAGTAACTGTAGAAATATTAGGATTTGTATGTACCTTTCACTGAAGTTAGTTTTCAGTACTAGGAAACAAATATATATTTCAGGTGAATGAATATTTCTGAGAATAATGTTGTGAAAAGTTGATTATTAATCCACATACATGAACATGAATGAATTTAGGGAGTGTATATAAGACACATACATTTCATATTATGAAAATTCTGGAGAGTGTGTGTGGGTGTATATATATATATATATATATATATATATATATATATATATATATATATACACACACACACAAACACACACACACACACACACACACACACACAAACAACCACAGACAATAAACATACCAATTCATATGCCAAACAAAATTCACCATGAAATATATATCATCCACAGATCCAAAAACATTCATTTCACTGAACATGGATTTATGTATAATGTTGTTCTACTAGGAAGCTCACCTATAGCTTGAAATTTCAGTTCCAACAGCTTTTAGGAGGAGTAATCTCTTCTCACAATTTGTAACTGCCAAGTCAGGCACCTCACAAAAATTTACTTGTGATATCACGTAGGATTCTATATGTGCATATAAAAATACATGTGCTGAATAGGCTACAGAGAAAGGGAGACAGGAATACACTTATTTTTTAACTTTAAAAACACATGGAGAACTATTTCAATTAAAAATTGACTAGATTAATAACACCTACCATTTATCTTGCAAAAGGCAAGTCCAATATACACCATGTCTCCTCTGAACTGCTTGTATTTCAATTTTGTTTCGGTTATTTTTCTCCATCATATTAGTATTAGTTGTTAGAGTCTCAGAGTATGGGTTATTGTGAGGGATATAGTATTTTGAATGGAAAATTGAAAAATGAATCCAATGAGTATGCATATATATGGTATACAATAATCTTCCCACTCTCATCCAGAACAATGCCTTGACATTACCTTCGCCCCAAGTAAGACACAATTAGAGGAGTAGAGTTAAAATATCTGTGAATACATATCTGGGATAGAAAATGCTCAGGAGTTCACAAACATGGATGTGGTAGAGGAGTTTCCAAAAGTAAAGGACAGGGTTGATCTCCCAACCTGATCTTTCAATAAAATTGGGAGTCATCTTGCCACACAGCCATGAGAAGATAATTTTTTCTTTACTATAAATTAGTGCAAATTCCAAACCTACTTGGAATTCCTGCCCATGCCTTGAACTCACCCATATCTGGCTTTCTGACCAGATTGCAGCCCTCTCTGAAACTTTAGTGACACCTCATAAATATTGGCCTTCCCTGGCCAAAGACCCTCTCTAGGCTCTAATGGTCCTCATAATTTTTGATGCTGGGGCCAGCAAATAAAAAATGTAACCTATAATTAGTGTGATGCTTGTCAAAGTTCTGTTTTCTGTAACTCCCCTTTTGTGTAACTTTCTGGGGTATAAAGCTGGGCTGTAGGAAATGTGGGGATGCTGTCTTGTTTCCGCTGTTTGAGAGGGAGAGGCAGCCCACCCGGATGAAATAATAAGCTTGCTTTAATTTGATTTTAATTGGAGTCAGTGGTCTTTTCTTGCATCCTGGTCTAATATTTTAGAGTTCCCCAGTGAGATGACCCGACCAGATCACAAGACCAGACTCCTGGAAATTCTGAAGCTGGCCTTTCCTCCAAGGCTCCGGGCTGGAGAGCCAAGTTCAAAGGCCTTGGAGTGAGCCTTCAGTCCGGGGAGCACTGCAGTGAACCATCGCACTATAACTATTAGCAAGCACCTGGTGGAGGAGGCCTCCATAGGTAAGTGGTATCTTTATAACATCTGATATCCGGTAAAGGGACATCTCTTCTGATGACAGAGAGGTGGCATGGGGAGGCTCACATATACTCCTGTCCAGGACAGTAACAAGAATCATTCTGTCCTCTGTTCTGTTCTGTAGGGAATTCCTCTGAAAGGGTAGAGAGGTGCCAACGGGCACGCAGGAGCTCCTTCCCCGGAGCTTTAGCAAGACGTTGTATTGCTCCTCTGTTTTTCTGTTTCTTCACCGGTTTTCTGTTTCTTTGTGTTTTTTTCTGTGTTCTGTATGTTTTTGGTTTGTTAGTTTTTGTGCGTTTTGTTGTGTGATTTCTTTGGTAAAAACATAATGATATTGGACGTGAAAATGGGTAATAAAGCAAGTAAGCCTGACACCCCTTTGGACTGTGTTTTAAGGAACTGTGATGAACTTTCCCCCCCTTTGTCAAGCAGGATGAGAGAAGTCCCTAGCTGGTTGCCTGGAGCACACCCACTGCAGAGGGCAATGCCTGCTGGTGACCTAAGAACTGAGTATCTCTTAGGTGAAAAAGTGAAAATCCTTTAAAACCTCTTGTCCCTCCAGATCAAGAGAGTCACAACCTTTCGGCAGAATGCCCTGTGTTTCTCCTTCGTTAGCAAAGCAGTAAACCTCCCTTTTTCTTTTTCTCAAATGCTGTCCTCATTATTAAATTGGTATTAATTGGCTTCAACATCAGGAACCAAAATTTAAGTTACAAATTTTGATACCCTCCCCCGGACCCTGGGACTTTTTGAGAGCTGACTACTGAAATATTAGGAGACGGAGCGTGCTCGGGGTGGAACTGAACCAGAGGAGCTAATCCTGTAAGTAAAAGGAGGGACTGAAGGACTCCCAGCAGCTGCCAAAGCCCTGTTGCTTCAGAGAATTCCCTCCTTCCGTCCCTGCACTGTAAGAATTATGCCACCTCTGTCTTATTAAAAAAGAGAATAAGAAAAAGGGGACACTAAATGCAGTAAAGTCACCATGGAGACCCTTGATTTCACATTTCAGGTTGCTCCTCTTTGAAAACATCTGTTCCCCTTGTGGGGACATCTATCGTGCTACAGGTGTAGGAGATTTTTCTCTTATCTGTTATGTTTTAAAGGCTTCTGTCTGTCAGCCATAGTCTGGAGCTCCTTTCTGTCTGTCTTGTGTCTTTGTTTCTGGCCCTTAAAGACATGTGCAATAATGTGTTCATATTATAAATTGTTTCTTGGGAATGATCTTAGCTCAATGTGTGTCTAAATGATGACGTTTTATTGTAACAATCTGGTATCTGAATGGGTTTTTGAAGCATTGTACAATCTTGCAGTTAAAAGTCTGGTTCATATAATTGTTTAGTTTATGATTTTAGATAATTCATGCAAGAGAACTTAAATACTTAGCATGGAAAACTAAAGAACTCTATTTCCAAGTTGGCAAGTAACTTCCCAAACATTCAGTCTTATTTTTCACCAGTTTTGAATTGGGTAGACTGGGAAAATATCACAGTGTGTACCAGTGCATTAATTTGGAAAAGGATAGTAAATCATAGTATGGTATCTGTTGACAGAACAAGATGTAAAGATATAAAATTTTGTGAATTGTAACTTAAAATTGTACCATAATTTTCAACATCCAAACCTGAAAATTATGGTTAAAATGCCTTAGGCCTGAGGTGTCTGCTCAGAATAGCAGTTTTTCCCTGCTCCTTCCAGACCTCAGCCAGGCCTTATGTTGAAATGCAAATGAAAGAAGCCTACTAGCTCAGTAGGAGACTGATCTGAGGCCTAAGGGGAGGGGGAGAAAAAATTACATTGTATGGTATTTACTAATAACTGCCCAGTCACTTTTTCTAGGACTCTTATTTTTTTCCTTAGATTCTGTATTGTTTTTAACTCATGATTTTGATCCTACAGACCTAGGTTAATGTTTTTCTGATCAGTTCTATCTTTGACCAAGAGTGGAGTTTTTGAAACATTGCAATGGAGATTTCACCTGCGAAAAGCTACAAGGCCTTTACTATAATTATGTGTGCACACTCTTGTTATGTGTTGTATGTGTATATATACATATGTCCGTATATCATGTATATTATATACAAATTAACATACATAAGGAGCGCTCATAAAAAAAGGAGCACTCACAAAAACAAATTTTAAAAAGCGGATCCAAAGATCTTTAATTTACGTGATTTAAATGGTTCACTTTAAATTGGATAAACAGATAAAAATAAATGTCTTTAAATTTAAGCTTACATGTTTTTCTAGGTGTTCAAAAATCTAATAAAATATTAATGTCGACAAAAGGTCTAATATGCCTTGGTTCTAGGACTTTTCCTTCAACAAAAAAATGGTCTACACTGTTCAATACTTTTTTCTAATATTTTGATAAATAAATAAATTAAATTTGATATTTGATTACTCATTCATGAGTATTCTTGTTAGATATGTTATTGATTTACTAAGGTCTGTATAAGTTTGTTCTAAAGTCTGTATAAGATTGTAAAAATCAGTCATGTGTAAAAGACACAAAAATTTCTTAAAACATACGTTTACCAATAACATTGTGTTTATTAAGTTTTATTTTTCTAGAGCAAGCAACCATAAATATTAAACAACTTATTAAATACGATCTGTTATTTTAGAGCACTGTACTGCCATTTCTTTAAAAGCTAAACTTGGTTAATGTAGAAACATCAATGCAATTGTGATGCTATTAATGCGCTCATATCTTCCAGGAATACAAGTCTCTAAGGTAGAAACTTTAAAAGAGCATTATGTGAAGCTGGTGTTCTGAAGTTGTATGGTAAAAAAAAAATATCTAGGGCATTTATTTACCTTTTATCAATAAGATATGTAAACTTTTATGTTACTTTTTATATTGGGGAACAATTTGAATGTATTTTTATGTTAATGAGAGCCTTAGCTATGAAAAGGATAAAACTTTCAGCGTTTATTTTATTCATGTTTTAAATGTTATATTATATGGTGTTAACTAATGTTCATGTGACTTCAAACAATTAATGTTAACTTTTTAAACTGATATTTAAAACAAAGATCATCTTTAGAACTAAAACACTTAAGATTTATAAAGAGCCCTGCCTTACTTGAGATAAGGCTCTGTGTCCCAACTTACTACATGTGAGAATGACTATGAAAGCAGTGGGTCAGATGTTATTTCATTTAAAGTTACATTCAAAAGTTCTTTTTTTTTCATATCAAGATTATTAGGATCTCAAACAAGAAATATAATAAATAACTCAGCCTAAAAATTCAGGGTAGCTATTACACGAACTAAGTATATTTACTCTTGTTAAATTTATTTTGTAATTTCCTTATAAGTGATCTAAAGATTCCCTGTTAGTGTTTTACAGAAGTGTTGCTTTAAGAACACAACATGGGTTAATTAAAGATAACAAGTCATCACCAAAAGACAGACAGAAAAATACAGATCCCAATTAATAAAAAGAAAAATAATTTTAAATTACAGACATTAAAGCCCAGTACTCTTAATATAAGGCTGCTAAAATTTATTTGCTGGATGTTTAAAATTAGGATTTAAAATTAAAGTTAAATGAAAAGGGCCAAGAAAACCAATATTTGATTCTTGCCCTCTGAGTCAGTCTGTATCCAGGGAACAGGGGACTTCCCTAAAGAGCTTTGCAACTCTGAGCCACTGGAGAACAGAAAGCCAATCAGTGCATTTTCTATGAAGAATACAGTCATCAGAGAAGGGAGACATCCCTGATGCTTCCGAGGGAAGCCACAGGGTCAAGCAAGACCTGGACACACCTAGCGAAAATGGCACTAGCAGAACTGAGAAGCTGCTCTCAAGTTTCCCCAGGAATGACTCCCGTAAAAGCTCAGCTGACTGTTCATAATAGATAGAAACAAAAGTCAGTTTGACTGCTTCATCTTAAACATTTAGGAAAGACAGTTAAACGCAAAATACAGCCATTCCTGGGCATTTTAAATAATAACAGTAATAATAATATTTTAAGGTATACACTTTATGTTAGCCTCCCAAAATAAATAAGACTGGAGGCTACAAAGAAGGGTTCTCAGAGAGGAATGCCTGATAACTATAAAAAGAGACTATCAAGAGGAGCTGCCAGAGGCAGAAGTTTTTAGTTTAAGGCCTACAGATATTCCTAACCTACACAGGTAATATTGGAGTTTGCTAGTACAATTATCCAGCCTTGAGTAACAGAATTAAGGGTTTCTCTATTAGACACAGAGGTCATACAAGTAAAAGAATTTTGCAGGATCAGATGGTATTAAATCATAACACTGTATTTTATGGGGAGGGACAACTGTAACCCTAAATGTTAAATATTAAGTTGACAGTCCTGATAACTGGGGATATTTAAGACTGGTGAGGGAACTTCTATACAGTGACATGTTCCAGCTGCTGCAACATTTATTCAGTACTCATGTATTTTGTTTCTCTCATAGAAGAACCCATCCCCAGATGACTTTACAACCTGTACTTCCCCAACCAAACTTCAAACCGAACTGACTTCGAAAAGGCAACTCATGTCTCTCAGACCGTACCCCCTCACGTCACCCTCTCTCAGCTCAGAAGAAATCAAAATGAGTGACGCCTCGCTTCTTACTACAATGGAGCCAAAAATAAATAGACTATCAATATAAGTAATTAATTAAGTCAGTAAAATCAGGGAGACCGGTTTTGGGTGAGTTCAAAAAATGGGGAGACTGTTACCTGAGGAATTAAATTTCCCTCAGTGCTCGTCCCCTACCCTATCAAAGATTTGAAAGGAACACATTAGAAAATGGGGGAATGATAGACCCAACCTGATATTTTATTTAAATTGGAGCCATCTTGACACAAAGCCATGAAAAGATAATTTTGGCTTACTATAAATTACAGCAAATTCTGAACCTGCTTTGAATGCCTGCCCATGCCTTGAACTCACCCATGCATGGCTCTCTGCCAGATAACAGCCCTCTCTGAAACTTTATTTACACCTCATAAATATTGGCCTTCCCTGGCCAGACGACACTCTCTGAGGCTCTAATGGTTCTCATAAATTCTGATGTTGGGGCCAGCAAAAAAAAAAATGTAAACTATCATTAGTGTGATGCTTGTCAGAGTTCTGTTATCTGTAACCACCCTTTTCTGTAACATTCTGCGCTATAAAGCCATTCTGTAGGAAAGGTGGGGTTGCTCTCTTGTTTCCGCGGTTTTGGGAGGGAGACACAGCCCGGGTGGTGGAAATAATAAGTTTGCTTTAATTTGATTTTAATTGGAGTCAGTGGTCTTTTCTTGCGTCCTGGTCTAAAAGGTAAACACTCCACCAACATGGAGCTCTGCCTGCCTAAAGACTACTTGAGAAACTGCCTCTGAGGATGGGCACTTGACATATATGTTGTTGTCAGGAGCTTTAGATTCCATTCTAAGGAGACCATTAAAGCTGAGTCTGCATCTATGTGACCTGGAGGACATTGTTTCTTATTTTCCAAATAACATGAGGCAGCAGTGCTGACTTCTCTCTTTGTAGGTAAACTGTGGCCACTGAAAGCTAAGTGTCTCCGCATGTGGACTGTGAAGCCATTTGGTCATCCTCCACTTTTCATGGTGTTTCTTGCTGCTGCACTGGGAGTTTGGTATTTGCTTCACGAAATACAAGGAGTTCAACTGGGACACAGTGCTGGAGGGAGTCCTGTCACGTGTGGTGGGTCAGGGTCTGCAGGAGAATGCACCAACCAGGCTTCTATTCCACATAGCTCGTCCCCTTAACCAAAGCAACCTGATTCTGAACATTGCCCTGAAACATCTCCATATAACAAGATGCCTTTTATGGAGAGGATTCAGACATATACGTGATTCCTGTCTGCACCATGTCAGCCACAAGCCATTTGGAAGTCAATGACAGATCCACATGGCTTGACAAGAGATGCTTTATCACACATCTGCACATCACAGCTCTGGGACCACTACTCAGCAGCCTCCAACATACTGGTATCTGTGTTATACACCGTTTTCATGAAACCCAGTCAATCAAGGCACTGTCTGGTACCCTCATGATTAGCAACAGGACATCCAAAGATTCTCCAGGGCCACCTGGTCATGGGAATTTCAAAAATTTCATGGTATTTATCTAGCCATTTTTCAAGGATGAATTTGGGGAAACTGTGGGTTTAAATTCATTCAGGAACCATTAAATTTTGAAGAAGCACATTTCAAGGAAAGCTCTGGTGAACTCTCAGACGCAAGGCTTCCCAAAGAGTGGCCCAAAGGACACATGAAGCCAGGCCCATTGAGGTCTCCAATGTAAGGTCCATGTATGTTTTGACTCTCAACTATGGCGGCCAATCTTTCAGAATAAAGTCATGTGATATCCAGGCTGAGTTTGACAGTACTCTTTGGAAAGCCACCCTTTTCTATATCTCAGTTTTCAAGGGTGAATCTCATGCATGGCCACCTAAAATCCCAACAAAATTCATGGCAATACTTCTCTGAGGTCAGTTCCATTACTCAGTCTCTATGGGAAATCACACCATAGTTCAAGCTCAGGTGGACCCAGGCATCTTTACCAACCACCACACAGCTGACCACAATTAAAACCAAAACACTCCCACATGGCCCTCATCTTCTTCCAGATATACACTCATCATAACCTCTGGCTGGAGGTTTCCATGAGGGGCGCAGCCCAAGACACTGTCCAAAATAAGCACACTTGTGCCTCATTTGCCTAAAGTCAGCTTGGCCTGGACACCCTTCCTGTGAACAAAGAGTGATCAATTAGTCCTGCTCTATAACTGCTCCGCTTCTCCAATTTGAGGCCTACTGACTGTCTGGTATAGATTCTTCATGAGAATTTGTGTCATGAGAAAACTCAAGCACCTATCGGCTAGCCTCTAGAGGGCTTTGAAGAACTCATTTGACCCAAAGAATTCCTATTTTCACTTGATGGAGGTCAGGAATGTTACAAAAGATGGCGAGACACTTCATCCACAAAGACTGCTCTTTTGGCCATTTTGGTTATGAATGCACACTTGGAAAATTTCTTTAGGTGCATCAGATGCTGACAATCTAAGCCACTGCCTCACAAAGGGCCAAGAGGCTGATTCAGCCACATCCCTTTCCAAAGCAATTAAGCAAAGAGCCACAGGTGATGCCCATTAATTTCCATTTGTAAACTGTTTTCTTCAGGCTTCACAAAGGGGTGGCCTGAGGCAAAGACCTTCCTGACATTCAGGACAACAGAACAATAGGTAAGCAAAAAGCCCAAAGCAGTGTTTCTCCACTGAGACTTTACTGGTCACACAGAATTCTGAGTTTTTGAGATGCTCCCATTCCCTTCAGCTATTAAGTACATGCCCATGTCAGAGAGCTTGGAGGTGGTGTATATCTTGGAAACAAAACCATGAGGCTATTCTGGAGAGTGGCCCGTATTCAAGAAGAAGAGAGAAACTTAGAAAGGTAGTAGGTGTTGCCCATTCATAAGGCAAGCCACTCTCCATTCTTAAATTGGGCAGGATGAATGCTGGGAAGCTTTCTACCAGACAGGACACAACCATTGATGCATTCTCTTTTCAAATGTCTATAACCATGTATACAGTGGGATACACAGACATAGAAACACTCATGTTGTCAAACAAATTTCTAGAAACATTCCACTCCAAACAAACAAACCGACTTATTCTCAGAACATGAGACTAAACAACAAACTCCTAGGGACACCCACAACAGCACCTCCTTCCCCCAAGTATGTCTGTGACTATCCTCAGTGTCCTCTGACTGGTGGGCCATACTATGTTCCCCGAAGTGGCCTGTTCTGTCTCAGATCTGGTCTTCTTTGCCAACTCTTTGAAGTTGTCAGGAGCCATGGTTGAGCCACTACCTGCTTTCTCAAAAAAGGCTTCTATTCAGACCTCTCCTGGCATTTGGCCATCATCACTTAAGTAGGTACCAAGAAAGACTGACTCTGTCCTTGATAAATCCAAACAATTGAGACCACTGGGACTGGGACTGGGACTTCTCTGGGTGCCTGGCAGTCAATCACCAAGGAAGTGTGGTAGGTGACTTCCTTCAGGAAATGAATGAGGTCACTGCCTTGGCAACCACTTTGTACTAACAGTTGCTTCCAAGGGTCCCATGAGATGGAGTCTGCCCCTACTTCCTGTGACACTTACACAAGTTAGAATGGTATATCAACCACAAGCACCCAGGAACAGCTCTCCACACAGGCCTGGGCCTGGTTTGGTCCATTTAATCTACATTAAGAAGAGAGAGGCTGATTCAGTCACATTCCTTCATCCTGACCAGGTTGTTTGACATGGAAGTTGACTTTTGCTCTCTCACATGCTTCATAGGTGCCTACATCTTCTTCAGGGATGATTTCTTCATGGAACTTTGAGGTTCTCAGCGGGTGGAAGATCGCCTACATTCCTGTATTGTAAGATCAACAATTTCCCTGTTCTTTTGTAAAGTTAGATTGAGGGAAGAGTGTATGGTTAAGGTTAATAACAGGTTAGATTTCGATTAGGAATTATTTTGCAGAATAAATAATGGTATTGGAAACCTGTGATATTTACATGAATATGCGGTGAAATATAAGTATGAAAACAGAAATCTAGGTAAGATTTGAAGTCCATAAGGGCGTTGGGTGGCCTGGACCCCATCCTTTGAAGCAGGAATGATCAAATAGCCCTGCTGCTAATACTGCTCTTCTTCTCCAATTTGAGGCCTACTGACTGTCAGGTATATATTCTTACTGTGATTTGGAGTCATGAGAAAACCCAAGCACCTATGGGCTAGCCTCTTCAGGTCTTTGAAGAAATCATTTGACTCAAAGGATTGCTATTCTCACTTAAAGGTAGTCAGGAACTGAAAAGGTCATCGAACGTTGGAGGAAAAGACCAACAAGAAACTGTCTCATGCCAAAAGAAATGGTTTATTGGGGGTCCAGCATCTGGGGCTCAGAGCTCACTCCAGAGGAGGAAAGAAAAAAGATCCCCGAGAACAACTTGAGCAGAGTTTATATACATTCTTTAGAGAGGGCAGGGACTTTACATACATCATAGCCTCCTTTAGGAAATCATCATACGCCTCAGGAAAATCAAATAGCAACTCTAAAACAAGATTAGCACATCCATTGGCGGGAACAGGTCGGGCAGGGGGTGATTTTTTAGCCCTGAGAAGGGGTATACATTTAAACTGGTTGGTTGAAGCCCTGAGATGTATTCGTGCTGAGCTGCAGGGTTTCTGGGAAGGGGTTGTTTAGCTACTAGGTGGTCAGGGAAGATTTCAACACACATCTAATGGGCAGTTCTGGGAATTGTCTTAACTGCCACAGGAATTTCAGGTTCTGAGTGCAGCTTGGAAACTTTACAAAACCTGGTTCTTTACGTTTCAATTTAAATTTCTTTTATTCTTTCATTTTCCACTCCTTTTTCTGACTACTTTTAATCTTAAAAGTAATGAATCATAATTATTGTGGGTTCTCAGATTCTATTTCTGCCAGTGGATAGTATTTTTATCTGATTACCATGAGTTTTTTCCTGCCCAATCTGAACCTGGAGAAAGGAAACTATGCAGTTTAGCAAACAAGGTCCCACATTTAGTAACACCATAAGGATGATCAGGGGTCCAGCTAAGTCTGATAAAAGTTTAGTTAACCAAGAGGACTGGGTAAACCATGACTCAAAACACCCTTGTTGAATCTCCCTTTCTCTCTGGTGCTCTTCAAGGCATTTTCTCAATTTACTCATGGATTCTTTAAAACTCCACTATGGTCAGCATAAAAACAGCATTTTTCTCTCAGTGAAGCACAGATGCCCTCCTCCCTCATGAAGAGGAGGTCTAATCCTTGCCTTTTCTGTAAAACAACCTCAGAGAGAGAGGTTAAGGATTCCTGCAAAACTGTGATGGAGGTCTCTAACGTTTTCAAGTCTTGATCTATTGCTGTTTCTAATCGGGCCATTTGTTGTGACCCACGGATCATAGCAGCTGTTCCCGTACCCACTCCTGCAGTAACTCCTATCCCCAGTAGGATGGCTAGAGTAAGAGACACTGGCTCCCGGTGAAATCAGGTTGTTAGTCCCCCTAGTAGACCTTCAAATTATTCTGCATCATCATAGAGCACCCTGGGGAGTATCTGCACCATTACACAATAATTTACAGAGCTATCTAATACCTGGGCTGAAATGCAAGGAGTTCTGATTGTGTGGAGTTCAGTACCATAATGGTTCCTTTAATTAGTTCCCAGGGGGAGGAGTCAGCTGTATTCTGGACTGGGAATGTAGGCAAAGACCGAAACCAGGAAGTATGAGATGGTAGATGGGTTCTGGTAGATCTAGGCATGGGAGGTTTAGGAGGTTTAATTCCTGGCTTGAGGGGATTGGGCCCTATTGCTGTGGGCTTTTCTTCCTTTTTAAGCTGGATGGTGAACCAGAGAGCAAAGTCATAACCAGGGCCATAAATATAAAATCGCATTCCCCTAGTATTTCCCATAGGCCATTTTGTTCTGAGGTATCCCCTTCCTTTGGAAGTGAAAGTTATTTGAGGGGGTAACATAGACTATTCTTTCCACAGCGAGTTTTTGACACCGCTTGGCTAGCGGTACATTTCTTGGGATCAATCCAGGTGTCATTTGGTCCTACCTGAATCATACTGTCTGGAGAGTTTGGGTTCCACCATGCACTCCCGTTTGTTCACATCCCCAAGATCTACAATAAAAGTCAATGGGTCCTCCACAGGTTTGGGCCTGTTTGCAACTTCGGAAATCAGCTGGGCACACATAAAAATCAAGACTGGCTAGTTTACACCTCAGTTGGGGAGATGACATCCATAATTCATGAGGTAAGGTGGTCTATGTTGCCCTGGTTTGGGTTTGAGTGGGATATATGTGGGGTCCTCTATGTCAGGGAGATCCCAGTCAGAGAGGCCTATAACAAGCTGACAAATGTCTCATTGGAGAGATGGCCACCTAGTCCATAAGGCGGCTGTATGTGAAATAGACCACACTACTTGCCCAGTAGGATTTATAACTTGCCATTGTTGCTGAACAGGCTGATGGGGATTAGGAATGCTGGTGGCCAGGGGAAGAATCCATAGCCCTATCCACACGACAGACACGCAATTTGAGAGGGTTACCAGTCAGTTTCAGTTTCCAGCCGGAATCTGTACAGGGCACAGGCTTGAGATGTGAGGCATGTATCCAGGAAGTGATCCCATCCAATTTGACCACTGTAGGTGTTATAAGAAACACCTGGTATGGTCCTTTCCAGCGGGGTTCCAGGGATGACAACTGATGCCGTCTCACGTAGACTAAGTCTCCCACTTGATAACAATGTGGGGTTTCTTTGTCTCCAGACTGATAAGCAGTGGCCAACTATTTCCACAGTTATCGCTGGGTGCTGGGTTTGTTCAAGGGCTTTAAGTCTGTCAAGCAAGGGTGTGTGAAAGGAATCATTAAGTCTCGAGTTGGGGTTAGGTCCCTTACTGGAGGAGGGGCACCATAGAGAATTTTATAATTGGTGAGGTTACACAAAGAGGCCTAGAGGTTATTTCTTGCAGGAAACAGTGCATAAGATAGGAGCATAGTCCAATATTTTATGCCGGTCTCCAGGCTTAATTTCGTTAAGGTCTCTTTGATGGTTCTATTCATCCTTTCTACCTGTCCTGAGCTCTGGGGTCTATAAGCACAATGTAACTCCCAATTAATCCCCAGGGTCCTGGCGAATCCCTGACTTACTTGGGCTACAAATGCCGGTCCATTGTCGGACCCTATTACCTTAGGCAAGCCGGACCTTGGAAAAATGTCTTCTAGGATCTTTTTGACCACCATCTGAGCCGTTTTTTTCTTTAAGGGGAAGGCTTCGACCCATCCTGAAAAAGTACCAACAAAGACTAGGAGATATTTAAGTCCATAACTTGCTGGCTTAATTTGAGTAAAGTCCACTTCCCAGAATTGTCCTGGTCTGGTTCCTCGTAAGTGCTTCCTGCAGGAAGCTTGGATGGGTAAGTATTAACTAATTGACAGACTTGACAAGCTCTAGTCACCTGCTCAGCTATTTCTTTCCTCTTTGAGTAAGTCAATAATAAGTCCTTTCTTCGGTCCTTTAAGAGTGCCTACAACTTCTTTGAGTCTAAGTGGGTGAGCTAGTGTAAGTCTTTGACATAAAGGTGGGCTTTTTGAAATTGTAAACTTGGCTCTGTAGGGTCCCAGAGTTCTGTATCTGTCTCCTCAGATGATAAGTTGCCTGAAGGTTCCGGAGCTGCCAAGTCTCCTGATTTTTGTTCCCCCCCATGTGGAAAAAGTTAACAGAGTCACTTCGTTTAGGGCTGGCAATTAAGCTTCCTCATCTGCCCTTCTGTTTCCAACCACCACGGGGTCGTTTCCCTTCTGGGGCCCTGGACAGTGCCCTATAGCTAGTTCTTTAGGGCCCTGCACTGCTGAGAGAAGGTGGAGGATCTCATCTTCATTCTTTATTTCTTTCCTGGAAGAGGTTACTATTCTCTTTGCTGGTAAATAGCCCTGTGCACATGAGCAGTGGCAAATGCATAGCGGCTGTCAGTGTATATGGTTGCCCTTTTGCTTGTTGCTAGTTCCAATGCTTTCGTAAGAGCAATCAGTTCTGCTTTTTGGACTGATGTCCCTTCTGGGAGACCAGAGGACCAGATGACATTAGTTTTGCTAAGTACTGCTCGTGCAGCCCGCCGCTTACCGTCTTGGAGAAAGCTGCTGCCGTCCGTAAACCATACGACTTCAGGGCGAGGCAGTGGCTGATCCTTCAAGTCTTGTCGTATACTGGTTTTCTCTGCCAGTATGTTTTGACACTCATGAGCGACGGGTCCTGATGATACTTCTGGCAGCAGTGTAGCCGGGTTGAGTGGAGCAGGGGGTCCCAGCATTATACTGTCTTTGTCAAGCAAGAGGCTCTGGTAGTGCTTAATTCTGGAGTTTGATAGCCACCTCTCTGGAGGCTGGCAGATGATGCTCTCCAGGGCATGGGGGACGATAATGGTGAGCTTCTGTCCCAACGTTCATTCATGAGCATCTTTTATTAGAAGGGCTGCCACTGCTATAGCTCTTAAGCAAAGGGGCCACACGCTAGCCACTGGGTCCAGTTTTTTTTATAAGAATGCTACTAGCCATTTCCAAGGTCCCAATGTCTGAGTGAGCATTCCCCGTGCTATTCCTTTCTTTTCTTCTATGTAGAGATTGAAGGGTTTATCTACATCTGGTAGTGCTAAGGCTGAAGCAGAGAGCAGCACCTTTTTTTGACATTATCAATAGCTTGTTTGTACTCAGGGGTACATTGGAAGTGGGCATCCCCTTTTATCAGAGTGTATAAAGGTGCAGCCAGAGATGCGAACACAGGAATCCATAACCTGCAAAAGCTGGCAGTCCCAAAAAACGCTCTGAGTTGTCTCTTATTAGAAGGGGGAGGTATCTGCACAACGGTTTGTTTTCTGGGCTCAGTGAGCCATCGTTTGCCACCCCTAAGAGAATAACCCAGGAAGATTACTTCTTGCTGACAAAAGTGGGCCTTTTGGCAGAAGCCCTATATCCAAGCCGAGCAAGCTCGAATAATAGTGCTTGGGTCCCAGACTCAGAGTTCTCCTTGGTGTCGGCTGCCAGTAGCAGATCATCCACATATTCGAGTGGGGTGACTTCAGGGTGGGCAGTTCTGAAGTCGTTGAAGTCCCTGTGGACGGCTTCATCAAAGAGAGTGAGGGAGATTTTGAACTCCTGTGGGAATCTAGTCCTGGTTAATTGGCCAGATGTTCCAGTTTTTGGGTTTATCCACTTGAAAGCAAACAGCAACTGACTGTCCTTATGTAGGGGCAAGCAGAAGTAAGCATCTTTTAAGTCCAGCACAGTGTACCATTCCCGCTCCGGATTCAGAGTGCTAAGCAAATTATATGGGTTGGGTACTGTGGGGTGAATGTCCTGCACTCTGTTGTTGATCTCTCTTAGGTCTTGAACAGGATGGTAGTCCCCAGTTCCTAGCTTTCTAACTGGTAGCAGCGGGGTATTCCAGGCTGATTGACAGAGCCTTAAGACCCCAAGAGTCAGGTATTTCTGAATATGGGGCCTTATCCCATCCTTAGCTTCTTTGCTTAGGGGATATTGTTTAACACTGATTGGAGAGGCAGAGGCTTTTAATTATACTGTTATTGGAGGTTGTTTAAGGGCTAGACCTAACCCAGCAGTTTCTGCCCAGACATTAGGATAATCTTTTATCCATTTCTGTGCGAGTTTGCTTTGTTGATCAGTTCTAGGGGACACGAACAGTGATGTTCACCTTCTACGGACATAGTCAAAGCCGTGACTATGGGAGCTTTTACTGAAGGCTTTAGAAACTCCACTTGGGGACCATCAGGGATAAAGGTTATTCTAGACCAGAGTTTGGTAAGCAGATCCCTGCTCATCAATGGGGCTGGACATTCTGGGATTACTAGAAAAGAGTGTGGACTTTTCCATTTACTAGGTTCATAATCCTCTTTTTTGTCCAAGCCTGATATCTACTGCCATTAGCCCCTTGAACTAGGGACCATTTATTTATTTATAGGGGGCCCAGTGGGGTCTTAAGGGCTGAATATCCTGCTCCTGTATCCATTTCAAAGTTCACTGGAATCCCCTCCACTTCAAATGTTACCCTGAGATCGGGGAGGGGATCCAAGCCCCGACTTTCTTAGTCCTCTTCTAGAGTCAGCATGGCGGGCTCGTGTGGCTGCTCCTTTTTGGGCCACTCTTTGGCTCAGCGTCCTTTTTCTTTTCAGTAGGCACATTGATCTGATGCCAGGGGCAGCCTTTGGCGTGGGCCCAGGTATCCCTTTCTGTCTCCCTGCTTTTAACCTTCTGGAGTATTTTTTGCTGTGAACAAAACCTTAGCCAATGCTTTAGTCTGCCTTTTGCTCCTTTCATCCTTCTTTTGTTCCCTTTCCTTCTCTCTCCTCTGTTCCTTCTCCTCCTCAATTTCTCTCTTATAATATACTGTCTCAGGTTCTCTGACTAAATCTCTTAACATCATATCTTGTAATCCATCTAGACATTGTAACTTTCTCTTAATATCTAGGGCAGCCTGCTCGATAAAGGCCATTGCAACAGATGCCTTTTGGTCCTCTGCCTGAGGATCAAAAGAAGTATATTTCCTTTATGCTTCCATAATTCTCTCCTGAGACATACAGGGAGACTCATTAGGCCCTTGGATAATCTCTCTTACATTGGCCAAATTAGTCGGCCCTCTGGCGGTCGCTTGGTGACCCGCTATACCGGCTATTAGAGCCCGGCGATAAGTGGACAGATGCTACCTACCTTCAAAGTTGTTGGGTTCCCAGTTGGGACGGTTCATTGGCCCGTAGTGACGGAGAGGGAGCATCACAGGGGATTCTGAGTTTTCTATTATCCATCACCGCCGGGTTCCTTTAGGTGGCCCAGCTTCCTCCAGGGGAGGAGGGGCTGCTGCTGCTGCAGGGAAGTCCCCTGGAGGGCTTGAGTCTGGCCCAATTGCCTCTAGCAGCTGAGAGGCTGAGTCAGCGGTGGGAGGATCATCTGGAACATGTTGGGGGTTGGGGAGCGAGGGTAGAGAATGAGCAGGGGGAAGAGTATCCAGTCTTGTGACTCAGGGAGAATGGTGGGGAGAGCGGGAGTTGTGGAAGGTTTGAATGATATAATCATGAGGGAAGGGGTATATGTCTGTTGATCTGGGTGGCCACGTGGCCCCAGCTAAAAGACAATATCTCTGACTTTTCGGATTAGAGGGAAGTGGAAGGATCCTTCTGGTGGCCATCCGACGCCCAGGATGGGCCATTCTGAAGCTCAGAGAGTCTGCCAGCTCTGGCGTTTTACTGAAAAAGAAAGATTCTGGGCCCTTGAGCGGACATCAGTCCAATGATCAAGGGTCAGGGACAGAGGCATAGAAGTGCTTTGTCCCATAATGGAAGTTACTCAAACAGGGACAGTGAAGACACAAACTCGACACACACAATGACAAACAGTAAACGTTTACCATGAGTCCAAGACAACGATTAGAACTGAGTAACTGGCAAAACCTGATGGGTTAGACAATAAATACAGACAGTAAACTCAACCTGAGTTCAGGACAATGAACAAAACTGAGTAGCTGGCAAAACCTTTTGGGCTGGAAAACCGAATCCTGAAGCAAAATATAACCCAGTTGAGGAAACTACTATTCCTTGATTTCCCTAGTCCTCTGGAGTGCCCCCAGGGACGTGACCTTTGGCTCTGTGACACTTCTGTCAGCCAACATAGGAGAGACCTAATGCCCTCACCCACAGCAACTTTGCCACGCCTTAAACGGAAACCCAAAACAAGAAACAGGCGCCTTACTTACCCTAAGAGAAGTCAGTTGGCGTCTTTGGTCCGCTGCTGCCGAATATCTCACCTGGGGACTCCAGATGAAAAGGTGGGGCGAAGGTCGGAGAAAAACACCACCAAGAGACTTTCTCATGAAACAGAAAAGGGTTTATTGGGGGTCCAGCATGCTGGGGCTCAGAGCTCACATCAGAAAAGCAAACAACAAAGAGCCCAGAGAACAATTTGAGCAGAGTTTATATACATTCTTTAGAGAGGGCAGGGACTTTACATACATCATAGCCTCCTTTAGCAAATTACCATGTACCCTGGGAAAATCAAATAACAACTCCAAAACATGATTAGCACATTCATTGGCGGGAACAGGTCGGGCAGGGGGTGATTGGTCAGCCTTGTGAAGGGGTAGACATTTAAACTGATTGGTTGAAGCCCTGAGATGTATATGTGCTGAGCTGCACGGTTTCTGGGAAGGGGTTGTTAAGTAACAAGGTCGTCTGGGAAGATTTCAACTCACATCTAATGGACACATCAAAGAATTGTCTTTACTGACTCAGGAATTTCAGGTTCTCAGTACAGCTTGTAAACTTTACAAAACCTGGTTCTTTACGTTTCAATTTCAATTTCTTTTATTCTTTCTGAACTTTACAAAGGAAGGCCAGAGACTTCATCCACAATGGCTGCTCTTTTTGCCATTTTGGTTTTGGATGCATGCATGGGATCTTTTTTAGATCCATTTTGTGCTGATATTCTAAGCCACAGCCTCACACAGGGTCAAGAGGCTGATTAAGACACATCCCTTTCCAAAGCAATTACTTCTCTGAGGTCAGTTACAGAACTTAGTCTCTGAGCAGAATCACACCAGAGTTCAAGCCCAGATGGACCCAGTCATCTCTTCCAACCGCCACACAAATGACCACAATTAAAACCAAAACACTCCCCCAAGGCCCTCATCTTTTTTCATATATACACTCATCATAACGTCTGGCTGGAGGTTTCCATGAATGGCGCAGTCCAAGAGAGTGTCCAAAATAAGCTCACTTGCCCCTCATTTGCCTAACCTCAGGGTAGCCTGGACACCCTTCCAGTGAACCAGAATTAATCACATAGGTCTGCCGTTAATACTGCTCTGGTTCTCCAATTTGATGCCTACTGACTGTCAGGTATAGATTCCTTATGTGATTTGGAGTCATGAGAAAACTGAAGCACCTCTGCAGGGCTTGGAAAAACTCATTTGACACAAAAGATCACTATTCTCACTTGATGGACATCAGGAAAATAACAGAGGAAGGTGAGAGACTTCATCCACAATGACTGATATTTTTGCCATTTTGCTTTTGGATGCACACATTGGATCTTTCTTTAGATCCATCAGGCACTGAGAATCTAAGCCATAGCTTCACAAAGGGCCAAGAGGCTGATTCAGACACATCCCTTTCCAAAGTAATTAAGCAAAGAGCCAAAGGTGATGCCCATTTATTTCCATTTTAAAACTGTTTTCTTCAGGCTTCACAAAGGGTGGCCTGAGGCAAAGACCTTCCTGACACTCAGGACAACAGAACAATAGGTTAGCAAAAGGCCCAAAGCATGGTTTCTCCACTGAGACTTTCCTGGTCACACTGATATCTGAGTTTTCTGAGATGCTCGCCATTCCCTTCAGCTAACCAGTACATGGCCATGTCACAGAGCTTGGAGGTGGTACATATCTTTGACACAAAAATATGAGCCTATTCTGGAGAGTGGCCAAAATTCAGGAAGAAAACAGGAAATTAAGAAGGTTGTAGGTGTTGCCTTTCTATAAGGCGAGCCACAGTCCATTCATAAATTGGGAAGAATGAATGCTGGGAAGCTTTCTACTAGACAGGACACATCTATGGATGCATGCTCTTTTCTAATGTCTACAACCACAGACACACTGGGATACACAGACCTAGAAACACTCACCTTGTCAAAGGACTTTCTAGAAACAGTTCACTCCAAACCAAACAAACAGCCTTTCCTACCTATTCTCAGAACATGAGACAAAACCACAAACTCACAACCACACTCAAAAAGTCACCTCCTTCCCCCAAGTAAGTCTGTGACTATCCGAAGTGTCCTCTGACTGGTGGGCCATACTATGTTTCCCCAAAATGGCCTGTCCTGTCTCAGATCTGTTCTCCTTGTCCAACTCTGTGAAGTTGTCAGGAGCCTGTGCTGACCACTACCTGCTGTCTCAGGAAAGGCCCATTTTCAGAGGTCTACTTGAATTTGGCCATCCTCAAATCTTTAGGTACCAAGAAAGACAGACTCTGTCCTTGTTAAATCCAAACAAGTGAGCCTACTGGGAATGGGACGGGTACTGGCTCTTTGTGCCTGGCTTCCTGGATCCCAAGTTCAGAGAGTTCCATCCCCCAAGAAGTGAGGTAGGTCAATTCCTTCAAGAACGGAATGAGGTCACTGCCTTGGCAACAACTTTGTCCTAACAGTTGCATTCAAGGGTCCCTTGAGATGGAGGCTGCCACTACTTCCTGTGACACTTTCAGAAGTTAGAATTGTATATCAACCATAGGCACCCAGGAGAAGCTCTCCACACAGGGTTGGTTTGGTCCATCTTCTTTATATCAAGAGGAGAGAGGCTGATTCAGATACATCCCTTCATCCTGACTAGGTTGTTTGCCTTGGAAGATGACTTTTGCTCTCTCAGGCCCTTCATAGCTGCCTAAATCTTCTCCAGGGATCATTTCTGCATCAACCTTTGAGGTTCTCAGCAGGTGGAAGATCCCGTACATTCCTGTATTGTAAGACCAACTCTGTCCCTGCTCTTCTGCAAAGTTAGATTGAGGAACAGTTTATGGTTAGGGTTAATAACATATTCTATTTGGGTTAGAAATTATTCTGCTGGACAAATAATGGTATTGGGTACCTGCGATATTCACAAGAATATATAGGTGAAATATAAGTATGAAACCAAAATTCTAGGTACGATTTGAAGCCAGAAGGACATTGGGCCCTTTAGTGGTATACTTAGCTTTGAATTATGTTCTGCACAGATGTCTCAGATAAAACAATATGCAATGGCATAGGACCTTGTACCTTGGATGATTGAATGTTCAAGAGAACATCCAGTCAAAAAGGAATAGTCAGTAGGAATAGGAAGATGGTCAGTAGGTTTAGAAAAAAGAGTGAGTATAGGATTTGGACAAAAGGTTCATTAGCAATAGGGTTTCGGGTAGAGAGTGAAAGTAAATATGAGCACATATAAAGAGTCAGTCACAATGATGAACTGGGGAAAAATATGTAGGAAAGCAAATATTAATAGAGACATTAGGAAATGAGACAAAGTATAATGTGAGTGATAGGATTAGGCATTTTCAATATGGTTGAGGTGGAATATATAATCTTAGGAAGAAAGAAATATGTAGTCACCAATAGGATTGACATTTGAGAGCATTAGGCAACCAGGACATGGTTGTTTTTAGTAATCCATGCTCACTTTTCATTTTGCTTTGGTGAAAGGTTAATAAAATAGGTATTTGTCACTTCCTGTTTTTCTTTATGCTTAACAAAACACTGTTGAAATCTTGAGAACTGTTTGCTAATTTTGTTCCCAAAATGTGCTGTCCCCAACTGCCAAACAGCAGAGTGTACTCCCTCACCCGGTTGCACAAAAACTGCCCACTTGCCCTGACCCATCAATTAATTTCCCTCCCTGCCCTCTCCAAAAAATTATATAAGCTCTGTTTAAGTTGTTCTCAGGGCTCTCTGCTCTAGTCAAGTGAGCTCTGAGCCCCAGCATGCTGGAACCCCAATAAACACTTTGCTGTTGCTGAGTGAAAATGGTATACTGTTCTGTACTTAAAAGATGCTTTCTTTTGCTTGCCTCTGCATAAAGATAGTCAGTTGCTGTTTGCTTTCGAGTGGGTAGACCCAGATAACGGAACTTCTGGTCAACTAACTTGGACTAGACTCCCACAGGTGTTCAAAACCTCCCCCAGTCTCTTTGATGAAGCCCTCCACAGAGATCTCAACAACTTCAGAATTACGCACCCCAAAGTCACCCTGCTTCAATATGTGGATGTCCTGCTACTGGCAGCTAACAACAAGGAAAACTGTGAGTCTGGGACCCAAGCACTATTATCCGAGCTTGCTCAACTCGGGTATAGAGCTTCTGCCAAAAAGGCCCAAATTTGCCAGCAAGAAGTAATCTTCCTGGGTTATTCCCTTAGGGGCGGAAATGATGGCTCACTGAGCCCAGAAAACAAACCGTTGTGCAGATACCACTTCCATCTAACAGGAGACAACACAGAGAGTTTCTTGGGACTGCTGCCTTTTCAGGTTATGGATACCTGGGTTTGTGTTCTTAGCTGCTTCTTTATACCCGTTGTTAAATAAGGATGCCCAATTCCAATGGACCCTTGAGCACCAGCAAGCTTTTGATAACATTTAAGAACACTGACACTGAACTCCTCAACTTCACTGAGCCCAGCCTGCAATTTCAGAAAGCCCTACACTACGTTAAAAATGTACATCAACTTACTCACCTTGGTTCAAAGAAACTGCAGGCATTCCTGAAAGATCAGGAACAGAGATTTCGACTAACTTACTCACAGTGAAAAAAAATAACTGAACGGGTAACAAAAGCCTGTCGGTTCTGTCAATTGGTTAATGCTTACCCTTCCAAGCTTCCTGCAGGAAAGCACCTACGATGAACCAGACCAGAACAATTCTGGGAAGTAGACTTTACTGAAATTAAGCCAGCAAGGTATAGACTTAAATATCTCCTAGTCTTTGTAGATAAATTTTCAGGATGGATTGAATCCTTTCTCACACACACACACACAAAAAAAAAAACAAAACAAAAAAAACCGGCTCAAATGGTGGTCAAGAAGATCCTGAAAGATATTAAGATATTTTTTCAAGACAAGGCCTGCCTAAGGTAATAGGGTCTGATAATTGAACGGTGTTCATGGCCCGGGTAAGTGAGGGCTTAGCCAGGACCCAGGGGATTAATTGGAAGTTACATTGTGCTTCTAGACCCCAGAGCTCAGGACAGGAAAAAAAAATAAATTGAACCATTAAAGAGACCTTAACGAAATTAAGCTTAGAGACTGGCATAAAATATTAGACTATGTCCCTGCCTTATCCACTGTTTCATGCAAGAAATACTCCCTCTGTTTCTTTGTGTAAACTCACCCCCTATGAATTTCTCTATGGTGCACCTCCTCCAGTAAGGCATGTAACCCCAACTCTAAGACCTAACGATGCCTTCCACACCCCCTTGCTTGACAGAATTAAATCTCTTGAAAGAACTCAATGATACCGGTGAAAACAGCTGACAACTGCCTTGCAACCTGGGGACAAGGGGACTCCACATTGATATCAAGTAAGGGACTTCATCTACATAAGACAACATCAGGTGTCATCCCTGGAACCCTGCTTGAAAGGACCATACCAGGTGCTAATTATAACACCTACAGCGGTAAAAGTAGATGGAAACACTTCCTGGATCCATGCCTCTCATCTCAAGCCTGCGCCCTGTCCAGACTCTGTCTGGAAACTGGGAAAGACTGGTAACCATTTCAAATTGCATATTCGCTATGTGGATAAGGCTGTAGACTCTCCCCTTGGCCACCAGTACACCTAACGCTCATCAGCCCGTTCAGCAGCGATGGCTTATCACAAATCCTACTAGACAAGAAGTATGCTCTAACTCGTATACAGCTCCCTTAGGGACCTGGTGGCTAGCTCTCCACCCAGACATTTGTCAGCTGGCTATAAGTCTTTCCTATTAGGATATCGCTGATGAAAATCCCACTAAAATTCAATTAAATTCCTTCCATACCATAGATAATGGAAACAAACATTAGGGATTTAGGGACACGTGAGCCAGATGCAGGTTGGCTAGACTAGATTAGTATGTTTGCCCAGCAGACTATCAAAGCCACAAACAGCCATGGCTGTGTGGAGGGAAAGCCAACTTCTTCTGTAAGTGATGGGGATTTGAGCATACAGGGGCTGCCTGGTGGAATGCAAAATCCTCATCAAATTCAGTACACAGCATTGGCCATATTACCAATTAGAAAACCAAAACTGATGGCCCCCAGAGGAGTCTCTAGATCCTCAAATTCTGTGTTACCTTTTTAACTTCTGCAAGTGCTCAAGAGGATGAAAGGAAATTCCCCTATGTGGAGGCCTTTTACCTCCTTCGCTCACTTCCTGAACTATGCATCTCCAATAGATCCTCACCCTCAGGCTTCTGCTCCAGACTCTATACTGTCAGTCCCACCTCAGCAACCTGATTTCTCTCCTCCAGTTACTAGATCAAAAACCCAAACCTCCGCCAGTTCTCAGATCATTGCTCCCTTGCTGAGGTAGCAGGTACTGAGGTACCCCTCTAAACACTCATTCCTCTCTTCTCCTGTCAGTGCCTACACCCGGTCTCCCCAGGTCCTCTTACCATGTAACCCTCAGAAGAGCCCTCAGACCCCTATCCAAGATGTAATAAAAATGGCCTTTAAAGTTGCTTTGTCATCACTGAAAACAGGTTACTAAGAATTTAAAATCCCTCCCAGGCTTTCTGGGATACTCACTCCCGTCTTCCCCTCTGTTCTACCTGTTCTACTGCTCAAGATTTTGTTCCTAGGAAAATCCCAAACCCCTTTTCCATTATGCTTTTTCATCTCTCTTTTCTCATTCTCAGATCCCCGGAGCTGCTCTCATTCCTCGCCTTCCCCGTCTTTCCCCTCTATACCAGGCCCACAGAAAAATCTTAACTGAACTTCTCCAGAAGTCTTCACCATGGATGACTTTAGAACTTTCAGCAAAAGAGTCCCTATAAAAGAGTTCAGTGTAGATAAACTTGCTCTTTTTCTGTTGCCCTGTTATACTTGGCCACTGCTTGGAAAAATCAGCACTTCTAAGCTAGACAACCCCTTAATAGTTTTTCACACAATATGTGAACAAGGCCTCTGGCCTTGAGCTGGGGCTTCACAGAGATGGCTACATTTCTAAAATAAAAAATACCAACTGGGCTTCATGGTAACAGCTGAAGGAGGATAAAAGAAAAGGAAGAAAAAGCTCTCCCCCTCCCAGGTGTCCTTGAAAAGTTAACTTGCCCAGAACAGAGGAAATAACAGAAAAAAAATCTTTTTGTGAAGTTCTGCCGACTGTGAACTTCTGAGCCCCTTTTCTTTCATGTTGGGTACAAAATTCTGAAACTACCTAACCTTGGGTTTCAGGGCGTTAATTGATTACAACAGAAGCAATGCACTCTGAATCCGGTTGCAACCAAATAGCACTGTTTCCCTGTTTTCGGTGCTATCTTAGGTGCCTTGCCTTGTCTGTCCCTACAACAGTATAATTCTATATACTTAAACATTGTTTATGTTTTCATGAAATGGTCAACAGATGTGATTAATTGTGTAATGGTGCAGATGTTTCCCAGAGTGCTCTATAATGATGCAGGTTCATTTGAAATTCAAACAGGCGGGCATACAACACGGTTCCGCTGGGAACATGTATCCCTAACTTTAGCCATCCTATTAGGAATAGGAGTTGCTGCAGGGGTGGGCACAGAAACCCCTGCCCTAGTCCATGGGACACAACAAATGACCCAATTAGAAGCAGCAATAGAACAAAACTTAAAGATAGTAGAAACCTCCATCACAGCTTTGCAGGAATATTTATCCTCTCTGTCTGAAGTTGTTTTACAGAACAGTCGAGGGTTGGACCGCCCATTCATGAGAGAAGGGGGCCTTTGTGCTGCATTGAGGGAAAAATATTGTTTTTATGCCGACCATACTGGAGTTGTAAAAAAAATCTATGAGTAAATTAAAAAGACACCTTGAAGAGCGTCACTGAGAGAGGCCCAAAAAGGGTGGTTTGATTCTGATCCATACATTCCCTCTGGTTAACTATGTTTTTATCAACCATGGCCGGTCCAATAATAATCCTCATATTACTGCAAAGTATAAAACCCTGTTTGCTCAAACGTGTAATTTTTTTTCTCCAAGCTCAAATTGGACAAGTTAAATTTATGGTAATAACCCACTTGCAGACATAGAATGTGACACCAGCCTTGATCACTTTTATAATTATAAGTAGCCAGAAGAAGAAGTGGGGAATGAAAGGTTAACAAAATAGGTACTTGTAACTTCCTATTTTTCTGTATGCTTAACAAAAACACTGTTGAAATATTGAGAACTGTTTGCTAATTTTGTTCCCAGAATGTGCTGTCCCCAACTGCCAAATTGCAGAATGTATTCCCTCACCCGTTTACATGCAAACCGCCCACTCACCGTGACCCATCAATAAACTTCCGTCCCTGCCCTTTCCAAGGAAAGAATATAAGCTCTGCTTAAGCTGTTCTCAGGGCTCTCTGCTCTATTTCTGTGAGCTCTGAGCCCCAGCATGCTTGACCTCCAATAAACCTTTTGCTGTTGCATGAGACAGTCTCTTCGTGGTCTCTACCTCTGATGCTCGCACGAACATTACTTGAATGATTGAATGTATAAGAGAAAATCCAGTCAAAAAGGGATAGCCAGTAGGATTAAGAAGATAGTCGGTAGGTTTGGGAAGAAGACTGAGTATAGGATTTGGAACAAAAGTTCTTTAGCAATAGGGGTTCTGTTAGAGAGTGAATATAAATGTCAGCACATGAGAACAGTCACAATAATGAACTGAGGAAAATATGTAGGAAAGCAGATATCAATAAAGACATTACTAAATCAGGCAAAGTATAAAGTGAGTGATACAATTAGACATTTTCAACAGGGTGAGTTTGAATATATAATCTTAGGAAGAAACAAATATGTAGTCACCAATAGGATTGACATTTGAGAGCATAAGGCAACCTTGACATGGATGATTTTTGTAAACCATGCTCACTTTCTATTTAGGCTTTGGTACAATCTAAGTGTGACCTTTGCATTTGTGTCCAGAATTTTACTGTGATAAAATATATATGTAGATCTGGGGACACAAGTATTTCTTCCACCATTTCTGGGAGCAATATTTTGAAGGCATATAAATGGGTATTGGGTGTACAAAGAGGTGTACACTTTGTCCATGAATATAGAGATAATGCATGAATAGACCATACAGTGAATAAATAATATAACTGTTTCCACTTTAAATTATGGATTGAATTGATATTTGAAAATATATAAGAAATCTTATATTGATTTACAATCATTCATTCTAACCAGTTATACATCTAATATTAATATTATGGTTATGGTTTATCATGAAGATATGTTAGTTTTGCTTCAAAAGCGATTATGGAAATCCAAAATAATGTGTTTGGATAGAGTCAGTCACAATGCTGGCAATATGTGAACAAGGCCTCTGGCCTCAAATTGAGGCTTCACAGAGATGGCTACATTTCTAAGATAAAGAAGTTACCAACTGGACTCCATGGTAACAGCTGGCAGGGAGAAAAAAGAAAGAGAAGAAAAAAGCTCTCCCCCTCCCAGGTGTCCTTAAAATGTTAACTTGCCCAGAACAGAGAAAAAAAAAAACAGAAACAAAAACTGCTTTCTCTGAACTTCTGCAGACTGTGAACTTCTGAGCCGCTCCCTTACATGTTGGGTACAAAATTCTGAAACAACCTAAACTTGGGGTTCAGGGAAGTAACTGATTACAACAGAAGCAATGCCCTTTAAATCTGGTTGCAACCAAATAGGACTGTTTCCCTGTATTCGGTGCTATCTTAGGTGCCTTTCCTTGCCTTGTCCATCCCTTTGCTCATTTAAAGACCAGTCAAGAAACATGGAGAAATACATGTGTTCTGAAGCAGAAAGTGATTGATAGTGAAACAAATGCCTATAAATTCCCTAACTTGTGGATGAAATTTATATCCTATGATGTGCATTAATTGAAGAAATACTAATCTACCAGTGTTGAATAAAAATGAAAGTCAAAATACACATCATGTCCGATTGGAATCTACTTGCATTAATATTAAACTGGGTCAGTTACTGTAGAAATATTAGGATTCTTATGCACCATTCACTGAAGTTAGTTTTCAGTACTAGGAAACAAATATGTATTTCAGGTGAATGAATATTTCTAAGAATAATCTTGTGAAAAGTTGATTATAAATCCACATACATGAATATGAATGAATTTGATGAGTGTAAAATAAGACACATATTTCATTTGTTGAAAAATCTGGAGAGTGTATATATATATATATATATATATATATATATATATATATATATACACACACACACAAATTAAAAACAGCAATATATATGCCAATTGAAATTTATAATGAAATATATATCATCGACAGATAGAAAAATATTTATTTTACTGAACATGGATTTATGAATAATATTGTTCAAGTAGGAAGATCACCCATAATTTAAATTTTCGGTTCCAACATCTTTTAAGAGGAGTGATCCCTTACAATTTGTATCTGCCAAGTCAGCCACCTCACAAGAATGTACGTGTGGTACCAGGTAGGATTCTATCTGTGCATATAAAAATACAGGTGGTGAATAGGCTACAGAGAAAGGGAGAAAGGAATTCATAGGTGGTTAACTTTAAAAAAAACATGGAGAACTATTTCAACAAAAAATTGACTAGATTTATAAATCCTACCCTATATAATGCAAAAGGTAAGTCCAACTATACACCATGCCTCCTCTGAAATGGTTGTATTTTCATTCTGTTTGGGTTATTTTTCTCCATCATATTAGTATTAGTAGTCAGAATATAGTAGGGTAGGGGTTAGTGTCAGGGATTCAGTATTTCAAATGGAAAATTGGAAAATGAATACAATGTGTATGTAAACATGTGCTACACAAAAATGTTTCCACTCTTATCCAGAACAATGCCTTGACAGTACCTTCGCTCCAACTAAAACATCATTAGAGGAGAAGAGTTAGAAAATCAGTGAAAACACATCTTGAATGGAATATGCTCAGGATTTTGAAACCTTGGAGGTGGTAGAGGAGTTTGCAAAAGTAAGGGACAGGGTGAACACTCCACAAACATGGAGTTCTGTTGGACTAAAGACTTCTTGAGAAACTGCCTCTGAATTTGGGCACTTGAAATATATCTTGTTGTCACAAGCTTTAGCTTCCTTTGTAGTGAGACCATCAAACCTGGGTCTGCATCTATGTGATCTGGAGGACACGGTTTCTTATTTTCTAATGAAAATGAGGCAGCAGTGCTGAATTCTCACTTTGTAGGTAACCTGTGGACACTGGGGGCTAAGTGTCTCCCAGTGTGGGCTGTGAAGCCATTTGGTCATCCTCCAATTTTCGTGGTGTTTGTTGCTGCTGCATTGGGGATTTGGTATTTGCTTCACGAAATACAAGGAGTTCAACTGTGTCACAGTGCTGGAGGGAGTTCTGTGATGAGTGGTGGGTCAGGGTCTGCAGGAGAATGCACCAACCAGGCTTCTATCCCACATAGCTTGCCCCCTTGACGATAGCAACCTGATTCTGAACATTGCCCTGAAAGCTCTCCATATAACAAGATACCTTTACACAGAAGTATCTACTGGCTGCACCATGTCAGTAACAAGCCATTTGGAAGCCAAATGCAGATCCACATTGCCCCACCACATGTTTTATCACACACCTGCCAAGCACTGTTCTAGGCCCACTATTCAGCAGGCTCCAACGTACTGGCATCTCTATTCAACACAATTTTCATGAAACCTAGTGAATCCAGGCACTGTCTGGTGTACTCAAGATCAGCATCAGGACATCCAAAGGTTCTCCAGTGCCACCTGGTCTTGGGAATTTCAAAAATTTCATGGTATCTGTTTAGCCATTTTTCAAGGATGATGTTGGAGGCACTGTGGGTTTCAATATATTCAGGACCTGTTAAATGGTGAGGAAGCTCATTTCAATGAAAGCTCTGGGGAACTCTCAAGGGCAAGGCTTCCCAAAGAGTGGCCAAAGGTCGCATGAAGCCAGGCCTATTGAATTCTACAATGTGAGGTCCATGTGTTTTTTGACTCTCAACTATGGCTGCCAAGTCTTTCAGAATAAAATAATGTGATTTCCTCACTGAGATTCCCAGTGATCTGTGGAAAGTCAATCTGGGCCTAGATCTCAGTTTCCAATGGTCACTCTCATGTGTGGTCTCCTAAAATCCCAAAACAATTGATGGCAATACTTCTCTGAGGTCAGTTCCAGAACTCAGTCTCTAAGGGGAATCACACCAGAGTTCAAGCCCAGGTGGACCCAATCATCTCTTGCAACTGCCACACAAATGACCACAATTAAAACCAAAACACTCCCACACGGCCCTCATCTTCTTCATAACCTTTGGCTGGAGTTTTCCATTAGGGGCGCAGTCAAAGACAGTGTCCAAAATAAGCTCCCTTGTCCCTCATTTGCCTAAAATCTCAGTGGCCTGGACACCCTTCATGTGAACCAGGAGTAATCAAATAGGTCTGCCATTAATACTTTTCCACTTCTACAATTTGAGGCTTTCTGACTGTGGGGTTTAGATTCTTTATGTGATTTGGAGTCATGAGAAAATCCAAGCACACATGGGCAAGCTTTGCAGGGATTTGGAGAATTCTTTTGACCCAAAGGATCCCTATTCTCACTTGATTGAAGTGAGAAACCTTACAGAGGAAAGCTAGAGACTTCATCCACAATGACTGCAATTTTTGCCCTTTGATTTTGGATGCACACATGGGATCTTTCTTTAGATTCATCAGGTGCTGATAATCTAAGCCACAGCCTCACACAGGGCCAGGAGGCTGATTCCGACACATCCCTTTCCAAAGCAATTAAGCAAAGAGCCACAGGTGATGCCCATTCATTTCCATTTGAAAACTGTTTCTTAGGGCTTCACAAAGGGGTGGCTGGAGGCAAAGACCTTCCTGACATTCAGGGCAAAAGAAAAATAGGTAAGCAAAAGGCCCAAAGCAGGGTTTCTCCACTGTGACTTTTCTGGTCTAACTGATATCTGAGTTTTCTGAGGTGCTCGCCAGTCCCTTCAGCTATCCAGTACATGGCCATATCACAGAGCTTGGAGGTGGTACATATATTTTACTCAAAACCATGAGCCTATTCTGGAGTGTGGCCAGAATTCAGGAAGAAAATAGGAAATTAGGAAGATAGCAGGTGTTGCCCATCCATAAGGCAATCTTCTGCCTAATCATAAATTGGGCAGGATGAATACTGGGAAGCTTTCTATTAGACAGGACACATCCATTGATGCATTCTATTTTCTAATGTCTACAACCACGGACACAGTGGGACACACAGACATAGAAACACTCGCCTTGTCACATGACTTACTAGAAACAGTCCATACCAAACCAAACAAACCGCCTTTCCTATCTATTCTCAGAACATGGGACAAAACCAAAAACTCACACCCACAACCACAAAGGCACCTCCTTCCCCCAAGTAGGTCTGTGACTATCCAGAGGGTGGTCTGACTCGTGGGCCATAATATATTCCCCCAACATGGCCTGTCCTGTCTCAGATCTGGTCTCCTTAGCCAACTCTGTGAAGTTGTCAGGAGTCCGCGATGAGCCACTACCTGCTTTCTCTGGAAAGGCCAGTTTTCAGAGCTTTCCTGGCATTTGGTCATCCTCACAACAGTAGGACCAAAAAATAATGTCTCTGTCCTTGTTCAATCAAAACAAGCGAGCCCAATGGGACTGGGACTGGGCCTGACTCTGGGTTCCTGGCTTCCTGGATCAAAAGTTCACAGTGTTCCATCACCAAAAGTGTAAGGTGTGGTCATTTCTTTAAGGAACTGAATGAGGTCACTGCCTTGGCAAACACTTTGTCCTCACAGTTGCTTTCAATTGACCAATGAAACGGAGGCTGCCCCTACTTCCTTTGAAATTTTCACAAGTTAGAATGGTAGATCAACCATAGGCTCCTGGAACAGCTCTCCACACAGGCCTGGTTTGGTCCATCTTCTCTACATTAAGAAGAGAGAGGCTGATTCTGACATATCCTTTCATCCTGACCAGGATGTTTGCCATGGAAGATGACTTTTGCTCTCTCAGGTCTTTCATAGCTGCCTACATCTTCTCCAGGGATCATTTCTACATGGATCTTTGAGGTTCTCAGCAGGTGGAAGATCACCTACATTTCTGTATTGTAAGTCAAACTCTGTCCCTGTTCTTCTGTAAAATTAGATTGAGGGAACGGTGCATTCTTAGGGTTAATAACATGTTCCATTTGGGTTAGGAATCATTCTGTGAGATGAATAATGGTATTGGAACATGCAATATTTATAAGAATATATTGGTGAAATATAAGTATGAAAACAGAAATCTAGGTAAGACTTGAAGCCCAAAAGGGCATTTTGCCCTTGATTGGGATACTTAGCTTTGAATTACATTCTGAACAGTTGTCTCACATAATTCGATATCGAGTGGCAAAAGACCTTGTACCTTGGATGATTGAATGTAGAAGAGAACATCCACTCAAACTGGGATAGTCAGTAGGTTTAGGAAGAAGAGTGAGTATAGGTTTTGGAACAAATTTCATTAGTAATAGGTTTTTGGTTAGAGAGTGAACGTAAATGTCAGCACATGAGAAGAGTCAGTCACATGATGAACAGGGGAAAATATGTAGGAAAACAAATATCAATAGACACATTAGGAAATAAGCAAAGTATAATGTGAGTGATAGGATTAGACATTTCCAACAGGGTTGAGTTTGAATATATAATCTTAGGAAGAAACAAATATGTAGTCACCAATAGGATTGATATTGAGCATTAGACAACCTGGACATGGATGTTTATAGTAATACATGTTCAATTTCCATTTAGGCTATGGTACAAACATAAGTGTGAGCCTTGCGTTTTGTGTCCAGAATATCACTGTGATAAAATATATATGTAGATCAGGTTACATGAGTAATTCTTCCACCATTTTTTGAAGCAATATTTTGAAGATGTATAAATTAGTATTGGGGGTATAAAGAGATGTACCCTGTGTATATGAATCTAGAGAAAATGCATGAGTAGACCACACTGTGAATTAATAATATAACTAGTTCTACATAAAATAATGGATTGAATTGATATCTTAAAATATATAAGAAATCTTATATTGAAATACTATCATTCATTCCAACTAGTTATACATCTAATGGTAATATTATGATTATGGTTTATCATGAAGGGTGTGATTTTTGCTTCAAAAGTGATTATGTAATTCAAAAATAATGTGTTTAGAAAGTAGTCTCATGAAACGACCAGTCAAGAAACATGGAGGAATACATTTGTTCTGAAGCAGGAAGTGATTGAAAGTGAAACAAATGCCTATAAATATGCTAACTTGTGGATGAAATATATATCATATGATGTGCATAAACTGAATAAATAGCAACGTACATGTCTTGAATAAAAATGAACGTCAAAATACATGTCATGCCCCATAGGAATCTACTTGCATTGATGTAAAACTGAGTCTGTTACTGTAGAAATATTAGGATTTGTATGCATCGTTCACTGAAGTTAGTTGTCTGTATTAGGAAACAAATATGTATTTCAGGTGGATGAATATTTCTGAGTATAATCTTGTGAAAAGTTGATTATACATCCACATATATGAACATAATAGAATTTAGAGAGTGTATAATAGAACACATATATTTTGAAAAATCTGGATAGGAGATATATATATATATATATATATATATATATATATATATATATATATATATATATATATATATATATATATATATATATATATATATATATATATATATATATATATATATATATATATATATATATATATATATATATATATATATATATTATATATATATATATATATATATATATATTTTATATATATATATTATATATATATATTATATATTGTGATACAAAAAATCTTTCCACTCTCATCCTGAACAATGCCTTGACTTACCCTCACCTTAAGTAATTCACAATTATATGAAAAGAGGTAAAATATCTGTGAGTACATATCTGGAATTGAATATGCTCATGATTTCACAACTTTGCAAGTGGTTGATGAGTTTCCAAAAGTAAGGAACAGGGTAAACACTTCACAAACATGGAGATCTGCTGGACTAAAGACTTCTTGAGAAACTGCCCCTGAGGTTGTGCACTTGAAATATATGTTTTTGTCAGGAGATTTACCTACCTTTGTTGTGAGACCATCAAAGCTGGGTCTGCATCTATGTGACCTAGAGGACATGGTTTCTTATTTTCCAATGAACATGAGGCACCAGTGCTGAAGTCTCTCTTTGTAGGTAAACTGTGGCCACTTCGGGCAATGTGACTCCCCGTGTGGACTTTGAAGCCATTTGGTCATCCTCCACTTTTCGTGGTGTTTCTTGCTGCTACACTGGGAGTTTGGTATTTGCTTCATGACATACAAGGAGTTCAACTGGCACACAGTGCTTGAGGGAGTCTTGTAACGTGTGGTGGGTCAGGCTCTGCAGGAAAATGCACCAACTAGGCTTCTATCCCACATTGCTTATCGCCTTGACCATAGAAACCTGATTATGAACATTGCCCTGAAACCCCTGCATATAACAAGATGTCTTTTCATATAATGGTCTCCTGGCTGCACCAAGTCAGTCACAAGCCATTTGGAAGCCAATGGCAGATCCACATGGCCACAACACAGATGTATTACCACACATCTGCCCACCACTGCTCTAGGCCCACTACTCAGCAGCCTCCAACTTACTGGCATCTCTGTACTACACAATTTTCATGAAACCCAGTCAATCAAGGCACTGTCTGTTATACTTATGATCAGCAACAGGACATCCAATGGTTCTCCAGTGCCACCTGGTCATTGGGAATTTCAAAAATTTCATGGTGTTTATCTATGCATTTTTCAAGAATGAAGTTGGAGGCACTTTGGGGTTTCCATTCATCTAGGAACCATTACATGGGGAGGAAGCTAATTTCAATGAAAGCTCTGAGGAACTCTCATAGGCAAGGCTTCCCAAACAGTGGCCAAAAGGTCACATGAAGCCAGGCCCATTGAGGTCTACAACGTGAGGTCCATGTGTCTTTTGACTCTAACTATGGCTGCCAAGTTTTTCAGAATAAAATCATGTGATATCTTTGCTGAGATTTTCAGTTCTCTGTGGAAAGCCATCCTGGGCCTAGATCTCAGGTTTCAAGGGCAACTCTCATGTGTGGCCTTCTACAATCCCAACACAATTCATGGCAATACTTCTCTGTCGTCAGTTCCCAAACTCAGTCTCTAAGGGAAATCACACCAGAGTTCAAGCCCATGTAGACCCAGTCATCTCTTCCAACCGCCACACAAATGACCACAATTAAAACCAAAACATTTCCACATGGCCCTCATCTTCATCCATATAGACACTCATCATAAACTCTGGCTGGAGGTTTCCATGAGGGGCGCAGCCCAAGACAGTGTCCAAAATATGCACCCTTGCCCCTCATTTGTCTAAATTTAGGGTGGCCTGGAAACCCATCCTGTGAACAAGGAGTGATAATATAGGCCTGCTGTTAATACTGCTCTGCTTCTCCAATTTGAGGCCTATTGAATGTCAGGTATAGATTGCTCATGTGATTTGGCATCATGAGAGAACCCAAGCACTTCTGCAGGACTTTGAAGAACTCATTTGACCCAAAGGAATCCTATTCTCACTTGATGGAGTTCAGGACCTAACACAGGAAGACAAGAGACTTCATCCACAATGACTGATCATTTTGCCATTTTGGTTTTGGATGCACACATGGGATCTTCTTTAGATTTATCAGGAGCTGAGAATCTTAGCCACCCCCTCAATCAGGGCCCAGTGTCTGATTAAGACACATCCCTTTCCAAAGCAATTAAGCAAAGAGCCACACGTGATACCCATTTATTTAAATTTGAAAACTGTTTCTTCAGGCTTCTAAAAGGGGTGGCCTGAGGCAAAGACCTTCCTGACATTCAAGGCAACAGAACCATAGGTAAGCAAATGGACCAAAGCAGGGTTTCTCCACTGAGACTCTACTGCTCACACTAATATCTGAGTTTTCAGAGATGTTCCCATTCCCTTCAGCTATCAAGAACATGGACATGTCACAGAGCTTGGAGGTGGTACATATCTTGGACAATAAATCATGAGCTTATTCTGGAGAGTGGCCAGAATTCAGGAAGAAAACAGGAACTTAGGAAGTTAGTAGTTGTTTCCTATCCATAAGGCAAACCACAGTCCATTTATCAATTGTGAACGATGAATGCTGGGAAGCTTTCTACTAGACAGGACACCTCCATTGATGCATTCTGTTTTCTAATGTCTAAAACCACGGACACAGTGGATGCACGGACATAGAAACACTTGCCTTGTCAAAAGAGTAACTAGAAACAGTCGACTCCAAACCAAACCAACCACCTTTTCTACCTATTCTCAGAACATGAGACAAAACCATAAACTCACACCCACACACATAAAGGCACCTCCTTCCCAAAAGTGGGTGTGTGACTATCCAGAGTGTCCTCTGACTGGTGGGCCATACTATGTTCCTCTCGAAATGGCCTTTCCACTTTCAGATCATGTCTCCTTGGCCAACTCTGTGATGCTGTGAGGAGCCTGCAGTTAGCCACTACCTGCTATCTCAGAAAAGGCCCCTCTTCAGAGCTCAACTGGCATTTGGCCATCCTCACATCAGTAGGTACCAAGAAAGTCTTACTTGTACTTGGTAAATCCAAACAAGTGAGCCCACTGGGACTGGGACTGGGACTGGGTCTCGGTGCCTGGCTTCTTGCATCACAATTTCAGAGAGTTCCATCACCAAGGAAGTTAGCTAGGTCACTTCCTTCAGGAACTGAATGAGGTCCCTCTCTTGGCAACAACTTTGTCCTAACAGTTTCTTCCAAGGGTCCCTTTAGATGGAGGCTGCTCCTACTTTGTGTGACAATTTGACTAGTTAAAATGGTATATCAAAATAGGCACCTGGGAACAGCTCTCCACGCAGGCCTGGTTAGGTCCATCTTCTCTACATTAAGAAGAGAAAGGCTGATGCATACACATCCCTTCATCCTGTTCAGGTTGTTTGCCATGGAAGATGGCTTTTGCTCTCTCAGATCCTTCATAGCTGCCTACATCTTCTCCAGGGATCATTTCTGCATCGAACTTTGAGGTTCTCAGCAGTTGGAAGATACCCTACATTACTGTATTGTAAGATGAACTCTGTCCCTGCTCTTTTGTAATTTTAGATTGAGGCAACAGTGTATGGTTAGGGTTAATTACAGGTTCGATTTGGGTTAGGAATCATTCTGCGGGATGAATAATGGTCTTGGGAACCTGCAATATTTATAGGAATATAGAGATGAAATATAAGTATGAAAACAGAAATCTAGGTAAGATTTGAAGCTCAGAAGTGCATTGGGCAACTGATTGTGATATGTAGCTTTGAATTACGTTCTGCATACATGTTTCAGAAAAATCGATATACAATAGCATAGGACCTTGTACCTTGGATGATTGAATGTAGTAGAGAACATCCACTCAAAAAGGGATAGTTGATAGGATCAGGAAGATAGTCAGTATGTTTCGGAAGAAGAGTGAGTATAGGATTTGGACCAAAGTTCATAAGCAATAGGGTTTCGGTTAGAGAGTGAATGTCAATGTCAGCACATGTGAAGGGTCAGTCACAATGTTGAACTGGAGAAAATATGTAGGAAAGTAGATATCAATAGAGACATTAGGAAATCAGGAAAAGTACAAAGTGAGTGAAAAAATTAGACATTTTCAATGGTATTGAGGTTGAATATATAATCTTAGGAAGAAACAAATATGTAGTCACCAATAGGATTGACATTTGAGAGCATTAGGCAACCTGGTCATGGATGTTTTTAGTAATCCATGTTCAGTTTCCACTTAGGCTTTGGTACAGTCATACGTGTGAATTTTGCATTTTGTGTCCAGAATATTACTGTGATACCATGCATATGTAGATCAGGTGATATGAGTATTTCTTCCACCATTTCTGGGAGCAATATTTTGAAGATGTATAAATTAGTATTGGGGATACAAAGAGGTGTAACCTGTGTCTATTAATATAGAGATAATGCATGAATAGACCATACTGTGAATAAATAATATAACTGGTTCCACTTTACAAAATGTATTGAATTGATATCAGAAAATATATAAGAAATCTTTTATTGATATAAAATCATTCATTCCAACCAGTTATACATCTAATAGTGATATTATAGTTATGGTTTATCATAAAGTGTGTGTCCGTTTTGCTTTAAAAGTGATAAAGAAAATCGAAAATAATGTGTTTGGAAAGAAATCTCATGAAAAGATCAGTCAAGAAACATGGAGGAAAACATGTGTTCTGAAGCAGGAAGTGATTGAAATTGAAACAAATGCCTATAAATTTGCTAAATTGTGGAGGAAATATATATCCTATGATGTGCATAAACTGAAGAAATTGTAATGTCCCAGTGTTGAATAAAAATGAACGTCGATATACACATCATGTCCCATAGGAATCTACTTGCATTGATGATAAACTGTGTCAGTTACTGTAGAAATGTTAGGATTTGTATGCACCATTCACTGAAGTTAGTTTTCAGCACTAGGAATCAAATATGTATTTCAGGTGGATGAAATTTTCTGAGAATAATCTTGTGAAACGTTGATTATAAATCCACGTTCATGAACATGAATGAAATTAGGAAGTGTATATAAGACACATATATTTCATATTTTGAAAAATATGGAGAGAGTGTATATATATATATATATATATATATATATATATATATATATATACACACACACAGAGAGAGAGAGAGAGACATTAAAAATAGCAATATATGCCAATCAAAATTCACCATGAAATATATATCATCCACAGATCCAAAAATATTAATTTTACTGAACAAAGATTTGTGTATAATTTTGTTCTCTAGGAAGCTCACCCATAGGTTGAATTTTCAGTTCCAACGGCGTTTATGAGGAGTGATCTCTTCTCTCAATTTGTATCTGCCAAGTCAGCCACCTCACAAGAATGTACGTGTAGTACCAGGTAGGATTCTCTATGTGCATATAAAAATATATGTGCTGAGTAGGCTACAGAGAAAGAGAGACAAGAATTCACATATTTGTTATCTTTAAAATCACATGGACAACTATTGCAACAAAAATTGTCTAGATTAATAACTCCTAACCTTTATAATGCAAAAGGCAAGTCCAACTATACATCATGCCTCCTCTGAACTGTTTGTATTTCTATTATGTTTGGGTTATTTTTCTGCCTCATATTAGGATTAGTAGTCAGACACTAGTAGGGTATGGTTTAGTGTCAGGGATTCAGTATTTCAAATGGAAAATTGGAAAATGAATCCAATATGTATGCAAATATGTCCTACACAAAAGTCTTCCCACTCTCATCCACAAAAATCCATTGACATTATCTTCACCCTATGTAAGATGCAATTCGAAGAGAAGAGTTAGAAAATCTGTGAATACATATCTGGAATGGAAAATGCTCAGGAGTTCACAACCTTGGAGGTGGTAGAGGAGTTTCCAAAAGTAAGTGACTGCGTAAACACTCCACAAACATGGAACTCTGCTGGCCAAAAGCCTTCTTGAGAAACTGCCTGTGAGTTTGGACACATGAAATATATCTTGTTGTCCGGAGCTTTAGCTTCACTTCTGGTGAGACCATCAAAGCTGGATCTGCATCTATGTGACCTGGAGGACATCGTTTCTTATTTTCCATTGAACATTAGGTACCGGTGTTGATTTCTCTCTTTGTTGGTAAACTGTGGCCACTGGAAGCTTAGTGTCTCCCTGAGTGGACTGTGAAGCCATTTGGTCATCCTGAACTTTTTGTGGTGTTTCTTGCTGCTGCACTGGGAGTTTGGTATTTGCTTCACAAAAGACAAGGAGTTCAACTAGGATATAGTGCTAGAGGGAGTTCTGTGACGTGTGTTGGGTCAGGGTCTGCAGGAGAATTCACCAACCAGGGTTCTATCCCACATAGCTTGCCCCCTTGACCATCGCAACCTGATTCTGAACATTGCTCAGAAACCTCTCCATATAACAAGATGCCTTTTCATATAATAGTCTGCTGGCTGTACCAAGTCAGTCACAAGCTATTTGGAAGCCAATGGCTGATCCACATGGCCACACCACAGTTGTATTATCACACACCTGCCCACCACTGCTCTAGGCCCACTACTCAGCAGGCTCCAACTTACTGGCATCTCTGTTCCACACCATTTTCATGAAACCCAGCCAATCAAGGCACTGTCTGTAACACTAATGATCAGCAAGAGAACAACCAATGGTTCTCCAGTGCCACTTGGTCATTGGGAATTTCAAAAACATCATTGTATTTATCTATCCATTTTTCAAGAATGAAGTTGGAGGCACTTTGGGGTTTCCATTCTTCCAGGAACCATTACATGGGGAGGACTCTCATTTCAATGAAAGCCCTGAAAAACTCTCACAGGCAAGGCTTCCCAAACAGTGGCCAAAAGGTCACATGAAGCCAGGCCCATTGAGGTCTACAACGTGAGGTCCATGTGTCTTTTGACTCTTAACTATGGCTGCCAAGTTTTTCAGAATAAAATCATGCCATATCCTTGCTGAGAATTTCAGTTCTCTGTGGAAAGCCACCCTGGGCCTAGATCTCAGGTTTCAAGGGCAACTCTTATGCGTGGCCTCCTACAATCCCAACACAATTCATGGCAACACTTCTCTGAGGTCAGTTCCAGAACTCAGTCTCTAAGAGGAATCACACCAGAGTTCAAGCCCATGTGGACCCTGTTATCTCTTCCAACCGCCACACAAATGACCACAATTAAAACCAAAACATTCCCACATGTCCCTCATCTTCATCCATATAGACAGTCATTATAAACTCTGGCTGGAGGTTTCCATGAGGGGCGCAGCCAAGACAGTGTCCAAAATATGCACCCTTGCCACTCATTTGTCTAAATTCATGGTGGCCTGGACACCCTTCCTGTGAACCTGGAGTGATCAAAAAAGCCTGCCGTTAACGCTGCTCTGCTTCTCCAATTTGAGGCCTACTGACAGGTATAGATTCATTATGTGATTTGGCATCATGAGAGAACCCAAGTACTTCTGCAGGACTTTGAAGAACTCATTTGACCCAAAAAAAATCCCTATTCTCACTTGATGGAGGTCAGGAACCTATCGGAGGAAGGCAGGAGACTTCATCTACAATGACTGATCTTTTTGCCATTTTGGTTTTGGATGCACACATGGGATCTTCTTTACATCTATCAGGAGCTGAGAATCTTATCCACAGCCTCAAACAGAGCCTAGTGTCTGATTAAGACACATCCCTTTCCAAAGCAATTAAGCAAAGAGCCACAGGTGATGCACATTCATTTCCATTTGAAATCTGTTTCTTCAGGCTTCACAAAGGGGTGGCATGATGCAAAGACCTTCCTGACATTCAAGGCAACAGAACCAAAGGTAAGCAAATGGACCAAAGCAGGGTTTCTCCACTGAGACTTTACTGCTCACACTGATATCTGAGTTTTCTGAGATGTTCCCATTCCCTTCAGCTATCAAGAACATGGACATGTCACAGAGCTTGGAGGTGGTACATATCTTGGACAATACATCATGAGCTAATTCTGGAGAGTGGCCAGAATTCAGGAAGAAAACAGGAACTTAGGATGTTAGTAGGTGTTTCCTATCCATAAGGCATACCACAGTCCATTCATCAATTGTGCAGGATAAATGCTGGGAAGCTTTCTACTAGACAGGACACCTCCATTGATGCATTCTCTTTTCTAATGTCGACAACCACGGACACAGTGGATACACAGACATAGAAAGTCGCCTTGTCAAAAGACTTACTAGAAACAGTCGACTCCAAACAAAACCAACCACATTTCCTACCTATTCTCAGAACATGAGACAAAACCGCAAACTCACATCCACAAACAAAGGCAACTCCTTCACAAAAGTAGGTCTGTGACTATCTGGAGTGTCCTCTGACTGGTGGGCCATACTATGTTCTCCACAAAATGACCTCTCCTGTCTCAGATCTTGTCTCCTTGGCAAACTCTGTGATGCTGTGAGGAGCCAACGGCTAGCCACTACCTGCTATCTCAGGAAAGGCTTCTCTTCAGAGCTCTCCTGGCATTTGGCCATCCTCACATCAGTAGGTACCAAGAAGGTCTGACTCTGTACTTGGTAAATCCAAACAAGTGACCGCACTGGGACTGGGACTGGGACTGGCTCTCAGTGCCTGGCTTCTTGCATCAAAATTTCAGAGTGTTCCATCACCAAGAAAGTTAGGTAGGTCACTTCCTTCAGGAACTGAATGAGGTCACTGCCTTGGCAACAACTTTGCCCTAACCATTGCTTCCAAGGGTCACATTGGATGGAGGCTGCCCTTACTTCCTTTGACAATTTGACTAGTTTCAATGGTATATCAAAATAGGCACCTGAGAACAGCTCTCCACGCAGGCCTGGTTAGGTCCATCTTCTCTACCTTACAAAGAGAGAGTCTGATGCATACACATTCCTTTTTCCTGTCTAGATTGTTTGCCTTTGAAGATGGCTTTTGCTCTCACAGGTCCTTCATAGCGCTGACATCTTATCCAGGGATTATTTCTGCATCGAACTTTCAGGTTCTCAGCAGTTTGAAGATACCCTACATTCCTGTATTGTAAGACGAACTCTGTCCCTGCTCTTTTGCAATGTTAGATTGAGGCAACCGTGTATGGTTATCGTAAATAGCAGGTTTGATTTGGATTAGGAATCATTCTGCAGAATGAATAATGATCTTGGGAACCTGCAATATTTATAGAAATATAGAGATGAAATATACGTATGAAAACAGAAATCTAGGTAAGATTTGAAGCTCAGAAGTGCATTGGGCAACTGATTGCGATACGTAGCTTTGAATTACGTTCTGCATACATGTTTCAGAAAAATCGATATACAATGGCATAGGACCATGCACCTTGGATGATTGAATGCAGTAGAGAACATCCACTCAAAAAGTGATAGTCGATAGGATCAGGAAGATAGTCAGTATGTTTTGGAAGAAGAGCTAGTATAGGATTTGGACCAAAGTTCATTAGCAATAGTGTTTCCGTTAGAGAGTGAATGTCAATGTCAGCACATGTGAAGGGTCAGTCACAATGTTGAACTGGAGAAAATATGTAGGAAAGTAGATATCAATAGAGACATTAGGAAATCAGTCAAAGAGTATCAAATGAGTGAAAAAAATTAAACATTTTCAACAGTTTTGAGGTTGAATATATAATCTTATGAAGAAACAAATATGTAGTCACCAATAGGATTGACATTTGAGAGCATTAGGCAACCTGGTCATGGATGTTTTTAGTAATCCATGTTGAGTTTCCCTTTAGGCTTTGGTACAATCATACGTGTGACTTTTGCATTTTGTGTCCAGAATATTACTGTGATAACATGCATATGTAGATCAGGTGATATGAGTATTTCTTCCACCATTTCTGGGAGCAATATTTTAAAAATGTATAAATTAGTATTGGGGGTACAACGAGGTGTACCCTGTGTCTATGAATATAGAGATAATGCATGAATAGACCATAATGTGAATAAATAATATAACTGGTTACACTTTAAATAATGTATTGAATTGATATCAGAAAATGTATAAAAAATCTTTTATTGATATATAATCATTCATTCCAACCAGTTATACATCTTATGATGATATTACAGTGATGGTTTATCATGAAGTCTGTTTCAGTTTTGCTTCAAAACTGATAAAGGAAATCGAAAATAATGTGTTTGGAAAGAAGTCTCATGAAAAGACCAGTCAAGAAACACGGAGGAATGCATGTGTTCTGAAGCAGGAAGTGATTGAAAGTGAAACAAATGCCTATATATTTGCTAACCTGTGGAGGAAATATATATCCTATGATGTGCATAAACAGAAGAAATTGTAATGTGCCAGTGTTGAATTAAAATGAACATCAATATACACATCATGTCCATTGGAATCTACTTGCTTTGATGATAAACTGTGTCAGTTACTGTAGAAATATTAGGATTTGTAAGCACCATTCACTGAAGTTAGTTCTCAGGACGAGGAAACAAATACGTATTTCAGGTGGTTGAATGTTTCTGAGAATAATCTTGTGAAAAGTTGATTATATATCCACATACATAAATATGAATGAATTTAGAGAGTGTTTAATAAGACACATTTTTTTCATATTTTGAAAAATCTAGAGAGTGTATATATATATATATATATATATATATATATATATATATGTAAAACTCATGGAGAAATATTACAATTAAAATTTGACAAGATTTATAATACATACCCTTGATAAAGCCGAAGGCAAATCCAAGTATATACCATGCCTCCTATGAAAGGCCTGTATTTCTATTCTGTTACGTTTCTTTTTATCCATCATATTAGCATTAGTAGTCAGAGTCTATTAGTTTATGTGTTAGTGTCAGGGATCATTATTTCAAATGAAAATAGAAAAATGAATCTAATGTGTATGCAAATATGTGCTACACAAAAATCTTGCCACTCTCATCCAGAACAATTCCTTGACATTTACTTCGCTCCAAGTAAGACACAATTAGTGGAGAGGAGTTCGAAAACCTGTGATTACATATGTGGAACTGAAAATGTTCAGGAGTTCACAACATTGGAGGTGGTAGAGCAGTTTCCAAAAGTAAGGGAGAGGTTAAACACTCCACAAACTTGGAGCTCTTCTGGCCTAAAGACTCTTTGAGAAAATGCCTCTCAGGTTGGGCACATGAAATATATGAAGTTGTCAGGAGATTTAGCTTCCTTTGTTGTGACACCATCAAATGTGGGTCTGTATCTATGTGACCTGGAGGAAATGGTTCCTTATTTTCTAATGAACATGAGGCAGCAGTTCTGAATTCTCTTTTTCTTGGTAAACTGTGGCCACTGGGAGTTAAGTTTCTCCCCGTGTGGTCTGTGAAGCCGTTTGGTCATCCTCCATTTTCGTGGTGTTTCTTACTGCTGCACTGGGAGTTTGGAATTGGCTTAATGAAATACAAGGAGTTCAACTGGCACACAATTCTGGAGGGAGCTCTGTCACGTGTGATTGGTCAGGGTCTTCAGGAGAATTTTCAAAACATGGATCTATCCCACATAGCTTTCCCCCTTGACTATAGCAACCGAATTCTGAGCATTGCCCTGAATCATCTCAATATAACAAGATGCCTTTACATATAAGGGTCTGCTGCCTGCACCATGTCAGTCACAAGTATTTTGGAAGCCAATGGCCGATCCACGTGGTCCCACAACAGATATTTATTCACAACCATATAGTCCACTGCTCTAGCCCCAATGCTCAGCAGGCTCCAACTTATGACATCTCGGTTCTATATTATTTTCATGACAACCAGTCAATCAAGGAACTGTCTGGTACACTCATGATCAGCAACAGGATATCCAAAGTTTCTCCAGTGCCACCTGGTCATGGGAATATTAAAAATTTCATGGTATTTATGTAGCCATTTTTCAAGGATGATGTTGGAGGCACTGTGGGTTTCAATTCATTCAGGAACCATTAAATGGTGAGTAAGCTCATTTCAATGAAAGCTCTGGAGAACTCTCACAGACAAAGCTTCCCAAAGAGTGGCCAGAAGGTCACATGAAGCCAGGCTCATTGAGGTCTACAATGTGAGGTACATGTGTGTTTTGAGTGTCAACTATGACTTCCAAGTCTTTCAGTAAAAAAATCATGTGTTATCCTGGCTGAGATTCCCAGTGCTCAGTAGAAAGCCACCCTGGGCCTAGATCTCAGTTTCCAAGGGCTAATCTCATGTGTGGCCTCCTATAATCCCAACACAATTCATGGCAATACTTCTCTCAGGTGAGTTCCAGAACTCAGGCTCTAAGGAGTATCAGAGCAGAGTTCAAGCCCTGGTGGACCAAGTCATCTCTTCCAACCGCCACACAAATGACCACAATTAAAACCAAAACACTCCTACATGGCCCTCATCTTCTTCCATAAAGACACTCATCATAACATATGGCTGGAGGTTTCCATGAGGGGCACAGCCCAAGACAGTGTCCAAAATAAGCTCCCTTGCCCCTCATTTGCCTAAAGTCAGGGTGGCTTGGACACCCTTCTTCTGAACCAGGAGTGATCTGTAAGGGTAAAAGAAATTGAAATTAAAGTGTTAAAGTTAAAGTGTAAAAGACCGGGTGTTGTAAAGTTTCTAATCTTCAAGGCCTGGTTTAAAATGTAAAGGACCAGGTATTTTTAAGTTTCCATGCTACACGCAAAACCTGAAATTCCTGTAAATTGTAGGACAATTTCTGGACTGCCCAGTAAATATTCCCCCTGACCGCCTGGTTGTTTAATAACCTAGGACCCTGTGTGGCCTACCACATATGCATCGCAGGGCCTAAATCAATCAATTTCAATGTGTACCCTGCTTTAGAATTGACCTATCACTCCCGCCTGACGTGTTCAAGCCAATGAATGAACTAATCATGTTTAGGATTTGTTGTTTCATTTTCCCACAGTGTATGATGATTTGCTAAAGGAGACTGTGATATATGTAAAGTCTCACACTCCCCAAATTGTGTACTTAAGCACTGCTCAACCCCTGCTCGGGGATCTGGGCTGCTCTCCCTTCTTGAGTGAGCACAGAGCACCAGCATGCTGGATTGGATCCTCAATAAATGTCTTTTGCTGTTGCATGAGCCTTGGTCTCATACATGAACATGAATGAAATTAAGGAGTGTATAATAAGACACATATATTTCATATTTTGAATAATCTATAGAGTGTAGATTTTTCACAAAACACATACAGAGATATTAAAAAGTAGCAATATATATGCCAATCAAAATTCATCATGAAATACATATCATACACAGATCCAAAAATCTTTATTTTACTGAACATGGATTTATGTGTAATGTTGTTCAACTAGGAAGCTCACGCAAATGTTGAATTTTCAGTTCCTACAGCGTTTAGGAGGAGTGATATCTTCTCAAAATTTGTATCTGCCTAGTCAGCCACCTCACAATAATGTACGTGTGGTACCAGGTAGGATTCTATTTGTGTATATAAAAATACATGTGCTGAATAGGCAACAGAGAAAGGGAGACAGGAATTCACATATCTGATACCTTTCAAAACACATGGAGAACTATTTCAATTAAAAACTAACCAGATTTTTAACAACTACCCTTTATCATGCAAAAGGCAAGTCCAACTATACACTATGCCTCCTCTGAATTGCTTGTATTTCTATTCTGTTTGGGTTATTTTTCTCCATCATATTAGCATTAGTAGTCAGAGTCTAGTAGGGTATGCTTTAGTGTCATGGATTCAGTAATTCAAATGAAAATAAAGGAAAATGAATCCATTGTTTACGCAAATATGCACTACAAAAAATCTTTCCACTCTCATTCAGAGCAATGCCTTGACATTACCTTCACCCCAAGTAAGACACAATTAGAGGACAAGAGTTAGAAAATCTGTGAATACATATCTGGAATGGAAAATGCTCAGGAGTTCACAAGCTTGGACATTTTAGAGGAGTTTTCAAAATTAAGGGACAGGATAAACAGTCCACAATCATGGAACTCTGCTGGCCTAAAGACTTCTTGAGAAACTGCCTCTGAGGTTGGGCACTTGAAATATATTTTCTTTTCAGGAGCTTTAGCTTCCTTTGTAGTGATACCATCAAAGATGGGTCTTCATTTATCTGACCTGGAGGACATGGTTTCTTATTTTCCAAAGAACATGAGGCAGCAGTGCTCAATCCAACCTTTGAAGGTAAACTGTGGCCACGGAGGGCTAAGTGTCTCCCCTCTTGACTGTGAAGCCAATTGGTCATCCTACAATTTTCGTGGTGTTTCTTGCTGCTGCACTGGGCTTTTGGTATTTCCTTCATGAAATACAAGGAGTTCAACTGGGACACAGTGCTGGAGCGAGTTCTGTCACGTGTGGAGGGTCAGGGTCTACAGGAGAATTCACCAACCAGGCTTCTATCGCACATAACTTGCAACATTGTCCATAGCAAACTGATTCTGAACATTGTCCTGAAACCTTTCCTTATAACAAGATGCCTTTACATATAAGGGTCTGCTAGCTTCACCATGTAAGCCACAAGCCATTTAGAAGTTAATGGCAGACTCACATGGCCCCACCACAGATATTTTATTATACACCTGCACACCACAGCTCTGGGCCCTCTTCTCAGCACTCTCCAACTTACTTACATCTCTGTTCTACACAATTTTCGTGAAACCCAGTCAGTCAAGGCACTGTCTGGTACACTCATGATCAGGAACAATACATCCAAAGGTTCTCCAGTGCCACCTGGTCAGGGGAATTTCAAGGTATTTATGGAGCAATTTTTCAAGGATGAAGTTGGAGGCACTGTGGGTTTCAATTCATTCAGGAACCATTAAATGTTGAGGAACCTCATTTCAATGAAAGCTCTAGAGAACTCTCACAGGTAAGGCTTCCCAAAGAGTGGCCAAAATATACATATATTTCATATTTTGAAAAATCTTGACAGTGTATATCTATATCTATATCTATATCTATATCTACACACACACACACACACACACAAACACACACAGACATTAAAAACTAGCAATATATATGCCAATCGAAATTCATCATGAAATATATATCATCCACGTATTCAAAAATATTCATTTTACTGAACATGGATTTATGTATAATGTTGTTCAACTAGAAAGCTCACCCATAGGATGAATTTTCAGTTCCAACAGCGTTTAGGAGGACTGAACTTTTCTCACAATTTGTATCTGCCAAGTCAGCCACCTCAGAAGAATATATGTGTGATACAAGGTACAATTCTATATGTGCATATAAAAATATATGTGCTGAATAGGATACAGAGAAATGGGGGAGACAGGAATTCACATATTTGATAAGTTTAAAAATACATGGACAACTCTTTCAACAAAAAAATTGACTAGATTTATAACTCCTACCCTATATAATGGAAAAGGCAATTCCAACGGTACACCATGGCTCCTCTGATGTGTTTGTATTTCTATTCTGTTTGGGTTACTTTTCTCCATCAAGTTAGGATTAGTTGTCAGAGTCTTGTAGGGTATGGGTTAGTGTCAGGGATTCAGAATTTCGAAAGGAAAATTGGAAAATGAATCCAATGTGTATGCAAATATGTGCTACACAAAAATCTTCCGACTCTCATCCAGAACAATGCCTTGACCTTAACTTCGTCCCAAGTAACACATGTAGAGAAGATGAGTAAGAAAATCTGTGAGTACATATCTGGAATTGAATATGCTCAGGAGTTCACAACCTTGCAGGTAGAAGGGGAGTTTCCAAAAGTAAGGGACAATGTAAACACTCCACAAACATGGAGCTCTGCTATCCTAATGACTTCTGGAAAAACTGCCTCAGATGTTGGGCTCTTGAAATATATGTTGTTGTCAGGAGCTTTAGCTTCGTTTGTAGTGAGACCATAAAAGCTGGGTCTGCATCTATGTGACCTGGAGTAGATGCTTTCTTATTTACCAATGAAAATGAGGCAGCATTGATGAATTCTCTCTTTCTGGGTCAACTGTGGCCACTTGGGGCTCAGTGTCTCCTCATGTGGACTCTGAAGCCATTTGATCATCCTCCAATTTTTGTGATGTTTTTTGCTGCTGCACTGGGAGTTCAGTATTTGCTTCACGAAATACAAGGAATTTAACTGGGACACAGTGCTGGAGGGAGTTCTGTCACGTGTGGTGGAACAGGGTCTGCAGGAGAATGCACAAACCAGGCTTCTTTCCAACATAGCTTGCCACCTTGACCATAGCAACCTGATTCTGAACATTGCCCTGAAACTTATCCATATAACAAGAATCATTTACATATAATGGTCTGCTGGATACACCATGTCAGTCACAAGGCATTTGGAAGCCATTGGCAAATCCAGATAGAAGCACCACAGATGTTTTATCTCACACATGCCCACCTTTGCTCTAGGTCCACTATTCAGCAGGCTCCAACTTACTGGCATCTCTGTTCTACACCATTTTCTTGAAACCCAGCCAATCAAGGCACTGTCTGGTACACTCATGATCACCAACAGGATATCCAATGGTTCTCCACTGCCTCCTAGATATGGGAATTTCAAAAATTTAATGGTATTTATCGAGCCCATCTTTCAAGGTTGAAGTTGGAGTCACTGAGTGTTTCATTTAATTCAGTAATCATTAAATGGTGAAGAAGCTCATTTCAATGAAAGCTCTGGAGAAACCTAACTGCTAAGGCTTCTAAAAAAGTGGCCAAAATGCCACATGAAGCCAGGCCCATTGAAGTCTACAATGTTAAGTGCATTTGTGTTTTGACTCTCAACTATGGCTGCCAAGTGTTTCAGAATAAAATTATGTGATACCCTGGCTGAGATTCCCAGTGCTCTGTGGAAAGCCACCCTGGGAAATGATCTCTGTTTCCAATGGCGACTCCCATGTGTGGCCTCCTAATATCCCAACACAATTCATGGCAATACTTCTCTGAGGTCAGTTCCAGGACTCAGTCTCTATGGGGTATCACACCAGAGTTCAAGCCCAGGTGGACCCAGTCATCGCTTCCAACTGCCACACAAATAACCACAGTTAAAACCAAAACACTCCCACATGGCCCTCATCTTCTTCCATATAGACACTCCTCATAATCTCTGGCTGGATGTTTCCATGAGGGGCGCAGCCCAACACAGTGTCCAAATAAGCTTGCTTGCCCATCATTTTCCTAAATTCAGGGTGGATTGTACACCCTTCCTGTGAACCAGGAGGGATCAAATATGCCTTCCAGTAATACTGCTCTGCTTCTCCAATTTGAGGCCTACTGACTGTCGGTATAGATTTTTTATGTTATGTGGAGTCATGAGAAAACACAAGCATGTATGCAATTGCCTTTGCAGGACTTTGAAGAACTCATTTGATTCAAAGGATCCCTATTCTCACTTGATGGTGGTAAGGAACTTAACAGAGGAAGGCGAGAGACTTCATCAACAATGACTGATCTTTTTCCCATTTTGGTTTTAGATGCTCACATGGGATCATTCTTTAGATCCATCAGGTGCTGAGAACCTAAGCCACAGCCTAACACAGGGCCAAGAGACTGATTCAGACACATCCATTTCCAAAGCAATTAACAAAGAGCCACAGGTGATGCCCATTTAATTCCATTTTAAAACTGTTTTCTTCAGGCTTCACAAACTGTGTCCTGAGGCCAAGACCTTCCTCACATTCAGGGGAAGAGAAGAATTGGTTAGCAAAAGGCCCAAAGCAGAGTTTCTCCACTGAGGCTTTCCTGGTAACACAGATATCTGAGTTTTTTGAGATGCTAGCCATTCCCTTTAGCTATCCACTACATGGCCTTGTCACAGAGCTTGGAGGTGGTACATATCTTGGACACAAAACCATGAGCCTATTCTGGAGAGTGGCCAGATTTAGGAAGAAAACAGGAACTTAGGAAATTAGTAGGTGTTTTCCATCCATAAGGGAAGCAACAGTCCATTCATCAATTGGGCAGGATGAATGCTGGGAAGGATTCTACTAAACAGGACACATCCATTGATGAATTCTCTTTTCAAATGTCGACAACAACGGACACAGTGGGATACACAGACATAGAAACACTCACTTTGTGAAACGACTTACTAGGAACAGTCCACTCCAAACCAAACAAACCACCTTTTTTACCTATTCTTAGAACATGAGACAAAACCACAAACTCACACTCACACCCACAAAGGCACCTCCTTCCCCCAAAGAGGTCTGTGACAATCCGGAGTGTCCTCTGACTTGTGGGCCTTATTATGTTCCCTGAAATGTCCTGTCCTGTCTCAGATCTGGTCTCCTTGGCCAAATCTGCGAAGTGGTCAGGAGCCAGCTGTGAGCAACTACCTGCTTTCTCAGGAAAGGCCCCTCTTCTGAGCTCTCCTGAAATTTGGCCATTCTCACATCAGTAGGTACCAAGAAAGACTGACTCTGTTCTTTGTAAATCCAAATAAGTGAGCCCACTGGGAATGGTACTGGGACTGCCTCTGGTTGCCTGGCTTCCTGGATCCCAAGTTCAGAGAGTTCTATCACCAAGGAAGTGAGGAAGGTCACCTCCTTTGTGAACTGAATGAGGTCACTGCTTTGGAAACCACTTTGTCCTAAAATTTGCTTCCAAGGTTCCCATGAGATGGAGGCTGCCCCTATTTCCTGTGATACTTTCACAACTGAGAATTGTATATCAACCATAGGCAGCCGGGAACAGCTGTCCACACTGGCCTGGTTTGGTCCATCTTCTCTACATTAAGAAGAGTGAGGCTGATTCTGACACATCCCTTCATCCTGACCGGGTTGTTTGCCATGGAAGATGACTTTTGCTCTCTCAGGTCCTTCATAGCTGCCTAAATCTTCTCCAGGGATCATTTCTGCATGGAACTTTGAGGTTCTCAGAGGTGGAAGATCCCCTACATTCCTGTATTGGAAGACCAATTCTGTTCCTCCTCTTCTGTAAAGTTAGATTGAGGGAACATTGTATGGTTAAGGTTAATAACAGGTTCCATTTTGGTTAGGAATCATTCTCTGGGATGAATAATGGTATTGGGATTTTGCGATATTTTCAAGAATATATAGGTGAAATATAAGTATGAAAAAAGAAATCTAGGTAATTTTTGAAGGACAGAAGGGAATTGGCCCCATGATTGGGATTCTTAGCTTTCAATTATGTTCTGCACAGGTGTCTCAGATAAATTGATATACAGTGGCATAGGATCTTGTCTTTTGGATGATTGAATGTCGAAGAGAACATCTGGTCCAAAAGGGATAGTTGGTGGATTAGGAAGATATTCGGTAGGTTTAGAATGAAGAGTGTGTATAGAATTTGGACCAAAAGATCTTTAGCAATAGGGTTTTGGGTAGAGACTGAAAGTAAATGTCAGCACATGTGAAGAGTCAGTCACAGTGATAAACTGGGGAAAAAATACAGGAAATCAGATATCAATAGAGACATTAGGAAATCAGGACAAGTATAAAGTGAGTGATAGGATTAGAAATTTTCAACAGGGTTGAAGTTGAATATGTAATTTCAGGAAGAAACCAATATGTTGTCACCAATAGGATTCACTTTGAGAGCATTAGGCAACCTGGATATGGATTTTTTTTTTTAATCCATGCTCACTTTCCATTTAGGATTTGGTACAATCATAAGTGTGACCTTGCTTTTTGTTTCCACAATATTACTGTGATTAATGTATATATAGATCAGATGACATGAGTATTTCTTCCACCATTTCTGGGAGCAATATTTTGAAGACATATAATTTAGTATTGTGGGTACAAATAGGTATAGGCTGTGTTATACGAATATAGAGATAATGCATGAATAGACCATACTGTGAATAAATAATATAACTGGTTCCAAATTTAAATAATGGATTGAATTGATATCTGGATATATACTGGAAAACTTATATTGATATTCATACAATCATTCGTACCAGTTATACATCTAATGGTAATATTAGTGTTATGGTTTATCATGAAGTGTCTGTGAGTTTTGCTTCTAAAATGATTATGGAAATCAAAAATAATGTGCTTGGAAAGAAGTCTCATTAAAACAACAGTCACGAAACCTGGGGGAATACATATGTTCTGAAGCAGGAAGTAATTGAAAGTGAAAAAAAATCCTATGAATTTGTGAATTTGTGAATGAAAAATGTATTCTATTATGTGCAAAAACTGAAGAAATATTAATGTATCAGTTTTGAATAAAAATGAACGTCAAAGTACATATCATGTCCCATAGGAATCTACTTGCATTGATGTTAAACTGAGTCATTTACTATAGCAATATTAGGATTTGTATGCACCATTCACTGAAGTTAGCTTTCAGTACTAGGAAACAAATATATATTTCAGGTGGATTAATATTCCAGAGAATATTCTTATGAAAAGTTTAATAAAAATCCACATTCATTAACATCAATGAATTTAGGGAGTATATAATAAGACACATACATTTCATATTTTGAAAAATCTGGAGAGTTTATACATATATATATGCACACACACACACACACACACATATACATTAAAATGTAGCAATATAAATGCCAATCGAAATACATCATGAAATATATATCATCCACAAATCCAAAAATCTTCACTTTTCTGAACATCAATTTAAGTATAATGTTGTTCAACTAGGAAGCTCACCCATAGTTTGTTTTGTAAGTTCCAACAGCATTTAGGAGGAGTGATCTCTTCTCACAATTTGTATTTGCCAAGTCAGCAACCTCACAAGTATCTACGTGTGATACCAGGTAGGATTCTATATGTGCATATAAAAATACATGTGCTGAATAGGGTACAGAGAAATGGAGACAGGAATTCTCATATTTGTTAACTTTAAAAACACATGGAGAAGGGAGGGGCAGAGCCGCCAACCGCGCCTGTAAGATAGGCGGACCTGCGAGCCACCGGTAGAACAGGCCTAGCGGCCCGCAATCGTACAAAACACATAGCCCTGGTTGGGGGTTGGGCAGAGCCGCTGCGCGCCTGCAAGGAACGCGGACATGCGACCCACAGGGAGTACAGGCCCAGCAACCCGCGGAGGGGCAGAGACACCCCTTGCAACTTCTAGATAGGTGAACCTGTGACCCACCGGCAGAAGAGGCCCAGCTGCCTTCAGAGGGGCAGAGCCGGCCCCCGCGCCTGCGAAGTAGGCAGACCTGCGAACACCGACAGACCAGGTGCTAGGCCCCGCCACGGTGCTAGACACATAACCAGGTTTGGGGAGGGGCCGAGCCACTGCCCGTGCCTGGAAAGCAGGTGGACCTCTCACCCTCTGGCAGAAGAGACCCAGCAACCTACCAGCCTGGTAGATATATCGCCCCGGTTTAGGGAGGGGCAGAGCTGCCACTCGTGCCTGCAATGTAGACAGCCCTGCAATCCACAGACAGAAGAGGCCCAGCGGCCCGCGGAGGGGCAGAGCCGACACCTGCACCTGGAAGGTAGGTGGACCTGTGACCCACTGGCTGAACAGGAGAAGCGCCCGAAGAGGGGTAGAGCAACTGCCCGCTCCTGCAAGGTAGGCGGACAGGCTACCAACCGGCAGAACAGGTCCAGAGGGCTGCTGGTGTGGTAGGCACATTGCCCCATTTGGAGGAGGGGCAGAGCCACCGCCCACACCTGTGAGGGAGACTTTTCATGAATACAATAGCAATATAAAAATTTAGGGGTAAAATTCAATAACACAAAAGTTCCACCAAACAGAAAAAAACGCGAACAGTAGGAAAAGACAAGGAAAGAAAGGACCACAAGCAATGCAGGTCAACTCAACATTAGAAGAGGTAATATCTGCAGCAGATGGAATGTCAGATAAAGAATTTAGGATATACTTGCTTCCGATGATCTGAGTCAACAGGGAGACATTAGACAGCAAAATCAGACAATGAAAGATCACTTCAACAATAAATTACATAAACAAATCCAAGAAGCAAAAGATCAACTATACAGGGAGATAGAGGTTATAAAAAAAACAAACAGAAATCATAGAAATGCAGGAAGCAATAAACCAACTTAAAAACTCAATTGAGAATACTACCAGCAGAGTAGATCACGTAGAAGATAGAACATCAGACAATGAAGACAAAGTATTTCAACTTGAAAAGAACATAGACAGCTCAGCAAGACTGTTAAGAAACCATGAGCAGAAAATCCAAAAAATATGGGATAACATGAAGAGACCAAACTTAAGAGTAATTGGGATACAGGAAGGTATACAGGTGCAAAACAAAGGAATGAGCAATCTATTCAATGAAATAATATGAGAAACCTTCCCAGACATGAAGAATGAGACAGAATCCCAAATCATAGAAGCCAACAGGATGCCAAATGTGCAAAATCATAAGAGATAAAGACCTAGACATATTATAATGAAGATGCCAAACATACAGAATAAAGAGAGAATTTTAAAAGCTACAAGAGAAAGGAAGCAGATTACATTTAGGGGTAAACCAATCAGGATAACAGCTGATCTTTCAACACAGACTCTGAAAGCTAGAAGATCCTGGAATAACATTTTTCAAACACTGAAAGAAATTGGGTTCCAACCAAGAATTGTGTATCCAGCGAATTTAAGCTTCAGGATGGAAGATAAAATTAAAACCTTCCATGATAAACAAAAGTTAAAAGAATTTGCAGCTAGAAAACCCTTTCTTCAAAAGATCCTTGGCAAAACATTATAGGAAGACGAAATGGAAAATAACAATGAAAACCAACAGTGGGAGGTAGTACAGTAAAGGGGGGAAAAATAATCAAAGAGGAAAAAAAAAACATGGTTAGTAACATAAATAAACAAATATGGCTGGAATAACAACCCATATCTCAATAGTAACCCTAAATGTTAATGGCGTAAACTCACCAATTAAGAGACACAGGCTAGTAGAATGGATCACGAAAGAAGACCCAACAATTTTCTGCCTGCAGGAGACGCATTTGATAGGAAAAGAGAAACATAGACTGAAGTTGAAAGGTTGGGAGAAATCATATCACTCATATGGACTTCGGAAACAAGCAGGAGTGTCCATTCTCAGATCAAATAAAATAGATGTCAAGCCAAAGTTAAGCAAAAGGGATAAAGAGGGACACTACATACTGCTCAAGGGAACCATACACCAACAAGACATAACAATCATAAATATATATGCCCCAAACAATGGTTCAGCTATGTTCATCAAAAAAACTCTTCTCAAGTTCAAGAGTCTGATAGACCACAATACAATAATCATGGGAGACTTCAACACACCTCTCTCACTACTGGACAGATCTTCCAAATAAAAGTTGAATAAGGAAACTATTGAACTGAATAACACAATTAATAACATAGACTTAATAGACATATATAGAATATACCACCCAACATCAGGCAGTTACACTTTTTTCTCAGCAGCACATGGATACCTCTCAAAAATAGATTATATATTATGTCACATGGCAACTCTTAGACAATATAAAGAAGTATAGATAATACCAGGCATCTTATCTGATCATAATGGAATGAAACTGAAAAATCAACAATAAAAGAAGGAAGGAAACTTCATGCATCACTTGGAGAATGAACAATACGTACTGAATGATCAATGGGTTATAGAAGACATCAAGGAGGAAAATAAAAAATTCTTAGAGATAAATGAAAAAGACAGACGGAACATATCAGAATCTATGGGACACATTGAAAGCAGTTCTAAGAGGAAAATTCATTGCTTGGAGTTCTTTCCTTAAAAAAAGAAAAAAAAACAACAAATAAATGATCTCATAGTTCATTTCAAAATCCTAGAAAAAAAAGAGCAAAACAACAGCAAAAGAAGTAGAAGGCAAGAAATAATTAAAATCAGAGCTGAAATTAATAAAATCAAAACAAAAGAATCAATTGAAAAATTTGACAATACTAAAAGTTGAAAAATAAATAAAATTGACAGACTCTTAGCCATGTTAACAAAGAGAAGAAGAGAGAGAACTCAAATTACTATCATACTGGATGAAAATGGCAATATCACAACAGACACTTCTGAAATACAGAAGATAATCAGAAATTATTTTGAATCCTTATACACCAATAAATTAGAAGATAGTGAAGGCATTGATAAATTTCTTAAGTCATATGATCTGCCCAGATTGAGTCAGGAGGATATAGACAACCTAAGCAGACCAATATTAATTGAGGAAATAGAAGAAACCATCCAATGACTACCAACTAAGAAAAGAACAGGACCGAATGGGTATACAGCAGAGTTTTTCAAAACCTTTAAAGAGGAACTAATACCAGTACTTTTCAAGATATTTCAGGAAATAGAAAAAGAGAGAGAACTTCCAAATTCATTTTAGGAGGCCAATATCACCCTGATTCATAAAACAGACAAAGACACTTCAAAGAAACAAATCTACAGACCAATATCTCTAATGAACCTAGATGCAAAAATCCTCAATAAAATTCTGGCAAATCAGATACAAAAACATATTTAAAAAATTGTGCAACATGATCAAGTAGGATTCATCCCTGGGATACAAGGCTGGTTCAATATACGAAAATCAATAAATGTTATTCACCACATCAATAGACTTAAAAATAAGAACCATATGATCACCCCAATAGATGCAGAAAAAGTATTCAACAAAGTACAGCATCCCTTTATGTTCAAAACTCTAGAAAAACTAGGGATAACAGGAACATACCTCAATATTGTAAAAGCAATCTATGCTAAGCCTCAGGCTAGTATCATTCTGAATTGTGAAAAAATTGAAAGAATTCCCTCTAAAATCTGGAACAAGACAGGGATGCCTTCTCTCACGACTTCTGTTCAACATAGTTCTCGAAACACTGGCCAGAGAAATTAGACAAATGAAAGAAATTAAAGGCATAAAATTAGGAAAAGAAGAACTTAAATTATCACTATTTGCAGATGACATGACTCTATACCAAGCAGACCCAAAAGGGTCTACAAAGAAACTATTAGAGTTAGTAAATGAATTCAGCAAAGTGGCATGATATAAAATCAACAATCATAAATCAAAGGCATTCCTGTATATCAGCAACAAATCTTCTGAAATGGAAATGAGGACTACCACTCCATTCAGAATATCCTCAAAATAAAAATAAAATACTTGGGAATCAACGTAACAAAAGATGTGAAAGACTTACACAATGAAAACTACAGAACAATAAAGAGAGAAATAGAAGAAGATCTTACAAGATGGAAAAATATACCCTGTTCATGGATAGGCAGAATTAACATCATCAAAATGGCGATATTACCAAAAGTTCTCTATAGGTTTAATGCGATGCCAATCAAAATCCCAAGGGCATTTCTTGTAGAAATAGATAAAACAATTATGAAATTCATATGGAAAAATACAAAACCCAGTATATCAAAGACAACTCTAAGCAGAAAGTGTGAATCAGGCAGTATAGCGATACAAGTCCTCAAATTATACTACAGAGCAATAGTAACAAAAAGAGCATGGTACTGGTATCAAAACAGGTGGGTGGACCAATGGTACATAATAGAGGACACAGAAATCAATCCACAAAATTACAGCTATCTTATATTTGATAAAGGAGCTAATAGAATGAAATGAAGGAAGGATAGCATCTTTAAAAAATGGTGCTGGAAAAACTGGAATTCCATATGTAACAAATGAAACTGAATCCCTTTCTCTCTCCATGCACAAAAGTTAACTCAAAATGGATCAAGGAGCTTGATATCAAATCAGAGACACGGCATCTGATGGAAGAAAACTTTGGCTATGATCTACATACTGTGGGGTCGGGCTCCAAATTCCTCAATAGGACACCCATAGCATAAGAGTTAATAACTAGAATCTACAAACTGGACTTACTCAAACTAAATAGATTTTTCTCAGAAAAAGAAACAATATCTTGACTCCTCACACTTCAGATAGAGCCCTAATATCCAGAGTTATACAAAGAAATCAAAAAAATTAACAATAAGAAAATGAATTACCCAATCAACAAATGGGCCAAGGACCTGAACAGACACTTCTCAGAGGAGGACATACAATCAATCAATAAGTACATCAAAAAATTCTCACCATCTCGAGCATTCACAGAAATGCAAAACAAACCCACCCTAAGATACCATTTCACTGCAGTAAGCTTAGCAGCCATTATGAAGTCAAACGACAACAAGTTCTGGCGAGGATGTGGGGAAAAGGGTACACCTGTACATTGCTGGTGGGACTGCAAATTGGCGCAGCCAATTTGGAAAGCCGTATGGAGATTTCTTGGAAAGCTGGGAATGGAACCACCATTTGACCCAGCAATTCCCCTTCTCGGTCTAATCCCTATAGACCCAAAAAGAGCATGCTACAGGGACACTGATAAATCTATGTTCATAGCAGCACAATTCACAATAGGAAGACTGTGGAACCAACCTAGATGCCCTTCAATAGATGAATGGATTAAAAAAATGTGGCATTTATACACAATGGAGTATTACTCTGCATTAAAAAATGACAAAATCATACAATTTGCAGAGAAATGGATGGCATTAGAACGTATTATGCTACGTGAAGATAGCCAATCACTAAAAAACAAATGCCAAATGTTTTCTTTGATATAAGGAGAGTAACTGAGAACAGAGTTGGAAGGAAGAGCATGAGAAGATGATTAACATTAAACAGGGGTGAGAGGTGGGAGGGAAAAGGAAAGAGAAGCAAAATTGCATGGAAATGGAAGGAAACCCTCATGGTTATACAAAATTAAATACAAGATGAAGTGAGCGGAAAGGGGACGAAAACAAGGGGAAGAAATGAATTACAGCAGATGGGGTACATTGAGAGGATTGGAGGGGAGGGGATGGGAGATAGTAGAGGACAGGAAAGGCAGCAGAATACAACAGACACTAGTATAGCAATATGCAAAACAGTGGATTTGTAACTGATGGGATGCTGCAATCTGTATACGGGGAAAAATGGAAGTTCATAACCTACTTGAATCAAAGTGTGAAATATGACATGTCAAGAACTATGTAATGTTTTGAAGAACAAACAATAAATATCAAAGGAAAAAAACACATGGAGAACTATTTCAATTAAAAATTGACTAGGTTTATAACACCTACACTTTATCATGCAAAAGGCAAGTCCGACTATACACCATGCCTCTTCAGAACTGCTTGTTTTTCTATTCGGTTTGGGTCATTTTTCTCCATCATATTAGGATTAGTAGTCAGAGTTTTGTAGGGTACGTGTTAGTGTCAGGGATTCAGTTTTTGGAATGGAAAATTGGAAAATGAATCCAATGTGTATACAAATATGTGCTACACAAAAATCTTCCCACTTTCATCCAGAACAATGCCTTGACGTTACCATCTCCCCAAATAAGTAACAATTAGAGGAGAAGAGTTAGAAAATCTGTAAATACATATCTGGAATGGAAAATATTTAGGAGGTCACAAACTTGGAGGTGGTAGAGGAGTATCCCAAAGTAAGGTACAGGGTAAACACTCCACAAATATGGAGGTGTGCTGGCCTAAAGACTTCTAGAGAAACTTCCTCTGAGGATGGGCACTTGAAATATATGTTGTTGTCAGTAGCTTTAGCTTCCTTTGTAGTGAGATCATCAAAGCTGGGTCTGCATCTATGTGACCTGGAGGACATTCTTTCTTGCTTTCCAATGCACATGAGGCAGCAGTGCTGAATTCTCTCTTTGTATGTAAACTGTGGCCACTGGGGTCTAAGTGTCTCCCCGTGTGGACTGTGAAGCCTTTTGTTCATCCTCCACTTTTCGTGGTGTTTCCTGCTGCAGCACTGGGAGTTTGGTATTTTCCTCACGAAATACAAGGGGTTCCACTGGAACACAGTGCTGGAGGGAGTTTTGTCACTTGTGGTTTTTCAGGGTCTACAAGAGAATGCACCAACCAGGCTTCATTCCCACATAGCTTGCCCCCTTGTCTATAGCAACCTGATTCTGCACATTGCCCTGAAAACTATCAATTTAACAAGACACCTTTACATATAAGTGTCTGGTCACTGCACCATGTCAGTGACAAGCCATTTGGAAATCAATGGCAAATCCACATGGCGCAACCACAGATGATTCATCACACACCTGCACACCACAGCTCAGGGCTCACTACTCAGGAGGGTCCAACTTAATAGCATCTCTGTTCTACACCATTGTCATAAATCCCAGTCAATCAAGGCACTGTCTGGTACACTCATGATCAGTAAAAGTGCATCCAAATGTTCTCCAATACCATCTGGTCATGGGAATTTCAAAAATGTCTTGGTATTTATCTAGCCTCTTGGTAAATCCAAACAAGTGAGCCCACTTGGACTGGGACTGGGACTGGCTCTGGGTGCCTGGCTTCTTGGATCACAAAATTCAGAGATTTCCATCACCAAGGAAGTGAGGTGAGGTCACTTCCTTCAGAAAATGAATGAGGCCACTGTCTTGGCCACCACTTTGTCGTAACAGTTGCTTCCTTGTGTCTCAGGAAAAGGAGGCAGCCTCTATTTCCTGTGACACTTTCACAAGTTAGAATGGTATAGAAACATAGGCACCTGGGAACAGCTCTCCACACATGCCTGGTTTCATACATCATCCCTACATTAAGAAGAGATAGGCTGATTGAGACACATCCTTTCATTCTGATCGGGTGGTTTGCAAAGGAAGATGACTTTTGCTGTTTCAGGTCCTTCATAGCTGCCTACGTCTTCTCCAGGGATCATTTCTGCATGGATTTTGAGGTACTCAGCAGGTGAAAGATCTCCTAACTTCCTGTATTGTAATACTAACTTTGTCCCTGCTCTTCTGTAAAGTGAGATTGAGTGAACAATCTCAGTTTACAGAATAGTTAGGGTTAATAGCATGTTCGATTTGGGTTATGAATCATTTTGCTGTATGAATAATGATATTGGGAACCTGCGATATTTATAAGAATATGGAGGTGAAATATAAGTATGAAAACAGAAATCTAGGTAATATTTGAAGCCCAGAAGGACTTTGGGCCCTTGATTGGGATACATAGCTTAAATTATGTTCTGTGTGACCTTTGCATTTTGTGTCCAGAATATTACTGTGATAATATGTATATGTAGCTAAGGTGACATGAGTATTTCTTCCACCATTTCTGTGAGCAATATTTTGAAAACTTATAAATTAGTACTGGGGATACTAATAGGTTTACCCTGTTTTGATGAATATAGAGATGATGCATTAATAGAACCTACTGTGAATAAATTATATAACTGGTTCCAAATTTAAATAATGGATTGTATTGATATCTGAAAATATATAGGAAATCTTATATTGATATACATACATTCATTCCAACCAGTTATATATCTAATGGTAATGTTAGGGTTATCATTTATCATGAATAGTGTGTGAGTTTTGCTTCAAAAATGATTATGGAATCGAAAATAATATGTTTAGAAAGAAGTTTAGTAAAAAGACCAGTCAAGAAACATGGAGGAATATATGTCTTCCAAAGGAGGAAGTGATTGAAAGTGAACCAAATGTTTATAAATTTGTGAACTTGTGAATGAATGGATATATCTAATGATGTCCATAAACTGAAGAAATAATTACGTACCAGGTTTGAATAAAAATGAACTTTAACAAACACAATAGAAACATTAGGAATTCTGGAAAAGTATAGTTCGCAGTGAAAGGTTAATAAAATAAGTACTTGTCACTTCCTGTTTTTCTGTATGCTTAACAAAACACTGTTGAAATCTTGAGAACTTTTCGATAGTCTTATTCCCAGAATGTGCTGTCCAAAACTGCCAAACTGCAGAATGTACTCCCTCAACCGGTTGCACACAAACCGCTCACTCGCCCGGACCCATCAATAAACTTCCCCCCCTGCCCTCTCCTAGGAAAATATATAAGCTCTGCTTAAGCTGTTCTCAAGGCTCTCTGCTCTATTCAAGTGAGCTCTGAGCCCCAGCATGCTGGACCCCCAATAAACCCTTTGCTTTGCATGAGACAGTCTCTTGGTGGTCTCTTCACCTGATTGTCACCGGACTTTTACATATGGAGGTTCCACCGAGATCCGGCAGCCGTGGACAAGCGACCCCAACGAACTCCTCTCGGGGTAAGTATGGTGCCTCTTTCTGGTTTCAGGTTTCAGGTCAGGGCTTGGCAAAATGGATGTCGATGAAGAGCGTGAGCTCTCTCCGATGGTGGCTGACAGTCATGTCACAGAGCCACAGGCCAAGTCCCTGGGGGACGTCATAGAGGACTCAGAAAATCGAGGAACAATAGTCTCCATGACTCAGTGATATTTTGTTTCAGATTCGGTATTGCCAACCCATCGGGTTTTGCCAACTACTCAGTCCTGGTCTCAGTGTTGGACTTCCATATCCTGTCTTTATTGTCTTGTCTTGTCTGTGTCATGTGTTGTTGCTTTTACTGTTTGTGTATCTTTCATTATGGGACAGAGCACTTCAATGCCTCTGTCTCTGACCCTTGTTCACTGCAACAAAGTTTGCTTAAGGGATCAGAATCTTTCTTTTTCAGTAAAATGCTGGACCTGGCAGACTCTCTGTGCCTCAGAATGGCTCACCTTTGGATTTGGATGGACCCTAGAAGGATCTTTCTACTTCCCACTAATTTAAAAAGTTAGAGATATTGTCTTTCAGCCAGAGCCACATAGATACCTGTGAAGACAGATGGACACTGCCTACCAACCCGGTGATGAGGGGAATCAACATCAAAATCAAGAAAGAGACTTTGTCTACATTAGACGACATCAGATGTCATCCCTGGAACCCTGCTGGAAGGGACCATAGCAGGTGCTACTTATAACACCTACAGCAGTAAAGGTAGACAGAATCACTTCCTGGATCCATACCTCTCATCTCAAGCCTGTGCCCTGTCCAGACTCTGGCTGGAAACTGTAAAAGACTGGTAATGCTTTCAAATTGTGTATTTGCCATGTGGATAAGGCAATAGACTCTCCCCTTGACCACCAGTAGTCCTAACCCTCATCAGCCCATTCAGCAGCGATGGCTGATCACAAATCTTACTGGACAAGAAGTATGGTCTAACTCGCATACAGCCCACTTAGGGACATGGTCGCCATCTCTCCACAGAAACATTTGTCAGCTGGCTATAGGTCTTTTCCATTGGGATATCCCTGATGAAGTGGATCCCACTAAAATTCCATTAAATCCCTTCTCTACCATAGAAAATGGAAACAAATATTATGGATGTAGGGACACGCGAGCCAGATGCAGGTTGGCTAGCCTAGATTACTATGTTTGCCCTGCGTACTATCAAAGCCACAAACAGTCAGGGCTGTGTTGGGGGAAAGCCGGCTTCTTCTGTAAGTCATGAGGATGTGAGCATACAGGGACTGCTTGATGGAACCCAAACTCCTCATCAAATTCTGTACACAACATTGGCCATATTACCAATTAGATAATCAAAATTGATGGCCCCCAGAGGGGTCTCTGGATCCTCAAATTCTGCGTGACCTTTTTAACTTCTGCAAGTGCTGAAAAGGGTAAAAGGAGATTCCCCTATGTGGAGGCCTTTTCCCTCCTTTGCTCACATCCTGAACTATGCTTCTCCAATAGATCCTCACCCTCAGCCTTCTGCTCCAGACTCTCTGCTCTTACTCTCACCTATGCAACCTGATTTCTCCCCTCCAATTACTAGATCAAAAACCCAAACCTCCGCCTGTTCTAAGACCGTTGCCCCCTTCTTGAGGTAGCAGGTACTGAGGTACACCTCAACCAACTCACTCCTCTCTTCTCCTGTCATTGCCCGCACTGGGTCCCACCAGGTCCTCTTACTACCTAACACAAAGCCCAAACCAGCTGAGAAGAGCCCTCACACCCTTATCCAAGATGCAATGTAAATGGCCTTTAAAGTTGCTTTTTCATCACTGAAAACATGTTACTAAGTATTTAAAGTCCCTCAAATGCTTTTTGGGATACTAACTCCCATCTTACCCTCTGCTGTACCTGTTGTACTGCTCAAGATTTGTTCCTAGAAAAATCCAAAACCCCTTTTCCATTATTCTTTTACATTTCTCCTACCTCATTCTCAGATCCACGGAACTGCTCACAGCCATGCCTTCCCCGTCTTCCCCCTCTGTACCAGGCCCACAGAAAAGTCTTAACTGACCTTCTCCAGAAATCTCCAACATAGCTGAATTTAGGAATTTCAGCAAAAGAGTCCCAATAAAAGATTTCTAAGTAGATAAAATTCCACTTTTCGTGTTGCCCTATTCTACTTGGCCACTGGCTAAAAAAATCTGCAATCCTAAGCTAGACACCCGCATACTAATTTTTCACAAAATATGTGAACAAGGCCTTGGCCTTGAGCTGAGGCTTCACATAGATGGCTACATTTGTAAGATAAAGAAGTTACCAACTGGGCTCCATGGTAACAGTTGGCAGGGGGAAAAATAAAGGGAATATAAAGCTCTCCCTCACCCAGGTGTCCTTGGAAGGTTAACTTTCCAAGAACAGAGGGAAAAAAAAAGAAGACAAACGGCTTCTTGTGAACTTCTTACGACTGTGAACTTCTGAGCCCCTTCCCTTATATGTTGGGTACAAAATTCTGAAACTACCTAAACTTGGGATTCCGGGGATTTAATTGATTACAACAGAAGTAATGCCCTCTGAATATGGTTGCAAACAAATAGGACTGTTTTCCTGTCTTTGGTACTATCTTAGGTGCCTTGCCTTGTCCATCCCTACAACAGTATAATTCTATATACTTAAAACATTGTTTATGTTTTCATGAAGTGGTCAAAAGATGTGATTAATTGTGTAGTTGTGCAAATGTTTCCCAGAGTGCTCTATCATGACACAGGTTCATTTGAAGATCAAATAGGGGGGCGTAAAACCTGGTTCCACTGGGAACATATATCCCTCACTTTCGCCATCCTATTAGGAATACATGTTGCTGCAGGGGTGGGCACAAGAACCACTGCCTTGGTCCATGGGACCAAACAAATGACCCAAATAGAAGTAGCAATAGGCCAAAACTTAAAGATATTAGAAACCTCCATCACAGCATTGCAGGAATCTTTAACCTATCTCTCTGAAGTTGTTTTACAGAACAGTCGAGGATTGGCATTTCTCTTCATGAGAGAAGAGGGTCTTTGTTTTGCATTGATGGAAGAATGTTGTTTTTATGCCAACCATACTGGAGTTGTAAAAAAATCTATGAGTAAATTAAAATGACGACTTGAAGAGCGTCAACGAGAGAGAGAGGCCCAAAAAGGGTGGTTTGAATCTTGGTTCACAAAGTCCCCCTGGTTAACTACGCATTTATCAACCCTGGCGGGTCCAATAATAATCCTCACATTATTGCTAACTATAAAACCCTGCTTGCTCAACCATGTAATTTATTTTCTCCAGGCTCAAATTGGACAAGTTAAACTAATGGTAATACCCCACTAGCAGACATGGAATGTGACACCACCCAATCATCATATTTATGATTAAAACTAGCCAGAAAAAGAAGTGTCGAATGAAAGGTTAATAAAATATGTTGTTGTCACTTCCTGTTTTTCTGTACACTTAACAAAACACTGTTGAAATCTTGAGAAATTTTTGCCAATCTTGTTCCCAGAATGTGCTGTCCACAACTGCCAAACTGCAGAATGTACTCCCCCACCAGGTTGCATGCAAACTGAACACTCGCCCTGACACATCAATTAACTTCCCTCCCTGCACTCGCAAGGAAAAGTTTATAACATCTGCTTAAGCTGTTCTCAGGGCTCTCTACTCTTTTCAAGTGAACTCTGAGCCCCAGCATGCTGGACCCCCAATAAACCCTTTGCTGTTACATGAGATAGACACTTGGTGGTCTCTTCTTCCGACGCTCGCCCGACCGTTACTTGGATGATTGAATGTAGAATAGAACATCCAGTCAAAAAGGGATAGTCGGTAGGATTAGGAATATAGTCCGTAGGTTTAGGAAGAAGAGTGAGTATAGGATTTGGACCAAAAGTTCTTTAGCAATAGGGTTTCGGTTAGAGAGTGAATGTAAATGTCAGCACATGTGAAGAATGAGTCACAATGATGAAATGCGGAAAATATGTAGGAAAGCAGATATCAATAGAGACATTAGGAAATCAGGCAAAGTACAAAGTGAGTGATAGGATTAGACATTATCAACAGGGTTGAGTTTCAATATATAATCTTAGGAAGAAACAAATATGTAGTCACCAATAAGATTGACATTTGAGAGCATTAGGCAACCTGGACATGGATGATTTTAGTAATCCATGTTCACTTTCCATTCAGGCTTTTGGGAGAATCCTAAGTGTGACCTTTGCATTTTGTGTCCAGAATACGACTGTGATAAAATGTATGTATAAATCAGTTGACATGAGTATTTCTTCCACCATTTCTGGGAGCAATATTTTGAAGATATACAAATTATTATTGGGCGTACACAGAGGTGTACCCTGTGTCTATGAGTATAGAAGTAATGCATGAATTGACAATACTGTGAATAAATAATATAACTGATTCCACTTTAAATAATGGATTGATAGAATTGATATTTAAAAATATATAAGAAATCTTATATTTATATAGAATCATTCATTCCAATGAGTTATACATCTAATGGTAATATTAGGGTTATATTTTATCATGAAAGGTGTGTGAGTTCTGCTTCAAAAGTGAGTAAGGAAATGGAAAATAATGTGTTTGGAAAGAAGTCTCATGAAAAGACCAGTCAAGAAACATAGAGGAATGCATGTGTTCTGAAGTAGGAAGTAATTGAAAGTGACAAAAATGCAAATAATTTTGCTAACTTGTGGGTGAAATATAAGTATGGAAAAAGAAATCTAGGTATGATTTGAAGTCCAGAAGGGCATTTGCCCCTTGAGTGGTTTAATTAGCTTTGACTTATGTACTGCACATATGTCTCAGATAAAGCGATATACAATGGAACAGGAATTTGCACCTTGGATGATTGAATAACGAAGAGAACATCCAGTCAAAAAGGATTTGTCTCTAGGATTAGGAAGATAGTCGGTAGGTTTAGGAAGAAGATTGAGTATAGGATTTGGACCAAAAGTTCTTTAGCAATAGGGTGTCGGGTAGGGATTGAATATATATGTCAGCACATGTGAAAAGTCAGTCACAATGATGAACTGGGGAAAATAGTAGGAAAGCAGATATCAATAGAGATTAAGAAATCAGGCAAATTATAAAATGAGTCATAGCTTTAGACATTCTCAACAGGGTTGAGATTGAAAATGTAATCTTCAGAAGAAACACATATGTAGTCACCAATATGATTGACTTTTGAGAGCATTAGGCAACCTGGACATGGATTAGTTTAGTAATCCGTGTTCACTTTCCATTTAGGCTTTTGGGAGAATCCTAAGTGTGACCTTTGCATTTTGTGTCCAGAATACTACTGTGATAAAATGTATGTATAAATCAGTTGACATGAGTATTTCTTCCACCATTTCTGGGAGCAATATTTTGAAGATATACAAATTATTATTGGGCGTACACAGAGGTGTACCCTGTGTCTATCAATATAGAGATAATGCATGAATAGACCATACTGTGAATAAATAATATTACTGGTTCCACTTTACATAATGGATTAAATTGATATCTGAAAGTATACAAGAAATCTTATATTGAAATACAATCATTCATTCCAACCAGTTTTATATCTAATGATAATATTAGGGTTATGGTTTATCATGACGGTTGTGTGAGTTTTGCTTCAAAATTGATAATGGAAATCGAAAATAATGTGTTTATAAAGAAGTCTCTTAAAAAGAGCAGTCAAGAAACATGGAGTAATCCATGTGTTCTGAAGCAGGAAGTGATGGAAAGTAAAACAAATGCGTATAAATTTGCTAAATTGTGCATGAAATATACATCCTATCATGTGCATAAACTGGAGAAATAGTAATTTACCAGTTTTGAATGAAAATCAACGTCAAAATACACATTATATCCCATAGGAATCTTCATGCATTGATGTTAAACTGGGTCAGTTACTGTAGAAATATTTGATTTTTTTTGGTGTCATAATACACTTTATTTTAGCACTAGCATGCCACAGAATGTAGAGGAAAGAGCAATAGATTTTCAGTTATAGCACTAATAATGTAACATTTAATGACTATTTTGGGGAGTCTAGAAATTGCATAAGGCTATGTAACATAATTGTTTTTTATTTAACATTCATAAAAACTTGGAATATTTCTCCTTTTTCATTTTTTATTTTTTCAGTTGTTCATAGACCTTCATTTTATTTATTTGTATGTGGTGATGAGAATATAACCCAGTGCCTCACACATGCTAGACAAGCATGTTAACACTGAGCCAGAAACCCAGCTCCTCCACTTTATGTTATCATCAAACACTCCTCACCCTCTTCATTACTCACTTTCTTAATCGTTTTCCCCCTTCTCTCTATTCTTTTTCACTTTCCCTCCTTATGTATTTTTCTCTCATGTCATTACAAACACTAGTATGCTATGAAATTTACATTTAAAACTGATTTTATAGTCATTCTTTTTTCTTGAGAAAATTTAAAAATTATAATCACCTGATAGATATATTACAATACATTTATTATACATATGCATCTATATTCATTCACATGTATTACATATATATATATATATACATTTATATTTAAAATTACTTTGATTAGCCTGTTAGAAATAATATATACCAAGTCTTTCTTAATTTTCAAGTCTTCCAGAATTAACATCTTACAGTGAAAATCAAATAAACATGTTTAAGTTAACAGGTATCATTCTTATTTATGAATACTGATAATTTAAGGTTTTATATCACATTAAGTTGTAATATGGCATATTAACTCTTATGAATTAGAGAAATTTTTTTTTGAACAACCTATTATTTAAGGACCATATGCACTGACATTTCAAATGGCCTTCTTGTGATTTCAATTTCTATCAATTGTGTGTTAATTAAAAAATACTTATTTTAGTAATTTTCATATTCATAATTGATATAAAGTCAATTGTTTAATCCTTTTTGTAAGTAGTTACTTATTACAGTAGGGGCAGTATTAATAATTCTAAATCTTTATAAGAAAAATGGTACAAAGATATTTTCAGGCAAAATTAAGAATAATTGCGATCTCTAAATGTTTGATTACTGATACATATAATACAGAGCTTTTGATGAGTCTCTTTCCCAGTAAAACATAAAATGCAAAGATACAGTTGGGTATGTATGTCCAAATAAAGATAAGAAAAAATACACATTATCAGTTAGAAACTATTAAATAAAAGATGAAAAGAACAATCCAACACATTGTACCAACTTGTCAGTTGAGTTAGTATTCTGGAAGAATAGCCTAAGTCTAGAACTGGTCCATGACAAAATATTCACTAAAAAATGAAATATGAAAAATATAGGAAATACTATGAATTTTTCAGGAGGGTAGGTGGATTAACCTTTAATCTCAATTATGTGCATTTTTAAAACCAGTTTTCTGGTACAATAAATTTGTGATAGATACAACTAAACAAAACAAAGTTTCTGCTTAGCAAAATGAATGCATCTCAACACTTTTTTAGCTGATATCTTCCCACTCAATTTTAAACCTTTATTTATTTATTTTTTATTGGTTGTTCAAAACATTACAAAGCTCATGGTATATCATCTTTCATACATTTGACTCAATTGGGTTATGAACTCCCAATTTTCCCCAAATACGAGTTGCAGAATCACAATGGTTACACATTCATATTTTTACAAAATGTCATATAAGTGACTGTTGTATTGTGCTACATTTCCTATCCCCTACTATCTTCCCTCCCTTCCCCTCCCATCTTCCCTCTCTACCTCATCTGCTGTTTTTCACTTCTCTCCCTATTCCACCCTCCTTTCCCCTCACTACCTCTTATATGTAATTTTGTGTAACATTGAGGGTCTCCTACCATTTCCATATGGTTTCCATTCTCTCTCCCTTTTGCTTTCCTCTCTCGTCTTTGATTAATGTTAATCTTTTCCTCAAGTTCTTTCTTCCTGTTCTATTCTTAGTTGCTCTCTTTATATCAAAGAAGACATTTGACTTTTGTTTATTAAAGAGTGGCTACCTTCTCTTAGCATAATCTGCTCTAATGCCATCCATTTCCCTACAAATTCTATGATTTTGTCATTTTTTAGTGCTGCATAATACTCCATTGTGTATAGATGCCACATTTTTTTTTATCCATTCATATATTGGAGGGCATCTAGTTTGTTTCCACAGACTACCTATTTTGAATTGTGCCACTATGATCATTGATGTGGCAGTATCCCTATAGTACGCTCTTTTAAGATCCTCAGGGAATAGTCTGAGAAGGGCAAAGCTGGTTCAAAGGGTGGATCCATTCCCAGTTTTCCCAGGAATCTCCATTCTGCTTTCAAAGTTTGCTTCACCAATTTGCAGTCCCACCAGCAGTGTACAAGTGTACCCTTTTCCCCACATCCTCGTCAACACTTGTTGTTCTGTGACTTCATAATAGCTGCAAATCTTACTGGAGTGAGATGGTATCTTAGGGTGGTTTTGATTTGCATTTCTCTGACTGCTAGAGATGGTGAGTATTTTTTCATGTACTTGTTGATGGATTGTATGTCTTCCTCTGTGAAGTGTCTGTTCAGTTCCTTGTCCCATTTGTTGATTACATTATTTGTTATCTTATTGTTTAATTTTTTGAGTTCTTTGTATATTCTGGATATTAGGGCTCTATCTGAAGTGTGAGGGGTAAAAATTTGTTCCCAGGATGTAGGCTCTCTATTTACCTCTCTTATTGTTTCTCTTGCTGAGAAAAAACTTTATAGTTTAAGTAAGTCCAATTTGTTTATTCTTGTTATTAACTCTTGGGCTACGGGAGTCTTATTATGGAATTTGGAGCCCGACCCCACAGTATGAAGATCGTAACCAACTTTTTTTCTATCAGACGCAGTGTCTCTGATTTTATATCTAGCTTCTTGATCCATTTTGAGTTAACCTTTGTGCATGGCAAGAGAAAGAAATTCAGTTTCATTTATTTGCATATGGATTTCCAATTTTCCCAGCACCATTTGTTGAAGATGCTATTCTTTCTCCATTGCATGCTTTTAGCCCCTTTATCAAATATAAGAAAGTTGTAATTTTGTGGATTGGTTTCTGTGTCCTCTATTCTGTACCATTGGTCCACCTGCCTGTTTTGGTACCAGTACCACACTGTGTTTGGTACTATTGCTTTGTAGTACAGTTTGAACTCTGATATCGCTATAACTCCAGATTCACACTTACTGCTTAGAGTTGCTTTCGCTATTCTGGGTCTTTTGTTTTTCCATAAGAATTTCATGATTGCTTTATCTTTTTCTACAAGAAATGCTGTTGGGATTTTGATTGGCATCACTTTAAACCTGTAGAGAACTTTGGGTAATATTGCCATTTTGATAATGTTATTTCTGCCTATCCATGTACAGGGTTCATTTTTCCATCTTCTAAGATCTTCTTTTATCTCTCTCTTTAGAGTTCTGTAGTTTTCATTATATAAATCTTTCACCTCTTTTGTTAGGTTGATTCCCAAGTATTTTATTTTATTTGAGGATATTGTGAATGGAGTGGTTTTCCTCATTTCCATTTCAGAAGTTTTGTTGCTGATATACAAAAATGCCTTTGATTTATGTGTGTTGATTTTATATCCTGCCACTTTGATGAATTCATTTATTTACTCAAGCCGTTTCTTTGTAGACCCTTTTGGGTCTGTTAAATATATTATCATGTCATCTACAAATAGCGATAATTTAAATTCTTCCTTTCCTATTTTTATGCCTTTATTTTCTTTTGTCTGTCTAATTGCTCTGGCTAGTATTTCTAGAACTTAATTGAATAGAAGTGGTGATAGAGGGCATCCCTGTCTTGTTCCAGATTTTAGAGGGAATTTCTTCAGCTTTTCTCTATTTAGGATGATGCTAGCCTGATTTTTAGCATATATAGCTTTTACCATGTTGAGGTAAGTTCCTTTTATCCCTAGTTTTTATAGTGTTTTGAACATAAAGGGATGCTGTAGTTTGTCGAATGCTTTTTCTGCATCAATGGAGATGATCATATGGTTCTTGTCTTTAAGTCTATTGATGTGGTGGATTACATTTATTGATTTCCATATATTGAACCAGCCTTGCATCGCAGGGATGAATCCTACTTGATCATGAAGCACAATTTTTTTGATATGCTTCTGTATTCGATTCGCCAGGATTTTATTGAGAGTTTTTGCATCCAAGTTCATTAGAGATATTGTTCTTTAGTTTTCTTTCTTTAAAGTGTCTTTGTCTGGTTTCGGGATCAGGGTGATGTTGGCCTCATAGAATGAATTTGGAAGAGCTCTTTCTTTTTGTTTTTCTTGAAATAGCTTGAATAATATTGGTATTAGTTCTTCTTTGAATGTTTTGTAGAACTCCGCTGTATACCCATCGAGTCCAGGGTTTTTTTTGGTTGGCAGTCCTTTGATGGTTCTTCTATTTCTTCCTTTGTTATTGGTCTGTTTAAATTGTGTGTGTCTTCCTGACTCAATCTGGGCAGATCGTATGACTTAAGAAATTTATCAATACCTTCACTATCTTCAATTTTATTGGAATATAGTGTTTCACAATACTTTCTAACTATCTTCTTTATTTCTGTAGTGTCTGTTGTGATATTGCCTTTTTCATCCCGTATTTTAGTAATTTGAGTTCTCTCTCTTCTTCTGGTCATTAGTATGGCTAAGGGCCTGTCGATCTTATTTATTTTTTCAAAAAACCAACTTTTAGTTTTATCAATTTTTTCAATGTTTTTCTTTGTTTTAATTTTGTTGATTTCTTCTCTAAATTTGGTTATTTCTTGTCTTCTACTACATTTGCTGTTGTTTTGCTCTTCCTTTTCTAGGTTTTTGAGGTGTAGCATGAGTTCATTTATTTGCTGGTTTTTCTTTTTTTGAGGAAAGAACTCCAATAAATGAATTTCCCTCTTAAAACTGCTTTCACTGTGTCCCATAGATTCCGGTACATTGTGTCTGTATTGTCATTTGTCTCTAAGAATTTTTTTATCTCCTCCTTTATGTCTTCTGTTACCCATTGATCATTCAGTAGCATGTTGTTCATTTTCCATGTGATGCAGGATTTTTCCTTCCTTCTTTTATCATTGATTTCCCGTTTCATTCCATTATGATCAGATATGGTGCATGGTATTATTTCCATGCCTTTATATTTACTAAGAATTGCCCTATGGCATAATATATGGTCTATCTTTGAGTAGGATCAATGTGCTGCTACTGAGAAGAACGTGTATCCACTTGATGATGGTTGATATATTCTATATGTCTGTTAAGTCTAGGTTATCGATTGTGCTGTTGAGTTCTATAGTTTCTTTATTCAGTTTCTCTCTAGAGGATCTGTCCAATGCCAAGAGTGGTGTGTTGAATTCACCCATAATTATTGTGTTGTAGTCTATGTGACTCTTGAACTTGAGGGGAGTTTGTTTTATGAACGTTGCAATTCCATTGCTTGGTGCATACAAATTGATAATTGTTAGTCTTGTTGGTGGATGGTTCCTTCTAAAAGAATATAGTGTTCTTCTTTATCCCTTTGATTTACTTAGGTTTGAAGTTGATTTTATTCCATATGAGTATGGCCACTCCTTCTTGCTTCCGAGGGCCGTGTGAGTGGTATGATTTTTCCCAAACTTTTACCTTCAGCCTGTGTATGTCTTTTCCTATAATATGGGTCTCCTGAAGACAACATATTGTTGGATTTTTTTTTTTCCACGTTACTAGCCCATGTCTCTTGATTGGTGAGTTTTGGCCATTAACATTTAAGGTTACAATTGAAATATGATTTGTACTTCCAGTCATGTTTATTTATTTATTATATTTTAGTTTGGCTAGTTTTTACTTTTTTGGTTATTTTCCTCCCCCTTTACTGAGATACCTCCTGCTGTTAGTTTTGGGCACTATTTTTCAATTCTTCTTCTTGTAGTATTTTGCTCAAAATGCTTTGCAGTGCTGGTTTTCTGGCTGCATATTCTTTCAGCTTTTGTTTATCATGAAAGACTTTAATTTCATTTTCAAATCTGAAGCTTAATTTTGCTGGGTACAGTGTTCTTGGTTGGAATCCATTATTTTTCAGCATTTGAAATACATTGTTCTAGGATCTTCTCTCTTTCAAAATCTGTGATGAAAAATCAGTCGTTAACCTAATTGGTTTACCCCTGAATGTAATATGCCTCCTTTCTCTTATAAGCGTTTAATATTGTCTCCTTGTTCTGTATGTTGGCTATCTTCATAATTATATGTCTTGGATTTGGTCTATTATGTTTTTGAATGTTTGGGGTCCTGTAGGCTTCCAGGATTTGGCAATCCAATCCATCGTTCATCTCTGGGATGTTTTCTAGAATTATTTCATTTAATATGTTGTCCATTCCTTTGGTTTGAATCACTATGCCTCTTCTATCCCGATGACTCTCAAGTTTTTTTTTTTGACATCCCTTATCTCTTGAATAGATTTAAGCATCTTTTCTGTGTTGACTATATTCTTTTCAAGTTGATAAACTTTGTCTTCATTTTCTGATTTTCTGACTTCTACTTGATCTACTCTATTTGTAATATTCTTGTTTGAGTTTTTAATTTGGTTTATAGTTTCCTGCATTTCTAGAATTACTGTTTGAATTTTTTTAAGATCTCTATTTTTTGGTAAAGCTCATTTTTTGCCATTTGAATTTGTTTGTTTAATTCATTTTCAAAATATACTTTTATTCCTTGGACTTGCTGCCTCATATCTTCTCTAATATTTCTTTCCATCTGAGTTAAGTATGCCTTGATTTCTTTCCCTATCCCTGTTTCTGGTGCTTCTAGGTCCTCCTGTAGAATTAAGTTGTCCTGCATTGTTTGTACTCCTTTTATTCCATTGTTTTTTCATGATGTTCACGTTACTTTCCAGCTCTATTTGATTGCTGTGTTTCTGCTTTATTCTAGAGATTTGTTTTGGTGTTGTATGTCTTTGTTGTCTCTCCTTTGTGTTGGTAGACTATGCATGCTAAAGTGGATTCCGCTTGGAAGAAATTCCAAAGGCCGAGCTCCAGTGACGTCACCTCTCTGTTTTGGCAGGCCCAAGGCTCCTTGCTGAGGTGTCCGTATAGGGGGGTGGGACTGTACTGTCACTTGTTGGTTTCAGCTCCGGGTCACTGGCGGGCAGGCGGTCTCCAGCTGCCCAGTCGTGCGGTCGGTGGCCGGCGGGCAGGCGGTCTCCAGCTGCCCAGTCACTTGTGCAGCAGGTGGGCTGTCACTGGCGGGCGGGCGATCTCTAGCCACCCAGTGGTGCGGTCGGTCGCCGGCGGCAGGGCGTTCTCAAGCCGCCTAGTCACGCGGGCAGCGGGTGGACTGTCGCCTGTGGGCCTGCAGTCTCCCGCTGCCCAGTCACAAGGGCCTGGCCTCTAGTCCTCTGGTTTCTCCTGCTAGTCCTGGTTTTTCCTGCAAGACCAGATTTCCCCTGAGTGATGGCTCTCGGCAGTTCAAACTGTACTCTGGGTCTGCCGTTTGTTGGTTGTGGAGGGTGTCTATTGGGAAGCCAGACACTCTATTGTTTTGATTTTTTCCACTTGCCCCTCCCCCAGCACTGGTTAGACAGGTTTTATTTTCACAGTTGATGAGAGGGGGAGTTGAAGGTCAGTTGCCTCTTGTTTTCCCCCATCTTTATGCAGGCTCGCTCTGATAATCTCTCCCCCGGAAATCCTAGGAGAGATTTTATGCGAATTCCCCGATATATGGGAGATGAGCTGAATAACACACTCCTGTTTTATTGTTGTAATCTGTCGGAGAGTTGCTGAGGTTACTTCAGCTCTCCAAGATGATGGCCATTGGTTTCCTTGGAAGAGTTTCCATTGTGGGAGATAGAACTGTACCGCTTCCTTCCCTGTCTGAAATCCTGAACTCAGCTCAGGGCTCAGTGGGGGCTCTACCGGCAGGATTCCACAGAATCCTTATCAACGTTTCTCCCTGCTTATTGGACCCATCTCGGTGGTGCCGCACTGTATTTAGCCACTGGGTGGGCCGCGCGGATCAGTCAAATGGGATCTCGGGTCGCACATTTGGCTCGTGTTTGAGACTCAATTACCGGACCATGGTGCTAGAAATCCTTCTTCTAGGTTTTGGTGCACCCCCATTTTGCTGTAATTTCCTAACAAGATAGTTTTTTTGTCACTCTAACTGGTTATTCACCTGTGCAGTGGTGCAGTACACTTGGTGTGATGCACTCTATTCATGGCCATCTTGCAATGACGAAATATTATGATTTGTATGCACCATTTACTGAAGTCAGTTTTCAGTTTTAGAAAACAAATATGAATTTCAGGTGTATGAATATTTTGGAGAATAATCTTGTGAAAAGTTGATTATAAATCCACATACATGAATATGAATGATTTTAGGGAGTGTATAATAAGACACATATATTTTATATTTTGAAAAATCTGGAGAGTATATATATATATATATACACACACAAACACACACACACACACACACACAGACATTAAAAAGAAGCAGTATATATGCCAATCGAAATTCATCATGAAATATATATCTTCCACATATCCAAAAATATACATTTTACTAAAAATGGATTTATGTATAATGTTGTTCAACTTGGAAGCTCACACTTAGGTTGAATTTTCAGTTCCAACAGCGTTTAGGAGGAGTGATCTCTTCTCACAATTTGTATGTGCCAAGTCATCCACCTCAGAAGAAGGTACGTGTGATACCAGGTAGGATTCTATATGTGCATATAATAATACATGAGCTGAAAAAGGCTAAAGAGAGACAGGAATTGACATATTTCTTAACTTTAAAAACACATGGTGAACTATTTCAATAAACATTGACTTATTTATAACTCCTATCCTATATAATGAAAAAGGGAAGTCCAAATATACACCATGCCTCCTCTGAACTGCTTGTATTTCTATTCTGTTTGAGTTACTATTCTTCATCATATTAGGATTAGTAGTCAGAGTCTAGTAGGGTATGGGTTAGTGTCAGAGATTCATTATTCCGAATGGAAAATAGGAAAATAAACCCAATGTGTTTTCAAATATGTGCTACACAAAAATCTTCCCACTCTCATCCAGAACAATTCCTTGATATTACCCTCGCCTGAAGTAATGCACAATTAGAGGAGAAGAGTTAGAAAATCTGGGAATACATATCTGGAACGGAATATGCTCAGGAGTTCACAACCTTGGAGGTGGTAGAGGAGTTTCCAAAAGTATGGGACAGGGTAAACACTCCACAAACATGGAGCTCTGCAGGCCTAAAGACATCTTGAGAAACTGCCTCTGAGTTTGGGCACTTGAAATATATGTTGTTGTCAGGAGCTTTAGCTTCCTATGTAGTGAGAGCACCAAAATTGGGTCTGCATCTATGTGACCTGGAGGACATGGTATCTTATTTTTCAATGAACATGAGGCAGCAGTGCTGAATTCTCACTTTGTAGGTAAACTGTGGCAACTGCGGTCTAAGTGTCTCTCCGTGTAGACTGTGAAGCCATTTGGTCATCCTCTAGTTTTCCTGGTGTGTCTTGCTGCTTCACTGGGAGTTGGGTATTTGCTTCACGAAATACAAGGAGTTCAACTGGGACATAATGCTGGAGGGAGTTCTGTCACATGCGGTGGGTCAGGGTCTGCAGGAGAATGCACCAATCAGGCTTCTATCTCACATAGCTTGCCCCCAGGCCCATAGCAACCTGATTCTGAACATTGCCCTGACCCTCTCAATATAACAAGATGCCTTAACATATAAGGGTCTGCTAGCTGCACCATGTCAGTCACAAGCCATTTGGAAGCCAATGGCAGATCCACATGGCCCCAACACAGATGTTTTATCACACACCTGCCCACCACTGCTCTAGACCCGCTACTAAGCAGGCTCCAACTTACTGGCATCTCTGTTCTACACCATTTTTCATGAAACCCAGTCAATCAACGAATTGTCTGGTATACTCATGATCAGCAAATGGACATCAAAAGGTTCTCCAGTGACACCTGGACATGAAAATTTCAAAAATTCCATGGTATTTATCTAGCCATTGTTTGTGGATGAATTTGGAGGCACTATGATTTTCAATTTATTCAGGAACCATTAAATGTTGAGGAAGCTCATTTTAATGAAAGCACAGGAGAACACACACAGGCAAGTCTTCTCAAAGAGTGGCCAAATGGTCACATGAAGCCAGGCCCATTGAGGTCTACAATGTGAGGTCCATGTGTGTTTTGACTCTCAACTATGGCTGCCAAGTTTGTCAGAATAAAATCATGTGATATCCTTGCTGAAATTCCCCGTGCCTTGTGGAAAGCCTTCCTGGGCACACATCTCAATTCCAAGGGTGACTGTCATGCATGGCCTCCTAAAATCCCAACACAACTCATGGCAATACTTCTCTGAGTTCAGTTCCAGAATTCAGTCTGTAAAAAGAATTACAGCAGAGTTCAAGCCCAGGTGGAGCCAGTCATCATTTCCAACCGTCAAACTAATAACCACAATTAAAACCAAAACACTTCCGCATGGCCCTCATCTTCTTCCATATAGACAGTCATTATAACCTCTGACTAGAGGTTTCCATGAGGGGCGCAGCCCAAGACAGTGTCCAAAATAAGCTCCCTTTCCCCTCATTTGCCTAAAGTCGGGGTGGCCTGAACACCTTCCTGTGAACCAGGAGTAATCGAGTAGGCCTTCCATTAATACTGCTCTGTTTCTCCAATTTGAGGAATACTGACTGTGGGGTTTAGATTCTTTATGTGAATTAGAAACATGAGAAAACCCAAGCACCTATGGGCTTCCCTCTTCAGGGCTTTGAAGAACTCATTTGACCCAAAGGATCCCTATTCTCACTTGATGAAGTTCAGGAACCTTACAGAGGAAGGCGAGAGACTTCATCCACAATGACTGCTCTTTTGGCCATTTTGGGTTTGGATGAAAACATGGGATCCATCAGGTGCTGAGAATCTAACCACAGCCTCACACAGGGCCAAGAGTCTGATTCAGACACATCCATTTCCGAAGCAAATAAGCAAAGAGCCACAGGTGAATCCCATTAATTTCCATTTGAAACTGTTTTCTTCAGGCTTCACAAAGGAGTGGCCTGAGGGAAAGACCTTCCTGAAATTCAGGGCAACAAACAAGAGGTAAACAAAAGGCACAAAGCAGGGTTTCTCCACTGAGACTTTCCTGGTCACACTGATATCTGAGTTTTCTGAGATGCTCGCCATTGCCGTCAGTTATCCAGAACATGGCCATATCACAGAACTTGTAGGTGGTACATATCTTGGACACAAAACCATGAGGCTATTCTGGAGAGTGGCCAGAATTCAGGAAGAAAACAGAAACTTTGGAAGATAGCAGGTGTTACCCTTGGATAAGGCAAGCCACAGTCCATTCATAAATTTGGCAGGATGAATGCCTGGAAGCTTTCTACTAGACAGGACACATCCATTGATGCATTCTCTTTACTAATGTCTACAATCACGGACAGAGTGGGATGCACAGATATAGAAGCACTTGACTTGTCAAACGACTTACTAGAAACAGTCAACGCCAATCCAAACAAACATCCTTTCCTACCTATTCTCAGGACATGAGACAAAACCAGAAACACACATCCACACCCACAAAGGCACCTCTTTTGCCCAAGTAGATCTGTGACTATCCGGAGTGTCCTCAGACTGATGGGCCATATTATATTCCCCCAAAATGGCCTCTCCTGTCTCAAATCTGGTCTCCTTGGCCAACTCTGTGAAGTAGTCAGGAGCCATGGGTGAGCCACTACCTGCTTTCTCAGGAAAGTCCCCTCTTCAGAGCTTTCCTGGCATTTGGCCATCCTCACATCAGTAGGAACTAAGAAAGACTGACTCTGTCCTTGGTAAATTGAAACAAGTGAGACCACTGGAACTGGGACTGCGAGTGCCTCTGGGTGTGTCTCTTCCTGGATCACAAGTTCAGAGAGTTCCATCGACAAGGAGGTGAGGTGAGGTCACTTCCTTCCGAAACTGAATGAGGTCACTGCCTTGGCAACCTCTTTGTCCTAACAGTTACTTCTAAGGGTCCCATGAGATGCAGGCTGCCCCTACTTTCTGTGACACTTTCACAAGTTAGAATGGTATATCAACCATAGGCACCTGTGAACAGCTCTTCACACAGGCCTTGTTTGGTCCATCTTCTCTATATTTAGAGGTTGATTCAGACACATCCCTTCATCATGACCAGGTTGTTTGCCATAGAATTTAACTTTTGCTTTCTCATGTCCTTCATAGCTGCCCATATCTTATCCAGGGGTCATTTCTGCATGGACCTTTGATGTTCTCAGCAGGTGGAAGATCCCCTACATTCCAGTATTGTAAGACCAACTCTGTCCCTCCTCTTTTGTAAAGTTAGATTGAGGGAACAGTGTATGTTTAGGGTTAATAACATGTTTTATTTGGGTTAAGAATCTCTCTGCCGGATGAATAATGGTATTGGGAACCTGTGATATTTACAAGAATATATAGCTGAAATATAAGTATAAAAACAGAAACCTAGTTAAGATTTGAAATGAGAACGGCATTGGGCCCTTGAGTGGGATACTTAGGTTTTAATAATTTTCTGTATATATGTCTCAGATAAATTGAAATACAATGGCTTAGGACCTTATACCTTGGACGATTGATTGTCGAATTGAACATCGAGTCAAAATGCAATAGTCAGTAGGATTAGGAAGATAGTCAGTAGGTTTAGAAATAAGAGTGAGTATAGGATTTGGACCAAAATTTCTTTAGCAATAGGGTCTAGGGTAGACAGTGAATGTATAGGTCACCAAATGTGAAGTGTCAGACACAATGATGAACTGGGGAAAATATGTAGGAAAACAGATATCAATTGAGATATTAGGAAATCAGGCAAAGTATAAAGTGAGTGATAGGATTAGACATTTTCAACAGGCTCGAACTATAATATATAATCTTAGGAAGAAACAAATATGTAGTCACCAATAGGATTTACATCTGAGAGCATTTGGCAACCTGGACATTGTTGTTTTAGTAATCCATGCTCACTTTCCATTTAGGGTTTGATACAATCATGATTGTGACCTTTGCTTTTTGTGTCCAGAATATTACTGTGATAAATATATATATATATATATATATATATATATATATATATATATATATATATATATATATATATATAGATAAGGTGATATGAGTAATTCTTCCACCATTTCTGGGAGCAATATTTTGAAGAGGTATAAATTAGTATTGGGGGGACAAAGAGGTGTACACTGTGTCTTTGAATATAGAGATAATGCATTAATAGACCATACTGTGAATAAATAACATAACTGGTTCCAACATTAAATAATGCATTGAACGGAAATGTGAAAATATACAGAAAATCTTTTATTGATATACATACATTTATTCCAACCAGCTATACATCTAATGGTAATATTAATGTTATGGTTTATCTTGAAGAGTGTGTGAGTTTAGCTTCGAAATTGATTATGGAAATCGAAAATGATGTGTTTGGAAAGAAGTCTCATGAAAAGACCAGTCAAGTAACATGGAGGAATACATGTGTTATGAAGCAGGAAGTGACTGAAAGTGAAACAAATTCCTATAAATTTGTGAACTTGTGGATGAAATATATATCTTATGATGTGCAAAAACTGAAGAAATAGTAATGTACCAGTGTTGAATTATAATGAACGTCAAAATAGAAATCATGTCCTATAGGAATCTACTTGCATTGATGTTAAACTGGGTCATTTACTCTAGAAATATTAGGATTTGTAAGCACCATTTATTGAAGTTACTTTTCAGAACTGGGAAACAAATATGTATTTCAGGTGGATGAGTATTTCTGAGAATAATCTTGTGAAAAGTTGATTATAAATCCACATACATGAACATAAATGAATTTACGGAGTTATATAAGACACATATATTTCATATTTTATAAAATGTGAAGAGTGTGAATATATATATATATTTATATATGTATTTATATATATATATATATTTATATATATTAAAAAACCACAAAAAATACATTAAAAAGTATCAATATCTATATGCCAATCGTAATTCATCATGTAATATTAATCATCCACAGATGCAAAATTATTTATTTTACTAAACATGGATTTATGTATAACATTGTTCTACTAGGAAGCTCACCCATTGTTTGAATTTTCAGTTCCAACAGCGTTTAGGAGGAGAGATCTCTTCTCACAATTTGTTTCTGCCAAGTCAGCCAACTCATAAAAATGTACGTGTGATACCAGGTAGAATTCTATATGTGCATATAAAAATACATGTGCTGAGTAGGCTACAGAGAATGGGAGACAGGAATTCACATATTTGTTAACTTTAAAAACACATGGAGGACTATTTCAATTAAAAATTGACTAGATTTATAAAACCTACCCTTTATCGTGCAAGAGGGAAGTCCTACTATACACCATGCCTTCTCTGAAATGCTTGCATATTCATTCTGCTTGGGTATTTTTCTCCATCATATTAGGATTAGTAGTCATATTATAGTAGGGTATGAGTTAGTGTCAGGGATTCAGTATTTCGAATGGAAAATAAGAAGAAGAATCCAATGTTTATCAAATATGTGCTGCACAAAAAATTTTTCTACTCTCATCCAGAACAATGCCTTGACATTACCTTCGCCCCAAGTAAGACACAATTAGAGGAGAAGAGTTAGAAAATCTTTAAATACATATCTGAAATAGAAAATGCTCAGGAGTTCACAACCTTGGAGATGATAGAACAGTTTCCAAAAATAAGGGACAGTCTAAAACTCCACAAACATGGAGATTTGCCTGCCTAACGACGTCTGGAGAAACTGCCTTTAGGTTGGGGACTTGAAATACATGTAGTTGTCAGGAGCTTTAGGTTCCTTTCTAGTGAGACCATCAAAGATGGGTCTTCATCTCTGTGATTTGGAGGATATGGTTATAATTTCCCAATGAACATGAAGCAGCAGTGCTGAATTCTCTTTGTAGTGAGAGCATCAAAGGTGGGTCTGCATCTATGTGACCTGGAGGACATGGATTCTTATTTTACAATGAAAATGAGGCAGCAGTGCTGAATTCTCTCTTTGTATGTAATCTGTGGCCACTGGGGGCTAAGTGTCTCCCCACGTGGACTGTGAAGCCATTTCATCATCCTCCACTTTTCACAGTGTTTCTTGCTGCTGCACTCGGAGTTTGGTACTTGCTTCAGGAAATACAATGCGTTCAACTGGGACACCATGCTGGAGGAAGTTCTGTCAAATGTGGTGGGTCAGGGTCTGCAGGATAATGCACCAACAGGGCTTGTATACCACATAGGTTGCCCCCTTGACCAAAGCAACCTGATTCTGAACATTGCCCTGAAACCTCTCCATATAGCAAGATGTCTGTACATATAAGGGTCTGCTAGCTGCACCATGTCAGTCACAGCGATTTGGAAGCCAATAGCAGATCCACATGACCCCACAACAGATGTTTTATTACACACTTGCTCACCACTGCTCTAGTCCCACTACTAAGAAGGCACCAACTTAATGGCATCTCTGTTCTCCACAATTTTCATGAAATCCAGTCAATCAATGCACTGTCTGGTACAGTCATGATCAGCAACAGGACATCCAAAGGTTCTCCAGTGCCATCTGGTCATTGGAATTTCAAAAATTTTATGGTATTTTTCTAGTCAATTTTCAAGGATGAAGTTGGAGGCACTGTGGGTTTCAATTCATTCAGGAATCATTTAATGGTGAGGAAGCTGATTTCAATGAAAGTTTTGGAGAACTCTCACAGGCAAGTCCTCCCAAAGAGTGGCCAAAAGGTCACAAGAATCCAGGCCTACTGAGGTCTACAATTGAGGTCCATGTGTGTTTTGACTAGTAAATATGGCTTCAAAGTCTTTCAGAATAAAATTATGTGATATCTTGGCTGAGATTCCCAGTGCTCTGTGGAAAGCCACCCTGGGCCTAGTTCCCAGATTCCAAAGGCGAATCTCATGTGTGGCCTCCGAAAATCCCAACACAATTCATGGCAATACTTCTTTGATGTCTGATCCAGAACTCAGTCTTTCAGGGGAATGACACCAGAGTTCAAGCCCAGGTGGATCCAGTCATCTCTTCCAACTGCCACACGAATGACCACAATTTAAACCAAAATACTCCCACATGGCCCTCATCTTATTAAATATAGACACTCATCATAACCTGTGGCTGGAGGTTTCAAAGCGGGACACATCCCAAAAGAGTGTCCAAAAAAATCTCCCTTACCCCTCATTTGCCTAAAGTCAAGGTGGCATGGACACCCTTCCTGTGAACCTGGAGTGAACCAATAGACCTGCCGTTAATACTGCTCTGCTTCTTCAATTTGAGGCCTACTGATTCTCAGCGATAGATTTTTTATGTGATTTGGAGTCATAAGAAAACACAAGCATCTCTTCAGGGCTTCAAAGAACTCATTTGACCCAAATGATCCCTATTCTCACTTGATAGAGGTCAGGGACCTAACAGAGGAAGGCAAGAGACTAATCAACAATGACAGATTTTTGGCCATTTTGCTTTTGATTGCACACATGGAATCTATCTTTAGATTCATCATGTGCTGAGAATCTAAGCCACAACCTTATACAGGGCCAAGAGGCTGATTCAGACACATCCCTTTCCAAAGCAATTAAGCAAAGAGCCACAGGTTATGCCCATTTATTTTCATTTGAAAACTGTTTTATTCAGGCTTCACAAAGGGGTGGCCTGAGGCAAAGACCTTCCTGAAATTCAGGGCAACAGAACCATAGGTAAGCAAATGAACCAAAGCAGGGTTTCTCCACTGAGAGTTTACTGGTCACACTGATATCTGAGTTTTCTAAGATGTTCCCATTCTCTACAGCTCTCAAGTATATGGACATGTCACATATCTTGGAGATGGTACATATCTTGGACATAAAACCATGAGCCTATACTAGAGAGTGTCCAGAATTCAGGAAGAAAACATTAACTTAGGAAGTTAGTAGGTGTTGCCCATCCATAAGGCACACCACAGTCCATTCATAAATTAGGCAGAATAAATACTGGAGAGTTTTCTACTAGACAGGACACATGCATTGATGCATTCTCTTGTCTAATGTCTACAACCACAGACACAGTGGGATACACAGACATAGAAACACTACCCCTGTCAAACGACTTATTAGAAACAGTCCACTCCAATCCAAACAAAGAGCCTTTCCTACCTATTCTCAGAAATTGAGAGAAAACCACAAACTCACACCCACACGCAAAAAGGCACCTCTTTAACACAAGTAGGTCTGTGACTATCCAGAGTGTCCTCTAACTGGTGGGCCATACTATGTTCCCCTGAAATGGCCTGTCCTGTCTCAGATCTGGTCTCCTTGGGCAACTTTGTGAAGTTTTCAGGAGCCAGTGGTGAACCAATACCTGCTTTCTCAGGAAAGGTCCCTCTTCAGAGCTCTTCTGGCATTTGACAATCCTCATATCAGTAGGTACCAAGGAAGACTGACTCTGTCCTTGGTAAATCCAAACAAGTGAGACCACTGGAACTGGGACTGGGACTGGCTCTGGGTGCCTGGCTTCCTGGATCTCAAGTCCAGAGATTTCCATCACCAAAGAAGTGAGGTGAGGTCACTTCCTTCAGGAACTGAATGAAGTCACTGCCTTGGCCACCACTTTGTACTTACAGTTGCTTCCAAAGGTCCCATGAGATGGAGGCTGCTCCTACTTCCTGTGACACTTTCACAAGTTAGAATGGTATATCAAGCATAGGCACCTGGGAACAGCTTTCCACGCAGGCATGGTTTGATCAGTCTTCTCTACAATAGGAAAGGAGAGGCTGATTCAGACACATCCCTTCATACTGACCAGGTTGCTTGCCATGGAATATGACTTTTGATCTCTTAGGTCCTTCATAGCTGCCTGCAACTTCTCCAGGGTATCATTTCTGCCTGGAACTTTGATGTTCTCAGCAGGTGGAAGACCCCTACATTACTATTGTAAGACAAACTCTGTCCCGGCTCATCTGTAAACTTAGTTTGAGGGAACAGTGTATGTTTAGGGTAATAACAGGTTCGATTTGGGTTAGGAATCATACTGAGAAACAAACAATGGTATTGGGAACTTGCGATATTTACAAGAATATATTGGTGAAATATATGTATGAACACAGAAATCTAGATAAGATTTGAATCCAAGAAGGTCATTGGGCTGTTGATTGGAATACTTAGCTTTGAATTATATTCTGCATAGATGTCTCAGATAAATCAATATACAATGGCTTAAGATCTTGTACCTTGGATGATTGATTGTAGAAGAGATCATCCAGTCAAAAAGGTATAATTGGTAGGATTAGGAAGATAGTCAGTAGATTTAGAAAAAAAGAGTGAGTATAGGAATTCGACCAAAAGTTCTTTAGCAATAGGATTTCGGATAGAGAGTGAATGTAAATGTCAGCACATGTGAAGAGTCAGTCACAATGATGAACTCGTGAAAATATGTAGGAAAGCAGATATCAATAGAGACATTAGGAAATCAGGCAAAATACAAAGTGAGTGATAGGATTAGTCATTTTCAACAGGGTTGAGGTTCAATATATAATCTTAGGAAGAAACAAATATGTAGTCACAAATAAGATTGATTTGAGAGCATTAGGCAACGTGGACATGGATGTTTTTAGTAAACCATGCTCACATTCCATTTAGGCATTGGTGAAAGGTTAATAAAATAGGTACTTGTCACTTCCTGTTTTTCTGTATGCTTAACAAAACACTGTTGGAAACTTGAGGACTGTTTGCTAATCTTGTTTCCAGAATGTGCTGTCCCCAACTGCCAAACTGCAGAATACACACCCTCACCCGTTTGCACGCAAACCTCCCCCTTGCCCTGACCCATCAATAAACTTCCCTCCCTGCCCTCTCCAAGAAAAGTATATAAGCTCTGCTTAAGCTGTTTTCATTGCTCTCTGCTCTATTCAAGTGACCTCTGAGCCCCAGAAAGCTGGTCTCCCAATAAACCCTTTACGGTTGCATGAGACATTCTCTTGGTGGTCTCTTCCTCTGTTGCTCACCCGATCTTTACATCTGGAGGCACGAGCGAGTTCCAGCAGCGGCGGACGAAAGACCCCCAAGGGGCTCCTTTCAGGGTAAGTAAGGTGACTCTTTCTGGTTTCAGGTTTCAGGTTAGGGTTTTGCAAAATCGCTATCGGTGTTGAGCATGAGCTCTCTCTGACGGTGGCTGACAGACGTGTCACAGAGCCACAGGCCACATCCCTGGGGGACGCCCCAGAGGACTCAGGAAATCAAGGAACAATAGTCTCCTCGACTCTGTGATATTTTGTTTCGGATTCGGTATTGCCAGCCCATCAGGTTTTGAGGGCTACTCAGTCCTTGTCTCAGTATTGGACGTCCATTGTCTGTCTTTATTGTCTTGTCTTGTCTGTGTAGTATGTCGTTGCTTTCACTGTTTGTGTATCTCTTATTTTGGGACAGAGCACTTCAACACTTCTCTCCCTGACCCTTGATCACTGGACCAAAGTCTGCTTAAGGGCCCAGAATCTTTCTTTTTCATTAAAACGCTGGACCTGGAAGACTCTCTGTGCCTCAGAATGACACACCTTTGGAGTTGGATGGCCCCCAGAAGGATGTTTCTACTTCCCACTAATTTGAAAAATCAGAGATATTGTCTTTCAGCTGAGGTCACATAGCCATCCAGATCAACAGCCATATATCTTAACTTGGCAGGACCTCTGCAAATCTCCTCCTCCATGGGTGAAGCCTTTCCTGTCCCTGCCTACGCTCCTACTCCTTCCACCACGATTCTATCTCTCAAACCCTCTGCTCCTCCTCCTCCACCCTCTGTTCTCCCTGAGTCTCAAGATTCTACTGGACTCTCCTCCTTCTTCTTATCCCATGCCCTTGTCCCCAACCCCCAACAACCTCTAAGTGATTCCCCTGCTGACTCTGGTTCTCTGCTATTGGAGGAAGTTAGGCCGGCCCAGTGCCCTCCAGATGACTCCCCCGCGTCACACACAGCCCCTCCTTCCCTGGAGGAAGCTGGCCCGGCTAAAAGAACTCAAAGAACTACCTGGGGTTTTCACACTTGCCTACTTGGGATGACTGCCAACAAATCCTAGGGACTCTCTTTACGGCAGAGGAATGAGAGAAAAACCTCCTGGAAGCTAAAAAATATATTCTCGGACCAGATGTGTGACCAACACAACTTCCCAACATAATCAAAGCCAGCTTCCCCTTGAATTGACCCAACTGAAACCCCAACACCTTTGAAGGTAGGGAGCATCTGTCCACTTATTGCCAGGCCCTAATAGTGGGTTTCCAATCGGCCGCTAGGGAACCACCTAATTTGGCCAAGGTAAGAGAGATAATTTAAGGGCCTGATAAATATCCCTCTATGTTTCTAGAGAGAATTATGGAGGCATATAGGAGATTTACTCCTATTGATCCTCAGGCAGAGGATCAAAAGGCATCTGTCATGATGGCCTTCATTGGGCAAGCTGCCCTGGATATTAAAAGAAAGTTACAACTCTTAGAGGGATCACAAGATATGACTTTGGGAGATTTAGTCAGAGAAGCCGAGAAAGTATACTATATGAGAGAAACAAAGAGAAAGAAAGGGAGCAAAGGGAAGATGAGAGATGCAAAAGACAGACTAAGGCATTGACTAAGGTCCTGGTCACAACAATAAATAGGCCAGAAATTAACAAACAGGAAGACAGGAACGGAAACCTGGGCGCACGCCAGAGGCCACCCCTGGCCTCAGATCATTGTGCCTACTGTAAAGAAAAAGGTCACTGGGCCAAAGAGTGCCCTAGAAAAGAGACAGCCACGACAGCCAGCCATTCTGACTCAAAAGGATGACTAAGAATGTCGGGGCTCAGATCCCTTCCCCGAGCTCAGGGTAACTTTTGAAGTGGAGAGGACCCAGGTAAACTTTGAAGTGGATACAGCAGCAGTATACTCAGCCCTTAAGGCCCCACTGGGCACACTATCAAATAAAATGTCTCTAGTTCAAAGGGCTAATGGCAGTAAATATCAGACATAGACAACTAAGAGGACCATGGACATGGGGAAAGGAAAAATCCATCACTCCTTCCTAGTAATCCCAGAATGCCTGGCCCCATTGATGGGCAGAGATCTGCTCAGTAAGCTCCAGGCCAAAACAACTTTTAACCCCGAAGGCCCCAAAATGAAATTTCTAAATCCTTCAGTAAAAACTCCTATAGTCTTGGCTTTATAAATGTCAGTAGAAGATGAACATCCACTCTTCACACCCCCCAAGACTGCTCAAACAAGCAAGCTACCCCAGAAATGGATAACAGATTACCCAGATACCTGGGCAAAAATGGCTAGGTTAGGCCTAGCCGTGAAACAACCTCCAAGAACAGTGGAGTTAAAAACCTCAGCCTCCCCAATCAATGTCAAACAATATCCTCTGAGCAGAAAAGCTAAAGATGGGATAAGGCCCCATATTCAGAAATATCTGGCCTTAGGGTCCTAAGGCCCTGTCAATCGGCCTGGAAGACTCCCCTGCTCCCAGTAAAAAAAGCCAGGAACCGGGGACTATCCCCCGTTCAAGACCTAAGAGAGATTAATAACAGAGTGCAGGACATTCACTCCACGGTAACTAATTCGTACAATCTGCTTATCACTCTGAACCCTTAGCAGAAATGGTATACTGTTCTGGACTTAAAAGATGCTATCTTTTGTTTGCCTCTGCATAAAGATAGTCAGTTGCTGTTTGCTTGCTAGTGGGTAGACCCAGAAACTGGAACGTCTGATCAAGTAACTTGGACTAGACTCCCACAGGGGTTCAAAAACTCTCCCACTCTCTTTGATGAAGCCCTCCACAGAGATCTCAACAACGTCAGAACTACACACCCCAAAGTCACCCAGCTTCAATACGTGGATGACCTGCTACTGGCAGCCAACACCAAAGAAAACTGTGAGTCTGGGACCCAAGCACTATTATATGAGCTTGCTCAACTCGGGTATAGAGCTTCTGCCAAATAGGCCCAAATTTGCCAGCAAGAAGTAATCTTCCTGGGCTATTCCCTTAGGGGCAGTAAACGATGGCTCACTGAGCCCAGAAAACAAACGGTTGTGCAGATACCACCCCCATCTAGCAGCAGACAACACAGAGAGTTTCTTGGGACTACTGGGTTTTGCAGGTTATGGATTTCTGTGTTTGCGTCCTTAACTTCTTCTTTATACCCGCTGTTAAATGGAGATACCCAATTCCAATGGACCCCTGAGCACCAGAACGCTTTTGATAACATCTAACGACACTGGCACTGAATTCCTCAACTTGACAGAGCCAAGCCTGCAATTTCAGAAAGCCCTACACTACGTTAAAAATGTACATTAATTCACACACCTTGGTTCAAAGAAACTGCAGGCATTCCTGAAGGATCAAGAACAGAGTTTTCCACTAACCCACTCACAGCAAAAGGAAATAACTGAACAGGTAACAAAAGTCTGTCCGGTCTGTCAATAGGTTAATGCTTATCTTTCCAAGCTTTCCGCAGGAAAGCACCTATTAGGAACCAGACCAGTACAATTCTGGGAAGTGGACTTTACTGAAATTAAGCCAGCAAGGTATGGACTTAAATATCTCCTAGTCTTTGTAGATATATTTTCAGGATGGATTGAAGCCTTCCCCACAAAAAAGGCACAATTGGTGGTCAAGAAGATCCTGAAAGATATTTTTCCAAGACACGGCCTGCCTAAGGTAATAGGGTCTGATAATGGCCCGGCGTTCATGGCCCAGGTAAGTCAGGGGTTAGCCAGGACACTGGGGATAAATTGGAAGTTACATTGTGCTTATAGACCCCATAGCTCAGGACAGGTAAAAAAAATAAATAGAACCATTAAAGAGACCTTAACAAAATTAAGCTTAGAGAGCGGCATAAAAGATTGGACTATGCTCCTGCCTTATGCACTGTTTCATGCAAGAAATACTCCCTCTATTTCTTTGTGTAACCTCACCCCCTATGAAATTCTTTATGGAGCCCCTCCTCCAGTAAGGGACCTAACCCCAACTCTAAGACCTAGTGATCCCCTCCACAACCCCTTGTTTGACAGACTTAAAGCTCTTGAAAGAACTCAGCGATACCTGTTGAAACAGCTGGCCACTGCCTACCAACCTGGTGAAGAGGGGACTCCACATCGATATCAAATAAGAGACATCCTCTACATAAGACAACATCAGGTGTCATCCCTGTAACCCCGCTGGACAGGACCATACCAGGTGCTACTTATAAAACCTACAGTGGTAAATGTAGAAGGAATCAATTCCTGCATCCTAATTCTTATCTCAAGCCTGCGCCCTGTCCAGACTCTGGCTGAAAAACTGGAAAAGACTGGAAACCCTTTCAAATTGCATATTCGCCATGTGGATAAGGCTATAGACTCTCCCCTTGTCCACCAGTAGTCCTTACCCTCATCAGCCCGTTCATCAGCGATGGCTGATCACAAATCTTACTAGACAAGAAGTATGGTCTATCTCGCATACAGCCCCCTTAGGGACCTGGTGGCCATCTCTCCACCCAGAATTTGTCAGCTGGCTATACGTCTTTCATATTGGGATATCTCTGATGAAGAGGATCCAACTAAAATTCCATTAAATCCCTACTGTACCACAGATAATGGAAACAAACATTATGGATCTAGGGACACGCGAGCCAGATGCAGGTTGGCTAGCCTAGAATACTATGTTTGCCCGGCAGACTATCAAAGCCACAAACAGCCATGGCTGTGTGGGGGAAAAGTGGACTTCTTCTGAAAATAATGGGGATGTGAGCATACAGGGGCTGCCTGGTGGAACCCAAACTCCTCATCAAATTCAGTACACAGCATTGGCCATATTACCAATTAGACAACCAAAACTGATGGCCCCCAGAGGGGTCTCCAGATCCTCAAATTCTGTGTGACTTTTTCAACTTCGGCAAGTGTTCAAAAAGATCCATCAATTGGGAATTTCCTTCCAAGGAAATTCCCCTATGTTTATGCCTTTTCCCTCCTTTGCTCACATCCTGAACTATGCTTCTCCAATACATCCTCACCCCCCGCCTTCTGCTCCAGACTCTCTGCAGTCACTCTCACATGAGCAACCTGATTTCTCCCCTCCAATTACTAGATCAAAAACAAAAACCTCCGCTGGATCTCATACCATTGCCTCCTTGCTGAGGTAGCAGGTACTGAGGTACCCTTCCACCCACTCACTCCTCTCTTCTCCTGTCAGTGCACGCACCGGGTCCCACCAGGTCCTCTTACCAGCTAACACAAAGCTCAAACCAGCTGAGGAGTGCCCTAAGACGCCTATCCAAGATGTAATGAAAATGGCCTTTAAAGTTGCTTTGTCATCACTGAAAACAGGTTACAAAGAATTTAAAGTCCCTCAAAGGCTTTTTGGGATACTCACTCCCATCCTCCCCTCTGCTCTACCTGTTCTACTGCTCAAGTTTTATTGCCAGGAAAATCCCAAACCCCTTTCCCATTATTCTTTTATATCTCTTTTTCCTCATTCTCAGAACCACGGAGCTGCTCTCACCTCCCACCTTCCTTGTCTTTCCCTCTGTTCCAATCCCACAGAAAAATCTTAAATGGCCTTCTCCAGAAGCCTTGATCATGGCTGACTTTAGGACTTTCAGCAACAGAGGCCTTATACAAGAGTTCAGTGTAGATAAACTTCCTCTTTTTGTGTTGCTTTGTTCTACTTGGCCACTGGCTGGAAAAATCAGCACTCCTAAGCTAGACACCCCCTTACTATTTTTTCACAAAATATGTGAACAAGGCCTCTGGCATTGAGCTGGGGCTTCCAGAGATGGCTACATTTCTAAGATAAAGAAGTTACCAACTGGGCTCCATGGTAACAGCTGGCAGGAAGAAAAAAAAAGAAAAAAGCTCTCCCCCTACCAGGTGTCCTTTAAAAGTTAACTTTCCCAGAGCAGAGGAAAAAAAACAGAAACAAAAACTGCTTTTTGTGAACTTCTGCAGACTGTGAATTTCTGAGCCCCTTACGTTACATGTTGGGTACAAAATTCTGAAACTACCTAAACTTGGGGTTCAGGGAATTAAAAGATTACAACAGAAGCAATGCCCTCTAAATCTGGTTACAAACAAATAGGACTGTTTCCCTGTCTTCTGTGCTATCTTAGGTGCCTTGCCTTGTCCGTCCTTACAACAGTATAATTCTATATACTTAAACATTGTTTATGTTTTCATAAAATGATCAACATATGGCTGTTGCATGAGACAGTCTCTTGTGGTCTCTTCCTCTGATTAAGTATGTAATGGTGCAGATGTTTCCCAGAGTCCTCTATCATGACGCAGGATCATTTAAAGTTCCAATAGGGGCGCATACAACCTGGTTCCACCAGGAACCCGTATCCCTCACTTTCTCCATCCTATTAGGAATAGGAGTTGCTGCAGCGGTGGGCACTGGAACCACTGCCCTAGTCCATGGGACACAACAAATGACCCAATTAGAAGTAGCAATAGACCAAAACTTAAAGATATTAAAAACCTCCATCACAGCTTTACAGGAATCTTTAACCTCTCTCTCTGAAGTTGTTTTACAGAACAGGCGAGGGTTCGACCTCCTCTTATTGAGAGAAGGGGCCTTTGTCCTGCATTGAGTGAAGAATGTTGTTATTATGCCGACCATACTGGAGTTGTAAAAGAATCTATGATTAAATTAAGAAGACGCCTTTTAGAGCATCAACAAGAGAGAGAGGCCCCAAAAGGGTGGTTTGAGTCTTGGTTCACAGAGTCCCTCTGGTTAACTACGCATTTATCAGCCCTGGCTGGTCCATTAATAAACCTCATATTATTGCTAACTGTGAGACCCTGTTTGCTCAACCATGTAGTTTCCTTTTTCCAAGCTCAAATTGGACAAGTTAAACTTATGGTAATAAGAAAACAATATACCACACTAGCAGACATAAAATGTGACACCCCCAATGATCACTTTAATGATTAAAAGTAACCAAAAGAAGAAGTGGGGAATGAAAGGTTAATAAAATAGGTACTTGTCACTTCCAATTTTTTGGTATGCTTAACAAAACATTGTGGATATCTTGAGAACTGTTTGCTAATCTTGTTCCCTGAATCTGCTGTACCAACTGCAAAACTGCAGAATGTACTCCCTCACCTGTTTGCATGCAAACTGCCCACTTGCCCTGAGCCATCAATAATCTTCCCTCCCTGCCCTCTCCAAGGAAAGTATATAAGCTCTGCTTAAGCTGTTCTCAGGGCTCTCTGCTCTATTCAAGGGAGCTCTGAGCCCCAGCATGCTGGACCCCCATAAACCCTTGGCTGTTGCATGAGACAGTCTCTTGTGGTCTCTTCCTCTGACACTCGTCTGACCATTACATTGGTAAAATAATAAGTGTGACCTTTGCTTTTCGTGTCCAGAATATTACTGTGATAAAATGTACATGTAGATAAGGTGACTTGAGTATATCTTCCACCATTTCTGGGAGCAATATTTTGAAGATGTACAAATTAGTATTGGGTGTACAAATAGGTGTACCCTGTGAATATGAATATATAGTTAATGCAAGAATAGACCATACTGTGAATAAATAATATAATGGGTTCCAAAGTTAAATAATGCTTTCAATTTATATCTGAAAATATAAAGGAAATCTTATATTGATACACATACATTCATTCCAACCACTGATACATCTAAAGGTAATATTAGGTTTATGGTTTATCATGAAGAGTCTGTGAGTTTTGCTTCAAAACTGATTATGGAAATTTAAAATAATGTGTTTGGAAAGAAGTCTCATGAAAAGACCATTCAAGAAACATGGAGGAATCCATGTGCTCTGATGCAGGAAGTGATTGAAAGTGAAACAAATGCCTATAAGTTTTCTAACTGGTGGATGAAATATATATCCTATGATGTGCATAAATTGAAGAAATAGTAATGTACCAGTGTTGAATAAAAATGAACATTAAAATACACAACATGTCCCATAGGAATCTACTTGCATTGAGGTTAAACTGGGTCAGTTACTGTATAAATATTAGTAATTGTATGCAACATTAACTGAAGTTAGTTTTCAGTACTGGAAACAAATATGTATTTCAGGGGGATGAATATTTCTGAGAATAATCTTGTGAAAAGTTCATTATAAATCCATATACATGAATATGAATGAATTTACGGAGTGCGTATAAGACACATATATTTCATATTTTGAAAAATCTGGAGAATATATATATATACTTCTTGTGTGTGTGTGTGTGTGTATATACATATATATATACACACACACACACAAACACACACACAGAGATATTAAAAAGAGCAATATATATGCCAATCGAAATTCACCACGAAATATATATTATCCACAGATCCAAAAATATTCTTTTTACTGATCATGGATTTACGTATAGTGTTATTCAACTAGGAAGCTAACCCATAGGTTGAATTTTCAGTTCCAACACTGTTTAGGAGCAGTGATCTCTTCTCACAATTTGTATCTGCCCAGTCAGCCTCCTCACAAGTATGCATGTTTCATACCAGGAAGGATTCTATATGTGCATATAAATATACATGTGCTGAATAAGCTACAGAGAAACGGAGACAAGAATTCACATATTTCTTAACTTAAAAACACATAGAGACCTATTCCAACAAAAAATTGACTAGATATATAACTCCTACCCTATGAAATGCAAAAGGAAAGTCCAAATATACACCATGCCTCCTCTGATCTGCTTGTATTCCTATTCTGTTTGGGTTATTTTTCTCCCTCATATTAGGATTAGTAGTCAGAGTCTAGTAGGGTATGTGTTAGTGTCAGGGTTTCAGTATTTCGAATGGAAAATTAGATAAGGAATCCAATGTGTATGCAATATGTGCTACACAAAATTATTCCCACTCTCATCCAGAACAATGACTTGACATTACCTGTGTGGGTAAACACTCCACAAACATGGAGCTCTGTTGGCCTATAGACTTTTTGAGAAACTGCCTCCAAGATTGGGCACTTGAAATATATGCTATTCTCAGGAGCATTAGCTTCCTTTCTAGTTAGACCATCAAAGCTGGGTCTGCATCTATGTGACCTGGAGGACATGGTTTCTTATTTTACATTGAACTTGAGGCAGCATTGCTGAATTCTCTCTTTGTAGGTAAACTGGTGCCACTGGAGGCTAAGTTTCTTCCCATGTGGACTGTGATGCTATTTGGAATTCCTCCACTTTTGGTGGTTTTTATTGGTGCTGCACTGGGACTTTGGTATTCGCTTCATGAAATACAACAAGTTCAACTGGGAGACAGTGCTGGAGGGAGTTCTGTCATGTGTTGTGGGTCAGGATCTGCAGGAGAAAGCACCAACCAGGCTTCTATCCAACATAGCTTGCCCCCTTGTCCATAGCAACCTGATTCTGAAAATTGCCCTGAAATCTCTCCAAATAACAAGATGCCTTTACATATAAGGGTCTGCTGGCTGCACCATGTCAGTCCCAAGCCATTTAAAAGCCAATAGCACATTCACATGGCCCCACCACAAATGCTTTATCACACACTTGCACACCACTGCAATAGGCCCACTACTCAGCAGGCTCCAACTTACTGGCATCTCTGTTCTACACCATTTAAATGAAACACAGTCAATCAACGCTTTTGCTGGAACACTCAAGATCAGCAGCAGGACATCCAAAGGTTCTCAAGTGCCACCTGGTCATGGGAATTTAAAACATTTCATGGTATATATCTTCCCCGTTTTTCAAGGATGAAGTTGGAGGCACTGTGGGTTCAAATCATTCAGGGACCATTAAGTGTTGAGGAAGCTAATTTCAATGAAAGCTCTGGAGGACTCTCACAGGCAAGGCTTCCCAAAGAGTGGCCAAAGGTCACATGAAGCCAGGTACATTGAGTTCTACAATGTAAGGTCCATGTGTGTTTTGACTTTCAACTATGGCTGCCAATTATTTCAGAATAAATCATGTGATATCCTGGATGAGATACCCAGTGCTCTGTGGAAAGCCACCCTGGGCCTAGATCTCAGTTTCCAAGGGTGACTCTCATGCGTGGCCTGCTAAAATCCCAACAAAATTCATGACAATACTTCTCTGAGTTCAGTACCAGAACTCATTTTCTAAGGGGAATCACTCCAGAGTTCAAGCCCAGATTGACACAGTCATCTCATTCAACTGCCACGCAAATGACCACAATTAAAACCAAAACACTCCTTCATCGCCCTCATATTCTTCCACATAGACACTCATCATTTCCTATGGCTGGAGTTTTCCATGAGTGGTGCAGCCCAAGACAGTGTCCAAAATAAGGTCCCTTTCCCCTCATTTGGCTAAAGTCATGGTGGGCTGGACACCCTTTCTGTGAACCAGGAGTGGTCAAATAGGCTTGCCTTTAATACTGCTCTGCTTCTCCAATTTGAGGCCTAATGACTGTCAGGTATAGATTCTTAATGTGATATGGAGTCATGAGAAAACCCAAGCACCTATGGGCTAGCCTCTGCAGGGCTTTGAAGAGCTCATTTGAAAGAAAGGATCCCTATTCTCACTTGATGGAGATCAGTAAGCTAACAGAGGAAGGCAAGAGACTTCATCCACAATGACTGAACTTTTTGCTATTTTGGTTTTGGATGTACACATGGGATCATTCTTTGAATCCATCAGGTGCTGAGAATCTAATCCACGGCCTAACACAGGGCCAAGAACCTGATTTAGACAAGTCCCTTTCCAAAGCAATTAAGCAAAGAGCCACAGGTGATGCCTATTCAATTCCATTTAAAAACTGTTTTCTTCACGCTTCACAAAGTGGTGGCTTGAGGCAAAAACCTTCCTGAGATTCAGGGCAACAGAACAATAGGTAAGCAAAAGGCCCAAAGCAGTGTTTCTCCACTGATATTTTCCTGGTCACACTGATATCTGAGATTTCTGAGATGCTCCCCATTCCCTTCAGCTATCCAGTGCACGGACATGTCCCAGAGCTTGGAGGTGGTACATATCTTGCACACAAAACCATGAGCCTATTTTGGAGAGTCACCAGAATTCCTGATGAAAACAGGGACTTAGGAAGGAAGTAGGTGTTGCCCATCCCTAAGGCAAGTGACAGTCCATTCATAAATAGGGTAGGATGAATGCTGGGAAGCTTTCTACTAGACAGGACACATCCGTGATGCATTCTCTTTTCTAATGTCTACAACGAAGGACACAGTGGGATACACAGATATAGAAACACTCACCTTGTCATAAGTCATACTAGAATTTGTCCACTCCAAACCAAACAAACCACCTTTCTTACCTATTCTCAGAACATGAGACAAAACCACAAACTCACACCCACACCCACAAAGGCACCACCTTCCCCCTAGTATGTCTGTGACTATCCAGAGTGTCCTATGACTGGTGGGCCCTACTATGTTTTCCTGAAATGGCCTGTCCTGTCTCGGGTCTGGTCTCCTTGGCCAACACTGTGAAGTTGTCTGGAGCCAGCGGTTAGCCACTACCTGCTTTCTCAGTAAAGGCCCCTCTTCAGAGCTCTTCTGGCTTTTTCCATCCTCACATCAGCAGGTACCAAGAAAGACTGACTCTTTCCTTGGTAAATCCAAACAAGTGAGTCCACTGGGACTAGTACTGCAACTGGCTCTGAGTGCCTGGCTTCCTGGATCCCAAGTTCAGAGAGTTCCATCACCAAGGAAGAGATGTAGGTCACTTCCTTTAGGAACTGAATGAGCTAACTGCCTTGGCAACCACTTGGTCCTAAGAGTTGCTTCCAAGTGTCCCATGAGATGGAGGCTGCCCCTACTTACTGTGACACTTTCACAAGTTAGAATGGTATATCAACCATAGGCACCAGGGAACAGCTCTCCAAACAGGCCTGGTTTGGTCCATCTTCTCTATATTAAGAACAGAGAGACTGATACAGACAAAACCCTTCATCCTGACAAGGTTGTTTGCCATTGAAGATGACTTTTGCTCTCTCAGGTCCTTCATAGCTGCGTACAACTTCTCCAGAGTTCATTTCTACATGGATCTTTGAGTTTCTCAGCATGTGGAAGATCTCCTACATTCCTGTATTGAAAGACCAACTCTGGGCCTGCTCTTCAGTAAAGTTAGATTGAGGGAACAGTGTATGGTTAGGGTTAATAACAGGTTCGATTTGGGTTAGGAATCATTCTGCGTGATGACTAATAGTATTGGGAATCTGCAATATTTACAAGAATATATAGGTGAAATATAAGTATGAAAATATAAATCTAGGTAAGATTTGAAGCCTAGAAGTGCATTGGGCCCATGATTGGTATACTTAGCTTTGAATTACATTCTGCACAGATGTCTCAGATAAATCGATATAAAATGGGATAGGACCTTCTACCTTGGATGATTGAATGTCGAAGAGAACATCCAGTCAAAAAGGCATAGTCGGTAGGATTAGGAAGATAGCCTGTAGGTTTAGAAAAAAGAGTGATTATGGCATTTGGACAAAATTCTTTAGAAATAGATTTTTGGGTAGTGAGTGAATGTCAGTGTCAGCACACGCGAAGGGTCAGTCACAATGATGAACTGGGGAAAATAAGTAGGAAAGCAGATATCAATAGAGACATTAGGAAATCAGGCAAAGTATAATGTAAGAGGGTTAGAAATTTTCAACATGGTTGAGGTTGAATATATAATCTTAGGAAGAAAGACATATGTTGCCTCCAATATGATTAACATTTGAGAGCATTAGGCAACCTGGACATGGTTGTTTTTAGTAATCCATGCTCACTTTCCATTTTGCTTAGGTGAAAGGTTAATTAAATAGGCACTTGTCACTTCCTGTTTTTCTGTATGCTTAACAAACCACTGTTAAAATCTTGAGAACTGTTTGCTATTTTGTTCCCAGAATGTGCTGTCCCCAACTGCCAAACTGCAGAATATACTCCCTCACCCGGGTGCACGCAAACCGCACACTCGCCCTGACCAATCAATAAATTTCCCTTTCTGCCCTCTCCAAGAAAAGTATGTAAGCTCTGTTAAAGCTGTTCTCAGGGCTCTCTGCTCTATTTAAGTGAGCTCTGAGCCCCAGCATGCTGGAACCCCAATAACCTCTTTGCTGTGGCTGAGTGAAAATTGTATACTGTTCTGTACTTAAAAGATGCTTTCTTTTGCTTGCCTCTGCATAAAGATAGTCAGTTGCTGTTTGCTTTCGAGTAGGTAGACCCAGAAACCGGAACGTCTTTTCAACTAACTTGGACTAGACTCCCACAGGGGTTCAAAAACTCCCCCACTCTCTTTGATGAAGCCCTTCACAGACATCTCTACAACTTCAGAACTACACACCCCGAAGTCATTCTGCTTCAATATGTGGATGTCCAGCTACTGGCAGCCAACACCAAAGAAAACTGTGAGTCTGAGACCCAAGCACTATTATCTGAGCTTGCTCAACTCGGGTAGAGAGCTTCGGACAAAAAGGCCCAAATTTGCCAGCAAGAAGTAATCTTCCTGGGGTATTCCCTTAGGCACGGTAAATGATGGCTCACTGAACCCAGGAAACAAACCGTTGTGCAGATACCACCCCCATTTAACAGGAGACAACATAGAGAGTTTCTTGGGACTGCTTGCTTTAGCAGGTTATGGACCTGGGTTTGTGTTCTTAGCTGCTCCTTTATACCCGCTGTTAAATGAGAATGCCCAATTCCAATGGACCCTTGAGCACCAGCAAGCTTTTGATAACATCTAAGAACACTGACAATGAACTCCTCAACTTCAGTGAGCCCAGCCTGCAATTTCAGAAAGCCCTACACTACGTTAAAAATGTACATCAACTCAATCAACTTGGTTCAAAAAAACTGCAGGCATTACTGTAGGATCAAGAACAGAGTTTTAGACTAACTCACTCACAGTGAAAGGAAATAATTGAATGGGTAACAAAAGCCTGTCAGTTCTGTCAATTGGTTAATGCTTACACTTCCAAGCTTCCTACAGGAAAGCACCTATGAGGAATTAGACCAGGACAATTCTGGGAAGTGAACGTTACTGAAATTAAGCCAGCAAGGTATGGGCTTAAATATCTCCTAGTCTTTGTAGATACATTTTCAGGATGGATTGAAGCCATTCCCACCAAAAAAAAAAAAAAAAGAAAACCGGCACAAATTGTGGTCAAGAAGATCCTGAAAGATATTTATCAAAGACACGGCCTGCCTAATGTAACATGGTCTGATAATTGAAGACCCTTCATGGGCCAGGTAAATCAGGGGATAGCCAGGACCCTGGGGATTAATTGGAAGTTACATTGTGTTTATAGACCCCAGAGATCAGGACACGTAAAAAAAATAAATAAAACCATTAAAGAGACCTTAACGAAATTAAGCTTAGAGACCGGCATAAAAGATTAGACTATGCTCCTGCCTTATGCACTGTTTCATGCAAGAAATACTCCCTTTGTTTCTTTGTGTAACCTCACCCCCTATGAAATTCTCTATGGGGCCCCTCCTCCACTAAGAGACCTAACCCCGACTCTAAGACCTAAGGATCCCTTCTACACACCCTTGCTTGACAGACTTAAATCTCTTGTAAGAACTCAGATATACCTGTGGAAACAGCTGGCTACTGCCTTCCAACCTGGGGACGAGGGGAATCCACATTGATATCAAGAAAGAGACTTCCTCTACATAAGATGACATCAGGTGTCATCCCTGGAACCCCGCTGGGAAGGACCATTCCAGGTGCTACTTATAGCACCTAAAGCAGTAAAAGTAGAGGGAATCACTTCCTCCATCCATGCGTCTCATCTCAAGCCTGTGCCATGTCCAGACTCTGGCTGGAAACTGGAAAAGACTGGAAACCCTTTCAAATTGCATATTCGCCACATGGGTAACTCTATAGACTCTCTCCTTGGCCACCCGTAGTCCTAACGCTCATCAGCCCCTACTGCAGCGATGGCTGATCACAAATCCTACTAGATAAGAAGTATGGTCTCTCTTGCAGACAGCCCACTTAGGGACCTGGAGGCCATCTCTCCACCCAGACATTTGCCAGCTGGCTATAAGTCTTTCCTATTAGAATATCCCTGATGAAGAGGATCCCATTAAAATTCCATTAAATCCTTTCCGTACCATAGATAATGGAAACAAACATTATGGTTGTAGGGACAGGCAAGCCAGATGCAGGTTGGCTAGCCTATATTAGTATGTTTGCCCGGCAGACTATCAAAGCCACAAACCGCCACAGCTGTGTGGGGGAAAAGCCGACTTCTTCTGTAAGTCATGGGGATTTGAGCATACAGGGGCTGCCTGGTGGAACCCAAAATCCTCATCAAATTCAGTACACAGCATTGGCCATATTACCACTTAGACAACCCAAACTGATGGCCCCCAGAGGAGTCTCTAGATCCTCATATTCTGTGTGACCTTTTTAACTTCTGCAAGTGCTCAAAAGGGTGAAAGGAAATTCCCCTATGTGAAGGCCTTTTTCCTCTTTCGCTCACATCCTGAACTATGCTTCTCCAATAGTTCCTCAAACTCAGCCTTCTGCTCCATACTCTCTGCTGTCAGTCCCACCTCAGCAAACCTGATTTCTCTTCTCCAATTACTAGATCAAAACCAAAACCTCCGCCGGTTCTCAGAGCATTGCCCCCTTGCTGAGGTAGCAGGTACTGAGGTACCCATCCACCCACTCACTTCTCTCTTTTCCTGTCAGTGCCCACAACGGGTCCCACCAGGTCCTCTTACCACCTAACCCAAAGCTCAAACCAGCTTAGGAGAACCCTCAGACCTCTATCGAAGATGTAATGAAAATGGCCTTTAAAGTTGCTTTGTCATCACTGAAAACAGGTTACTAAATTTTAAAGTCCCTCACAGGCTTTTTGGGATACTCACTCCCGTCTTCCTTTCTGCTCTACCGTTTCTACTGCTCAATTTATGTTGCTAGGAAAATCCCAAAATCCTTTCCCATTATTCTTTTACATCTCTCCTTCCTTATTCTGAGATCCATGGAGCTGCTCTCACCTCCCGCCTTCCCCATCTTCCCCCTCTGTACCAGGCCCTCAGAAAAATCTTCACTGAACTTTTCCAGAAGTCTTCACCATGGCTGACTTTAGGACTTTCAGCAAAAGAGTCTCTATAAATGAGTTCAGTGTAGATTAACTTCCTCTTATTCCGTTGCCCTGTTCTACTTGCCTACTGGCTGGAAAAATCATCACTCCTAAGCTAGACACCCCCTTAATAGTTTTTCACAGAATATGTGAACAAGGCCTCTGGCCTTGAGCTGGGGCTTCACAGAGATGGCTACATTTCTAAGATAAAAAGTTACAAACTGGGCTCCATGGTAACAGTTGGCAGGGGGATAAAAGAAAAGGAAAAAAAAAGCTCTCTGCCTCCCAGGTGTCCTTGAAAAGTTAACTTGCCCACAATAAAGCAAAAAACAGGAAAAAAAAGCTTCGTTTTGTGAATTTCTGCAGACTGTGAACTTCTGAGTCCCTTCTCTTTCATGTTGGGTACAAAATTCTAAAACTACCTAAAATTGGGGTTCAGGGAGTTAATTGATTACAACAGAAGCAATGCCCTTTGAATCCGGTTGCAACCAAATAGGACTGTTTCCCTGTCTTTGGTGCTATCTTAGGTGCCGTGCCTTGTCTGTCCCTACAACAGTATAATTCTATATACTTAAACATTGTTTATGTTTTCATGAAATGGTCAACAGATGTGATTAATTGTGTAATGGTGAAGATGTGTCCCAGATTGCTCTATAATGACCCAGGTTCATTTGAAGTTCAAACAGGGGGGCATACAACCCAGTTCCACTGGGAACATATATCCCTCACTTTAGCCATCATATTAGGAATTGGAGTTGTGGCAGGGGTAGTCACAGGAACCACTGCCCTGCTCCATGGTACACAACAAATGACCCAAATAGAAGCAGCAAGAGACCAAAACTTAAAGATAATAGAAACCTCCATCACAGCTTTGCAGGAATCTTTAACATCTCTCTCTGAAGTTGTTTTACACTCAAGTTGAGGGTTGGACCTCCCCTCCATGAGAGAAGGGGGCCTTTGTGCTGCATTGATGTAATAATGTTGTTTTGATGCCGACCATACTGAGGTTGTAAAATAAAAGGATGCCTTGAAAAGCGTCAACGAGAGAGAGAGGCCCAAAAAGGGTGGTTTGAGTCTTGGTTCACACAGTCCCCCTGGTTATCTACGCTTTTATCAACCCTGGCCTGTCCAATAATAATCCTCATATTATTTCTAACTATAAAACCCTGTTTGCTCAACCATGTAATTTCTTTACTCCAAGCTCAAATTGGACAAGTTAAACTTATGGTAATACCCCACTAGCAGACATAGAATGTGACACGCCCCAATAATCACTTTTATGATTAAAAGTAGCAAGAAGAAGAAGTGCGGAATGAAAGGTTAATAAAAAAGGTACTTGTAACTTCCTGTTTTTCTGTATGCTTAACAAAACACTGTTGAAATCTTGAGAACTGTTTGTAATCTTGTTCCCAGATTGTGCTGTCCCCAACTGCCAAATTGCAGAATGTATTCCCTCACCCAGATTCACACTAACCGCCCACTCGCTCTGACCCATCAATAAATTTCTGTCCCTGCCCTCTCCAAAGAAAGTATATAAGCTCTGCTTAAGCTGTTCTCAGGGCTCTCTGCTCTATTCCTGTGAGTATATTCAGAAGGAGTATAAAGTGAGTGACAGGATTAGACATTTTCAACAGGCTTGAGGTTGAATACATAATCTTAGGAAGAAACAAATATGTAGTCACCAATAGGATTTATATTTGAGAGCATTAGACAAAGGTGAAATGGATGTTTTAGGAATCCATGCTCACTTTCCACTTAGGATATGGTACAATCATAAGTGTGAACTTTGCATTTGTGTCCAGAATATTACTGTGACAAAATGTATGTGTAGATCAGGTGCATGAGTATTTCTTCCACCATTTCTGGGAGCAATATTTGAAGACTATAAATTATTATTGGGGGTGCAAATAGATGTACCCTGTGTTTATGAAAATAGAGATAATGCATGAATAGACCATACTGTGAATAAGTAATGTAACTGGTTCCAACTTTAAATAATGGATTGAATTCCCATCTGAAATTATACAGGGAATCTTATATTGATATACAATCATTCATTCCAACCAGTAATACATCTAATGGTAATATTAGGGTTATGGTTTATCATGATGTGTGTGAGTTTTGCTTCAAAAGTGATTATGGAAATTGAAAAAAATGTGTTTGGAAAGAAGTCTCAGGAAAAGACCAGTCAAGAAACCTGGAGGAATGCATGTGTTCTGAAGCAGGAAGTGATTGAAAGTGAAACAAATGCATATAAATTTGTGAACTTGTGGATGAAATATATATATTATGAAGTGCAAAAACTGAAGAAATATTAATGTACCAGTGTTGAATGAAATTGAACGTCAAAAGACTCATCATGTCCCATAGGAATTCACTTGCATTGATGTTAAACTGGGTCAGTTACTGTAGAAATATTGATATTTGTAACCACCATTCGCTGTAGTGAGTCTTCTGTTATAGAAAACAAATATGTATTTCAAGTGGATGAATATTTCTGAGATAAATCTTGTGAGAAGTTGATTATTAATCCACATACATGAAAAAGAATGAATTTTGAGAGTGTATATAAGACACATGTAATTCATATTTTGAAATATTTTTAGAGTGTATATATATATATATATATATATATATAAACACACACACACACACACACACACATACATCACATACATACACACAAAATACACACAGACATTAAATAGTAGCAATATATATGAAAAACGTAATTCATCATAAAATATATACCAACCACAGATGGAAAAATAATATTTATTTTACTGAAAATGGATTTATGTATAATGTTCTACTAGGAAGCTCACCCATAGGTTGAATTTTTAGGTCCAACAGCGTTTACGAGAAGTGATCTCTTCTCACAATTTGTATCTGCCAAGTCAGGCACCTCACACAAATGTACGTGTGATACCAGGTAGGATTCTATATGTGCATATAAAAATACACGTGCGGAATAGGCTAGAGAGAAAGGGAGTCAGGAATTGACATATTTGTTCATTTTTAAAACACATGGAGAATTATTTTAATAAAAAATTCACTAGATTTATAACACCTACCCTTTATCTTGCAAAAGGCAATTCTAGTATATACCATGCCTCCTCTGAAATGCTTGTATTTCAATTCTATTTGGGTTATTTTTCTCCATCATATTAGTATTAGTAGTTAGAATCTAGTAAGCTATGGGTTAGTGTCAGGGATTCAGTATTTCGAATGGAAAATTGGAAAATGAATCCAATGTATATGCAAATATGTGCTGCACAATAATCTTTCCACTCTCATCCAGAATAATGTCTTGACATTACCTTGGCCTCAAGTAAGACACAATTAGAGGAGAAGAGTTAGAAAATCTGTGAATACATATCTGGATTGGAAAATGCTCAGTAGTTCACAACCTTGGAGGTTGTAGAGGAGTTTCCAAAAGTAAGGGACACGGTTGATAAACCCAACCTAAGCTTTTATTAAAATTAGGAGCCATCTTTCCACAAAACCATGAAAAGATAATTTTGGCTTTAGTATAAATTACCGCAAATTCTGAACCTGCTTGAAATGCCTGCCCGTGCCTTGAACTCCCCCATGCCTAGCTCTCTGACCAGATCGCAGCCCTCTCTGAAACTTCAGTGACACCTCATAAATAATGGCCTTCCCTGACCATACAACGACCCTCTCTGAGGCTCTAATGGTCCTCATAATTTCTGATTCTAGGGCCAGCAAAAAAAAATGTAAACAAAAATTAGTGTGATGCTTATGAAAATTCTGTTTTCTGTAACGACCCTTTTGTGTAACTTTCTGGGCTATAAAGCTGGGCTGTAGGAGAGGTGGGTTTGCTGTCTTGTTTCCACTATTTTGAGAGGAAGATGCAGCCCGGCCACTGAAAATAATAAGCTTGTCTTAATTTGACTTTAATTGGAGTCAGTGGTCTTTTCTTGAATCGTGGTCTAACATTTTGTAGTTCCGCAGCGAGATGAACCTGCCCCAACAGATCACAAGACCAGACTGCTGGAAATTCTGAAGCTGGCCTTCCCTCCAGGGCTCCGTCCTGGAGAGGCATGTTCCAAGGCCTTGGAGTGAGCTTTTGTTCCGGGGAGAACTGCAGTGAACCACGGCACTAAAACAATTAGCAAGCTCATGGTGGAGGAGGCCTCCATTGGTAAGTAGCACCTATATAACATTTGATATCCGGTAAAGGGAGATCTCTTCTGATGACAGAGAGGTGGCCTGGGGAGGCACACATATACTCCTGTCTGGGACAGTAACGAGAATCATTCTGTCCTCTGTTCTATTCTGTAGTGAATTCCTCTGAAAGGGTAGAGAGGTGCCAACAGACACACAGAAGTTCCTATCCCGGAGCATTAGCAAGATGTTCCATTGCTCCTCTGTTTTTCTGTTTCTGCGCCAAGTTTCTGTTTATTTGTGTTTTTTTTTCTGTGTTTTGTGTTTTTTTTTCTGTGTTTTTTGTTTGTTTGTTTTTGTGTGTTTTGTTGTGTGATTTCTGTGGAAAAAACTTAAGGATATTGGACATGAAAATGGGTAATAAAGCATGTAAGGCTGACATCCCTTTGAACTGTGTTTTAAAGAACTGTGATGAACTTTACCCCCCTTTGTTAAGCAGGATAAGAGAAGCCACTAGCTGGCTGCCTGGAGCACACACACTGCACAGGGCAATGCCTGCTGGGGACGTAAGAACTGAGTATCTCCCAGGTTAACAATTGAAACTCCTTTAAAACCCCTTGTCCCTTCAGACAAAGAGAGTTACAACCTTTGGGCAGAGACCCCTGTGTTTTTCCTTTGTTAGCAAAGCAGTAAAACTCCCTTTTTCTTTTTCTCAAACCCTGTCCTCATTATTAAATTGGCATGAATTGACTTCAAATTCAGGAAGTGAACTTTAAGTTACAAATTTTGGTACCCCCCACCGCCCCGGAAATTTTTGAGAGCTGACTACTGAAATGTTAGGAGATGGAGCGTGCTTGGGGTGGAACGAAACCAGAAGAGCTAATCCTGTAAGTATAAGGAGGGACTGAGTGACTCCCAGCAGCTGCCAAAGCCCTGTTTTTTCAGAGAATTACCTCCTTCCTTCCCTGCACTGTAAGGATTATGCCACCTCTGTTTTTTTAAAAAAGAGAAAAAGAAAAAGGGGACACTAAATGCAGTAAAGTAACCATGGAGACCCTTGATATTACATTTCAGGTTGTCCCTCTGTGAAAACATCTGGTTCCCTTGTGGGGACATCTATGGTTCCACTGGTGTAGTTGATTTTTCTCTTATCTGCTCTGTTTTAAAGGCTTCTGTCTGTCAGCCATATTCTGGAGCTCCTTTCTGTCTGTCTTGTGTCTTTTTTTCTGGCCCTTTAAGACATGTGCAATGATATGTTGATATTATAAATTGTTTCTTGGGAATGTTCTTAGCTGAATGTGTGTCTAAATGATGATGTTTTATTGTAACAATCTGGTATCTGAATGGGTTTTTAAAGCATTGCACAATCTTGCAGTTAAAAGTCGGGTTTAGGTAATTGTTTAGTTTATGATTTCAGATAATTCATGTCAGAGAACTTAAATAGTTAGGATAGAAAACTAAACAACACAACTTCCAAGTTGGCAAGTAACTTCCCAATCATTCAGGCTATTTTTCACCAATTTTGAACTGGGTAGCCTGGGAAAATGTCACTGTGTGTAGCAGTGCATTAAATTGGACAAGGATAGTAAATCATAGTATGGTATCTGTTGACAAAAAAAAGATGTAAAGATATAAAATTTTGTGAATTGTATCTTAAACTTGTATGATAATTTTCAACATCCAAACCTGAATATTATGGTTGAAATGCCTTAGGCCTGAGATGTCTGCTCAGATTAGCAGCTTTTCCCTGTTCCTTCTGGACCTCAGCCAGGACTTATGTTGAAATGCAAATGAAAGAAGCCTGCTAACTTAGTAGGAGACTGATCTGAGGCCTAAGAGAAAAAAAAAGTTAAATTGTATGGTATTTACTAATTAATTACCAGTCATTTTTTCTAGAACTCTTATTTTTTTCCTTAGATTCTTTATTTTTTTGAGCTCATGATTTTGATCCTACAGACCTAGGTTAATGTTTTTCTGATCAGTTCTATCTTTGACCAACTGTGGAGTTTTTGAAACATTGCAATGGATATTTCACCTGTGAAAAGCTACAAGACCTTTACTATTATTATGTGTAGACACTGTTGTTATGTGTTGTATATCTATATATACATATGTCTGTATATCATATATATGATACACAAATTAACATATATAAAGTGCACTCATAAAAACAACGCTCATAAAAACAAATTTTACAAAGTGGATCTAAAGATCTTTAATTCACGTGATTTAAATTTTTGAATTTAAATTGGATAAACAGATAAAAATAAATGTCTTTAAAACTCAGCTTACAAGTTTTTCTAGGTGTTAAAAAATCTAATAAAATATTAATGTCTACAAAAATTCTAATATGACTTGGTTCTAGGACTTTTCCTTCAACAAAAAAAATGGTTTACAATCTTCAATACATTTGTCTAATATTTTGATAAATAAGTAAAGTAAATTAGATATGGGATTACTCATTCATGAGTACTTTTGTTACATATCTGATTGATTTACTAAGGTCTGTAGAAGTGTGTAATAAAGTCTGTATAAGATTGTAAAAATAAGTCATGTGTTAAAGAGACAAAAATTTCTGAAAACATAAGTTTACCCATAACATTGTGTTTTATTAAGTTTTATTTTTTCTAGAGCAAGCAACCATAAAAATTAAACAACTGATTAAATAAGAACTGTTATTTTAGAGCCCTGTACTGCCATTTCTTTAAAAGCTAAACTTGCTTAATGTAGAAACATCAATGTAATTGTGATGCTATTAATGTGCTCCTATCTTTCAGGTATAAAAGTCTGTAAGGTAGAAACTTTAAAAGAGCATTATACCAAGCTGGTGTTCTGAAGTTGTATAGTAAAAAAAATATATTGGGCATTCATTTACCAGTTTTCAATAAGATATGTAAAGTTTTATGTTACTTTTTACATTGGGGAACATTTTAAATGTATTTTTATGTTAATGAGAGCCTTATCTATGCAAAGGTTAAAAACTTTCAGTGTTTATTAAATTCATGTTTTAAATGTAATATCCTATGGTGTTAGCTAATGTTCATGTGACCTCAAACAATTTATATAAAATTTGTAAAATGATATTTAAAAAAACAAAGTTCATCTTTAGAACTAAAACACTTAATATTTATAAAGAGCCCTGCCTTACCTGAGATAAGGCTCTGTGTCCCATATTACTACATGTGAGAATGACTACGAAAGCTGTAGGTAAGATTATGTTTCATTTAAAGTTATGTTCAAAAGTTGTTTTGTTTTCTGTTAAGATTACTAGGATCTCAAACAGGGGATATAATGTATAACTCAGCTAAAAAATTCAGGGGAGCTATTACACGAACTAAGTATTTTTACACTTGTTAAAAAATTTTATTTTGTAATTTCCTTATAAGTGATCTAAAGATTCCCTGTTAGTGTTTTACAGAAGTGTTGCTTTAAGAACACAGCATGGGTTAATTTAAGATAATAAGTCATCACCTACAAGACACCTACAATACAGATCACAATTAATAAAAAGATAAATAATAATAAACTTATAGACATTAAACCCCAGTACTCTTAATATAAGGCTGTTAAAATTTATTTGCTGGATAATTAAGATTAGGATTTAAAATTAAATTTACATGAAAAGAGCCAAGAAAACCAATATTTGGCTCTTGCCCTCTGAGTCAGTCTGAATCCATTGAACAGGGGACTTCTCTAAAAGCTTTGCAACTATGGGCCTCATAACCTCCCAATCAGGGAGATTAATGAGACCACTGGAAAACAGAAAGCCAATCAGTGCATTTTCTATGAAGAAGAGAGTCATCAGAGAAGGGAGACATCTTTGATGCTTCCGAGGGAAGCCCCATGGTCAAGCAAGACCTGGACCCACCTAGCGCAAATGGCACCAGCAGAACTGAGAAGCTGCTCTCAAGTTTCCCCAGGAATGACTTTCATAAAACTCAGCTAATGTTAACAATAGATAGAAACAAAAGTCAGTTTGACAGCTTCATCTTAAACACTTAGCAAAGAGAGTTAAAACCAAAATACAGCCATTCCTGACATTTTAAATAATAATAATAATAATAATAATAATAATAATATTTTAAGGTATTCACTTTATGTTATCCTCCCAAAATAAGTAAGACTGGAGGCCACAAAGAAGGATTCTCACTCAGCAATGCCTGATAACTATAAAAAGTGACTATCAAGAGGAGCTGCCAGAGGCACAAATTTTAAGTTTAAGGCCTACAGATATTCCTAACCTACACAGGTAGGCTTGGTGTTTGCTAGTATGATTATCCAGCCCTGAGTAACAGAATTAAAGGTTTCTCTATTACACACAGAGGTCATACTAGTAAAAGAATTTTGCAAGATCAGATGACATTAAATTATTAAACTGTATCTTATGGGGAGGGACAAATGTAACACTAAATGTTAAATATTAAGTTGACATTCTGATAACTGGGGATATTAAAGCCTGCTGAGGGAACTTCTATACAGTGACATGTTCCAGCTGCTGCAACATTTTTTCAGTACTCATGGTTTTTGTTTCTCACATAGAAGAACCCATCCCCAGATGACTTTACAACCTGTTCTTCCCCAACCAGACTTCAAACCGAACTGATTTCTAAAAGGCAACCCATGTCCCTCAACTGACTTCTAAAAGACAAGTCATGTCCCATATGCTGTGCCCACTCACGTCACCCTCTCTCAGCTCTGAAGACGCCAAAATGAGTGTCGCCTCTCGTCTAACAACTATGGAGCCAAAAATAAATAGATTATCAATAAAAGTAATTAATTATGTCAGGTAAAATCAGGAATCCAGTTTTGGGTGAGTTCTAAAAATTTGGAGACTGTTACCTGAGGAATTAAAATTCCCTCATTGCTCTTTTCCTACCTTATCAAAGATTTGGAAGGGGCACATTAGAAAGGGGGAATAATAGACCCAACATGATCATTTATTAAAATTGGGAGCCATCTTGCCACAAAACCATGAAAAGATAATTTTGGCTTTACTATACATTACTGCAAATTCTGAATCTGCTTTGAATGCCTGCCCATGCCTTGAACTCACCCATGCCTGGCTCTCTGACCAGATAGCAGCCCTCTCTGAAACTTTAGTGACACCTCATATATATTGGCCTTCCCTGGCCAGACAATGACAGTCGTTGAGGCTCTAATGGTCCTGATAAATTCTGATGAGGGGCCAGCAAAAAACAAAAAAATGTAAACTAGCATTAATGTGATGCTTCTCCGAGTTCTCTTATCTGTAACCCGCCTTTGTGTAACTTTCTGGGCTATAAAGGTGGGCTGTAGGAAAGGTGGGGTTGCTGTCTAGTTTCCACCATTTTTAGAGGGAGAGGAAGCCAGTGGAAATAATAAGCTTGGTTTAATTTGATTTTAATTGGAGTCAGTGGTCTTTTGTCATGTCCTGGTCTAACAGGTAAACACTCCACAAATATGGAGCTCTGCCGGCCTAAAACTTCTTGAGAAACTGCCCCTGACCTTGGGCACTTGAAATATATGTTGTTGTCAGGAGCTTTAGCTTCCTTTGTAGTGAGACCATCAAAGCTGGGTCTGCATATATGTGACCTGGAAGATATAGTTTCTTATTTTCAAATGAACATGAGGCAGCAGTGCTGAATTCTCTCTTTGTTGGGAAACTGTGGCCACTGAAGGCTAAGTGCCTCCCCGTGTGGACTGTGAAGCCATTTGCTCATCTTCCACTTTTCATGGTGTTTCTTGCTGTTGCACTGGGAGTTTGGTATTTGCTTCACAAAATACAAGGAGATCAACAGGGACTCAGTGCTGGAGGAATTTCTCATACGTGTGGTGGGTCAGGGTCTGCAGGAGAATACACCAACCAGGCTTCTATCCCACATAGCTTGCCCCCTTAACCATTGCAACCTGATTGTGAACATTGCCCTGAAACCTCTCCATATAACAAGATGCCTTTATATGAAGAGGTCAAACGTATAAGGGATTACGCGCTGCACCATTTCAGCCACAAGCCATTTGGAAGTCATTGGCAGATCCACATGGCCCCACCAGAGATGTTTTATCACACACCTGTGCACCACAGCTCTGTGTCACTATTCAGCAGTCTCCATCTGAGTTTGCCTAGATCTCAGTTTCCAAGGGCGACTCTCATGAGTGGCCTCCTAAAATCCCAACACAATTCATGGCAATTCTTCTCTGAGGTCAGTTCCAGAACTCAGTTTCTATGGGGAATCACACCAGAGTTCCAGTCATGGTGGCCACAGTCATGTCTTCCAACCGCCACAAAAATGACCACAATTAAAACCAAAACACTCCCACATGGCCCTCATCTTCTTCCATATAGACACTCATCAAATTCTCTGGCTGGAGGTTTTCATAAGGGGCATAGTCCAAGACAGTGTCCAAAATATGCTCCCTTGCCCCTATTTTCCCTAATTCAGTGTGGCCTGAACACCCTTCCTGTGAACCACGAGTGATCAAATATGCCTGCCCTTATTACGGCTTCACTTCTCCAATTTGAGGCCTAATGACAGCCAGTTATAGATTCTTTATGTGTATTGGAGTCATGAAAAAAACCCAAGCATCTATGGTCTAGCCTCTGCAGGCATTTGAAGAACTCATTTGTCCCAAAGGATCCCTATTTTCACTTGATGGATGTCAGAAATATTACAGAAGATGGCTAGAATCTTCATACACAATGACTGCTATTTTGACCATTTTGGTTTTGTAGCACACAGGGAATCTTTCTTTAGATCCATCAGGTGCTGAGAATCTAAGCCACAGCCTCACACAGGACCAAGAGGCTGATTAAGAAACATCCCTTTCCAAAGAAATTAATCAAAGAGCCACAGGTGATGCCAATTCATTTCCATTTGAAAACTGTTTTGTTCAGGCTTCACAAAGGGGTGGCCTGAGGCAAAGACCTTCCTGACATTCAGGGCAATGGAACAATAGGTAAGCAAATGGCCCAAAGCAAGGATTCTCCACTGAGACTTTACTGGTCACATTCATATCTGAGTTTTCTGAGATCCTCCAATTCCCTTCAGTTATCATGTACATGGCCATGTCACAGAGCTTGGAGGTGATACATATCTTGGACACAAAACCATGAGCCTAGTCTCGAGAGTGGCCAGAATTCAGGAAGAAAACAGCAAGGTAGTAAGATAGTAGGCATTGCCCATCCATAAGGCGAGTCAAAGTCCATTCACAAATTGGGCAGAATGAATGCTGGGAAGCTTTCTACTAGACAGGACACATCCATTGATGCATTCTCTTTTCTAATGTCTACAACCACAGACAAAGTGGGATACACAGACATAGAAACACTCGCCTTATCAAACAACTTACTAGAAAAAGTCCACTCCAAACCAAACAAACCGCCTTTTCTACCTATTCTCAGAACATGAGAAAAAACCACAAACTCACACCCACACGCAAAAAGGCACCTCCTTCCCCCAAGTAGGTCTGTGACTATCCGGAGTGTCCTCTGACTGGTGGGTCATACTATGTTCCCCTGAAATGGACTATCCATTCTCAGATCTGGTCTCCTCGGCCAACTGTGTGAGGTTGTCAGGAGCCTGTGGTGAGACACTACCTGCTTTCTCAAGAATGACCCTGGCATTTGGCCATCCTCACATCAGTAGGTACCAAGGAAGAGTGACTCTGTCCTTAGTAACACAAAACAAGTGAGCCCACTGGGACTGGGACTGGGATTGGCTCTGGGTACGTGGCTTCCTGGATCCCAAGTTTAGAGAGTTCCATTACCAAGGAAGTGAGGTAGGTCACTTCCTTTAGGAACTGAATGAGGTCACTGCCTTGCCAAACACTTTGTTCTAACAGTTGCTTCCAAGTGTTCCATGAGCTGGAGGCTGCCCCTACTTCCTGTGACACTTTCACAAGTTAGAATGATATATCATTCATAGGCACCAAAGAATAGCTCTGCACAAAGGCCTGGTTTGGTCCATCTTCTCTACATTAAGTAGAGAGAGGCTGATTCATACACTTCCCTTCATCCTGACCAGGTTTTTTGCCATGGAAGATGACTTTTGCTCTCTCACGTCCAACATAGCTTCCTACATCTTCTTCAGGGATCCTTTCTGCATGGACCTCTGAGGTTCTCAGCAGGTGGAAGATCCCCTACATTTCTGTATTTTAAGATCAGCTCTGTCCCTGCTCTTCTCTAAAGTTAGATTGAGGGAACACTGTGTAGTTAGGGTTAATATCAGGTTTGATTTGGGTTAGGAATCATTCTGTGGGATGAATAATGGTACTGGGAATCTGTGATATTTATAAGAATATAGACGTATGATTCAAGTATGAAAAACAGAAATCTAGGTAAGATTTGAAGCCCAGAAGAGAATTGGGCCCTTGATTGGGATACTTAGCATTGAAATACTTTCTGCACAGATGTCTCAGATAAATCGATATACAATGGCATAGGACGTTGTACCTTGGATGATTGAATGTCAAAGAGAACCTCCAGTCAAAAAGGGATAGTTGTTAGGATTAGGAAGATAGTCGGAAGGTTTAGAAAGAAGAGTGAGTATAGGATTTGGACCAAAGTTCTTTATCAATAGAGTTTCAGTTAGAGAGTGAATGTTAATGTCATTCCATGTGAAGAGTCAGTCACAATGATGAACTGGGGAAAATATGTAGGAAAGCAGATATCAATAGAGACATTATGAAATCAGGCAAAGTATTAAGTGAGTCATAGGATTAGGCATTTTCAACAGGGTTGAGGTTGAATATATAATCTTAGGAAGAAACAAATATGTAGTCACGAAGAGAATTGACATTTGTGAGCATTAGGCAACCTGGACAAGAATGTTTTTAGTAATCCATGCTCACTTTACATTTAGGCTTTGGTGAAATTACATAAAATAGGTAGTTGTCACTTTCTGTTTTTCTGTATGCTTAACAAAACACTGTTGAAATCTTGAAAACTTTTTGCTAATCTTGTTTCCAGAATGTCCTGTCCCGAACTGCCAAACTGTAGAATGTATTCCCTCTCCCGTTTACACGCAAACCGCCCACTCGCCCTGACCCATCCATAAACTTCCCTCGCTGCCCTCTCCAAGGAAAGTATATAAGCTCTGCTTAAGCTGTTCTCAGGGCTCTCTGCTCTATTCAAGTGAGCTCTGAGTCCCAGAATTCTGGACCCTTGGCTGTTGCATGAGACAGTCTCTTGGTGGTCTCTTCCTCCAACGCTCGCCCGAACTTTACATCTGAGGGCCGCAGGGAGATCCAGCAGTGGTGGATGAAAGACAGTCAATGGGCTCCTCTCAGGGTGAGTAAGGTGCCTCTTTCTGGTTTCAGGTTTCAGGTTAGGGATGGGCATAATGGCTATCGGTGATGAGCATGAGCTCTCTCTGAGGGTGGCTGACAGACGTGTCAAAGAGCCACAGGTCATGTCTCTGGGGGACGCCCTGGAGGTCTCGGGAAATCGAGTAACAATAGTCTCCTCGACTCAGTGATATTTTGTTTTGGATTCGGTATTGCCCGCCCATCAGGTTTTGCCGGCTACTCTGTCCTGGTCTCAGTACTGGACGTCCATTGCCTGTCTTTATTGTCTTGTCTTGTCTGTGTCGTGTGTCATTGGTTTCACTGTTTGTGTATCTTTCATATGGGACAGAGCACTTCAACGCCTCTGTCCCTGACCCTTGATCAGTGGACCAAAGTCTGCTTAAGGGCTCAGAATCTTTCTTTTTCAGTAAAACGCCGGACCTGGTAGACACTCTGTGCCTCAGAATGACCCACCTTCGGAGTCGGATGGCCCCCAGAAGGATGTTTCTACTTCTCACTAATTTAAAAACTCAGAGATATTGTCTTTCAGCCAGGGCCACTTATCCATCCAGATCAACAGCAATATATCTTAACTTAGCAGGACCTCTGCAAATCTCCTTCTCCATGGGTGAAACCTTTCCTTGAACCTGCCCCCACTCCTACTGCTTCCCCCATGATTGTATCTCTCAAACCCTCTGCTCCTCCTCCTCCACCCTCTGTTCTCCCTGAGTCTCAAGACTCTACTGGACTCTCCTCCCCCTCCTTATGCCCTGTCCTCGTCCCCCAACCCCCAACTCCCTCTAAGTGATTCCCCTGCTGGTGACTCAGACTCTCCACCATTGGAGGAATCTAGGCCAGCCCAGCTCTCTCCAGATGACTACCCCGTGGCACACACAGCCCCTCCTTCCCTGGAGGAAGCTGGCCCTGCCAATAGAACTCAAAGAACTTGCCGGCAGTGAGTAAATTTTGAAGTGGACACAGGGGCAGTATACTCAGCCCTTAAGACACCATTGGGCCATCTATCAAATAAAATGACTCTAGTTCAAGGGCCTAATGGCAGTAAATATGGGGCTTAGACAACTAAGAGGACCATGGTCCTGGGGAAAGGAAAAATCCATCACTCCTTTCTAGTAATTTCAGAATGCCCCCCCCCATTGATGGGCAGAGATCTGCTCAACAAGCTCCAGGCCAGAATAACTTTTATCCCTGAAGGCCCCCAAGTGAAATTTCTAAAACCTTCAGTAGAAACTCCTATAGTCACGGCTTTAACTATGTCAGTAGAAGATGAACATCAACTCGTCACCCCGCCCAAGACTGATCAAACAGGCAAGCTACCCCAGAAATGGATAACAGATTTTGCAGATGCCTAGGAAAAAACTGCTGAGTTAGGCCTAGCCATGAAACAACCTCCAATAACAGTGGGGTTAATAACTACAGCCCACCCAATCAATGTCAAAAAATATCCTCTGAGCAAGAAAGCTAAAGATGGGATAAGGCCCTGTATTCAGAAATATCTGGCCTTAGGGGTCCTAAGGCCCAGTCATTCAAACTGGAACACACCCCTGGTACCAGTAAAAAAATCCAGGAACTGGGGTCTATCGCTTCGTTCAAGACCTAAGAGAGACCAACAACAGAGTGCAGAACATTCACCCCAGGGTACCTTATCTGTACAATCTGCCTAGCACTCAGAACCCTGAGCGGAATTGCTATACTGTTCTGTACTTTAAAAAAATGCTTTCTTTTGCTTGCGTCTGCATAAAGATAGTCATTTGCTATTTGCTTTCGAGTGGGTAGACCCAGAAACCAGAACGTCTGGTCAACTAACTTGGACTAGATTCCCACAGGGGTTCAAAATTTCCCCCACTCTCTTTGATGAAGCCCTCCCCAGAGATCTCAACAACTTCAGAACTACGCACCCTGAAGACACCCTGCTTCAATATGTGGATGACCTGCTACTGGCAGCCAACACCAAGGAAAACTGTGAGTCTGGGACCCAAGCACTATTTTCCGAGCTTGCTCAACTCGGGTATAGTGCTTCTGCCAAATAGGCCCAAATTTGCCAGAAAGAAGTAATCTTCCTGGGATATTCCCTTAGGGGCAGTAAACGATGGCTCACTGAGCCCAGAAAAGAAACCATTGAGCATATACCACCCCCATCTAATAGCAGACAATTCAGAGAGTTTCTTGGGACTGCTGGCTTTTGCAGGTTATGGATACTCGGGTTTGCGTCCTTAGCTGCTCCTTTATACCCGCTGTTCAAAGGAGATGCCCAATTCTAATGGACCCCTGAGCACCAGCAAGCTTTTGACAACATCTAATGACACTGAAACTGAAATCCTCAACTTCACTGAGCCCAGCCTGCATTTTCAGAAAGCCCTATGGTACGTTAAAAATGTACATCAACTCACTCACATTGGTTCAAAGAAACTTCAGGCATTCCTGAAGAATAAAGAACAGAGTTTTCCACTAACCAACTCAGAGCGAAAGGAAATAACTGAACAAGTAACAAAAGCCTGTCAGGCCTGTCAATTGGTTAATGCTTACCCTTCCAAGTTTCTTGCAGTTAACCACCTACAAAGATCCAGACCAGGACAATTCTTGGAAGTGGACTTTACTGAAATTAAGCCAGCATGGTATGGACTTAAATATCTCCAAGTTTTTGTAGGTACATTTTCAGGATGGATTGAAGCCTTCCCACAAAAAAAAAGGCACAAATTGTGGTCAAGAAGATCCTGAAAGATAATTTTCCAAGATACGGACTGCCTAAGGTAATAGGGTCTGAAAATGGATTGGCGTTCATGGCCTTGTAAGTCAGGGGTTAGCCAGGACCCTGGGGATTAATTGGAAGTTACAATGTGCTTATAGACCCCAGAGCTCAGGACAGGTAAAATAAATAAATAGAAGCATTAAAGAGACCTTAACAAAATTAAGCTTAGATATCAGCATAAAAACTTGGACTATGCTCCTGCCTTATGCACTGTTTCATGCAAGAAATACTCATACTCCCTCTGTTTCTTTGTGTAATCTCATGCGCTATGAAATTCTCTATGGTCCCTCCTCCAGTAAGGGACATAACCCCAACTCTAAGACCTAATGATCCCTTCCGCACCTCCTGAGTTGACAGAGTTAAAGTTCTTGAAAGAAGACAGTGATATCTGTGGAAACAGCTGGCCACTACCTACCAACCTGGGGACGAGGGGACTCCATATCAATATCAAGTAAGAGACTTCATCTACATAAGAAGACATCAGGTGTCATCCCTGGAACCCCGCTGGAAAGGACCATACCAGGTGCTACTTATAACACCTACAGTGGTAAAGGTAGAGGGAATCACTTCCGGGATCCATGCCTCTCATCTCAAGCCTGCGCCCTGTCCAGACTCTGGCTGGAAAATAGAAATGACTGGTAATCCTTTCAAATTGTGTATTCGCCATGTGCATAAGGCTATAGACTCTCCCCTTGGCCAATAGTAGTCCTAAACCTCATCAGCCTGTTCAGCAGCGATGGCTGATCACAAATCATACTGTACTAGAAGTATGCTCTATCTTGCATACAGCCCCCTTAGGGACCTGGTGGCCATCTCTCTACCCAGACATTTGTCAGCTGGCTATAGGTCTTTCCTATTGGGATATCCCTGATGAAGGGGATCCCACTAAAATTCCATTAAATCTTTTCCGTGCCATACGTAATGGAAACAAACATTATGGATGTAGGGACACATGAGCCAGATACAGGTTGGCTAGCCCAGATTACTATGTTTGCTCAGCGGACTATCAAACCCACAAACAGCCAGGGCTGTGTGGGGGAAAAGCCGACTTCTTCTGTAAGTCATGGGATGTAAGCATACAGGGGCTGCCTGGTGGAACCCAAACTCCTCATCAAATTCAGTACTCAGCATTGGGCATATTACCAATTAGACAACCAAAACCGATGGCCCCCAGAGGGGTCTCTAGATGCTCAAATTCTGCATGACCTTTTTGACTTCGGCAAGTGCTCAAATGGTGGAAGGAAATTCCCCTATGTGGAGGCCTTTTCCCTCCTTCACTCACATCCTGAACTATGCTTCTCTAATAGATCCTCACCCTCTGCTTTCTGCTCCAGACTCTCTGCTGTCACTCCCACATAAGCAACCTGATTTCTCCCCTCCAATTACTAGATCAAAAACCGAAGCCTCTGCCGGCTCTTAGACCATTGCCCCCTTGCTGAGGTAACAAGTAATAAGGTACCCATCCACCCACTCACTCCTCTCTTCTCCTGTCAGTGCCCTCACCAGGTCCCACCAAGTCCTCTTACCAACTAAACCAAAGCTCAAAAAGCTAAGGAGAGCCCTCAGCACCCTATCCAAGATGTAATGAAAATGGCCTTTAAAGTTTTTTTTTGTCATCAGTGAAAACAGGTTACTAAAAATTTAACATCACTCACAGGCTTTTTGGGATACTCACTCCTGTCTTCTCCTCTGCTCTACGTGTTCTACTGCTCAACATTTTGTTGCCTGGAAAATCCCAAACCCCTTTCCCATTATTCTTTTACATCTCTCCTTTCTCATTCTCAGACCATTCTCTTAAACCTCTCTCTCTGAATTTGTTTTACAGAACAGGCGAGGGTTGGACCTCCTCTTCATGAGAGAAGAGGGACTTTGTGCTGAATTGAGGGAAGAATGTTGTTTTTATGCCGACCATACTGGAGTTGTACAAAAATTTATGAGTAAGTTAAAAAGATGCCTTGAAGAGCATCAACAAAGGAGAGGGGCACATAAAGGTTGGTTTGTGTCTTTGTTCACATAGTCCCCCTGGTTACCTACGCTTTTATCAACCCTGGCCAGTCCATTAACAATCCTCATATTAATGCTAATTGTAGGAACCTGTTTGCTCAACCGTGTAGTTTCTTTTCTACAAGCTCAAATTGGATAAGTTAAACTTATGGTAATCAGACAACAATATACCTCACTAGGAGACATAAAATCAGAGACCCCCCAATGATCACTTTTATGATTAAAAGTAATCAGAATGAGAAGTGGGGAATGAAAGGTTAATAAAATAGGTACTTGTAATACCTGTTTTTCTGTATGCTTAACAAAACACTGTTGAAATCTTGAGAACTGTTTGCTAATCTTGTTCCCAGAATGTGCTGTCCCCAACTGCCAAACTGCAGAATGTACTCCCTCTCCCATTGGCACGCAAACCACTCACTCGACCTGACCAATCAATAAATTTCCCTCCCTGCCCTCACCAAGTAAAGTACATAAGCTCTGCTTAAGATGTTCTCAGGGCTCTCTTCTCTATTCAAGTGAGCTCTGAGCCCCAGCATGCTGGACCCCCAAAAAGCCCTTTGCTGTTTCATGAGACAGTCTCTTCCTGGTTTCTTCCTCCAATGCTCGGCCGACCTTTACATTGGTACAATCATAAGTGTGAACTTTCCTTTGTGTGTCCAGAATATTACTGTAATAAAATGTATATGTAGATCAGGTGACAGGAGTATTTCTTCCACCATTTCTGGGAGCAATATAATGAAGATGTATGAATTAGTATTGGGGATAGAAATAGGTGAACCATGTGTCTATGAATATAGAGATAATGCATGAAGACACAATACTGTGAATAAATAATATAACTGGTTCCAACTTTAAATAATGGATTGAATTGATATCTGAAAATATACAGAAAATCTTATATTGATATAATACATTTAATCCTACCCGTTATATATCTAATTGTAATATTAGGGTTATGGATTCTCATGAAGAGTGTGTGAGTATTGCTTCAAAAGTGATTATGGAAATTGAAAATAATGTGTTTGGAAAGAAGTCTCATGAAAAGACCAGTCAAGAAACCCGGAAGTGTACATGTGTTCTGAAGCAGGAAGTGATTGAAAGTGAAACAAATGCCTAAATATTTGCTAACTTGTAGATAAAATATATATCCTATGATGTGCATTAATTGAAGAAATAGTAATGTACCAGTGTTGACAAAAATTAACGTTAAATACACATCATGTCCCATAGAAATCTACTTGAATTGATGTTAAACTGGGTCAGTTACTGTAGAAATATTAGGATTTGTATGCACCATTCACTCAAGTTAGTTTTCAGTACTAGGAAAGAAATATGTATTTCAGGTGAATGAATATCTCTGAGAATAATCTTGTGAAAAGTTGATTATAAATCCACATATATGAATATTAATTAATTTAGGGAGTGTATAATAAGACTCATACATTTCATATTTTGAAAAATCTGGAGAGTGTGTGTGTATACACACACACACACACACACACACACTGAGACATTAAAAATAGCAATATATATATATATCAATCGAAATTCACCATGAAATATATATCATCCACAGATCCAAAAATATTCATTTTATTGAAGATAGATTTATGCATAATGTTGTTGAACTAGCAAGTTTACCCATACATTGAATTTTCAGTTCCAACAGCATTTAGGAGGAGTGATCTCTTCTCACAATTTGTATCTGCCACGTCAGCCACCTCACAAAAATGTACGTGTGATACCAGGTAGTATTCTATATGTGTATATAAAAATGCATGTGCTGAATAGGCTACAGAGAGAGGGAGACAGGAATTCACATATTTGTTAACATTAAAAACACATGGAGAACTATTTCAACAGAAAATTGACTATATTTATAACACCTACCCTTTTTTATGCAAAAGGCAAGTCCAACTCTACACCATGCCTCCACTGAACTGCTTGCATTTCTATTCTGTTTGGGTTATTTTACTGCATCATATTAGGATTAGTAGTCAGAGTCTAGTTTGTTATGGGTTACTGTCTGGGATTCAATATTTCAAATGGAAAATACGATAATGAATCCAATGTGTATGCAAATATGTGCTACACAAAAATCATCCCACTCTCATCCAGAACAAAGCTTTGACATTCCCTTCGTCTGAAGTAAGTCACAGTTAGAACAGTGGTGTTAGAAAATCTGTGAATACATATCTGGAATGGAAAATTCTCGGGAGTTCACAACCTTGGAGGTGGTAGAGGAGTTTCCAAAAGTAAGGGACATGGTAAACACTCCTCAAACATGGAGGTCTGCTAGCCTAAAGACATCTTGAGAAACTTCCTCTGAGGTTGGGCACTTGAAATATATGTTATTTTCAGGAGCTTTAGCTTTCTTTGTAGTGGGACCATCAAAGCTGGGTCTACATCTATGTGACCTGAAGGATATGGTTTCTTATTTTCCAGTAAACTTGAGGCAGCAGTTCTGAATTCACTCTTTGTAGGTAAACAGTGGCCACATGGGTCTAAGTGTCTCTCCGTGGGGACTGTGGAACCATTTGGTCATCCTCCACTTTTCGTGGTGTTTTTTGCTGCTGCACTGGGAGTTTGGTATTTCCTTCACAAAATACAAGAAGTTCAACAGGGGCACAGTGCTAGACGGAGTTCTGTCACTTGCGGTGGGTCAGGGTCTGCAGGAGAATGCACCAACCAGGCTTCTTTCCCACATAGCTTGCCAACTTGTGTATAGAAACTTGATTCTTAACATTGCCCTGAAACCTCTCCATATAAAAACATGCTTTTACATATACGGGTCTCCTGCCTGCACCATGTCAGTCACAAGCAATTTGGAAGCCAATGGCAGATCTACATGGCCACAACACAAATGTATTATCACACAACTGCACACCACTTTCTAGGCCCACTACTCTGCAGGCTCTAACTTAATGGCATCTCTGTTCTACACCATTTTCATGAAACCCAGTCAATCAAGGAATTGTCTGGTACACTCTTGATCAGCAACAGGACATCCAAAGGTTCTCCAGTGCCACCTGGTCATGGGAATTTCAAAAATTTCATTTTATTTATCTAGCCATTTTTCAAGGATGAAGTTGGAGGCACTGTGGGTTTCAATTCATTCAGGAACCATTAAATGGTGAGGAAGCTCATTTCAATGAAAGCTCTGGAGAATGATAACAGGCAAGGTTTCCCAAAGAGTGTCCAAAAGGTCACATGAAGCCAGCGCTGTTGAGGTCTACAATGTGAGGTCCATGTGTGTTTTGACTCTCAACTATGGTTGCCAAGTTTTTCAGAATAAAATCATGTGATATTCCGGCTGAGATTTCCAGTGCTCTCTGGAAAGCCACCTGGGCCTAGATCTCAGGTTCCAAGGGTGACTCTCATGCATGGCCTCCTTAAATGCCAACACAATTCATGGCAATACTTCTCTGAGGTTAGTTCCAGAACTCAGTCTCTAAGGGAAATCACACCAGAGTTCAAGAGCAGGTGGACCCAGTCATCTCTTCCAACTGCCACACAAATGACCACAATTTAAACCAAAACACTCCCACATGACCCTCATCTTTATCCATATAGACATTCATCATAACCTCTGGCTGTATGTTTCCATGAGGGGTGCAGCACAAGACAGTGTCCAAAATAGACTTCCTTGCCCCTCATTTGCCTAAAGTCTGGGTGGCCTGGAAACACTTCCTGTGAAACAGGAGTGATCAAATAGGCCTGCCCTAAATACTGCTGTGCTTCTCCAATTTGAGGCCTACTCACTGTCATGTATTGATTATGTATGTGATTTGGAGTCATGAGACAACACAAGCAACTATGGGCTAGACTCTGCAGGGATTTGAAGAGCTCATTTGACCCAAAGGATCCCTATTCTCACTTGATGGAGGTCAGGAACCTTACAGAGGAAGGCGAGAGACTTCATCCACAATTACTGCACTTTTTGCCATTTTGGTTATGGATGCAAACATGGGATCTTTCTTTAGATCCATCAGGTGCTGAGAATCTAAGCCAAAGCCTCACACAGGGCCAAGTGGCTGATTCAGACACATCCCTTTCCTAAGCAATTAAGCAAAGAGCCACAGGTGATGTCCATTCATTTCCATTTGAAAACTGTTTTGTTCAGGCTTCACAAAGGTGTGGCCAGAGGCAAAGGCCTTCCTGACATTAAGGGCAACAGAAGAATAGGTAAGCAGTAGGCCCAAATCAGGGTTTCCCCACTGAGACGTTCCTGGTCACATTGATATCTGGGTTTTCTGAGATGCTCCAATTCCCTTCAGCTATCCAGTACATGGCTATTTCACAGAGATTGGAGGTGGTAAATAATTTGGACACAAAACCATGATCCTATTCTGGAGAGTGGCAAAATTCAGGAAGAAAAGAGAAACTTAGGAAGATAGTAGGCATTGCCCACCCATAAGGCAAGCTGAATTCCTTTCATAAATTGGGTAGGATGAATTCTGGGAAGATTTCTACTACACAGGACACATTCATTGATGCATTCTCTTTTCTAATATCTACAACCAAGGTCACAGAGAGATGGACAGACATAGAAACACTCGGCTCCTCAAAGGACTTACCAGACACAGTCAACTCCAAACCAAACAAACCACCTTTCCTACCTATTCTCAGAACATGAGACAAAATCACAAACTCACACCCACATCCACAAAGGCACCTCGTTTTCACAAATAGGTCTGTGACCATCAGGAGTGTCCAATGACTCGTAGGCCCTACTATGTTTTCCCGAAATGGCTTGTCCTGTCTCAGATCTGGTCTCCTTGGCCAACTCTGAGGAGTTGTGAGGAGCAAGTGATGAACAACTACATGCTTTCTGAAAAAGTACACTCTTCAGAGCGCTGCTGGCATTTGGCAATCCTCACATAAATAGGTACCAAGGAAGACTGACACTGTCCTTGGTTATTTCAAAAAACTGAGCCCACTGGAACTGGGACTGGGACTCGCTCTGGGTGCCTGGATTCCTGGATCCCAAGTTCAGATAGTTCCAGCACCAAGAAAGTGAGGTAGGTCACTTCATTCAGGAACAGACTGAGGTCACTACCTTGGCGACCACTTTGTCCTAACAGTTCCATTCAACGGTCCCAATAGATGGAGGCTACCCCTACTTCCTGTGACACTTTCACAAGTTAGGATGGTATATCAACCATAGGCACCCAGGAACATCTCTCCACACAGGCCTGGTTTGGTCCATCTTCTCTACATTAAGAAGAGAAAGGCTGATTCAGACACAAACCTTCATCCTGACCAGGATGTTTGCCATGGAAGATGACTTGTGCTCTCTCAGGTTCTTCATGGCTGCCTACAACTTCTCCAGGGATTATTTCTGAATGGACCTTTGAGGTTCTCAGCAGGTGGAAGATCCCCTACATTCCTCTTTTGTAAGACCAACTCTGATCCTGCTCTTCTGTAAAGTTAGATTGAGGGAACAGTGTATGTTTAGGGTTAATAGCATGTTCAATTTGAGTTAGGAATCATTCTGTGGGATGAATAATGGTACATGAAACCTGTGATGTTTACAAGAAAGGGGAAATATAATTATGAAAACAGAAATCTAAGTAAGATTTGAAGCCCTGAAGGGCAAATTGGGCCTTTGAGTTGGATACTTATCTTTGAATTATGTTCCGCACAGTTATCTCAGATAAATCCATATACAATGGCATAGGACCTTGTACCTTGGATAATTGAATGTAGAAGAGAACATCCAGTGAAAAAAAGATAGTCAGTAGGATTAGGATGATAGTCGGTAGGTTTAGGAAGAAGAGTGAGTAAATGATTTGGACCATAAGTTCTTTCGCAAGAGGGTTTCGAGTAGAGAGTGAATGTAAATGTCAGAACATGTGAAGAGTCAGTCACAAAGATGAACTGGGGAAAATATGTAGGAAAGTAGATATCAATAGAGATATTAGGAAATCAGGAAAAGAATAAAGTGAGTGATTGGATTAGACATTTTCAACAGGCTTGAGGTTGAGTATATAATCTTAGGAGGAAACAAATATATAGTCACAAATAGGATTTACAATTGAGAGCATTAGGCAACCTGGAGATGGATGATTTTTGTAATCCATGCTCACTTTCCATTTAGGATTTGGTACAATCATAAATGTGACTTTGCATTTTGTGTCCAGAATATTACTGTGATAAAATGTATATGTACATCAGGGAACATGAGTATTTCTTCCACCATTTCTGCAAACAAGTTTTTGAAGACATATAAATTAATTTTGGGAGTAAAAATAGGTGTGCCCTGTGTCTCTGAATATAGAGAAAATGCATGAATAGACCATACTGTGAATAAATAATATAACTGGCTCCAACTTTAAATAATGGATTGAATTGATATCTGAAAATATACAGGAAATTTTATATTGATATACATCCATTCATTACAACCAGTTATACATCTAATGGTAATTTTAGGGTTATGCTTTATCATGAAGAGTGTGTGAGGTTTGCTTTAAAATTGATTATGAAAATCAAAAATAATGTGTTTGGAAAGAAGTTTCATGAAAAGGCCAGTCAAGAAACCTGGAGGAAATCATGTGTTCTGAAGCAGGAAATGATGGAAACTGAAACAAATGCCTATAAATTTGTGAACTTGTGGATGAAATATATATATTATGATGTTCAAAAACTTAAGAAATAGTAATATACCAGTGTTGAATGAAAATGAACCTCAAAATACACACCATGTCCCATAGGAATCTACTTGCATTGATGTTAAACTGAGTCAGTTAATGTAGCAATATTAGGATCTGTAACCACCATTCACTGTAGTGAGTTTGTTGTACTAGGAAACAAACATGTATTTCACGTGGATGAATATTTCTGAGAAAAATCTTGTGAAAAGTTGATTATAAATCCACATACATGAACATGAATGAATTCAGGGAGTGTATATAAGACACATATATTTCATATTTTGAAAAATCTGGACAGTATATATATATATATATATATATATATATATATATATATATATATATATATATACAAAACACACACACAGAGACATTAAAATGTAGCAATATATATGCCAATCGAAATTCATCATGAAATATATATCCTCCAGAGATGGAAAAATTTATATTTTAATGAAAATGGATTTATGTATAATATTCCACTTGGAAGGTCACCCATAGGTTGAATTTTAAATTCCAAAAGTGTTTAGGAGGGCTGATCTCTTCTCACAATTTGTATCTGCCAATGCATGCACTCACAATAATGTACTTGTGATACCAGGTAGGATTCTATATGTGCATATAAAAATACATGTGCTGAATAGGCTACAGAAAAAGGGAGACAGAAATTCACATAGTTGTTAACTTTAAAAACTCATGGAGAACTATATCAATTAAAATTGACAAGATTTGTAACACCTACAATTTGTTATGCAAAAGGCAAGTCCAAATATATGTGATACATCCACTGAACTGCTTGTATTTCTATTCTGTTTGGGTTATTTTTCTCCATCATATTAGGATTATCAGTAAGAGTCTAGTTGGGTATGGGTTATTGTCAGGGATTCATTATGTCGAATGGAAAATAGGAAAATGTATCCAATGTGTATGCAAATATGTGCTACACAAAAATCTTCCTACTCTCATCCAGAAAAATGCCTTTACATTACCTTCACCCCAAGTAAGACACAATTAGAGGAAAATAGTTAGAAAATATGTGAATACATATCTGCAATGGAAAATAATCAGGAGTTCACAACCTTGGAGGTGGTAGAGGAATTTCCAAAACTAAGGGACAGGGTAAACACTCCACGTACATGGAGCTCTGCCGGAATAATACTTCTTGAGAAACTGCCTCTGTGGTTGGACACTTGAAATATTTGTTGTTCTCAGGAGCTTGTCAGAAACTATGTTCCTTTGTAGTGAGAACATCAAAGCTGACCCTGCATCTATGTCCAATGAACATGAGACAGCAGTGCCGAATTCTCCATTTGTATGTAAACTGTGGCCACTGTGGGTAAGTGTCTCCCCGTGTGGACTGTGAAGCCATTTGGTCATCCTCCACTTTCCATGGTGTTTCTTGCTCCTGCACTGGGAGTTTGGTATTTGCTTCATGAAATACAAGGAGTTTATCTGGGACACAGTGTTGGAGGGAGTTATGTCACATGTGGTTTGTCAGGGTCTGCAGGAGAATGCACCAAACAGGCTTCTATCCCACATAGCTTTCTCCTTGACCATGGCAACCCTATTCTGAAGATTGCCCTGAAACCTCTCCATATAAAAAGATGCCTTTACACGAAAGAGCCTGCTGGCTGCACCATGTCAGCCACAAGCTATTTGGAAGTCAATGGGAGATCCACATGTCTCAACCACAGATATTTTTTCACACACCTGCACACCACAGCTCTTGGCCCACTACTCTGCAGGCTTCAATATACTGGCATCTCTGTTCTACACCATTTTCATGAAACCCAGTCAAACAAGGCACGGTCTGGTACACTCATGATCAGCAACAGAACATCCAAAAGTTCTTCAGTGCAACCAGGTCATGGGAATTTCAAAAATTTCATGGTATATATGTAGCCATTTTTCAAGGATGAAGTTGGAGGCACTGTGGGTTTCAATTCATTCAGGAACCATTAAAAGTTGAGGAAGTTCATTTCAAAGAAAGCTCTGGAGAACTCTCACAGGCAAGGCTTCCAAAAGAGTGGACAAAAGGTCACATGAAGCCAGGCCCATTGAGTTCTCCAATATGAGTTCCATGTGTGTTTTGACTCTCAACTATTGCTGCCAAGTATTAAAGAATAAAATCCTGTGATATCCTGGCTGAGATTCCCAGTACTCTGAGGAAAGCCACCCTGGGCCAAGCTCTCTGTTTCCAAGGGCGACTCTCATGCGTGGCCTCATAAAATCCCAACACAATTTATGACAATACTTCTCTGAGTCAGTTCCAGAACGCAGTCTCTAAGGGGAATCACACCAGAGTTCAAGCCCAGGTTGACCCAGTCATCTCTCCACACCGCCAAACAAATGACCACAATTAAAACCAAAACACTCCCACATGGCTTCCATCTTCTTCCATGTAGACACTCATCATAACCTCTGGTTGGAGCTTTCCATGAGGGGCACATTCCAAAGAGTGTCCAAAATAAGCTCCATGTCCCTCATTTGGCTAACGTCAGGGTGGGCTGGAAACCCTTCCTGTGAAACCGGAGTGATCAAATATTCCTGCCCTTAATACTGCTCCGCTTCTCCAATTTGAGGCCTTCTGACTGTGGGGTTTAGATTCTTTATGTGAATTGGAATCAGGAGAAAAGACAAGCCCTTCTGCAGAGATTTGAGGAACTCATTTGACCCAAAGGATCCCTATTCTCACTTGATGGATTTCAGGAACCTAACAGAGAAAGGCAATAGAATTCATTCACAATGACTGAACATTTTGCCATTTTGGTTTTGGATGCACACATGGAATCTTTCTTTAGATCCATAAGGTGCTGAGAATATAAGCCACAGCCTCACACAGGGCCAAGAGGCTGATTCAGACACATCCTATTCCAAAGAAATTTAGCAAAGAATCCAAGGTGATGCCCATTCATTTACATTTGAAAACTGTTTTCTTCAGGGTTCATAAAGGGGTGGCCTGAGGCAAAGACGTTCCTGAAATTCAGGGCAACAGAACAATAGGTTAGCAAATGACCCAAAGCAGGGTTTCTCCACTGAGAGTTTCCTGGTCACACTGATATCTGAGTTTTCTGAGATACTGGCCATTCCATTCAGCTATCCAGTACAAGGCCATGTCACAGACGTTGGAGTTGGCACCTGTCTTGGACACAAATCCATGATCCTATTCTGGAGAGTGGCCAGAATTCAGGAAGAAAAAATGGGACTTAGGAAGGTAGTAGGTTTTGCCCATCCATAAGGAAAGCCACACTCCATTCATAAGTTAGACAGGATGAATTCTGGGAAGTTTTCTAGTAGACAGGACACATCCATTGTTGCATTGTCTTTTCTCGTGTCTACAACCACGGACACAGTGGGATACACAGACATAGAAACACTCACCTTGTCAAACGACTTACTAGAAACAGTTCACTCCAAACAAACAAACAAAAAAAAAAAAAAAACAAAAAAAACGCCTTTCCTACCTATTCTCAGAACATGAGAGAAAACAACAAACCCACACTCACAAAGGCACCTCCTTCCCCCAAGTAAGTCTTTGACTATCCGGTGTGTCCTCTGACTGGTGGGCCATACTATGTTCCCCCGAAATGGCCTGTACCCTCTCTTGTTTCCTTGGCCAACATTGTGAAGTTGTCAGGAAAAAGTGGTGAGCCACTACCTGCTTTATCAGGAAAGGTCCCTCTTAAGAGCTCTCCTGGCATTTTGCCATCCTCACATCAGTAGGTACCAAGAAAGACTAACTGTCCTTGGTAAATCCACACAAGTGAGCCCACTGGGACTGGGAATGGGAATGCATCTGGGTGCCTGGCTTCTTGGATACCAAGTTCAGAGAGTTCCATCACCAAGGAAATGAGGTACATCACTTTCTTTGGAACTGAATGAGGTCACTGCCTTGGCAACCCCTTTGTCCTAACAATTGCTTCCAAAGGTTCAGTGAGATGGTGGCTGTCCCTACTTTCTCTAACACTTTCACAAGTTAGAATGGTATATCAATCATAGGCACCCGGGAACAGCTCTCCACACAGGCCTGGTTTGGTCCATCTTCTCCACAATAAGAAGAGAGAGCCTGATTCAGAAACATCCTTTCATCCTGACCAGGTTGTTTGCCATGCAAATTGGCCTTTGCTCTCTTAGGTCCTTCATACCTGCCTACAACTTCTCCAGGTATCATTTCTGCATGGACCTTTGAGGTTCTCAGCAGGTTGAATGTCCCCTACTTTCCTGTATTGTAAGAACAACTCTGTCCCTGCTCTTCTGTAAAATGAGATTGAGGGAACAGTGTATGTTTAGGGTTAATAACAGGTTTGATTTGGGTTAGAAATCATTCTGCTCCATGAATAATTGTATTGGGAACCTGCGATATTTACAAGAATGTAGAGGTGAATTATAATTATGAAAACAGAAATCTAGGTATGATTTAAAACCCACAAGGGCATTGGGCCCTTGATTAGGATACTTAACTTTGAATTATGTTCTGCACAGATGTCTCAGAAAATTTGATATACAATGGCACAGGACCTTGTACCTTGGAAGATTGAATGTAGAAGAGAACATCCACTCAAAAAAGGATAGTCATTAGGATTTGAAAGATAGTCGGTAGGTTTAGGAAGAAGAGTGAGTATATGATTTGGACCAAAAGTTCTTTTGCAATAGGGATTCAGTTAGAGAGCGAATGTATATGTCAGCACATATGAAAAGTCAGTCACTATCATGAACTGGGGAAAATATGTAGAAAAGCAGATATCAATAGAGACATTACTAAATCAGGGAATGTATAAAGTGAGTGAGAGGATTAGACATTTTCAACAGGGTTGAGTTTGAATATATAATCTTAGAAAGAAAGAAATACGTAGTTACCAATAGGATTGACATTTGAGAGCATTAGGCAACCTTGAAATAGATGTTTTTAGTAATCTATGTTCGCTTTCCATTTAGGCTTTGGTAGAATCATAAGTGTGAACTTTCCTTTGTGTGTCCAGAATATTACTGTAATAAAATGTATATGTAGATCAGGTGACAGGAGTATTTCTTCCACCATTTCTGGGAGCAATATATTGAAGACGTATAAATTAGTATTGGGGGTAAAAATAGGTGTACCCTGTGTTTATGAATATAGAGATAAAGCATGAATAGACCATACTGTGAATAAATAATATAACTTGTTCCAACTTTAAATAATGGTTTGAATTGATATCTGAAAAATTACAGGAAATCTTATATGGATATACAATCATTCATTCCAACCAGTTATTCATCTAATGGTAATATTAGTGTTTTGGTTTATCATGAAGAGTGTGTGAGTTTTGCATCTAAAGTGATTATGGAAATCGAAAATAATGTGTTTGGAAAGAAGTCTCATGAAAAATCCAGTCAAGAAACCCTGACAATACATGTGTTCTGAAGCAGGAAGTGATTAAAGTTGAAACAAATGCCTATAAATTTGCTCACTTGTGAATGAAATATATATCCTATGATGTGCAAAAACTGAAGAAATAATAATGTACCAATGTTGAATAAAAATAAACATCAAATTACATATCATGTCCCATAGGAATATACTTGCATTGATGTTTGGGTCAATTACTGTAGAATTATTAGGATTTGTATACACCATTCACTGAAGTTAGTTTTCACTACTAGTAAACAAATATGTATTTAAGGTGGATGAATATTTCTAAGAATAATATTGTGAAAAGTTGATTATAAATCTAAGTCCATGAACATGAATGAATTTAGGGAATTTAAATAAGACACATATATTTCATAGTTTGAAAAATCTGGAGAGTGTATATATATATATATATATATATATATATATATATATATATATATATACACACACATATACATATATACACAAAACACACACACAGACATTAAAAAGTACTAATATATATGCCAATCGAAATTCATCTTTAAATATACATCATCCACATATGTAAAAATATTTATTTTACTGAACATGAGTTTACGTATAATGTTGTTCTACTAGGAAGCTCCCCTATAGGTGGAGTTTTCAGTTCCAACAGCGTTTAGGAGGAGTGATCTCTTCTCACAATTTGTACCTGCCAAGTCAGCAACCTCAGAAAAATGTGCCTATAATACCAGGTAGGATTTTATAAGTGCATATAAAAATACATGTGATGATGAATAGGCTACAGAGAAAGGGAGAGAGGAATTCACATAGTTGTTAATTTTAAAAACACATAGAGAACTATTTTAATTAAAAATTGACTAGATTTATAACACCTACCGTTTATCATGCAAAAGGAAAGTTCAACCATATACCATGCCTCCTCTAAACTGCTTGTATTTGTATTCTGTTTAGGTTATTTTTCTCCATCATATTAGGATGAATAGTCAAAGGCTAGTAGGGTATTCAGTATTTCAAATGTAAAATTGAAAAATGGATCCAATGTGTATGCAAATATTTGCTACACAAAAATCTTTTCAATCTCATCCAGAACAATGCTGTGACATTACCTTGGCCCCAAGTATGACACAGTTAGAGGAGAAGAGTTAGAAAAATCTGTGAATATATATCTGCAATGAAAACTGCTCAATTTTCACAACTTTGGGGGTGGTAGAGGAGTTTCCAAAAGTAAGGGACAATGTAAACACTCCACAAATGTCGAGACCCCTTGCCCACAAGGAAGACGCAACTCAGGAATCTTCTTTCAGCAGTTTATTCAGGCCCTTGATATTTCTTCTTCTTCCTTGTTGGATGCCCCTCCCAGCCTTAATAAAGCATCCCAAGCCCCAATGCAAAGCTGCCACGTGGAACTTTCTCACAGGGTGCTGAAAACCCATGCACCAACTCTCCCAAACAAGGAGTTGTTTGTTACAGACCACAGTGGAGCCAGCGCCATCCTGCAATGGCGACCATAATCTGCAGAAGTGGCTCACCACAGTTCCCCCTTTCTGTTTTCTGAAAACAATACAGGCGAGAGTAGAGGTCCTATTCCACTGTGCAGAAGTGGCTGCATAGTATGGCTCAGTCCTAAGGAGGGCCCTTCCCCAGATCTGAAGCCATATCAGCCGACGCCTTTTTCGTGGGGCGGGGCGTGGACATCAAACCCGCATGCAATAGGACATGCTCTCCTTGAGGTCCACTTCAAGGATCACTCAAGTGCAGTGCCTTGCCTCGCATCCTGTATCATGACGAAGGTGGACGAAGGGGGACAGCTGAGGCTGAACTGTGGCTGTACACAACGACAAACGAGTTGACAGCACCCTGAAAGAAAGGCACGGACTTTAAGGCGATAGAGAAGCATTAGTGTGGAAACCCACCTGCGTGCAATGGCAGCAAGACCGGCAGAGTGCAAGGGCTTTCCAACACTAAGAGAATAACGAGGAAAGACATGCCGATCCCAGTGCAATGTTATAATAACTTGGGGTGCAACGACCATGTCAAAGATTTACTGTTTATGATGCGCAAGCCAGACTTGAGGTGAATTGCCATTTTCTAAAGCTGCAAGAGCTTGGATGATCATAGCCTTATCGTGAGCATTGTGGGCCTTGAGGCAACAGAGAAACCACAAACAGAGAAACATACCGAAGCAACACATTGCACCAAAAATGCCTACCCCCACCCACTGTTTAAAAAAGGAAAAAGCAGAAGATATCCAATCGGTGAATTGACCCAAACACGGGATCAACACGGGTGTTATTCAAGACACCTATCTGGGTTAGTTGAGACTGGATCATGTCTTCCGCTTCCATGGACCAATTTCCAGCCAAATATTCGCCAATGATGCGGGAAACATTCCTGGAATCATTAAATCTGACAGAGGTTATGCATAAATGTGCACGTTGGTCAACACAACCCAAAAGCACTAAGTCAGCCAATTCTTCTACCTGAGTTTGGAGTAAATCTATTCTTTGGTTGGCAGCTAAAATCCCTGACAAAATATGTTGATTAATTGTATTTTGGGATTCAAGTATGGTGGAAGTTTGTTGGACAACTTGATTAATGGTGGCAGCAGTTTGTACTTGATTGGCCATAGCCACTCCGGCTGTAACCGCTGCAGCAGCAGATACCGCCACGGCTGTCACTATAGCCGCTGTGATTCCAAAATCTCTGTGGACTCTAAGTAGCTCAACAATAGGGAATTTATCATGATCCACAGTGACCGGGATTGGGACAAAAGTTGGAATTTTCATAACCACTGCTACAGTCCAGGAACCATTCCAACACTCAGATAAGAGACTGGTAGTATGAGAACAATCCAGCATCCCCACAAGGTGGCCTTAGCCAAAAGGAATAAGAAGGGGGATTGGACACAGACCATTGCAGGAGGCATTGTGGCATTATACAACAGAGAGTTGAATGAAACAGATGTAAGTCTATTACCTCGTTCACTTTCCCTAACAGTACCAGAAACATTAGTCAGCCAACTTTTGGCTCCTACCAACTGAGCCAATGCAGAAATATCGGCTGAAGCCCCCTTTTCATTGGAAATCAGCCATTGAAACCAGGACCAACCTACTCCTGTAGAGGAGCTGGCACTATTGTTAAAGTTATAAACATACCTCTTAAGAGAGGGGGAAAGGGAGAAACATTTAGCAACTTGATGTTTCTCCCAAGAATGATCCTGACAAGGCGTAAATGTTGGGGGGAAACCAAGATTAGGGGAACAGTAAGGAGAGGCCTTGAAATGAGTGGCATCATGAATACTACTAGAAGAAGGAGGCACTGGGATTAGTACCTCGGAGATAATAGCCAAGGTAGTTATGTTAAGAGCAGAGCTACTGTTTGCGGGGGTTCCTGAGCCTGATTGCTTCCCCGAAGCTACCTTGCTCAATACAGCACTGATAATGCTCCCTGAGACCTGATTGGACCACAATGGGTCCTCCCAGTTAGTCAAATTTTTGGTCTTAAGGCTAATGCAATTAGCGTTTTTAAGTCTGAAACAAAAAACTCCTGTTAGATTAACTTGAGATTGATTAAAAATTCTCTCCATGTCCCCTCTAGGAGAGGCACAGGGAGCAGACATCTCACATGAGGTAGAAAAAAGAGTGGGGAGGACACTAGAATTACCATGAACCGGCATCGGCATTGGCCATGCCCGTGCCACTGCCCACCACCGCATTGGTGTCGCCTGTGCCATCGGCACCAGCACCAGAGCCAGAGCACTTAGCAGAATGAAGATCCTCATCACAGAATTGTTGTGGTATCTCTTGTTGCTGGTCAGTTGATGTCGAGACTCTTCTTGTCAAGCGTTCAGGGACCCACAACGGTTCCATACGATCCTGGGGAAAAACACATACAGATCCTCGTGCCCATGTCAGCACGGGGTCAGGGCCGTTCCATTGGCCCGTAAGAACATCCTTTCACTTAACATAGCCAATCACAGAGGGCTGAGGGGACACATGTCTATCGGCCGCAAAGCCACCATGAATATCCAAATTCGAAAAATTAATGGTAAAGAGAGCTAAGGACAGGCGTTCTTTAGGAGTGTGTTCAGCTCCTATTCCCCCTTTTTGTTTTTGTAAAGTTTCCTTTAAGGTGCGATGAGCACACTCAACAATGCCTTGTCCTTGAGGATTGTAAGGCAAACCATGAGTAAGTTGCACTCCCATAGTAGAACAAAAAGCTGTAAATTGTCTGCCAGTATAAGCAGGTCCATTATCAGTCTTAAGGGATGCAGGTGCACCCCATGCTGCCCATGCCTCTAAACAGTGAGTAATGACATTACGTGCCTTTTCTCCTGATAAAGCAGAAGCATGGATAATTCCAGAGCACGTATCAACGGAAACATGCACATACTTGAGGTTACCAAAGTCAGGTATATGTGTCACATCCATTTGCCAAACAACCAATGGCTTTAATCCCCGTGGGTTTACTCCATAATTAGGGGGATGAAGAAATGTGACACAGTGGAGACATTGCAATACTATCTGCCGAGCATCCGCTCTTGAAATGGAAAAATGCCTGTGCAGCGTTAATGCATTAACATGGAAGATTTGGTGAAACAACTTAGCCCCCTCTAAGGAGGAAGCCAAGCATATCAATTGACCTCTAGTGGCTAAGTCCGCACTCACAGGCATTACCCTGGGATAACGTACCAGGAAGAGAGGTGTGAGCCCTGATGTGCATTGGATAAAAAGAAGCAGTGCGGTTAGAGATAAGCTGTTGAATCTGAGTAAAGTAAGCAGACACATTGTGGGCATCACTAATAGCTCCCACGGCCTCCAGGACTTTTAGTGCTTGTACCACATACCTGGAGTCCGAAATAAGATTAAAAGGAAAAGAACACTGTTTAAAAACTTCAATAACAATTTGTAGTTCTATCCATTGTGGATTTCCAGGAGCAAATTGATGCTGGATAGGGGGAGAGTCATTAATTACATAAGCTCCCATTCCAGACTTGGAACCATCAGTAAAAATGTTAACAGCCCCCGGAATTGGACTGGATGAAGTTACCTTAGGGAAAATGATGGGATGTTCTTTAACAAAATGGAGTAATGGATGAGAAGGGTAGTGATTATCAATACCCCCTTGAAACGAGCAACACAGAATAGCCCAGTTGTCTAGAGTAGCACATAAAACATTAAGTTGAGCTTTAGTGTAGGGTATGATAAGAGAAGAAGGTGATTGGCCGAAAAATTGAATGCTTTGTTGAATCCCTTTAAGTGCCAACGCTGCAACAGCATCAGGATAATATTATAAGGATTTTCCTGGGGATACATGTGGGTGGATCCATAGTAAAGGCCCATCTTGCCACAGTACTCCAGTAAGCTGCCGCATAGTGGCAAGCACACATAACTGGAAAGGTTTATCACTCTGGAGCCTGCATAGAGTGGCATGCTGTATAGCTTTTTCTACTTTTATAAGGGCTGCTCTAGCCTCAGTAGTGAGGCTACGAGGGGAAGCAAGATCTGGATCACCGTTAAGAGTAGCATACAAAGGCTGGAGCACAATATTAGGAATATGTAAATATCCTCTTATCCAATTAATGTCTCCCAGCAATTTTTGAAAATCATTTAGAGTTTGGAAATCTTGAGTCCTGATGGTAATTTTTTGTGGTTTTAATTTGTCATACCCAATTGTCGCTCCCAAATACCTGATAGAATCCCCTGTTTGAACCTTTTCAGGTGCGATGTGCAGTCCATGTTGAGCCAACAGCATCACGAGTTCTTTATAAGCCTCATTAACTGTCTGTTCTAATTTTGCGGCCAATAACACATCATCCATATAATGAATGATCTTGGTGGAGGAATACTTATGTCTGAGAGGTGCGAGTGCCTTCCCCACATACATTTGGCACATCGTGGGACTGTTAGCCATCCCCTGTGCCAACACCACCCACTCAAACCTTTGATCTGGTTCCTCGTGATTACACGAGGGAAGGGTGAAAGCAAAACGTTGTGAATCTCTGGATGCAAAGGAATGGAAAAGAAACAGTCTTTAATGTCAATAACAATTATATCCCAGCTTTGAGGAACAGAGGAGAGCAGAGGCAGCCCTCTTTGAATGGGTCCCATAAGTTGCATCTGAGCATTAACTGCTTGTAGATCATGCAGTAGGCACCACTTCCCTGATTTTTTTTTAATGACAAATATGGGAGTATTCCATGGAGAAGTAGAAGGTTGGATGTGACCCAAATCAAGTTGTTCTTTGACTAGATCATGGGCTGCTGCCAGTTTAGCCGAGGGAAGAGGCCACTGAGGCACCCAAACAGGCTCCTCGGTGAGCCATGTTATGGGTATTTGAGCCCCAGTGGCCCCTAGGAAAAACCCAGACCAAACCTGTTAAGCTTTTGATGAGCTAGCACAGGATACTTACGCCCCTGTAGGTGCCTATTAGGGTCCCCAAAAATCTTTCCAGCGGCCTCCACCATCCTTGCTACAAAATCTGAAAAGGGTTCTGTAGAGCCCTGCAGAATCTTAGTCAAGTAACCAGACACCTCTCCTCTATTTGGAAGTGACTTCCATGCCCGAATGCAAATGTTGTTAATTTGATTATATGCCTAAGGAGGGAATCCTGTCTGTTGATTAGCAAATCTGCCTTGTCCTAAAAACATATCCTTGTCCCAATGGGGGTGTCCCGCCGCATAGTTTTGGGCGGCCTGCTCAACAGCGCCCTCTAGCAGAAAGGCTCTCCAGTCCAAATATTTACCTGGAGAAATACAAGCCCGAACAAGGCTAGCCCAATCTGAAGGAGTCATACAAAATCTAGCAAGTCCCTCCACCTGAGTAAGGGTGAAAGCGGCATCCACGCCATAAGTGCGGAAAGATTCCGCCAAGGTTTTAATTTTTTTAAAGTCTAAAGGCTCATGATATCTTCCCCTGTTATTGTCCTGAAATACAGGGTATGCAAGTCCCATATCTGTATTAACTATCCTCCAAACTTGCGCATGAAAATATCTCCCGGAATTTTGGCTCCCCCCCACATACGGGGGTGGGGCAACCGGCACCATATCTTCTTTGAGATATTCTACCTCCTCCTCCTCAGAGTGTTGTTGACCGATATTGGATCCCGTCCCCTTTTTACAGTAGGCCTGCGTGCCCTGTATCCCTTTTTTCTTTTTCTTCACTTTTATCTTTCGTAGTTGTTGTAACAATATATCAAGGTCCTCAGAACTCTCTGAGCCGCTTGTGTTCTCAGGCGTTTTTTATTCAGCCAAGTCTGGGTAGAGCCTTCTCCTATTTTTAGTTTCAGGCTCTTTTGCCTTCTCACTACTCTTACTCCCAATGTTCTCTGCCACTTCACTATGTGATCCTTCAGACTTTTCCTCATGTAGTTGCTCAAAAACTTCTTGTCCTTTAGTAAGTGCTTCCTGACATCTGCCATCTGCGGGGCAACTACAAATCATCTTCCAAAGGGCTATCACCCCACCCTCTAATATGCCCTGCTCAGAAGCAAAGTCAAGATCTGTGCCTAACTTATCCCAGCTAGGTATAGTAAGGCTGCCCGAGAACGCAAACCACGGTGCAGCAATATCTGTCTTCCGTAAAAATCTCTGTAAAGTACTGCGTTTCACTTCTAGGCCCTTGCAACGTAACAGGTTATCTAGGGCCAGGAGAAGCGGACTTGAAGATACGGCACTCATGACACAACAAAAGACACACAAAAAACAAAAGTGAAAGTAAGAGCGAAAGTACACAGTGCAGCTGCAATAAGATGTAATGCTCTCTCTGGCTTTACAGAGGAGCTGCCGCCTTGATAGCGGGTCCCACTTACCTGGGACTAATCCCCGCTTTGACGGCGGGTCCCACTTACCTGGGACTAACCTCCGCTTTGACCGCGGGTCCCACTTACCTGGGACTAACCGGTGCACCACCCCTGACTGCTGAAAGTTCTGGTTCCCGGGTTTTCAGCACCACTTGTCGCGACCCCTTGCCCACAAGGAAGACACAACTCAGGAATCTTCTTTCAGCAGTTTATTCAAGCCCTTGATATTTCTTCTTCTTCCTTGTTGGATGCCCCTTCCAGCCTTAATAAAGCATCCCAAGCCCCAATGCAAAGCTTCCACGTGGAACTTTCTCACAGGGTGCTGAAAAACCATGCACCAACTCTCCCAAACAAGGAGTTGTTTGTTACAGACCACAGTGGAGCCAGCACCATCCTGCAATGGCGACCATAATCTGCAGAAGCGGCTCACCACACACAAACATGGAACTCTGCTGGCCTAAAGTCTTCTTAAGAAACTCCCTCTGAGGTTGGGCACATGTAATATATGTTGTTCTCAGGAGCTTTAGCTTCCATTGTAGTGAGACCATCAAAGCTGGGTCTGCATCTATGGGACCTGGAGGACATGGTTACTTATTTTAAAATGAACATGAGGAAGCATTGCTAAATCCTCTCTTTGTATGTAAACTGTGGCCACTGGGGGCTAAGTGTCTCCCCATGTGCACTGTGAACCCATTTGTTCATACTCCATCTTTCGTGGTGTTTCTTGCTGCTGCACTGGGAGTTTGATATTTGCTTCACGAAACAAGGAGTTCAACTGGGACACAGTGCTGGAGGGAGTTCTGTCACGTTTGGTGGGTCAGGGTCTGCAGGAAAATGCACCAACCAGGCTTCTATCCCACAAGCTTGCCTCTTTGAGCATAGTAACCTGATTCTGAACATTGCCCTGAAACTCCTCAATATCACAAGATGCCTTTACATAGAAGGGTCTGCTGGCTGCACCATATCAGTCTTAATCCATTTGGAAACCAATGGCATATCCACATGGCCACACCACAGATTTTTTATCAAACACCTGCCCACACTTTCTCTAGGTCCACTACTCAGCAGCCTCCAACTTACTAGCATGTCTTTTCTATATTATTTTCATGAAACCCAGTCAATCAAGGCACCTTCAGGTATACATATGATCAGAAACAGGACATCCAAAGGTTCTCCAGTGCCACCTGCTCATGGGAATTTTAAGCATTTCATGGTATTTATCTAACCATTTTTCAAGGATGAAGTTGGAGGCACTGTGGTTTTCAATTCATTTAGGAACCATTAAATGGTGAGAAAGCTCATTTCAATGAAAGATCTGGAGAACTCTCAAAGGCAAGGCTTCCCAAAGAGTGGCCAAAAGTTCACATGAAGCCAGGCCCATTGAGGTCTACAATGTGAGGTCCTTGTTTGTTTTGACTCTCAACTATGGTTGCCAAGTCTTTCAGAATAAAATAATGTGATATCCTGGCTGAGATTTCCAGTGCTCTGTGGAAAGCAACCCTGGGCAAAGACTCATTTTCCAAGGGCGACTCTCATGCGAGGCCTCCTAAAATCCCAACACAATTCATTGCAATACTTCTCTGAAGTCAGTTCCAGAAATCAGTCTCTAAGTGGAATCACACCAGAGTTGAAGCCCAGGTGTAACCAATCATCTCTTCCAACCGCCACACAAGTGATCACATTTAAAACCAAAACACTCCCACTTAGCCCTCATCTTCTTCCATAAAGACACTCATAATAACCTCTGGATGAAGGTTTACTTGAGAGGCACAGCCCAAGACAGTGTCCAAAAGAAGCTCCCTTACCCCTCATTTGCCTAAAGGCCCGGACTCCCTTCCTGTGAACCAGGAGTGATTAAATATGCCTGCTGTTAATACTGCTTCACTTCTCCAATTTGTGGCCTACTGACTGTGGAGTTTAGATTCTTTATGTGAATTGGAGTTATGAGAAAACCCAAGCACCAATGGGATAGAGTCTACAGAGCTTTGAAGAACTCATTAGACCCAAGGAATCCCTATTCTCACTTGACGGAGGAAGGAACATTACAGAGGAAGGTGAGAGACTTCATGCACAATGACTGCTCTTTTGGCCATTTTCGTTTTGGATGCACACATGGGATCTTTCTTTAGACCCAACAGGTGCTGAGAATCTAAGCCACAGCCTCACACAGAACCAAGAGGCTGATTCAGACTCATCCCATTCCAAAGCAATTAAGCAAAGAGCCCAAGGTGATGCCCATTCATTTCCATCTGAAAACTGTTTTCTTCAGGCTTCACAAAGGGGCGACCTGATGCAAAGACCTTCCTGACATTCAGGGCAACGGACAAATAGGTAAGCAAAAGACCCAAAGCAGGGTTTCTCCACTGAGACTCTCCTAGTCACACTGATATCTGAGTTTTCTGATATGCTCCCATTCCCTTCAGCTATCCAGTACATAGCCATGTCACAGAGCTTGGAGGTGGTACATAACTTGGAAACAAAATCATGAGCCTATTCTAGAGAGAGGCCAAAATCAGGAAGAATACAGGAACTTAGGAAGATTGTAGGTGTTGTACATCTATAAGGCAAGCCACAGTCCATTCATAAATTAGGGAGGATGAATGCTGAGAAGCTTTCTACTAGACATAACACATCCATTGATGCATTCTCTTTTCTAATATCTACAACCACAGACACAGTGGGATACACAGACATAGAAACACTCGCCTTGTCAAAGGACTTACTAGACACAGTCCATTCCAAACCAAACAAACTGCCTTTCCTACGTATTCTTAGAACATGAGACAAAACCACAAACTCACACCCATACCCACAAAGATACCTCTTTCCCCCAAGTAGGTATGTGACTATCCAGAGAGTCCTCTGACTGGTGGGCCATTTTTTGTTCCCCCGAAATGGCCTGTCCTGTCTAAGATCTGGTCTACTTGGCCAACTCTGTGAAGTTGTCAGGGCCCAGCAGTGAGCCACTACCTGCGTTCTTAGGAAAGGCCGCTCTTCAGAGCTCTCCTGGCATTTGGCCATACTCACATCAGTATTTACCAAGAAAGACGGACTCTGTCCTTGGTAAGTCTAAACAAGTGAGACCACTGGGACTGAGACTGGGCCTGCCTCTGGGTGCTTGGCTTCCTGGATTCCAAGTTCAGAGAGTTCCATCACCAAGGAAATTAGGTAAGGTCACTTCCTTCAGAAACTGAATGAGGTCACTGCCTTGGCAACCACTTTGTCCTAACAGTTTCTTCAAACGGTCCTTTGAGATGGAGGCTGCCCCTATTTCCTGTGACAATTTCACAAGTTAGAATGTTATATTAACCATAGGCACATGGAACAGCTCTCCACACAGGCCTGGTTTGGTTTATCTTCTCTACATTAAAATGATAGAGGCTGATTCAGACACATCCCTTCGTCCTGACCAGGTTTTTTTTGCCATGTAATAGGACTTTCGCTTTCTCAGGTCCTTCATAGTTCCCTACATATTCTCCAGGGATCATATCTACATGGACCTTTGAGCTTCTCAGCAGGTGAAAGATTCCCTATATTCCTGTATTGTAAGACCAACTCTGTGCCTGCTCTTTTGTAAAGTTAGATTAGGGAACAGTGTATGATTAGGGTTAATAACAGGTTTGATTAGGGTTAGGAATCATTCTGCTGGATGAATAATGGTATTGGTATTCTGTGATATTTAATAATATAGAGGTGAAATATAAGTATGAAAACAGAATTCTAGGTAAGATTTGAAGCCCAGAAGGGCATTGGTCACTTTAGTGGGATACTTACCTTTGAACTATGTTCTGCACAGATGTCTCAAATAAATAGATAAACAATGGCAAAGGACCATGTACCTTGGTTGATTGAATGTCTAAGAGAACATCCAGTCAAAAAGGCATAGTCGATAGGATTAGGAAGATAGTGTTGGTTTAGATAGAAAAGTGAGTATAGGATTTGGACCAAAAGTTCTTTAGCAATAGAGTTTTGGTTAGAGAGTGAATGTAAATGTCAGCACATGTGAAGTGTCGGTCACAGTGATGAACTGGAAAAAATATGTAGGAAAGCAGATATCAATAGAGACATTAGGAAATCAGGCAAAGTATATAGTGAGTGATAGGATTAGACATATTCAACAGGCTTGAGATTGAATATATAATCTTAGGAAGAAACAAATATGTAGTCACCAATAGGATAGACATTTGAGAGCATTAGGCAACCTGGACATGGGTGTTTTTAGTAATCCATGCACACTTTCTCTTTAGGATTTGGTACAAACATAAGTGTGACATTTGCTTTTTTTGTGTCCAGAATATTACACTGATAAAATATATATGTAGATCAGATGACATGAGTATTTCTTCCACCATTTCTAGGAGCAATATATTGAAGACATATAAATTAGTATTGGGGGTACAAATAGGTGCACCCTTTTGCTATGAATATAGAGATAATGCATGACTAAACCATACTGTGAATAAATAGTATCACTGTTTTCAACTTTAAATAATGGATTGAATTGATATCTGAAAATATACAGGAAATTTTATATTTATGTACATACATTCATTCAAACCAGTTATATATCTATTGGTAATATTAGGGTTATAGTTTATCATGAAGTGTGTGTGAGTTTTGCTTCAAAATTGATTATGGAAATCGAAAAAAAATGTGTTTGGAAAGAAGTCTAATGAAAAGACCAATCAAGACACCTGGAGAAATACATGTGTTCAAAAGCAGGAATTGATTGTAAGTGAAACAAATGCCCATAAATTTGTGAATTTGTGGATGAAATATATATCCTATGATGTCCATTATATGAAGAAATATTAAGTACCAGTGTTGAATAAAATTGAACGTCAAAATACACACCTTGTCCCATCGGAATCTACTTGCATTGATGTTAAACTGGGTCAGTTACTGTAGAAATATTAGTTTTTGTATGCACCATTCATTCAACTTAGTGTTCAGTACTAGGATACAAATATGTTTTTCAGGTGGATGGATATTTCTGAGAATAATCTTGTGAAAAGTTGATTATAAATCCAAGTCCATAAACATGAATGAATTTAGGGAATTTAAATAAGACACATATATTTCATAGTTTGAAAAATCTGGAGAGTGTGTATTTGTATATATACACACATATTTATATATACACAAAACACACACAGAGACATTAAAAAGTAGTAATATATATGCCAATCAAAATTCATCAATAAATATATATTATTCACAGATGACAAAACATATATTTTACTGAACATGGATTTATGTATATTGTTGTTCTACCAGGGGACTCAACCATAGGTTGAATTTTCGTTTCCAACAGCATTTAAGAGGAGTGATCTTTTTCAGAATTTGTATCTGCCAAGTCAGCCACCTCACAAAAATGTACCTGTGATACCAGGTAGGATTCTATAAGTGCATGTAAAAATACATGTGATGAATAGGATACAGAGAAAGGGATACAGGAATTCACATATTTGTTAATTTTAAAAACACATGAAGAATTATTTCAATTGAAAATTTACTAGATTTATAACACCTAGCGTTTATCATGCAAAAGGCAAGTCCAACTATACACCATGCCTCCACTGAACTTCTTGTATTTCTATTCTGTTTGCATTATTTTTCTCCATCATCTTAGGATTAGTTGTCAGACTCTAGTAAGGTATGTGAATATTTCTCAGAATAATCTTGTGAAAAGATTATTATAAATCCACATTCATGAATATGAAAAATTTAGGAAGTGTAAAATAAGACACATATATTTCATATTTTGAATAATCTGGAGAGTGTGTGTGTGCGTGTGTGTGTGTGTGTGTATATATATATATATACACACTCATGCACACACACACACACACACACACACACACATATACACAGACATTAAAAAGTAGCACTATATGTCAATTGAAAATCACCAAGAAATATATATCATGCACAGATTCAAATAAATTCATTTTACTGAACATGGATTTATGTATAATGTTGTTCAACTAGGAAGCTCACACATAGGTTGAATTTTCAATTCCAACAGCGTTTAGGAGGAGTGATCCCTTGTCAGAATTTGTATCTGCCAATTCAGCCACCACACAAGAATGAACGTGTGGTAACAGGTAGGATTCTATATGTGCATATAAAAATACAGGTCCTGAATAGGCATTAAAAACATATGGAGAACTATTTCCAAAAAAAAATTGACTGGATTTATAACTCCTACCCTATATTATGCAAAAGGCAAGTCCAACTATACACCATGCCTCCTCTGAACTGCTTGTAGTTCTATTCTTTTTGGGTTATTTTTCTCCAACATATTAGGATTAGTATTCAGAATCTAGTAGAGTATGTGTTAATGTCAGGGATTCAGTATTTTGAATGGAAAATTGGAAAATTTATCCAATGTGTATGCAAATATGTGCTACACAAAAATCTTCCCACTTTCATCCAGAACAATGCCTTGACATTACCTTCACCCCAAGTAAGACACAATTAGAGGAGAAGTGTTAGAAAATCTGTGAATATTTATCTGGAATGGAATATGATAAGGAGTTCACAACCATGGACATGGTAGAGGAGTTTCCAAAAGTAAGGGACAGGGTAAACACTCCACAATAATGGAGCTCTGCTGGCCTAATGACTTCTTGAGAAACTGCCTCTGAGTTTGGGCACTTGAAATATATGTTGTTGTCAGTAGCTTTTGCTTTTTTTCTAGTGAGATGATCAAAGCTGGGTCAGCATCTATGTGACCTAGAGGACATAAATTGTAATATTCCAATGAACATGAGGGAAGAGTGCTGGATTCTCTTTTTGTGGGTATACTGTGGCCACTGGTGGCTAAGTGTCTCCCTGTGTGGACTGTATAGTCATTTATTTCTCTTCCACTCTCCATTGTGTTTCTTGCTCCTGCACTGGGAGTTTGGTATTTGCTTCACCAAATACATGGAGCTCAACTGGGACACAGTGCTGGTGGGAGTTATGTCACGTGTGGTGGGTCAGGTTCTGCAGGAGAATGCACCAACCAGGTTTCTAACCCACATAGTTTACCCCCTTGAACATAGCAAGCTGATTCTGAACATTGCCTTGAAACCTCTCCATATATCAAGATGCCTTTAAATAGAAATTTATGCTGGCTGCACCATGTCAGTCCCAAGCAATTTGGAATCCAATGGTAGATCCTCATTCCCCTACCACAGATGTTTTATCACACATATGCCCACCACTTCTCTAGGCCCACTACTCAGCAGGATCCAACCTATAGGCTTCTCTGTTCTACACCATTTTCAGGAAACCCAGTCAATCAAGGCACTCTCTGGTATACTCATGATCAGCAAGAGGACACCCAAAGTTTCTCCAGTGCCACCAGGTCATTGAAATTTCAAAAATTTAATGGTATTTATATAGCCATTTTTCAAGGATGAAATTGGAGGCACTGTGGATTTCAATTCATTTAGGAACCCTTAAATGGTGAGAAAGCTCATTTCATTGAAAGATCTGGAGAACTCTCACAGGCAAGGGTTCCCAAAGAGTGGCCAAAAGGTCATATGAAGCCAGGCCCATTGAGGTCTACATGTGAGGTCCATGTGTGTTTTGACTCTCAATTATGGTTGCCAAGTCTTTCAGAATAAAATCATGTGATATCCTGGCTGAGATTTCCAGTCTCTGTGGAAAGCGACCCTGATCGCATTTTCCAAGGGCAATTCTCATGCGAGGCCTCCTAAAATCCCAACACAATTCATGGCAACACTTCTCTGAGGTCCGTTCCAGCACTCAGTCTCTAAGGGGAATCACACCAGTGTTCAGGCCCAAGAGGACCCAGGCATCTCTTCCAACCGCCACACAAATGACCGCAATTAAATCAAAACACTCCAACATGGGCCTCATATTCTTCCATATAGACACTCATCATAACCTCTGGCTGAAAGTTTCCATAAGGTGTGCAGCCCAAGACAGTGTCCAAAATAAGCTCTTTTGCCCCTCATTTGCCTAACATCAGGGTGGACTGTACACCCTTCCTTTGAACCAGGAATGATCAAATAGCCCTGCCGTTAATACTGCCCTGCTTCTCCAATTTGAGGCCTACTGACTGTCAGGTATTGATTCTTTCTGTGATTTGGAGTCATGACAAAACCCAAGCCCCTATGGACTATCCACTGTAGGGCTTTGAAGAACTCTTTTGACCCAAAGGATCCCTATTCTCACTTGATGGAAGTCAGGAACTGAAAAGTTCGGACGAACGTCTTAGGAAAAGACCACCAAGAGACTGTCTCATGCCACCCCAAAAGGGTTTATTGTGGGTCCAGCATGCTGGGGCTCAGAGCTCACTTCAGAGGAGCAAAGAACAAAGAGCCCCAGAACAACTTGAGCAGAGTTTATATACATTCTATGGAGAGGGCAGGGTTTTTACATACATCATAGCCTCTTTTAGAAAATCATCTTATACCCCAGCAAAATCAAATAACAACTCTAAAACATGATTAGCACATTCATTGGCGGGAACAGGTCGTGCAGTGGGTGATTGGTCAGCCCTGAGAAGGGGTTAACATTTAAACTGATTGGTTGAAGCCCTGAGATGTATACGTGCAGATCTGCATGGTTTCTGGGAAGGGGTGTTAAGTATCTAGCTGGTCAGGGAAGATTTCAACACACATCTAATAGGAAGATCTGGGAATTGTCTTAAGTGCCACAGGAATTTCAGGTTCTGAGTGGAGCTTGAAAGCTTTACAAAACCTGGTTCTTTACATTTCAATTTCAATATATTTTATTCTTTCATTTCCCACTCCTTTTCTGACTACTTTTAATCTTAAAAGTAATGTTTCATAATTATTCTGGCGTCTCAAATTCTATTTCTGCCTGTGGAGCATATTTCTGTCTGATTAGCATGAGTTTTACCTACCCAATCTGAGCCTGTAATAAGGAAACTATGCGGTTAAGCAAACAAGGTCCCACAGTTAGCAACACCTTAAGGATGATCAGGGGTCAAGCTAAGTCTGATAGGAGTGTAGTTAACCAGGGGAACTGGGTAAACCATGACTCAAACCACCCTTGTTGAATCTCCCTTTCTCTCTGGCGCTATTCAAGTTATTTTCTTAATTTACTCATGGGTTATTTTGCAACTCCAGTAGGGTCAGCATAAAAACAACAGTATTCTCTCAGTGCCGCACAGAGACCCCCTCCCTCATGAAGAGGAAATCTAGTCCTCCCCTGTTCTGTAAAACAAATGCAGAGAGAGAGAAAGGTTAAGGATTCCTGCAGCACTGTGATAGAGGTTTCTAACGTCTTCAAGTCTTGATCTATTGATGTTTCTAATTGGGCCAATTGTTGTGACCCACGGATCATAGCAGCTGTTCCCATACCCACTCCTGCAGGACCTCCTTTCCCCAATAGGATGGATAGAGTAAGGGACAATGGCTCCCGGTGAAATTGGGTTGTTTGTCCCCCAAGTAGACCTTCGAATGATTCTGCATCATGATAGAGCACCCTGGGGAGTATCTGCACCATTACACAATAATTTACAGAGCTGTCAAATACCTGGGCTGAAAAGCAATGAGTTCTGACTGTGTGGAGTTCAGTACCATAAACATTCCTTTAATTAGTTCCCAGGGGGTGGAGTCAGCTGCACTCTGGACTGGGGAAGTAGGCAAAGACGGAAACCGGGAATTATGAGATGGTAGAGGGGTTCTGGTAGATCTAGGCATGGGAGGTTTAGGAGGCTTAATTCCTGGCTTGAGGGGATTGGGCCCTATTGCTGTGGGATTTTCTTTCTTTTTAAGCTGGAGGGTGAACCAGAGACCAAAGTCATAACCGGGGCCATAAATATAGAATTGCATTCCCCACGTATTTCTCATAGGCCATTTTGTTCTGAGGTAGCCCCTTCCTTTGGAAGTGAAAGTTATATTGAGGGGGTAACATAGACTATTCTTTCCACAGCGAGTTTTTGACACAACTTGGCTAGCGGCACATTTCTTGGGATCAATCTAGGTGTCATTTCATCCTACCCAAATCTTGCTGTCTGGGGAGTTTGGGTTCCACCATGCAGCTTCCGTTTGTTCACAACCCCAAGATCTAAAATAAAAGTTACTGGGTCCTCCACAGGTTTGGGCCTGTTTGCGACTTTGGAAATCTGCTGGGCACACATAATAGTCTTGACTGGCTAGTTTACACATGAGCTTGGGGAGATGACATCCATAATTCATGGGGTAAAGTGGTCTATGTTGCCCTGGTTTGCATTTGAGTGGGATCTGTGTGGGGTCCTCTATGTCAGGGAGATCCCAGTCAGAGAGGCCTATGGGAAGCTGACAAATGTCCGGGGGGAGAGATGGCCACCAATTCCATAAGGGGGCTGTATGTGAAATACACCACCCTACTTGCCCAGTAGGATTTATAACTTGCCATCGTTGCTGAACAGGCTGATGGGGATTAGGACTGCTGATGGTCAGGGGAAGAATCCATAGCCCTACCCACATGACGGACACGCAACTTGAGATGGTTACCAGTCTGTTTCAGTTTCCAGCCGGAGTCTGTACAGGGTGCAGGCATGAGATGGGTGGTATGGATCTATGAAGTGATCTCATCCACTTTCACCACTGTGGGTGTTATAAGCAGCACCTGGTATGGTCCTTTCCAGCGGGGTTCCAGGGATGACACCTGATGCCATCTCACGTAGATGAACTCTCCCACTTGATATCGATGTGGGGTTCCCTCATCTCCTGGCTGATTAGCAGAGGCCAACTGTTTCCACAGGTATCGCTGGGTGCTGGTTTTGTTCAAGGGCTTTAAGTCTGTCAAGCAAAGGGGTGTGAAAGGAATCATTAAGTCTCCTAGTTGGGGTTAGGTCCCTTACTGAAGGAGGGGCACCATAGAGAATTTCATAAGGGGTGAGGTTACACAAAGAGGAAGATTTGGTATTTCTTGCACAAAACAGTGCATAACTTAGGAACAGAGTCCAATTTTTCATGCCAGTCTCCAAGCTTAATTTCGTTAAGGTCTCTATGATGGTTCTATTCATCCTTTCTACCTGTCCTGAGCTCTGGGGTCTATAAGCACAATGTAACTTCCAATTAATCCCCAGGGTCCTGGCAAATCCCTGTCTTACCTGGGCCATGAATACCGGTCACTTATCCGACCCTATTACCTTAGGCAGGCTGAACCTTGGAAAATGTCTTCTAGGATCTTTTTGACCACCAGCTGAGCCGTTTCCTTCTTCATGGGGAAGGCTTTGACCCATCCTGAAAAAGTATCTACAAAGACTAGGAGACATTTAAGTCCAATCCTTGCTGGCTTTATTTCAGCAAAGCTCACTTCCCAGAATTGTCCTGGTCTGATTCCTCATAAGTGCTTCCCTGAAGTAAGCTTCGATGGGTAAGTATTAACTAATTGGCCAACTTGACAAGCTGTAGTCACCTGCGCAGTTATTTCTTTCCTCTGTGAGTCAGTCAATAATAATTCCTTCCTTTGGTCCTTTAAGAGTGCCTTTAACTTCTTAGAGTCTAAGTGGGTGAGCTGGTGTATGTCTTTGAGATAAAGGTGGGCTTTTGAAAATTGTGTACTTGGCTCTGTAGGTTCCCAGAGTTCTGTATCTGTCTCCTCAGATGATAAGTTGCCTGAATGTTCTGGTGCGGCCAAGTCTCCTGATTGTTGTTCCCCCCGGTGTGGAAAAAGTGAACAGAGGCACTCCGTTTAGGGCTGCCAATTAGCTTCCTCATCTGCCCTTCTGTTTCCAACCGCCACGGGGTCGTTTCCCTTCTGGTGCCCTGGACAGTGCACTATGCCTAGGTCCATAGGGCCCTGCACTGCTGAGAGAAGGTGGAGGATCATATCTTTGTTCTTTATTTCTTTATTTCTTTCCCAGCGGAGGTTAATAGCTGCCTTTGCTGGTAAATAGCCCCGTGCACATTTGCAGTGGCAAATGCATAGCGGCTATCAGTGTATATGGTGGCCCTTTTGCCTGTTGCTAGTACCAATGCTTTCGTAAGGGCAATCAGTTCTGCCTTTTGGACTGATGTCTCTTCTGTGAGACCAGAGAAACAGATGACATTAGTTTTGCTAACTACTGCTGCTCCAGCCCACCACGTACCATCTTGGAGGAAGCTGCTCTCGTTCGTAAACCATACGACTTCAGGGTGAGGCAGTGGCTGGATCCTTCAAGTCTCGTCCTATACTGGTTTCTCTGCCTCTTTTTGGGGCACTCTTTGTCCAAGTTTTCTTTTTCTTTACAGTAGGCACATTGATCTGAGGCCAGGGGCAGCCTTTGGCATGGGCCCATGTATCCCTTCATGTCTCCGTGCTTTTTAACTTCTGGTCTATTTGCTGCTCTGACCAAAACCTTAGCCAATGATTTAGTCTGCCTTTTGCTCCTTTCATCCTCCTTTTGTTCCCTTTCCTTCTCTCTCATCTGTTCCCATTCCTCCTCAGTTTCTCTCTTATAATATACTTTCTCAGTTTCTCTGACTAAATCTCTTAAGGTCATATCTTGTAATCCATCTAGACGTTGTAACTTTCTCTTAATATCTAGGGCAGCCTGCTGGATAAAGGCCATTGCAACAGAGGTTTTTTTGTCCTCTGCCTGAGGATCAAAAGGAGTATATTTTCTATTTGCTTCCATAATTCTCTCCAGAATCATAGAGGGAGACTCATTAGGACCTTGGATTATCTCTCTTACCATGGCCAAATTAGTCGGCCCTCTGGCGGCCACTCGGAGCCCCGCTATTAGAGCCCGGTGATAAGTGGACAAATGCTACCAACCTTCAAAGGTGTTGGGGTCCCAGTTTTGTCGGTTCATGGGCCCATAAGGACGAAGAGGGAGCATCACAGTGGCTTCTGAGTTTTCTATTTTCCGTAGCTGGCGGGTTTCTTCAGGTGGCCCAGCTTCCACCAGCAAAGGAGGGGCTGCTGCTGCTGTGGAGAAGTCCCTTGGAGGGCTTGGGTCTGGCCCAATTGCCTCTAGTGGCGGAGAGGCTGAGTCAGTGGTGGGAGAATCATCTGGAATGTGTTGGCGGTTGGGGAGCGAGGGTAGAGGATAAGGAGGGGGAGGATTGTCCAGTCTTGTGACTCAGGAAGAATGGGGGGAAGATGGGGAGGGAACGGAAGGTTTGAATGATAGGATCCTGGGGAAGGGGTATATGGCTGTTGATCTGGGTGGCCACGTGGTCCCGGCTGAAAGACAATATCTCTGACTTTTCGGATTAGAGGGAAGTAGAAGGATCCTTCTGCGGGCCACCCGACTTTGAGAATGGGCCATTCTGAAGCACAGAGAGTCTGCCAGGTCTGACATTTAACTGAAAAATAATGATTCTGGGCCCTTGAGCGGACATCAGTCCAATGATCAAGGGTCAGCGACAGAAGCAAGAAAGTGCTTTGTCCCATAATGGGAGTTACTCAAAAAGAGACAGTGAAGACACAAACGCAACACAAAGACAAACAGTAAACGTTTAACATGGGTCCAAGACAAATATTAGAACTCAGTAACTGGCAAAACCTGATGGGTTAGACAATAAAGACAGACAGTAAACTCAACATGAGTTCGGGACAATGAACAAAACTGTGTAGCCAGCAAAACCTGATGGGCTGGCAAACCGAATCCTGAAGCAAAATATAACCGAGTTGAGGAAACTAATATTCCTTGATTTCCCTCATCCTCTGGAGTGTCCCCCAGGGACGTGGCCAGTAGCTCTGTGACACGTCTGCCAGCCACCGTCAGAGAGAGCTAATGCTCTTCACCGACAGCCACTTTGCCAAGCCCTCACCTGAAACCCGAAACCAGAAAGAGGCGCCTTTCTTACCCTGAGAGGAGTCCCTTGGGGTCTTTCGTCCGCTGCGCTGGATATCTCACCTGGGGCCTCCAGATGAAAAGGTGGGGCGAACATCGGAGGAAAAGACCACCAACAGGCTTTCTCATGCAACACCAAAGGGTTTATTGGGGGTATAGCGTGCTGGAGCTCAGGGCTCACTTCAGAGGAGCAAAGAACAAAGAGCCCTAAGAACCACTCGAGCGGAGTTTATATACATTCTTTAGAGAGGGTAGGGACTTTACACACATCATAGCCTCCTTTAGCAAATCATCATATTCCACGGGAAAATCAAATAACAACTCTAAAACATGATTAGCACATTCATTGGCGGGAACAGGTTGGGCAGGGGGTGATTGGTCAGCCCTAAGAAGGGGTATACATTTAAATTGATTGGTGGATGCACTGTGATGTATACGTGGTGAGCTGCATGGTTTCTGGGGAGGGGCTGTTAAGTAACTAGGTCCTCAGGGAAGATTTCAACACACATCTAAAGTGCAAATCCGGGAATTGTCTTAACTGCCACAGGAATTTCAGGTGCTGAGTGCAGCTTGGAAACTTTACAAAACCTGGTTCTTTACATTTCAATTTCAATTTCTTTTATTCTTTCAGAACCTTACAGAGGAAGGTGAGAGAGTTCATCGACAATTACTGCTATTTTGGCTATATTGGTTTTGGATGCACACATGGGATCTTTCTTTAGATCCATCTGGTGCTGATAATCTAAGCCATAGCCTCAAACAGGGCCAAGAGGCTGATTAAAACATATCCATTTCCAAAGCAATTACTACTCTGAAGTCAGTTACAGAACTCAGTCTCTTAGGAGAATCACGCCAGTGTTAAAGCCCAGGTGAACACAGTCATCTCATCCAAAAGCCGCACAAGTTACCACAATTAAAATCAAAACAATCCCACATGGCCCTCATCTACATCCATATAGTCACTCATCATAACCTCTGGCTGGAGGTTTCCTTAAATGGCACAGCCCAATAGAGTGTCCATAATAAGCTCCCTTCCCCTCATTTGCCTAAATTCAGGGTGGCCTGGACACCCTTCCTGTGAACCAGGATTGATCACATAGTTCTGCCATTAATACTGCTCTGTTTCTGCAATTTGAGGCCTACTGACTGTCAGGTATAGATTCCTTATGTGATTTGGAGTCATTATTAAACCCAAGCACCTTTGCAGGTATTGGAAGAACTCATTTGACCCAAAAAATCCCAATACTCCCTTGATGGAGGTCAAGAACCAAACAGAGGAAGGCAAGAGACTTCATCCACAATGACTGATTTTTTGCCATTTTGGTTTTGGATGCACACATTGGATCTTTCTTTAGATCCATCCGATACTGATAATCTAAGCCACAGCCTCACACAGGGGCAAGAGGCTGATTCAGAGACATTCCTTTCCAAAGTAATTAAGCAAAGAGCCACAGGTGATGCCCATTCATTTCCATTTTAAAACTGTTTTCTTCAGGCTTCACAAAGGGTGGCCTGAGGCAAAGACCATCCTGACATTCAGGGCAACAGAACAATAGGTAAGCAAAAGGGCCAAAGCAGGGTTTCTCCACTGAGACTTTCCTGGTCACACTGATATCTGAGTTTTCTGAGATGCTTGCCATTCCCTTCAGCTATGGATTACATGGCCATGTCACAGAGTTTGGAGGTGGTACATATTTCGGACACAAAACCATGAGCCTATTCTGGAGAGTGGCCAGAATTCAGGAAGAAAACAGGAACTTAGGAAGACAGTACATGTTGTCCATCGATAAGGCAACCTGAAATCCATTTCTATAATGGGTAGGATAAATGCTGGGAAGCTTTCTACTAGACAGGACACATCCATTGATTCATTCTCTTTTCTAATGTCTACAACCACGGACACAGTGGGATACACAGACATAGAAACACTCGCCTTGTCAAAAGACTTTCTAGAAACATTCCACTCCAAACCAAGCAAGCCGCCTTCCTACCTATTCTCAGAATATAAGACAAAACCACAAACTCACACACACACTGAAAAAGGCACCTCCTTCCCCAAAGTAAGTCTGTGACTATCCAGAGTGTCCTCTGAATGGTGGGCTATACTATGTTCCCCAGAAATGGCCTGTCCTTTCTCAGATCTGGTCTCCTTGGCCAACTCTGTGAAATATCAGGAGCCTGTGGTGAGCCACTTCTTGCTTTCTCTGCAAAGGCCAGTCTTCAAACTTTCCTGGCATTTGGCCATCCTCCCATCAGTAGGTACCAAGAAAGACTGACTCTGTCCTTGGTAAATTTAAACAAGTGATCCCACTGTACTGGGAATTGGACTGGTTCTGGATGCCTGACTTCCTGGATCCCAAGTTCACAGAGTTCCATCACCAAGGAAGTGAGGTGAGGTCACTTCCTTCAGAAACTGAATGAGGTGACTGCCTTAGCAACCACTTTTTCCGAACAGTTGCTTCCATACTTCCTCTGACACTTTCACAAGTTAGATAGGTATCTCAACCATAGGAACCCAGGAACAGCTCTCCACAAAGGCCTTGGTTGGTCCATCTTTTCTACATTAAGGACAGAGGGTGAATGAGACACAACCCTTCATCCTTACCAGGTTGTTTTTCATGGAATATGACTTTTGCTCTCTCACGTCCTTCATAGTTGCCTACATGTTCTCCAGGGATCATTTCTGCATGGACCTTTGAGGTTTTCAGCAGGTGGAAGATCCACTACATTCCTGTATTGTAAGACCAACTCTGTCCCTGCTGTTCTGTAATGTTAGATTGAGGGAACAGTGTATGGTTAGGGTTAATAACATGTGTGATTTGGGTTAGGAATTATTCTGCTGGATGAATAATGGTATTGGGAACCTGCGATATGTATGAGAATATATAGGTGAAATATATGTATGAAAACAGAAATATAGGTAAGATTTGAAGCCCAAAAGAGCATTGGGCCCTTGATTGGAATACTTAGCTTTGAATTAGGTTGTGCACAGATGTGTCAGATTAATCAATATACAATGGCATAGGACCTTGTACCTTCGATGATTGAATGTCGAAGAGAACATCCAGTCAAAAAGGGATAGTCGGAAGTGAAAGGTTAATAAAATAGGTATTTGTCACTTCCTGGGAAGAATTTTGTGTTTATTCCGAGCATAATGTAGTTGTAAAAAAAAAAATGATTAAATTAAAAAGACACCTTGAAGAGCGTCAATGAGAGAGTGAGAGGACCAAAAAAAGTGGTTTGAGTCTTGGTTCACCTAGTCCCCCTGTTTGACTACTTTTTTATCAACCCTGGCCTGTCTGATAATAATCTCCATATTATTGCTAACTATAAAACCCTGTTTGCTCAACCGTGTAATTTCTTTTCTCTAAGCTCAAATTGGACAAGTTAAACTTATGGTAATACCCCACTAGCAGACATAGAATGTGACACCCCCCAATGATCACTTTTATGATTAAAAGTAGCTAGAAGAAGAAGTGGGGAATGAAAGATTAATAAAATATGTACTTGTCACTTTTTTTTCTGTATGCTTAACAAAACACTGTTGAAATCTTGAGAACTGTTTGCTAATCTTGTTCCCAGAATGTCCTGTCCCCAAATGCCAAACTGCAGAATGTACTCCCTCACCCGGTTGAATGCAAACCGCCCACTCTCCCTCACCCATCAATAAACTTCGCTCCCTGCCCTCCCCAAAGAAAGTATATAAGCTCTGCTTAAGCTCTTCTCAGGGCTCTCTGCTCTATTCAAGTGAGCTCGGACCCCCTGTATGCTGACCCCCTATAAACCCTTTGCTGTTGCATGAGATAGTCTTTTGGTGGTCTCTTCCTCCGAAGCTCGCCCAATGTTTACTTTGATGATTGGGTGTAGAAAAGAACATTCAGTCAAAAAGGGATAGTCGGTAGGATTAGGAAGATAGTTGTTAGGTTTAGGAAGAAGAGTGAGTATAGGTTTTGGAAAAAAATATTCTTTATCAATAGGGTTTTGTTTAGAGTGTGAATGTAAATGTTAGCCCATGTGAAGAGTCAGTCAAAATAGTGAACCGGAGAAAATATGTAGGAAAACAGATATCAATAGAGATATTACGAAATAAGGCAAAGTATAAAGTGGGTGATAGGATTAGACATTTTCAATAGGGTTGAATTTGAATATATGATCTTAGGAGAAACCAATATGTAGTCACTAATTGGATTGATATTTGAGAGCATTAGGCAACCTGGACATGGCTGTGTTTAGTAATCCATGTTCATTTTCAATTTAGGCTTTGGTACAATAATAAGTGTGAACCTTGCATTTTGTGTCCAGAATATTACTGTGATAAAATGTATATGTAGATCAGGTGACATGAGTAATTTTTCCATCATTTCTGTGAGCAATATTTTGAAGATTAATAAGTTAGTATTGGGGGTACAAAGACGTGTACCTTGTGTCTATGAATATAGAGCTAATGCATGAATAGACCATACTGTTAATAAATAATATAACTGGTTCCACTTTATATAATGCATTGGATTCGTATCTTAAAATATATAAGAAATCTTATATTGATATACATACATTCATTCCAACTAGTTATACATCTAATGGTAAAATTAAGGTTATGGTTTATCATGAAAAGTGTGTGAGTTTTGCTTCAAAAGTGATTATGGAAATCAAAAATAATGTGTTTGGAAAGAAGTCTCATGAAAAGACCAGTCAAGAACCATGAAAAAATACATGTGTTCTGAAGCAGGAAGTGATTGAAAGTGAAACAAATGCCTCTAAATTCGCGAACTTGTGGATGAAATATATATCCTATTATGTGCATAAACTGAAGAAATAGTAATGTACCAGTTTTGAATAAAAATGAACGTCAAAATACACATCATGTCCCATAGGAATCAATTTGCATTGATGTTAACCAGGGTCAGTTACTGTATTAATTTTAGGATTTGTAGGCACCATTCACTGAAGATAGTTTTCAGTACTAGGAAACAAATACGTATTTCAGGTGGATGAATATTTCTAACGATAATCTTGTGAAAAGTTGATTATAAATTCACATATATGAATATGAATGAATTTAGGAAATGTATAATAAGACACATGTATTTCATATTTTGAAAAATCTGGAAAGTTTGTATATATATATATATATATATATATATATATATATATATATATATATATATACACATATATATATATATACACACACACATGCACACAGACATTAAAAAGTAGCAATATATATGCCAATTGAAATTCACCATGAAATATATATCATCCACAGTTTCAAAAATATTCATTTTACTGAACATGGATTTATGTATAATGTTGTTAAACTAGGAAGCTCACAGAGAGTTCGAATTTTAACTTCCAACAGCATTTAGGAGAAGTGATCTCTTCTCACAATGTGTATCTGCCAAGTCAACCACTTCACAAGAATGTATGTGTTGTACCTTCTGGGATTCTATATGTGCATAAAAAAATACATGTGCAAATAGGCTACAGAGAAAGGGAGACAGGAATTCACATATTTGTTAACTTTAAAAACACATGGAGAACAATTTCAACAAAAGTTGACTAGATTTATAACTCCTACACTACATAATGCAAAAGGCAAATTCAACTATACACCATGCTGTAGTAAGCCATTGTTGTAAATTGTGGCCGCCATTAGAAGATGGCGCCGGCTTCCACTGTGGCCTGTGATAAATCAAATTCCTTTGTGGAGAGTTGGCACGATATCTCTTGCCACCCTATAAGAAAGATTCACGCGGCGGCTTAAGATTGGTACGTGGGGGGCTTTATTAGGCTGTGCTTGGGCCCTCGGTGGGAGGGAGAAAGAAGAAAGAAAGGGAGTCACTAAAAGAGACTTAAATCAAGGCCTGAATAAACTGCTGAAAGAAGATTCCTGAGTTGCCTCTTCCTTGCGGGCAAGGGGTCGCGACAAGTGGTGCCGAGAGACCCGGGAACCAGAACTTTCAGCAGTCAGGGGTGGTGCACCAATTAGTCCCCAGGTAAGGTGGGACCCGCAGGTAAAGCGGAAGATCAGTCCTAGATAAGTAGGACCCGCATCAAAGCGGAGATTAGTCCCAGGTTAATTGGGACCTGCGATTAAAGCAGAGATTAGTCCCAGGTTAATTGGGACCCCGGTTAAAGCGGAGATTAGTCCTAGGTAATTTAGGACCCGCTGTCAAGGCGGCAGCTCCTCTGTAAAGCCAGAGAGAGCATTAAATCTTATTGCAGCTGCACTGTGTACTTTTGCTCTTACTTTCACTCTTGTTTGTTGTGTGTCTTTTGTTGTGTCATGGGTGCCGTATCTTCAAGTCCGCTTCTCCTGGCCCTAGATAACCTGTTACATTCCAAGAGCCTAAAAGTGAAACGTAGTACTTTACAGAGATTTTTACAGAAGACAGATATTGCTGCATCGTGGTTTCCGTTCTGGGGCAGCTTTACTCTGCCTAGCTGGGATAAGTTAGGCACAGACCTTGACTTTGCTTCTGAGCAGGGCATATTAGAGGGTGGGGTGATACCCCTTTGGAAGATGATTCGTAGTTGCCTCACAGATAGCAGATGTCAGGAAGCACTTACTAAAGGACAAGAAGTTTTACAGCAGTTACATGAAGAAAGATCAGAAATGGCAGGCAGTGAGGTATTTCAGGAGGGTGGGAGTGTGCAGAGCGAGAAACAGGGGAGGAAACAATTATCTCCGGCAGGCAGTGACGTATTTCAGGAGGATGGCAGTGTGCGGAGCGAGAAACAGGGGAGGAGGAGATTGTCTCTGGCACGGAGTGAAATATTTCAGGAGGAGGGGAATGTGCAGAGCGAGAAACGGGGGAGGAAACGCTTGTATCCAGATCTTAGTACACTGCGCACACTCCCATGCAAAAGTGGGTCAGAAGAGGAGGAGGATGAGAAGGAGGAGCTCAGGAGACTGTCTCGGCAGCTAGGGAGTTTAACTATGGGAGAAGGGAACAAAAATAAACAGGAGCTCAGAAGAAGAAAAAAAAAAAAAAAAATCCTCCGGACCCGCCGCCGTACGGTGGGGGTGTTTCGAGGAGAGCTTTCCATGCCCAAACATAGAGGGGGCTGTTAACATTTTTACTGATGGTTCCAAGTCTGGAATGGGAGCCTACGTAATTAATGACTCTCCCCCTATCCAGCATCAATTTGCTCCTGGAAATCCACAATGGGTAGAACTACAAATTGTTATTGAAGTTTTTAAACAGTGTTCTTTTCCTTTTAATCTTATTTCGGACTCCAGTTATGTGGTACAAGCACTAAAAGTCCTGGAGGCCGTGGGAACTATTAGTGATGCCCACAATGTGTCTGTTTACTTTACTCAGCTTCAACAGCTTATCTCTAACCGCACTGCTTCTTTTTATCCAATGCACATCAGGGCTCACACCTCTCTTCCTGGTCCGTTATCCCAAGGTAATGCCTGTGCGGACTTAGCCACTAGAAGTCAATTGATATGCTTGGCTTCCTCCTTAGAGGGGGCTAAGTTGTTTCACCAAAACTTCCATGTTAATGCATTAACGTTGCGCAGGCGTTTTTCCATTTCAAGAGCGGATGCTCGACAGATAGTATTGCAATGTCCCCATTGTGTCACATTTCTTCATCCCCCTAATTATGGAGTAAACCCACGGGGATTAAAGCCATTGGTTGTTTGGCAAATGGATGTGACACATATACCTGACTTTGGTAACCTTAAGTATGTGCATGTTTCCGTTGATACGTGCTCTGGAATTATCCATGCTTCTGCTTTATCGGGAGAAAAGGCACGTAATGTCATTACTCACTGTTTAGAGGCATGGGCAGCATGGGGTGCACCTGCATCCCTTAAGACTGATAATGGACCTGCTTATACTGGCAGACAATTTACAGCTTTTTGTTCTACTATGGGAGTGCAACTTACTCATGGTTTGCCTTATAATCCTCAAGGACAAGGCATTGTTGAGCGTGCTCATCGCACCTTAAAGGAAACTTTACAAAAACAAAAAGGGGGAATAGGAGCTGAACACACTCCTAAAGAACGCCTGTCCTTAGCTCTCTTTACCATTAATTTTTTGAATTTGGATATTCATGGTCGCTCTGCGGCCGATAGACATGTGTCCCCTCAGCCCTCTGTGATTGGCTATGTTAAGTGGAAGGATGTTCTTACGGGCCAATGGAACGGCCCTGACCCCGTGCTGACATGGGCACGAGGATCTGTATGTGTTTTTCCCCAGGATCGTACGGAACCGTTGTGGGTCCCTGAACGCTTGACAAGAAGAGTCTCGACATCAACTGACCAGCAACAAGAGATACCACAACAATCCTGTGATGAGGATCTTCATTCTGCTAAGTGCTCTGGCTCTGGTGCTGGTGCCGATGGCACAGGCGACACCAATGCAGTGGTGGGCAGTGGCACGGGCATGGCCAATGCCGATGCCGGTTCATGGTAATTCTAATGTCCTCCCCACTCTTTTTTCTACCTCATGTGAGATGTCTGCTCCCTGTGCCTCTCCTAGAGGGGACATGGAGAGAATTTTTAATCAATCTCAAGTTAATCTTACAGGAGTTTTTTGTTTCAGCCTTAAAAACGCTAATTGCATTAGCCTTAAGACCAAAAATTTGACTAACTGGGAGGAACCATTGCGGTCCAATCAGGTCTCAGGAAGCATTATCAGTGCTGTATTGAGCAAAGTAGCTTCGGGGAAGCAATCAGGCTCAGGGACCCCCGCAAACAGCAGCTCTGCTCTTAACATAACTACCTGGGCTATTATCTCCGAGGTACTAATCCCAGTGCCTCCTTCTTCTAGTAGTATTTATAAGGCCACTCATTTTAAGGCCTCTCCTTACTGTTCCCCTAATCTTGGTTTCCCCCCAACATTTACGCCTTGTCAGGATCATTCTTGGGAGAAACATCAAGTTGCTAAAGGTTTCTCCCTTTCCCCCTCTCTTAAGAGGTATGTTTATAACTTTAACAATAGTGCCAGCTCCTCTACAGGAGTAGGTTGGTCCTGGTTTCAATGGCTGATTTCTAATAAAAAGGGGGCTTCAGCCGATATTTCTGCATTGGCTCAGTTGCTAGGAGCCAAAAGTTGGCTGGCTAATATTTCTGGTACTGTTAGGGAAAGTGAACAAGGTAATAGACTTACATCTGTTTCATTCAACTCTCTGTTGTATAATGCCGCATTGCCTCCTGCAATGGTCTGTGTCCAATCCCCTTTCTTATTCCTTTTGGCTGAGGCCACCTCATCGGAGATGCTGGATTGTTCTCATACTACCTGTCTCTTATCTGAGTGTTGGAATGGTTCCTGGACTATAGCAGTGGTTATGAAAATTCCAACTTTCGTCCCAATCCCGGTCACTGCGGATCCTGATAAATTCCCTATTGTTGAGCTACTTAGAGTCCGCAGAGATTTTGGGATCACAGCGGCTATAGTGACAGCCGTAGCGATATCTGCTGCTGCAGCGGTTACAGCCGGAATGGCTATGGCCAATCAAGTACAAACTGCTGCCACCATTAATCAAGTTGTCCAACAAACTTCCACTATACTTGAATCCCAAAATACAATTAATCAACATATTTTGTCAGGGATTTTAGCTGCCAACCAAAGAATAGATTTACTCCAAGCTCAGGTAGAAGAATTGGCTGACTTAGTACTTTTGGGTTGTGTTGACCAACGTGCACATTTATGCATAACCTCTGTCAGATTTAATGATTCCAGGAATGCTTCCCGCATCATTGGCGAATATTTGGCTGGAAATTGGTCCATGGAAGCGGAAGACATGATCCAGTCTCAACTAACCCAGATAGCTGTCTTGAATAACACCCGTGTTGATCCCGTGACTTTGGGTCAATTCACCGATTGGATATCTTCTGCTTTTTCCTTTTTTAAAGAGTGGGTGGGGGTAGGCATTTTTGGTGCAATGTGTTGCTTCGGTATGTTTCTCTGTTTGTGGTTTCTCTGTCGCCTCAAGGCCCGCAATGCTCACGATAAAGCTATGATCATCCAAGCTCTTGCAGCTTTAGAAAATGGCAATTCACCTCAAGTCTGGCTTGCGCAGCTTAAACAGTAAATCTTTGACATGGTCGTTGCACCCCAAGTTGTTATAACATTGCACTGGGATCGACATGTCTTTCCTCGTTATTCTCTTAGTGTTGGAAAGCCCTTGCACTCTGCCGGTCTTGCTGCCATTGCACGCAGGTGGGTTTCCACACTAATACTTCTCTATCGCCTTAAAGTCCGTGCCTTTCTTTCAGGGTGCTGTCAACTCGTTTGTCGTTGTGTACAGCCACAGAACAGCCTCAGCTGTCCCCCTTCGTCCACCTTCATCACGATGCAGGATGCGAGGCAAAGCACTGCACTTGAGTGATCCTTCAACGGACCTCAAGGAAAGCATGTCCTATTGCATGCGGGTTTGACGTCCACACCCCCGCCCTACGAAAAAAGGCGTCGGCTGATATGGGGTCAGGTCTGGGGAAGGGCCCTCCTTAGGACTGAACCATACATTGCAGCCACTTCTGCACAGTAGGATAGGACCTCTACTTTCGCCTGCATTGTTTTATAAATTAGAAGGGGGAACTGTAGTAAGCCATTGTTGTAAATTGTGGCCGCCATTAGAAGATGGCGCCGGCTTCCACTGTGGCCTGTGATAAATCAAATTCCTTTGTGGAGAGTTGGCACGATATCTCTTGCCACCCTATAAGAAAGATCCACGCGGCGGCTTAAGATTGGTACGTGGGGGGCTTTATTAGGCTGTGCTTGGGCCCTCGGTGGGAGGGAGAAAGAAGAAAGAAAGGGAGTCACTAAAAGAGACTTAAATCAAGGCCTGAATAAACTGCTGAAAGAAGATTCCTGAGTTGCGTCTTCCTTGCGGGCAAGGGGTCGCGACACCATGCCTCCTCTGAACTGCTTGTATTTCTATTCTGTTTGGATTATTATTCTCCATCATATTAGGATAAGTAGTCAGAGTCTAGTAGGCTATGGGTTAGTGTCAGAGATTCAGTATTTCGAATGGAAAATTGGAAAAGGTATCCAATGTGTATGTAATTATGTGCTATGAAAAATCTTCCCACTCTTATCCAGAACAATGCCTTGACATTACCTTTGCCCCAAGTAAGACACAATTACAGGAGAAGAGTTCGAAAATCTGTGTATATATATATATATATATATATATATATATATATATATATATATATATATGGAATGCAATATGCTCAGTTGTTCACAAACTTGGAGGTGGTAGATGAGTTTACAAAAGTAACGAACAGGGTAAACCCTCCACAAAAATGGAGCTTTGCTGGCCTAAAGACTTCTTGAGAAACTGCCTCTGAGGTTGGGAACTTGAAATATATGTTGTTGTCAGGAGCTTAATCTTCATTTGTGGTGAGACAATTAAAGCTGGATCTGCATCTATGTGACCTGAAGGATCTTGTTTCTTATTTTCCAATGAACATGAGACAGCAGTGCTGAATTCTCTCTTTGTAGGTAAACTGTGGCCACTGGGGGCTATGTGTCTCCCTGTGAGGACTCTGAAACCATTTGGTCATCCTCCAATTTTCGTGGTGTTTCTTGCTGCTGCACTGGGAGTTTGGTATTTGCTTCGTGAAATACAAAGATTTCAACTGGGACACAGTGCTAGAGGGAGTTCTGTCATGTGTGGTGTGTCAGGGTCTGCAAGAGAATGCACCAACCAGGCCTTTATCCCACATAGCTTGGCCCCTTGACCATAGCAACCTGATTCTGAACATTGCCCTGAAAACTCTCCATATAACAAGATGCATTTACATATAAGGGTCTGCTGGCTACACTATGTCAGTCACAAGCTATTTGCAAGCCAATGGCAGGTCCACATGACTCCACCACAGATGTTTTATCACACACCTGCACACCACTACTCTAGGCCCACTACTCAGGAGGCTCCAACTTACTGGCATCACTGTTCTTCAACATTTTCATGAAACCCAGTCAATCAAGGCACTGTATTGTATACTCATGATCAGCAACAGGACATCCAAAGTTTCTCCAGTGCCACCTGGTCATGGGAATTTCAAAAATTTGATGGTATTCATCTAGCCATTTTTCAAGGATGAAGTTGGAGGCACTGTGGGTTTCAATTCATTCAGGAACCACTAAATGGTGAGGAAGTTCATTTCAATGAATTCTCTGGACAACACTCACAGGAAAGGCTTCCCAAAGAGTGGCCAAAAGGTCACATGAAGCCAGGCCCATTGAACTGTACAATGTGAGGTCCATGTGTGTTTTGACTCTCAACTATGGCTGCCATGTTTTTCATAATAAAATCATGTGATATCCTGGCTGAGATTCCCAGTGCTCTGTGGAAAACCAACCTGGGACTAGATTTCAGATTCCAAGCGTGAATCTCATGCGTGGCCTCCTAAAATCCCAACTCAATTCATGGCAATACTACTCTGAGGTCAGTTCCAGAACTCAGTCTATAAGGGGAATCACCCAAGAGTGAAGCCCTGGTGGACCGAGTCATCTCTTCCAACTGCCACAAAAATGACCACAATTATAACCAAAACACTCCCACATGGCCCTCATTTTCTTCCATATAGACATCCATCATAACTTCTGGCAAGAGGTTTCCATAAGTGGCGCAGCTCAAGACAGTGTCCAATATAAGCTTCCTTGTCCCTCATTTGCCTAAAGTAAGTGTGGCCTGGACACTCTTCCTGTCAACCAGGAGTGATCAAATAGTCCTGCCATTAATACTGCTCTGCTTCTACTATTTGAGGCCTACTGACTGTCAGGTATAGATTCTTTATGTGTTTTGTAGTCATGAGAAAACACTACCACACCTGCAGGGCTTTGAAGAACTCATTTTACCCAAGGGTCCATAATCACACTTGATGGAGGTCAGGAACCTAACAGAGGAAGGTGAGAGACTTCATCCACAATTACTGATCTTTTTGAATTTTGGTTATGGATGCACACATGGGATCTTTCTTTAGATCCATCAGGTGCTGACAATCTAAGCCCCAGCTTCACCGAGAGCCAAGAGGCTGATTCAGACACATCCATTTCCAAAGAAATTAAGCAAAGAGCCACAGGTGATGCCCACTCATTTCCATTTGAATACTGTTTTCTTCAGGCTTCACAAAAAGGTGGCCTGAGCCAAAGACTTTCCTTACATTTAGGGCAACAGAAAAATAGGTAAGCAAATGACCCAAAGCAGGGTTTCTCCACTGAGACTTTCCTGGTCACAATGATATCTGAGTTTTCTGACATGCTCCCCTTTCCTTCAGCTCTCCAGTACATGGCCATGTGACAGAGCTTGGAGGTGCCAAATAGCTTGGACACAAAACTCTGAGCCTATTCTGGAGAGTGTCCAGAATTCAGGAAGAAAACAGGAACTTAGAAAGATAGTAGGTTTTGCCCATTGATAAGGCTAGCCACAATCCATTCATAAATTGGCAGTATGAATGCTGGGAAGCTTTCTACTAGACAGAACACATCCATGATGCATTCTTTTTCTAATACCAAGACCACAAACAGAGTGGGATACACAGTAATAGAAACACTCACCTTGTCAGAGGACATACTAGATAAAGTCCTCTCCAAACCAAACAAGTCGCCTTTCCTACATATTCTCAAACTCACACCCACACTCAAAAAGGCACCACCTTCCCCAAAGTAGGTCTGTGACTATCCGGAGTGTCCTATGATGGGTGGGATATACTATATTTCCACGAAATGCACTGTGCTGTCTCAGTTCTGGTCTCCTTGGCCAACTCTGTGAAGTTGTCAGAAGTCACTGGTGATCCACTACCTGCTTTCTCAGGAAAGGCCCCTCTTCTTAGCTTTCCTGGCATTTGGCCATCCTCACATAACTAGTAACCAAGAAAGACTGACTCTGTCCTTGGTTTACCCAAACAAGTGAGACCACTGGAACTGGGACTGGAACTGGCTGTGGTCTCCTGGCTTCCTGAATCCCAAGTTTAGAGAGTTCCATTACCAAGGAAGTTATGTGAGGTAACTTCCTTCAGGAAGTGAATGAAGTCACTGCCTTGGCAAACACTTTGTCCTAACAGTTGCTTCCAAGGGTCCCATGAGATGGAGGGTGCACCTACTTCCTGTGACATTTTCACAAGTTAGAATGATATATCAACCATAGGCACCTGGGAACAGCTCTCCACACAGGCTTGGTTTGGTCCATCTTCTCTACATTAAGAAGAGAGAGGCTGATTCAGACACATCCCTTCACACTGACCAGGTTGTTTACGATGGAAGTTGACTTTTCCTCCCTCAGGTCCTTCATTGCTGCCTACATCTTCTCCATGGATTATTTCTGTATTGACCTTTGAGGTTCTCAGCAGGTGGAAGATCCCCTACACTCCTGATTGTAAGACCAACTCTGTCCTGCTTTTCTGTAAAGTTAGATTGAGGGAACAGTGTATGGTTAGGGTAATTACAGGTTCGATTTGGGTTAGGAATCATTCTGCATGATGAATAATGGCAATGGGAACCTGTGATATTTACAAGAATATATAGGTGAAATATAAGTATGAATACAGAAGTCTAGGTAAGATTTGAAGCCCAGAAGAGCTTTGGGTCCATGATTGGGATACTTAGCTTTGAAATACCTTCTGCACAGATGTCTCAGATAAATCGATAAAAAATGGCATAGGACCTTGTAAATTGGATGATCAAATGTAGAAGAAAACATCCACTTAAAAAGGGTAGTTGGTAGGAATGGAAAGATAGTCAGTAGGTTTAGGAAGAAGAGTGAGTATAGGATTTGCTCCAAAAGTTCTTTAGCAATAGGGTTTCTGGTAGAGAATGAATGTAAATGTCAGCACATGTGATGAGTCAGTTACAATGATTAACTGGGGAAAATATATAGGGAAGCAGATATCAATAGAGACAGGAAGAAATCAAGCAAAGTATAAATTGAGTGATAGGATTAGACATTTTCAGCATGGTAGATGTTGAATATACAATCTTAGAAAGAAACAAATATTTAGCAACAATAGGATTGACATTTGAGAGCATTAGGCAATCTGGACTTGGATGTTTTTAGTAATACATGCTCACTTTCCATTTAGGCTTTGGTACAATCATAAGTGTGAACTTTGCATTTTGTGTCCAGAATATTACTGTGATAAAGTGTATATGTAGATCAGGTGACATGAGTATTTCTTCCACCAATTATGTGGTCAATATTTTGAAGATGTATAAATTAGTATTGGGTGTACAAATAGGTCTACACTGTGTCTACAAATATTGATAAAATGAATGAATAGACAATACTGTGAATAAATAATATAACTGGTTCCAACTTTAAATTATGGATTGAATTGATATCTTAAAATATACAGGAAATCTTATATTGATATACATACATTCATTACAACCATTTATAGATCTAATGGTAATATTAGGGTTATGATTTGTCATGAAGAGTGTGTGAGGTTTGCTTCAACATGATTATTGAAATCTAAAATGAAAAGTATTCTCATGAAAAGACCAGTCAAAAAACATGGAGGAATACATGTGTACTGAAGCAGGAAGTGATAGAAAGTGAAACAAATGCCTATAAATTTGCAAACTTGTGAATGAAATATTTATCCTATGATGTGCATAAACTGAAGAAATTGTCATGTAACATTGTTGAATAAAAATGAACGTCATAATACACATCATGTACCATAGTAATCTACTTGCATTGATGTTAAAGTGGGTCAGTTACTGTAGAAAAATTAGGACTTCTATGCACCATTCACTGAATTTAGATTTCAGTACTAGGAAACAATATGTATTTGAGGTGGATGAATATTTCTGAGAATAATTTTGTGAACATTTGATTATAAATCCACATACATGAATATGAATGCATTTAGGGATTGTATAATAAGACACATATATTTTATATTCTGAAAAATCTGGAGAGTGTGTGTGTATACACACACACACACACACACACACACGCACAGACATTAAAAGGTAGCAATATATATGCGAATCGAAATTTATCATGAAATATATATCATTCACAGATCCAAAAATATTCATTTTACTGAACATGGATTTATGTATTATCTTGTTCAACTAGGAAGCTCACCCATAGTTTTAATTTTCAGTTCCAACAACGTTCAGGAGGAGTCATCTCTTTTGACAATTTGTATCTGCCAAGTCTGCCACCTCACAAAAGTGTACATGTGTTACCAGGTAGGATTCTATATGTGCATACAAAAATACATGTGCTGAATAGGATACAGATAAAGGGAGACAGGAATTCACGTATTTGTTATCTTTAAAACACACGGAGAACTACTTCAATTTAATATTGACTTGATTTATAACACCTACCCTTTATCATACAAAAGGTAAGTCCAGCTATACACCATGCCTCCTCTGAACTGCTTGTATTTCTATTCTGTTTTGGTTATTTTGCTCCATCAATTTAGGATTGCCACAGTCTGGCTGGGCACAATTCAGGAGCCACTTGTCAAAAGCTAACTTTATTTTTAGAACCACACACGCCAAAAAATAGCTCCTCGGGAAAAACACTCAGAGCACAACTGCCACCACCGGCTTCCCACAAGCTCTCAACCTCCTCACTCCTCCTGCTCTTGAGGTCGATTGGCTGGGTTGTTTGAGCAGAGCCAAAATAGTCTCCCAAGAAGCAGCTCCATAATTTGAAAGGGTGGGGAAACAGCCCAATGGGCATCACCGCAGAGGAGCCAATCAGCTAGATGTTGCTGGGGCCGCTGTGAGCCAACCATCAGCTGGCAGTCTGAAAGTTTGCTTTGGCCCCTTGGGCTGTGGCTCTCAACATCTAACCCTCTCTGTTTAAACAACAAGCATGTGGCTTAGGGACCGTGCCTGCCTTAGGTTGTCCAATAGTACATATGGTCCTTACCCATTATCGAATGAGCTGACCTCAAGGTGTCAGCCTCCTGTCTAAGATTGGTACCATTGTAATTGGATCTTACCCGTCACTGACTACAGGTCCAGTATACATCCACACCTGTGGAGAGGTCTTTGTACCAGGGGCGGGTGAGGTTCTTTGCCTCATCTCTGTTGGCACCCAAATTTTAGCTGAACGACCATGACAAGCAGAAGGGAGGAAGATACACCAAGGCAATTGATGGCTCTTTTTGAAAAAATTGTACCACCGATGACATCATCAGAGAAATACCCCAACACTACCACAAGTCGCTGCACCAACAGATAGTTCACAATGCATGCAGGTGAGTTCACAATGCATACAAGTGATACATAGTCCAGGCAAGTTCTGCAAGCAGTTCAGTGATGGCTATTGCAGAAGCTGTAGATTGGTTTTATCTTTGTCTTCACATGCACTGGGATGAAGTTAGAAATTCTGGCAACAATGCCTAAAGAAAGAATTATGTAACATTCCAAAAGGCACTAAAAGAAAACAATTTTCTTAACAATTTACATTGTCTCGAAGAGAATTATTAAATATAATGCAAAGAAAAGGTGGATCCAACATGGCGGCGGGCAGAGAGGCTGCACTTTAATGCACTCACAGTGATGGGGTCATAATGTCGCAAGGATAACTCTTGGATTCTACCAACGGAGATTCTCCTAGCAAAATTCCACTGAAGGGAGACCGCCCGGGAGCTACAAGAATTTTTTTGAAGCGTCTGTGTGACCCGGACGAGCGGGACCCTGCCACTAGACGCGGAGTTCGAGATTCACCAGCCACAGTCCGCGCACCGCGGGCACAGCTGCAGATCCATCCACCCGCCCGCAGCCAAAGTGACTGGGTCCTGCTAGACGCTGAGACACAGCTTGGCAGGAAGAAGTCTTTAGCCAAGCCTCCACGCGCCAGGAGCTGAGGCGAACCGGGCCGGGCCAGTCCCACCCCTCCCCTCGGTCAATCCGGCAAGAAGCCTGGGGCCCGCCATAGCAGAGAGTTGACGTCATCGGAGTTCGGCTGGCGAAATTCCTTCCCAGCAGAATCCACTTTAGCAGGTGCGTGACTCCCCATACTGATACAAGCAGCCAGGAAACTTTATTGACTTCTCAGGGGTCATGTCCGTAGGGAAGCAGAGGGGAGCCCAGACCCCAAGGCCCCCATATCACCAGCGGTGACCCCTAAGGTCTTAGCCGCCAGTTTACCACAGCACTGGGGCTTAAAAGGGACACTCGGTGGGGCTGCAAGTGTAACTAGATCTCTGGAGAATCACTTCTGGGAAACAGGACCTGGCTGGCAGGCTGACAGGAGGAAGGGGGTTAAGAGCTGGAGAAGTGAAATGGCTCTGGACTGACAAGTCTGAGAAACCCCCAGAAGACACCGTACAGGGATAGCTCTCGGCAGGTAGAGAGCAGACACTCCGCTTGGAAGGCACAGCTCTGCCTACTGGAAGAGAAGAAGGTGGATCTCTAAGACTTTAATTTTTGTTGTTGTTGTTGTTGTTGCTGTTGTTGATATTTTTTTCTCTCCTTCTTCTCTCCCTGTTCCTTTCCCCCCTTTTCCTTCTCTCTTTCTATCCCATTTCAAGTTTTATTGTTCTTTTCTTTCCCCTCTAATCTATCTCTCCCTCTATCATTTTTTCTTTTTAAGAGCACCTTCATTCTCCTACCGCCCAACTCTCATCCCAAGCATTACATCTTCCATTGTGTGTAATTGTCTAAATGCAAATAGGTGAATGTCTCGAGGCTGTCTATAAGACTCCTAAATACCTAGCTACTACCAACACCCTGATCCAATTGCCTGGTAGTATCCACCTTCAGTGGAGCAATCTTCTAAAGTAGCCAAGTCATACTAACCATTGTACCACCAGAGCACCCAACCTAAACATATAGTCCTAAGAACAAACAGCAAATCATTATATGCATACAGAACCTAGAAGCCTTATATGAATTGAATGAATCAGCTTTAAAGTAAAACAAAGCCCAAAATTTCTAGGCATAATCTCCCACCACAAAAGAGAGACAACAGAGATATACAAAGCCAAAACAAATGTATAGGAGAAAGCAGTTACAAAGCAGTCAAACAGAGCTGGAAAGCAACGTGAACAATATGAAAAAACAAGGGAAAAAAAGGGTTACGAACAATGCAGTACAATCTAAATATACAGGAAGAAGAATCAGAAATATGGACAGGGAAAGAAATCAAGGCATTCCTAATTCAGATGGAACGGAATATTAGAGAAGACATGAGACAGCAAATCCAAGCATTGAAAGTATATTTTGAAGAGGAACTAACCACACAAATTAAATCCACAAAGAATGAGCTTTATCAGGAGATAGAGGTGTTAAAAATAATCAAGTTGTAATCATAGAAATGCAAGAAACCGTAAATCAGATTAAAAGTGCTAATGAGAATATTACAAACAGACTAGATCAAGTAGAAGTCAGAACATCAGATAATGAAGACAAAGTATATCAACTTGAAAAGAATATAGTCAACACAGAAAAGATGCTGAAATCAAACATATAACACAAAACACAAGTGTGCACAGATAATATAATACATACAACACATGACATAATATTAAAGGCCTTATGACTTTTTACAGGTGAAATCTCCATTGCAATGTCTAAAAACTCTATTGTCCAAAAATAGAACTGATCAGCAAAACATTAACCTAGGTCTGTATGAGCTAAAAAAAAAAAAAACAAAATAAAACTTCATGATATGAGAAAGGTCAATAATAAAATAGATGTTGAAAAAAAACATTCTGGTTCTCTCACAGATGTAAGAACAGCCAAACTGGAGTTCTGGATATCAGCTCTTATTGATTTGAGCCAAATCATCTTATTTTTGGTCTGTAGAAATCTCTTTAGTTAATCTCTCTGGAATCCAAATTGGCTACTCTTCTCCCTGTAGAAACACAAAAACAGACCCCGGACTCCAGACAATTACTGGGTCAGGACCTTTCCATTGTTCTGTTAGAATATCCTTCCAAAGTACCTTGGGCTTATGTACATTATTTGGACATATATGCCTTTCTGCAGCACTAAGCCCTGATGAACCCAAATTTAAAAAGTTTAGAGTAAAAGGGTTATTTTAAGTTTATCTTTGGGGAATATATACCCCTTCCCAATTCCTTCTTTTTGCTTTAATATGTATGTTTTAATAGTTTGATGTGATCTTTCAACTATGCCTTGTCCCTGTGGATTGTATGGGATTCCTGTTATATGAGTAATGCCAAATGATGAGCAAAATTGTTTAAAAGAGGTAGAAATATAACCAGGGGCATTATCTGTTTTTAACTCTTTTGGAACGCCCACAGTGGCAAAATTTTGTAAGCAATGAGCTATAACATCTTTAGTTTTTTTCTCCAGCAAGAAGGGAGACCATCAAAAATCCAGAAGAAGTATCAACTGTAACATGCAAATATTTTAATTTTCCAAATTCTGGCAAGTTTGTGACGTTCATCTGCCAAATATGGTTAGGTATCAATCCTCTAGGATTGACTCCAAGATTAACTTGTGGTAAAAAGGTCACACAATTTTGACATTGTTTTATTATTTGTCTAGCTTGTTCCTTAGTTATTTTGAAATGCTTTTGTAAAGTATTAGCATTGACTTGGAACTTTTTATAAAAAATTTATAGCTTCTTCTAGTGTAGAGAAAATATGTATGTATGTCATGTGTTGTTTTATCTACTAAATAATTGCCCATACTAAGGGCTCCAGGCATTCCTGTATGTGTCCTGAAATGTCCTATAAAGAACGGATCTTTCCTGTCCCAGATTAGACTTTGTATAGTGGAAAGCAAAGAGGAAAGAGTAGAGGAAGGGGAAATCCTTCCACCATCTTCAAGTGATACTATAGCAATAACTATATACTGATTATCGGAAAATAAATTAATTACAGATGCTTTAAGCATCACAAAAGCTTGTAATACTGCATTAAGCTCTACATTTTGAGCTAATTGTTTTTGTACTAAAAATGTAAAAGTTTGATCAGGTGTAACTATTACTGCTGTACCATTATTTGACCCATCAGTGAATATATTTGTAGCATTTATAATAGGTGTTTTTCTTCTCATTTTTGGAAAAATTACATGATTTGATGACCAAAAAGACAATAAAGGATTAGATCGTAAGTGGTTATCAAATGAAACATTAGATTTGCACATGATTATTGCCCAAGTATTTAACTAATTATCTAACTCATCAATTTGATTCATAGTATATGGAGTAATAATTTTATTGGAAGACATTCCAATCAGTCCCTTTGCTGCTTTTATTCCTTTGAGTATTAATTGTCCTAAAGCCTCAGTATACCTAGTAAGAATAGTGTTAGGAGAACAAGATAAATGTATTCATAATAATGGACCTTCTTGCCAAAAATACTTCTGTAGGAATATTTTTTTGGTGGTAGTACAATAAATAATAAAGGCATTCTTAAATCAATTCTATCCAAATGAATATTTTCCATACATTTTTCAATGATTTTTAATGCCTTTCTTGCTTCAGGTGTTAACATTCGGGGTGCATTTGGATCTGATAGACCTTTTAGGATATCAAATAAAGGTTCAAACTCTCCTGTTGGTATACCTAGATAAGGCCTTATCCAATTTATGTCTCCTAATAACTTTTGAAAGTCATTAAGTGATTTGAGTTGATCTATTCGTATTTGAATTTTTGGTGGATGGACCATGATTGAGGATAAAAGAACTTCTAAATAATTAATTGAAAAATTTAATTGTACTTTATCTATTGCTATCTCTAGTTTATAATTTTTTAATAAGTTTGTAAGTGTGGCATAACATTCTAGCAATGCGTTTTTAGCTTTCTGTGCTAATAATACACCATCCATATAGTGAAATATTTGTAGTTCAGGATTTTGATTTCTAAGTGGCTGGATTAATTTGTTAACATAAATTTGACACATAGTTGGACTGTTAGCCATCCCTTGAGGGAGTACTTTCCATTTGGATCTCTGATCAGGACCTTCATGATTCAGTGCAGGGATAGTAAATGCAAACCATGGACTATCCTCAGGATGAATTGCAATTGAATAAAAACAATCATTAATATCTATAATTAAAACATACCAGGTTTTTGGCAAAGCAGAACATTGAGGAATTCCCAAATGAGCAGGTCGCATAATAACTGTCTCATTATTAATGGCTCTTAAATCTTGCAATAATCTCCATTTACCAGATTTCTTTTTGATGACAAAAATGGGAGTATTATGGGGAGATACAGACGGTTGTATATGTCCTTCCGCTAATTGTTGTTTTACCAGGTCATGGGTTGCTTGTACCTTTTCTTTAGTCAGGGGCCACTGAGGAACCCATACTGGTATTTCTGATTTCCAAGTAGTTTTTATTGTCTTAGTGGCCCTTTCTTAAAATCCAACCCATGTCTGTCTGTTCTTTGATCTATTTGTATTGGGGCTGCTATACCTTGTTCTTGTTTTTTTAATCTTTTTCCTTTCCTAAAACCTTGTCTAACCATAATTGTGGGTACATTTTGATTGATGTTATTTGTTAATGTCAAACCTAATCGATCTAGGACATCTCATCCCCATAAATTTATGGGAAGATGATCCATACATATGGCTGTTTAGTTCCTTCACATCCTTCAGGATCCTTCCAATCTAATACCATTGCTCTTCTATGGGGATTAGTCACCAATCCTAGGCCTTGAAGCATTTGAGTGTATTGTTGTAATGGCCAATGTTTTGACGAGAGATGATGCTAAGTTCTTGATGAGAGATGATGCTAAGTTCTGCATCTGTATCCAATAGCCTATTAAATTCATGTCCTTGAATATTTAGTTTTAGCATGGGGCGAGAATCTAAATTTAAAGAAACATAGCCCAATCTACACGTGTGGAGCCTAATCCCTTGGAACCTCTTTCTACAGCATGACTGAAAAATTTATCATGTAGGCTTGGTATTATTAGTAACTGTGCTATTTTGTCTCTTGGTGAAATTACAGATATACCCTTTGGAGAACTGGCTATAATTTTTAATTCACCTTCTATGGTCTACAAGCACGGACACAGAGAGATACACAGACATAGAAACAGTTGCCTTGCCAAAGGACTTACTAGACACAGTTCACCCCAAACCAAACATTCTGCATTTCCTACCTATTGTCAGAACATGATACAAAACCACAAACTCACACCCATACCCACAAGTCACCTCCTTCCCCAAAGTAGGTCTGTGACTATCCAGAGTTTCCTCTGACTGGTGCGCCATAATATTTTCCCATGAAATGGCCGGTACTGTCTCAGATCTGGTCTCCTTGGCCAACTCTGTGAAGTTTTCAGGAGCCAGCTATTTCCTGCTTTCTCAGGAAAGGCTCCACTTCAGAGCTCTCCTGGCATTTGGCCATCCTCACATCAGTATGTACCAAGAAAGACTGACACTGTCCTTAGTAAATCCAAACAATGAGCCCACTGGGACTGAGACTGGGACTGGCTCTGTGTCCCGGGCTTCCAGTTCAGAGAGTTCCATCACCAAGTAAGTGAGGTAGGTCACTGCTGGCTTGTGGGAAGCCGGTGATGGCAGTTGAGTTCTGAAGGTTTTCCTCAGGAGCTGTTTTGTTTGGCATGTGTGGTTCTTAAAATAAAGTTCGTTTCTTTTGTCAAGTGGCTCCTGAATTTTGCCCAGCCAGACTGTGGCATTTGGAGGGCCACAAGGGGAATGAGTGAGGGTAAGTGATAAGGTAAACTGCTCACCTCTGAAGGCAGGGCGAGAGGATGGGAAGCCATTTTAAAATTCCTCTTTTGTTTTGCTTCACTTTTGTTTTAAGTTGCCTGTCCCTGGAGATGGGTAAGATGGAAGAAAAACCACTCACATCTGAGGAACTGATTGAGAGAAAAAAGAGATGGATATTTCAGGAGGATAGAAAAGCTATTATAATGATTTTCTGTTGTTCCACTTTTGTTTCATTCTGGTTCAGTTTTGTTTGGCGATATCTTCTTGGGTTGTATTATAGTTATAGTAGAAATATTCAAGTAAAAGAGAAGGTCTCTCAAGCTAGTCAGACAGAGATAAAAATTCAATTAAAAGAGAAGGTCTCTCTAGCTAGTTAGACAGAGGAAAAAAACAGGTGATTGATCCTGATAATGTGTCTGAATCAGCCTCTTGGACCTGTGTGAGGCTGTGGCTTAGATTCTCATCACCTGATGGATCATTCCGTGTGTGAATCCATACCCAAAATGGCCAAATGAGCAGTCCCTGTGGATGAAGTCTCTTGCCTTCCTCTGTAAGGCTACTGACCTCCATCAAGTGAGAATACGCATCCTTTGTGTCAAATGAGTTCTTCAAAGCCCTGGAGAGTCTAGCACATAGGTTCTTTGGTTTTCTCATGACTCCAATTCACATGAAAATATCTATACCTGACAGTCAGTAGGCCTCAAATTGGAGAAGCAGAGGTGTATTAAGGGCAGGCCTATTTGATCACACCTGGTTCACAGGAAGGGTGTCCAGGCCACCATGACTTTAGGCAATGAGGGGCAAGAGAGCTTATTTTGGACACTGTCTTGGACTTCGCCACTCATGTAAACCTCCAGACAGAACTTAGTATGAGAGTGTATATATGGAAGAAGATGAGGACCATGTGGGAGTGTTTTGGTTTTAATTGTGGTCATTTGTGTGGTAGTTGGAAGATATGACTGGGTACACCTGGGCTGAACTCTGGTGTGATTCCCCTTAAACACTGAGTTCTGGAACTGACTTAGAGAAGTGTTATCATGAAATATGTTGGGATTTCAGTTGGTCACGCATGAGAGTCGCCCTTGGAAACCGAGATCTAGGCCCAGGTTTGCTTTCCATAGAGCACTGGGAATCTCAGCCAGGATATCACATGGTTTTATTCTGAAAGACATGGCAGCCATATTTGAGAGTCAAAACACAAATGGACCTCACATTGTAGACAGCAATAGCCCTGGCTTCCTGTGAAATTTTGGCCACTCTTTGGAAGCCTTGCCTGTGAGATTTCTCCAGAGATTTCATTGAAATGAGCTTCCTCACCATTTAATTGTTCCTGAATGAAGTTAAACACACAGTGCCTCCAACATCATTCTTGAAAAATGGCTAGATAAATACCATGAAATTTTTGAAATTCCCATGACCATGAAAATGGTGTAGAACAGAGATGCCAGTAAGCTGGAGCCTGATGTGAAGTGGGCCTAGAAAAGTCGTGTGCAGGTGCGTGATAAAATATCTGTGGTGGGGCCATGTCGATCTGCCATTGGCTTCCAAATGGCTTGTGACTGACATGGTGCACCCAGCAGACCCTTCTATGTAAAGGCATCTTGTTATATGGAGAGTTTTCAGGGCAATGTTCAGAATCAGATTGCTATGGTCAAGGATGGGATTGAAGCCTGGTTGGTGCATTATCCTGCAGACCCTGACACACCACACGTGACAGAACTCCCTTTAGCACTGTGTCCCAGTTGAACTCCTTGTATTTTGTGAAGCAAATACCAAACTCACATTGCAGCAGCAATAAACACATAGACAAGTGGAGGATTGCCGGATGGCTTTACAGTCCACACGGAAAGATTTTCCCCCCAGTGGCCACAGTTTACCTACAAAGAGAGAATTCAGCACTGCTGCCTCATGTTCATTAGAAAATAAGAAACCATGTCCTCCAGGTCACTTAGATACATACCTAGCTTTGATGGTCTCTCTACAAAAAAAGCTAAAACTCCTGACAACAACAAATATTTCAAGTGCCCAAACTCAGAGGCAGTTTCACCAGAAGTCTTTAGTCCAGCAGAGCTCCATTTTTGTGGAGTATTTACCTGTCCCTTACTTTTGGAAACTCCTCTGCCACCTTCAAGGTTGTGAACTCTTGAGCATATTACATTCCAGATATGTATTCACAGATTTTCTAACTCTTCCACTCTAATTGTGTTTTACTTGGGGTGAAGGTAAAGTCAAGGCATTGTTCTGGATTAGAGTGCGAAGATTTTTGTGAAGCACATATTTACATACACATTGGATTCATTTTCCTATTTTCCATTCAAAATGCTGAATGGCTGACACTAACCCATACCCTACTAGACTCTGACTACTAATTCTAATATGATGGAGAAAAATAACCCAAACCGAATAGAAATACAAGCAGTTTAGACGAGGCATAGTGTATTGCTGGACTTGCCTTTTGCATTATACAGGGTAGGACTTATAAATCTAGTCAATATTTCGTTGAAATAGTTCTCCATGTGTTTTTAAAGTTAACAAATAGATGAATTCCTTTCTGCATTTTTCTGTAGCCAATTCAGCACATGTAATTTCATATGCACATATTGAATCGTTCCTGTTATCACATGTACATTCTTGTGAGGTGGCTGACTTTGCAGATACAAATTGGGAGAAGAGATCACTCCACCTAAACACAGTTGGAACTGAAAATTCAACCTATGGGTGAGCTTCATAGATGAACAACATGATAAATAAAATCATGTTCAGTATAATGAATATTTTTGGATCAGTGGATGATATACATTTCATGATGAATTTCGATTTCCATATATATTGCTACTTTTTAATGTCTCTGTGTGTGTGTGTGTGTGTGTGTGTGTGTGTGTGTGTACACTCTCCAAGTTTTTCATAATATTAAATATATGGGTCTTAATGTACACTCCCTAAATTCATTCGTATTCATGTATGTGGATTTATAATCAAATATTCAAGAGATTATTCTCAGAAATATTCATCCACCTAAAATACATATTTGTTTCCTAGAACTAAAAACTAACTTCTGTGAATGGTGCATACGAATCCTAATATTTCTACAGTAACTGACCCAGTTTAACACCAATGCAAGTAGATATTTATGGAACGTGATGTGTATTTTGATGTTCATTTTTAGTCAACACTTGTACATTACTATTTCTTCAGTTTATGCACATCATAAGATATATATTTCATACACAAGTTAGCAAATTTATAGGCATTTGTTTCACTTTCAATAACTTCATTCTTCAGAACACATGTATTCCTCCATGTTTTTTGACAAGACTTTTCATGAGACTTCTTTCTAAACACATTATATTCGATTTCCATAATCACTTTTGAAGCAAAACTCACACACTCTTCATGATGAAATATCACCCTAATATTACCATTAGAAGTATAACTGGTTGGAATGAATGATTTAATATCAATATAAGATTTTCTGTATATTTTCAGATATCAACTCAGTCCATTATTTAAAGCGGACCAATTATATTATTTATTCACAGTATTGTCTATTCTTGCATTATCTCTATATTCTTAGACAGATACTACACCACATTCTACCCCCAATACTCATTTATACGTCTTCAAAATATTGTTCCCAGAAATGGTGGAAGAAATACTCATGTCACCTGATCTACATATACATTTTATCACAGTAATATTCTGGAAAATAAAGCAAAGGTCACACTTATGATTGTACCAAAGTCTAAATTTAAAGTGAGCATGGATTTCTAAAAACATCCATGTCCAGGTTGCCTAATTCTCTCAAATGTCAATCCAATTGTTGACTACATACTTGTTTCTTTCTAAGATTATATATTCAAACTCAACCCTGTTGAAAATGTCTAATCCTATCACTCACTTTAAACTTTGCCTGATATCCTAATGTCTCTATTGATATAGGCTTTCCTTCATAATTTCCCAGTTCATCATTTTGACTGTTCATTTGTGCTGACATTTACATTCACTCTCTACCTGAAACCCAATTGCTAAATAACTTTTGGTCCAAATCCTATACTCACTCTTCTTTCTGAATCTACCGACTATCTCTCAAATCCTACTGACTATCCTTTTTTGAATGGATGTTCTCTTAGACATTCAATCATTCAAGGTACAAGGTCCGATGCCATTGTGTATTGATTTATCTGAGACATCTGTGCAGGACATAATTCAAAGCTAAGTCTCCCAATCAAGTGCCCAATCCCTTTCTGGGCTTCAAATATTACTTAGATTTCTGTTTTCATACATATATTTCACCTCTATATTTTTATAAATATTGTAGATTTCCAATACCATTATTAATCCAGCAAAATGATTCCTAACCCAAATCAAACAAGTAATTAACCCAAACCATATACTATTCCCTCATTCTAACTTTATAAAAGAGCAGGGAAAGTCTTGGTCTTACAATATAGGAATGTAGGGGATATATCACCTGCTGAAAACCTCAAAGGTCCATGCAGAAATAATCCCTGGAGAAGATGTAGGCAGCTATTAAGGACCTGAGAGAGCAAAAGTCATCTTCCATGGAAAACAACCCTGTCTGGAGAGGGGTTGTTTCTGACTCAGTGTCTCTGTTCCTAATGTACAGAAGATGGACCAATCCAGGCCTGTGTGGAGAGCTGTTCACGGGTGCCTATGGGTGATATACTATTCTAACTGGTGAGAGTGTCACGGGAAATAGGGACAGCATCTATCTCATGGGACCCTTGAAAGCAACTGTTAGGAAAACGTGGTTGCAAAGGCAGTGACCTCATTCAGTTCCTGAAGGAAGTGACCTCATCTCTATTCCTTGGTGATGGAACTCTCTGAACTTGTGATCCAGGAATCCAGGCACCCAGAACCAGTCCTAGTCCCAGTCCCAGTGGGCTCACTTGTTTGGATATTCCTAGGACAGAGTCAGTCTTTCTTGGTATCTATTGATGTGAAAATGGCCAAATGCCAGGAAAGCTTTGAAGACTGGCCTTTCCAGAGAAAGCAAGTAGTGGCTTACCACGGGCTCCTGACAATTTCACAGAGTTGGCAAAAGAGACCAGATCTGAGACAGGACAGGCCATTTTGGAGGTACATAGTAAGGCTCACCAGTGAGAGTACACTCCGAATAGTCACAGACCTACTTGGGGGAAGGCGATGCCTTTGTGGTTTTTGTTGTGTGTTTGTGGTTTTATCTCATGTTCTGAGAAAAGGTAAGAAAGGTGGTTTGTTTGGTTTGGAGTGAACCGTTTCTAGTAAGTGATTGGACAAGGCAAGTGTTTTCATGTCTGTGTATCCCAATGTGTCTGTTGTTGCAGACATTAGAAAAGAGAATGCATCAATGTATGGGTCCTGTCTAGTAGAAAGCTTCCCAGCATCAATCCTGCCCAATTTATGAATGGACTGTGGCTTGCATTATCGAAGGGCAACACCTACAAACTTCCTTAGTTCCTGTTTTCTTCCTGAATTCTGGCTACACTCAAGAATAGGCTCATGGTTTTGTGTTCAAGATATTTACCACCTCCAAGCTCTGTGATATGGCCATGTACTGGATAGCTGAAGGGAATGGCGAGCATCTCAGAAAACTCAGATATCAGTGTGACCAGTAAAGTCTCAGTGGAGAAACCCTGCTATGGGCCTTTTGCTTACCTATTGTTCTTTTGCCCTGAATGTCAGGAAGGGCTTTGCCTCACGAAACACATTTGTGAAGCCTGAAGAAACCAGTTTTCAAATGGAAATGAGTGGGCATCACCTGTGGCTCTTTGCTTAACTGCTTTGGAAAGGGATGTGTCTTAATCAGTCTCTTGGCCCTGTGTGAGGCTGTGGCTTAGATTACCAACACCTGGTGGATGTAAAGAAAGATCCCATGTGTGCATACAAAATCAAAATGGCAAAAATTGCAGTCATTGTAGATGAAGTCTCTCGCCTTTCTCTGTAAGGTTCCTGACCTCCATCAAGTGGGAATAGGGATCCTTTGGGTCAAATGAATTCTTCAAAACCATGCAGAGGCTAGTCCATAGGTGCTTCGGTTTTTTCTTGACTCCATTTCACATAAAGAATCTAAATGCCAAAGTCAGAATGCCTCAAATTGGAGAAGTGGAAAAGTATTAATGGCAGACCTGTTTGATCACTCCTGGTTCACAAGAAGGGTGTCCAGGCCACCGTGACTTTAGTCACACACACACACACACACACACACACACACACACACACACATATATATATATATACTCTCCAGATTTTTCAAAATATGAAATATGTGTCTTATTTTACACTCACCAAATTCATTCATATTCATATACGTAAATTTATAATCAACTTTCCAAAGATTATTCTTAGAAATATTCATTCACCTGAAAAACATATTTCTTTCCTATACTGAAAAGTAACTTCAGTGAATGATGCACACAAATCCTAATATTTCTACAGTACCTGACCCAGTTTAACATCAATGCAAGTAGATTCCAATCGGACATGATGTGTATTTTGACGTTCATTTTTATTCAACACTAGTAGATTACTATTTCTTCAATTAATGCACACCATAGGATATATATTTCATCCACAAGTTAGAAAATTTATAGGCATTTGTTTCACTATCAATCACTTCCTGCTTCAGAGCACATGCATTCCTCCATGTTTCTTGACTGGTCTTTTCATGAGAAAAGGGATGGACAAGGCAAGGTAAGGCAACTAAGATAGCACCGAAGACACGGAAACAGTCCTATTTGGTTACAACCGGATTTAGAGGGCATTGCTTCTGTTGTAATCATTTAATCCCCTGCACCCCAAGTTTAAATTGTTTCAGAATTTTGTACCCAACATGTAAGGGAGGGGCTCAGAAGTTCACAGTCTGCAGAAGTTCATAAAAAGCAGTTTTTGTTTCTGTTTTTTTTTTTTCTCTGTTCTGGGCAAGTTAACATTTTAAGGACACCGGGAATGGGGCAGAACTATTTTCTTCTCTTTTTTTTTCTCTCTGCCAGCTGTTACCATGAAGCCCAGTTGGTAACTTCTTTATCTTAGAAATATAGCCATCTCTGTGAAGCCCCAGCTCAAGCTCAGAGGCCTTGTTTACATATTGCCAGCATTGTGACTGACTCTTTCCAAACACATTATTTTTGATTTCCATAATTACTTTTGTAGCAAAACTAACATATCTTCATGATAAACCGTAACCCTAATATTAATATTAGATGTATCATTGGTTGGAATGAATGATTGTATATCAATATAAGATTTCTTATATATTTTCAGATATCTATTCAATCTGTTATTTAATGTGGAACCAGTTATATTATTTATTCACTTATGGTCTATTCATGCATTATCTCTATATTCAATGACACAGTGTACACCTTTTTGTACCCCCAATACCCATTTATATGTCTTCAAAATATTGCTCCCAGAAATAGTGGAAGAAACACTCATGTCACCACATCTACATATACATTTTATCACAGTAGTATTCTGGAGACAAATGTAAAGGTCACACTTGTGATTGTACCAAAGCCTAAATGGAAAGTGAGCATGGATTACAAAAAACATCCATGTCAAAGTTGCCTAATGCTCTCAAATGTCAATCCTATTGGTGACTACATTTTGTTTCTTCTTAAGATTATATATTCTAACTCAATTCTGTTGAAAATGTCTAATTGTATCACTCACTTTATACTTTGCCTGATTTTGTAATGTCTTTATTGATATCTGCTTTCCTACATATTTTCCCCACTTCATTATTGTGACTGTTCACATGTGCTGACATTTACATTCACTCTCTAACCGAACCCCTATTGCTAAAGATATTGTTTTCCAAATCCTATACTCACTCTTCTTCCTAAATCTACCGACTATCTTCTTAATCTTACCGACTATCCCTTTATGACTGGATTTTCTCTTCTACATTCAAACATCCAAGTAATGTTCCTGCAAGCGTTGGAGGAAGAGATCACCAAGAGAGTATCTCATGCAACAGCAAGGGGTTAATTGGGGGTCCAGCAAGCTGGGGCTCAGAGCTCACATGAATAGAGCAGAGAGCCCTGAGAACAGCTTAAGCAGAGCTTATATACTTTCCTTGGAGAGGGCAGGGACGGAAATTTATTGATGGGTCAGAGCGAGTGGGCGGTTAGTGTGAAAGTGGGTGAGGGAATACATTCTGCAATTTGGCAGTTGGGGACAGCACAATCTGGGAACAAGATTACAAACAGTTCTCAAGATTTCAACAGTGTTTTGTTAAGCATACAGAAAAACAGGAAGTTACAAGTACCTTTTTTATTAACCTTTCATTCCGCACTTCTTCTTCTTGCTACTTTTAATCATAAAAGTGATTATTGGGGCGTGTCACATTCTATGTCTGCTAGTGGGGTATTACCATAAGTTTAACTTGTCCAATTTGAGCTTGGAGTAAAGAAATTACATGGTTGAGCAAACAGGGTTTTATAGTTAGAAATAATATGAGGATTATTATTGGACAGGCCAGGGTTGATAAAAGCGTAGATAACCAGGGGGACTGTGTGAACCAAGACTCAAACCACCCTTTTTGGGCCTCTCTCTCTCATTGACGCTTTTCAAGGAATCCTTCTATTTTACTCATAGGTTTTTTTTACAACCTCAGTATGGTCGGCATCAGAACAACATTCTTATATCAATGCAGCACAAAGGCCCCCTTCTCTCATGAAGAGGAGGTCCAACCCTCAACTGGTGTGTAAAACAAATTCAGATACAGATGTTAAAGATTCCTGCAAAGCTGTGATGGAGGTTTCTATTATCTTTAAGTTTTGGTCTCTTGCTGCTTCTATTTGGGTCATTTGTTGTGTACCATGGAGCAGGGCAGTGGTTCCTGTGATTACCCCTGCCGCAACTCCAATTCCTAATATGATGGCTAAAGTGAGGGATATATGTTCCCAGTGGAACCGGGTTGTATGCCCCCCTGTTTGAACTTCAAATGAACCTGGGTCATTATAGAGCAATCTGGGACACATCTTCACCATTACACAATTAATCAAATCTGTTGACCATTTCATGAAAACATAAACAATGTTTAAGTATATAGAATTATACTGTTGTAGGGACGGACAAGGCACGGCACTTAAGATAGCACCAAAGACAGGGAAACAGTCCTATTTGGTTGCAACCGGATTCAGAGGGCATTGCTTCTGTTGTAATCAATTAACTCCCTGAACCCCAAGTTTAGGTAGTTTCAGAATTTTGTACCCAACATGAAAGAGAAGAGACTCAGAAGTTCACAGTCTGCAGAAATTCAAAAAAAGAAGCTTTTTTTTCTGTTTTCTCCTCTATTGTGGTCAAGTTAACTTTTCAAGGACACCTGGGAGGCAGAGAGCTTTTTTTTTTTTCCTTTTCTTTTATCCCCCTGCCAACTGTTACCATGGAGCCCAGTTTGTAACTTTTTATCTTAGAAATGTAGCCATCTCTGTGAAGCCCCAGCTCAAGGCCAGAGGCCTTTTTCACACATTCTGTGAAAAACTATTAAGGGGGTGTCTAGCTTAGGAGTGCTGATTTTTCCAGCCAGTAGCCAAGTAGAACAGGGCAACAGAAAAAGAGGAAGTTAATCTACACTGACTCATTTATAGAGACTCTTTTGCTGAAACTCCTAAAGTCAGCCATGGTGAAGACTTCTGGAGAAGTTCAGTGAAGATTTTTCTGTGGGCCTGGTACAGAGGGGGAAGACGGGGAAGGCAGGGGGTGAGAGCAGCTCCGTGGATCTGAGAATAAGGAAGGAGAAATGTAAAAGAATAATGGGAAAGGGTTTTGGGATTTTCCTAGCAACATAAATTGAGCAGTAGAACCGGTAGAGCAGAAAGGAAGACAGGAGTGAGAATCCCAAAAAGCCTGTGAGGGACTTTAAATTCTTAGTAACCTGTTTTCAGTGATGACAAAGAAACTTTAAAGGCCATTTTCATTACATCTTCGATAGGGGTCTGAGGGTTCTCCTAAGCTGGTTTGAGCTTTGGGTTAGGTGGTAAGAGGATCTGGTGGGACCCGGTGTGGGCACTGACAGGAAAAGAGAGAAGTGAGTGGGTGGATGGGTACCTCAGTACCTGCTACCTCAGCAAGTGGGCAATGCTCTGAGAACCGGCAGAGGTTTCGGTTTTTGATCTAGTAATTGGAGAAGAGAAATCAGGTTTGCTGAGGTGGGACTGACAGCAGAGAGTATGGAGCAGAAGGCTGAGTTTGAGGAACTATTGGAGAAGCATAGTTCAGGATGTGAGCGAAAGAGGAAAAAGGCCTTCACATAGGGGAATTTCCTTTCACCCTTTTGAGCACTTGCAGAAGTTAAAAAGGTCACACAGAATTTGAGGATCTAGAGACTCCTCTGGGGGCCATGAGTTTGGGTTGTCTAAGTGGTAATATGGCCAATGCTGTGTACTGAATTTGATGAGGATTTTGGGTTCCACCAGGCAGCCCCTGTATGCTCAAATCCCCATGACTTACAGAAGAAATCGGCTTTTCCCCTACACAGCCATGGCAGTTTGTGGCTTTGATTGTCTGCCGGGCAAACATACTAATATAGGCTAGCCAACCTGCATCTGGCTTGCCTGTCCCTACAACCATAATGTTTGTTTCCATTATCTATGGTACGGAAAGGATTTAATGGAATTTTAATGGGATCCTCTTCATCAGGGATATTCTAATAGGAAAGACCTATAGCCAGCTGACAAATGTCTGGGTGGAGAGATGGCCACCAGGTCGCTAAGGGGGCTGTATGCAAGATAGACCATACTTCTTGTCTAGTAGGATTTGTGATCAGCCATCGCTGCTGAAGGGGCTGATGAGCGTTAGGACTACGGGTGGCCAAGAGAGAGTCTATAGCCTTACCCACGTGGCGAATATGCAATTTGAAAGGGTTAACAGTCTTTTCCAGTTTCCAGCCAGAGTCTGGACATGGCACAGGCTTGAGATGAGAGGCATGGATGCAGGAAGTGATTCCCTCTACTTTTACTGCTGTAGGTGCTATAAGTAGCACCTGGAATGTTCCTTTCCAGTGGGGTTCCAGGGATGACACCTGATGTCATCTTATTCAGAGGAAGTCTCTTTCTTGATATCAACGTGGATTCCCCTCATCCCCAGGTTGGAAGCCAGTAGCCACCTGTTTCCACAGGTATAGCTGAGTTCTTAAAAGAGATTTAAGTCTGTCAAGCAAGGGTGTTTGGAAGGGATCCTTAGGTCTTAGAGTCGGGGTTAGGTCTCTTAGTGGAGGAGGGGCCCCATAGAGAATTTCATAGGGGGTGAGGTTGCACAAAGAAACAAAGGGAGTATTTCTTTCATGAAACAGTGCATAAGGCAGGAGCATAGTCTAATCTTTTATGCCGGTCTCTAAGCTTAATTTCGTTAAGGTCTCTTTAATGGTTCTATTTATTTTTTTTATGTGTCCTGAGCTCTGGGGTCTATAAGCGCAATGTAAATTCCAATTAATCCCTAGGGTCCTGGCTAACACCTGATTTTCCTGGCCCATGAAGGCTGTTCAATTATCAGACCATGTTACATTAGGCAGGCCGTGTCTTTGATAAATATCTTTCAGGAACTTCTTGACCACAATTTGTGACGGTTTTCTTTTATTTTTTTGGTGGGAAAGGCTTCAATCCATCCTGAAAATGTATCTACAAAGACTAGGAGATATTTAAGTCCATACCTTGCTGGCTTAATTTCAGAAACGTCCACTTCCCAGATTTGTCCTGGTCTGGTTCCTCATAGGTGCTTTCCTGCAGGAAGCTTGGAAGGGTAAGCATTAACCAATTGACAGAACTGACAGGCTTTTGTTAACCATTCAATTATTTCCTTTCACTGTGAGTGAGTTAGTCTAAAACTCTGTTCTTGATCCTACAGTAATGCCTGCAGTTTTTTTGAACCAAGTTGATTGAGTTGATGTACATTTTTAACATAGTGTAGGGCTTTCTGAAGTTCCAGGCTGGGCTCACTGAAGTTGAGGAGTTCAGTGTCAGTGTTCTTAGATATTATCAAAAGCTTGCTGGTGCTCAAGGGTCCATTGGAATTGGGCATTCTCATTTAACAGCGGGTATAAAGGAGCAGCTAAGAACACAAACCCAGGTCCATAACCTGCTAAAGCCAGCAGTCCCAAGAAACTCTCTATGTTGTCTCCTGTTAAATGGGGGTGGTATCTGCACAACGGTTTGTTTCCTGGGCTCAGTGAGCCATCATTTACCGTGCCTAAGGGAATACCCCAGGAAGATTACTTCTTGCTGGCAAATTTGGGCCTTTTTGTCCGAAGCTCTCTACCTGAGTTGAGCAAGCTCAGATAATAGTGCTTGGGTCTCAGACTCACAGTTTTCTTTGGTGTTGGCTGCCAGTAGCTGGACATCCACATATTGAAGCAGAATGACTTCGGGTTGCATAGTTCTAAAGTTGTTGAAATGTCTGTGAAGGGCTTCATCAAAGAGAGTGGGGCAGTTTTTGAACCCCTGTGGGAGTCTAGTCCAAGTTAGTTGAAAAGACGTTCTGGTTTCTGGGTCTACCTACTCGAAAGCAAACAGCAACTGACTATCTTTATGCAGAGGCAAGCAAAAGAAAGCATCTTTTAAGTACAGAACAGTATACCATTTACACTCAGCCACAGCAAAGAGGTTATTGGGGGTCCAGCATGCTGGGGCTCAGAGCTCATTTGAATAGAGCAGAGAGCCTGAGAACAGCTTTAACAGAACTTATATACTTTTCTTGGAGAGGGCAGAAAGGGAAATTTATTGATGGGTCAGGGCGAGTGTGCGGTTTGCGTGCACCCGGGTGAGGGAGTATATTCTGCAGTTTGGCATTTGGGGACAGCACATTCTGGGAACAAAATTAGCAAACACTTCTCAAAATTTCAACAGTGGTTTGTTAAGCATACAGAAAAACAGGAAGTGACAAGTGCCTATTTAATTAACCTTTCACCTAAGCAAAATGGAAAGTGAGCATGGATTACTAAAAACAACCATGTCCAGGTTGCCTAATGCTCTCAAATGTCAATCCTATTGGAGGCAACATATGTCTTTCTTCCTAAGATTATATATTTAACCTCAACCATGTTGAAAATGTCTAACCCTATTTCATTATACTTTGCCTGATTTCCTAATGTCTCTATTGATATCTGCTTTCCTACATATTTTCCCCAGTTCATCATTGTGACTGACTCTTCATATGTGCTCATATTTACGTTCACTATCTACCCAAAACCCTATTGCTAATGAAACTTTTGTCCAAATCCTATATTCACTCTTTTTTCTGAACCTACTGACTACCTTCCTAATCCTGCCGACTATTCCTTTTTAACTTAATGTTCTCTAGGACATTTAATCATCCAAGGTACAAGGTCCTCTGCCATTGCACATCGATTTATCTGAGATATCTGTGCAGAACATAATTCAAAGCTAAGTATCTCACTAAAGGGCCCAATGCCCTGCTGGGCTTCAAATCGTACCTAGATTTCAGGTTTCATACTTATATTTCACCTATATATTCTTGTGAATATTGCAGGTTCCCAATACCATTATTCATCCCGCAGAATGTTTCCTAACCCAAATAGAATATGTTATTAACCCTAACCATACACTGTTCCCTCAATCTAACTTCACAAAAGAGCAGGGACAGAGTTGGTCTTACAATACACGAATGTAGGGGATCTTCCACCTGTTGAGAATCTCAAAGTTTGATGCAGAAATGATCCCTAGAGAAGATGTAGCAGCTATGAAGAACCTGAGAGAGCAAAAGTCATCTTCCATGGCAAACCACCTGTTCAGGATGAAGTGATGTGTCTGAATCAGCCTCTCTCCTACTGATATAAAGAAGATGGACCAAACCAACACTGTGTGGAGAGCTTCTCCTGGGTGTCTATTGTTGATATACCATTCTAACTTCTGAAAGTGTCACAGGAAGTAGGGGCAGCCTCCATCTCAAGGGACCCTTGGAAAGAAGTGTTAGGACAAAGTGGTTGCCAAGGCAGTGACCTCATTCCCTTCCTGTTGGAATTGACCTACCTCACTTCTTTGGTGATGTAACTCTCTGAACTTGGGATCCAGGAAGCCAGGCACTCAGAGCCAGTCCCAGTCCCATTCCCAGTGGACTTACTTGTTTGGATTTACCAAGGAGAGAGTCTGTCTCTCTTGGTACCTAATGGTTTGAGGATGACAAAATGCAAGTAGAGCTCTGAAGATGGGCCTTTAATGAGAAAGCAGGTAGTGGTCAGCACAGGCTCCATACAACTTCACAGAGATGGACAAGGAGACCAGACCTGAGACAGGACAGGCCATTTTGGGGGAACATAGTATGGCCCACCAGTCAGAGGACACTCTGGATAGTCACAGACTTACTTGGGGGAAGGAGGTGACTTTTTGAGTGTGGGTGTGAGTTTGTGGTTTTGTCTCATGTTCTGAGAATAGGTAGGAAAGGCGGTTTGTTTGTTTTTGAGTGGACTGTTTCTAGAAAGTCCTTTGACAAGGCGAGTGTGTTTCTGTCTATGTATCCCACTGTGTCCTTGGTTGTACACATTAGAAAACAGAATGGATTAATGGATGTATCCTGTCTAGTAGAAAGCTTCCCAGCATTCATCCTGCCCATTTTAGGAAAGGACTGCTGGTTGCTTTTCGATGGGCAACACCTACTATCTTCCTAAGTTACTGTTTTCTTTCTGAATTCTGGCCACTCTCCAGAATAGGCTCATGGTTTTTTGTCCAAGATATGTACCACCTCCAAGCTCTGTGACATGGCCATGTACTGGATAGCTGAAGGGAATTGTAAGCATCTCAGAAAACTCAGATATCAGTGTGACCAAGAAAGTCTCAGTGGAGAAACCCTGCATTGGGATTTGCTGACTTATTGTTCTGTTACCCTGAAGTCAGGAAGGTCTTTGCCTCAGGCCACCCCTTTGTGAATTTTGTAGAAAACAGTTTTAAAATGGAAGTGAATGGGCATCCCCTGTGGCTCTTTGCTTAACTGCTTTGGAAAAGTATGTGTCTGAATCAGCCTTGTGGCTCTGTTTGAGGCTGTGGCTTAGATTATCAGCGACTGATGAATCTAAAGAAAGATCCAATGTGTGCATTCAAAACCAAAATGGCAAAAAGATCAGTCATTGAGCATGAAGTCTCTCGCCTTCCTCTGTAAGTTTCCTGACCTCCACCAAGTGAGAATAGGGATCCTTTGGGTCAAATGAGTTCTTTAAAGCGCTGCAAAGTTACTGTGGTTTAATAATTACTCCAAATCACATAAGGAATCTATACCTGACAGTCAGTAGGCCTCAAATTGGAGAAGCAGTGCAGTATTAAAGGAAGAACTATGTGATCAATCCTGGTTCACAGGAATGGTGTTCAGGCCGTTCTGAGGTTAGGCAAATGAGGGGCAAGGGAGCTTATTTTGGACACTCTCTTGGGCTGCGCCATTCATGGAAACCTCTAGCCAAAGGGTATAATGAGTGTATATATGTAAGAAGATGAGTGCCATGTGAGAGTGTTTTGGTTTTAATTGTGGTCATTTGTGTGGCGGTTGGAAGAGATGACTGGGTCCACCTGGTCTTGAACACTGGTGTGATTCTCCTCAGAGACTGAGTTCTGAAACTGACCTCAGAGAAGTAATTGCTTTGGAAAGAGATGTGTCTTAATCAGGCTCTTGGCCCTGTGTGAGGCTGTGGCTTAGATTATCAGCAACAGACGGATCAAAAAAATGATCCCATGTGTGCATCCAAAACCAATATAGCCAAAAGAGCAGTCATTGTGAATGAAGTCTCTCACCTTCCACTGTAAGGTTCTGAAAGAATAAAAGAAATTGAAATTGAAATGTAAAGAACCAGGTTTTGTAAAGTTTCCAAGCTGCACTCAGAACCTGAAATTCCTGTGGCAGTTAAGACAATTCCTGGAACTGCCCATTAGATGTGTGTTGAAATCTTCCCTGACCACCTAGTTACTTAACAACCCCTTCCCAGAGGCCGTGCATCTCACCACGTATTCATCTCAGGGCTTCAACCAATCAGTTTAAATGTATACCCCTTCTCAGGGTTGACCAATCACCCCCTGCCCCAACTTTTCCCGCCAATGAATGTGCTAATCATGTTTTAGAGTTGTTACTTGATTTTCCCATGGTACATGATGATTTCCTAAAGGAGGCTATGATGTATGTAAAGTCCCTGAGCTCTCTAAAGAATGTATATAAACGCTGCTCAAGTTGTTCTCGGGGCTCTTTGTTCTTTGCTCCTCTGAAGGGAGCTCTGAGCCCTAGCATTCTGGACCCCCAATAAACCCTTTGCTGATGCATGAGAAAGCCTCTTTGTTGTCTTTTCCTTTGACGTTCGCAGCACCTTTTCATCTGGAGGCCCCAGGTGAGATATCCGGCAGCGGTGGACGGAAGACCTCAAGGGACTCCTCTCGGGGAAAGTAAGGCGCCTCTTTCTGGTTTCGGGTTTCAGGCTAGGGCGTGGCAAAGTGGCTGTTGGTGAAGAGCATTAGCTCTCTCCTATGGGGTGACAGACGTGTCACAGAGCCAAGGTCACGTCCCTGAGGGACACTCCGGAGGACTAGGGAATTCAAGGAATAGTAGGTTCCTCAACTCGGTTATGTTTTGCTTCAGGATTCAATTTGCCAGCCCATCAGGTCTTGCCGGTAACTCAGTTTTGGTCATTGTTCTGAACTCATGTTGAGTTTACTGTCTGTCTTTATTGTCTAACCCATTGCCAGTTACTCAGTTCTAATCTTTGTGTTGGACTCATGTTAAACGTTTACTGTTTGTCTTTGTCTGTGTTGTGTTTGTGTCTTCACTGTCCCTGTTTGAGTAACTCCCATTATGGGACGAAGCACTTCCTCTTCTCTGTCCCTGACCCTTGATCATTGGACTGATGTCCACTCAAGGGCCCAGAATCTTTCTTTTTCAGTAAAACACTGTACCTGGCAGACTCTCTGTGCTTCAGAATGGCCCATCCTTGAATTCGGATGTCCCCAGAAGAATCCTTCCACTTTAGTCTTATCTGAAAATTCAGAGATATTGTCATTCAGCCGGGGCCACGTGGCCAACCAGATCACCAGCCATATACCCCTTCCCCCACATTCCTATCATTCAAACTTTCCGCTCCTCTCCCTCTTCCTTCCATTCTCCCTGAGTCACAAGACTGGACACTCCACCCCCTCCTTATCATCTACTCTCCCTCCCCAACCCCCAACACAGTTCCTGATGATCCTCCCACCGCTGACTCAGCCTCTCCACTTCTAGAGGCAATTGGGCCAGACCCAAGCCCTCCAGGGGACTTCCCCGCAGCAGCAGCAACCCCTCCTCTCCTGAAGGAAGCTGGGCAACCTAAAGGAACCCACCGGCGACGGATAATAGAAAACTCAGAAGCCCCGTGATGCTCTCTCTCCATTCCTATGGGCCCATGAACCGACCCAACTGGGACTCCAACACCTTTGAAGGTGGGAAGCATCTGTCCACATATCTCCAGGCTCTAATAGCGGGTCTCTGAGTGGCCGCCAGAGAGCCGACCAATTTGGCCAATGTAAGAGAGATTATCCAAGGGCCTAATGAGTCTCCCTCTATGTTTCTGGAGAGAATTAAGGAAGCATATAGAAAATATACTCCTTTTGATCCTCAGGCAGATGACCAAAAGGCATTTGTTACAATGGCCTTTATTGAGCAGGCTGCCCAAGATATTAAGAGAAAGTTACAATGTCTAGATGGGTTACAAAATACGACCTTAAGAGATTTAGACAGAGAAGCTGAAATAGTATATTATAAAATATATATTATAAGTATATAGTATAAGTATATAAGTATATTATAAGAGAGAAACTGAGGAGGAGAGGGAACAGAGGAGAGAGAAGGAAAGGGAACAAAAGGAGGATGAAAGGAGCAAAAGGCAGACAAAAGCATTGGCTAAGGTTTTCTTCACAGCAGCAAATACGCCAGAAATTAAAAAGCAGGGAGTCAGAAAGGGATACTTGGGCCCACGCCAAATGCTGTCCCTGGCCTCAGATCAATGTACCTACTGTAGAGAAAAAGAACACTGAGTCAAAGAGTGCCCCAAAAAGAAGAAGCCACGGCAGCCCGCCATGCTGACTCTAGAAGAGGACTTGGAATGTCAGGGCTCGTATCCCCTCCCCAAGCTCAGGGTAACATTTGAAGTGGAGGGGACTCCAGTGAACTTTGAAGTGGATACAGGAGCAGTATACTCAGCCCTTAAGGCTTCACTGGGCCCCACATCAAAAAAATGGTCCCTAGTTCAAGGGGCTAATGGCACTACATATCGGGCTTGGACAACTAAGAGGATTATGGAAGTAGGAAAATGAAAAGTCCACCACTCTTTCCTAGTAATCCAAGAATGCCCAGCCCCATTGATGCACAGGGATCTGCTTACCAAACTCGGGGATAGAGTAACTTTTAACCCTGATGGTCCCCAAGTGGATGTTCTAAAGCCTTCAGTAAAAACTCCCATAGTCAGAGAATTGACTATGTCTGTAGAAGATGAACATCAACACTTCGTGCCCCCTAGGACTGATCAAAGAGGCAAACTACAACAGAAATGGATAAAAGATTATCCTAATGCCTGGGCAGAAATTGCTGGGTTAGGTCTAGCCATAAAACAACCTCCAATAGTAGTAGAATTAAAAGCCTCGGCCTCTCCAATCAGTGTTAAACAATATCCTCTAAGCAAAGAAGCTAAGGATGGGATAAGTCCCCATATTCAGAAATAATTGGCCATTGGGGTCCTAAGGCCCTGTCAATCAGCCTGGAATACCCCCTGCTACCAGTAAGAAAGCCAGGAACTAGGGACTACAGTCCTGTTCAAGACCTAAGAGATATCAACAACAGAGTGCAGGACATTCACCCCACAGTACCCAATCCATATAATTTGCTTAGCACTCTGAATCTGGAGCGGGAATGGTACACTGTGCTGGACTTAAAAGATGCTTACTTCTGCTTGCCTCTACATAAGGACAGTCAGTTGCTGTTTGCTTTCGAGTGGATAGACCCAGAAACTGGAACATCTGGCCAACTAACCTAGACTAGACTCCCACAGGGGTTCAAACCCCCCCCCACTCTCTTTGATGAAGCCCTCCACAGGGACATAAACGACTTCAGAACTGCACACCCCGAAGTCACCCTACTCCAATATGTGGATGATCTGCTACTGGCAGCGGACACCAAGGAGAACTATAAGTCTGGGACCCAAGCACTATTATCCGAGCTTGCTCGGCTTGGATATAGGGCTTCTGCCAAAAGGCCCAAATTTGTCAGCAAGAAGTAATCTTCCTGGGTTATTCTCTTAGGGGTGGCAAATGATGGCTCACTGAGAACAGAAAGCAAACCATTGTGCAGATACCACCCCCATCTAATAAGAGACAACTCAGAGAGTTTCTTGGGACTGCTGCCTTTTGCAGGTGATGGATTCCTGGGTTCACCTCTCTGGCTGCCCATTTATACCCGCTGATGAAGTGTAATGCCCAATTCCAATGGACCCCTGAGCACCAACAAGCTTTTGATAATGTCAAAAAAAGTGCTGCTATCTGCTCTGGCCTTAGCACTCCCAGATATAGATAAACCCTTCACTCTCTACATCGAGAAAAAGAAAGGAATAGCACGGGGAGTGTTCACTTAGAATTTGGGACTTTGGAAAAGGTTGCTAGCATTCTTATCAAAAAAACTGGACCCAGTGGCTACTGGGTGGTCCCGTTGCTTAAGAGCTATAGCAGTGGCAGCACTTCTAATAAAAGATGCTCATTAATGAACGTTGGGACAGAAGCTATCCATGATAGCCCCCCATGCCCTGGAGAGCATCATCTGTCAACCTCCAGAGAGGTGGCTATCAAACTCCAGAATAAACCACTACCAGAGCCTCTGGATTAGCAAAGACAGAATAACTCTTGGACATTCTGCTCCACTCAACCTGGCTGCCAGAAGAATCATCAGGACCTGTCGCTCATGAGTGTCAACACATACTGTCAGAGGAAACCAGTATAGGACGAGACTTGAAAAATCCAGCCACTGCCTCACCCTGAAGTCGTATGGTTTACGAAAGAGAGCAGCTTCCTCCAAGATGGTATGTGGCGGGCTGGAGCAGCAGTAGTTAGCAAAACTAATGTCATCTGATCCTCTGGTCTCCCAGAAGAGACATAAGTCCAAAAGGCAGAACTGATTGCCCTTACGAAAGCATTGGAACTAGCAACAGGCAAAAGGGCCACCATTACACTGATAGCCGCTATGCATTTGGCAATGCTAATGTGCACAGGGCTATTTACCAGCAAAGGGGGATATTAACCTCCACTGGGAAAAAAAATAAAGAACAAAGTTGAGATTCTCCACCTTCTCTCAGCAGGGCAGGGCACTAAGGAACTAGCTATAGTGCACTGTCCAGGGCACCAGAAGGGAAACGACTTCTTCGCAGTTAAAAACAGAAGGGCAAATGAGGAAGCTTAATTGGCAGCCCTAAACGGAGTGACTCTGTTAACTTTTTCCACACCACGGGGATCAACATTCAGGAGACTTGGCCACACTGGAACATTCAGGCAACTTATCATGTGAGGAGACAGATACAGAACTCTGGGACCCTACAGAGCCAAGTTTAAAATTTCAAAAAGCCCACCTTTATGTCAAAGACGTACACTAGCTCACCCACTTAAGCTCAAAGAAGTTATAGGCTCTCTTAAAGGACCGAAGAAAGGATTTATTAATGACTGACTCACAGAGGAAAGAAATAGCTTAGCAGGTGACTAGAGCTTGTCAAGTCTGCTAATTAGTTAATGCTTACCCATCCAAGCTTCCTGCAGGGAAGCGCTTACGAGGAGCCAGACCAGAACAATTCTGGGAAGTGGACTTTTTCTGAAATTAAGCCAGGAAGGTATGGACTTAAATATCCCCTAGTCTTTGTAGATACTCTTTCATGATTGGTTGAAGCCTTCCCCATGAAGAAAGAAACGGCTCAGACGGTGCTCAAAAAGATTCTAGAAGACATTTTTCCAAGGTTCGGCCTGCCTAAGGTAATAGGGTCCATTAATGGACCGGCATTCGTTGCCCAGGTAAGTCAGGGATTCACCAGGACCCTGAAGATTAATTGGAAGTTACATTGTGCTTATAGACCCCAGAGCTCAGGAAAGGTAGAAAGGATGATTAGAACCATCAAAGAGACTTTAAAGAAATTAAGCTTGGAGACCGGCATAAAAAATTGGACTATGCTCCTACCTTAAGCACTGTTTCGTGCAAGAAGTACACCCTCTTCCTCTTTGTGTAAACTCACCACTTATGAAATTCTCTATGGTGCCCCTCCTCCAGTAAGGGACCTAACCCCAACTCTGAGACTTAATTATTCCTTTCACACCCCCTTGCTTGACAGACTTAAAGCCCATGAACAAACACAGCACCCAGCAATACCTGTGGAAACAGTTTGCCACTGCTTATCAGCCTGGAGACGAGGGAACCCCACATCGATATCAAGTGGGAGTCTTCGTCTATGTGAGACGGCATCAGGTATCATCCCTGGATCGCTGCTGGAAAGGATCATACCAGGTGCTGCTTATAACACCTACAGTGGTAAAAGTGGATGGAATCACTTCCTGGATCCGTGCCACCCAACTCAAGCCTGCGCCCTGTCCAGCATCCGGCTGGAAACTGGAACAGACTGGTAACCCTCTCAAGTTGCGTGTCCGTCGTGTGGGTAGGGCTATGGATTCTTCCCCTGACCACCAGCAGTCCTAATCACCATCAGCCTGTTCAGCAACAATGGCAGCTATAAATCCTACTGGGCAAGTAGTGTGGTCTATTTCACATACAGCCCTCTTATGGACTTGGTGGCCATCTCTCTACCTGGACATTTGTCAGCTTGCCATAGGCCTCTCTGACTAGGATCTCCCTGACATAGAGGACTCCACACAGATCCCACTCAAACCCAAACCAGGGCAACATAGACCACCTTACCCCATGAATTATGGATATCATCTTCCCCAGCTCAGGTGTAAACTAGCCAGTCTTGATTTTTATGTGTGCCCAGCTGATTTCTGAAGTCGCAAACAGGGCCAAACCTGTGGAGGACCCAGTGACATTTATTTTAGATCTTGGGGTTGTGAACAAACGGGAGCTACATGGTTGAACCCAAACTCCCCAGACAGTATCATTCAGGTTGGAAAAAATGACAACTGGATTGATCCCAAGAAATGTGCCGCTAGCCAAGTTGTGTCAAAAACTCGCTGTGGAAAGAATAGTCTATGTTACCCCCTCAATATAACTTTCACTTCCAAAGGAAGGGGCTACCTCAGAACAACATGGTCTATGGAAAATACGTGGGAAATGCGATTCTATATTTATGGCCCTCGTTATGACGTTGGTCACTGGTTCACCATCCTGCTTAAAAAGGAGGAAAATCCCACAGCAATAGGGCCCAATCCCCTCAAGCCAGGAATTAAGCCTCCAAAACCTCCCATGCCTAGATCTACCAGAACCCCTCTACCATCTCATACTTCCCAGTTTCCATCTTTGCCTACTTCCCCAGTCCAGAGTACAGTTGACTCCTGCCCCTGGGAACTAATTAAAGGAACCTTAATTGTACTGAACTCCACACAGTCAGAACTCCTTGCATTTCAACCCATGTATTTGACAGCTTTGTAAATTATTGTGTAATGGTGCAGATACTCCCCAGGGTTCTTTATTATGATGCAGAATCATTTTAAGGTCTACTAGGGGGACAAACAACCTGATTTTGCTGTCATCCAGTGTCCCTTACTATAGCTATCCTATTGAGGATAGGAGCTGCTGCAGGAGTGGGTACGGGAACAGCTGCTATCATCCATGGGTCACAACAAATGGCCTGATTAGAAACAGCAATAGATCAAGACTGGAAGACATTAGAGACCTCCATCACAGTGCTGTAGGAATCCTTAAACTCTCTCTCTGAAGTTGTTTTACAGAACAGGCCAGGATTAGACCTCCTCTTCATGAGGGAGCAGGGCCTCTGTGCTGCACTGAGAGAAGAATGTTGTTTTTATGCTGACCATACTGGAGTTGTAAGAGAATCCATGAGTAAATTGAGAAAATGCCTTGAAGAGCGCCAGAGAGAAAGGGAGATTCAACAAGGGTGGTTTGAGTCATGATTTACCCAGTCCCCCTCGTTAACTACACTCCTATCAGGCTTAGCTTGACCCCTGATCATCCTTATGGTGTTGCTAACTGTGGGACCTTGTTTGCTTAACCGCTTAGTTTCCTTTCTCCAGGCTCAAATTGGGCAGGAAAAACTCATGGTAATCCGACAGAAATACGCTCCACTGGCAGAAATAGAGTGTGAGACCCCGCAATAATTATGATTCATTACTTTTAAGATTAAATGTAGTAAGAAAAAGGAGTGGGAAATGAAAGAATAAAAGAAATTAAAATTGAAACATAAAGAACCAGGTTTTGTAAAGTTTCCAAGCTGCACTCAGAACCTGAAATTCCTGTGGCAGTTAAGACAATTCCCGGAACTGCCAATTAGATGTGTGTTGAAATCTTCCCTGACCACCTAGTTACTAAACAACCCCTTCCCAGAAACCGTGCAGCTAATCACGTATACATCTCAGGGCTTCAACCAATCAGTTTAAACGTATACCCCTTCTCAGGGCTAACCAATCACCCCCTGTCCGACCTCTTCCTGCCAATGAATGTGCTAATCATGTTTTTGGGTTGTTATTTGATTTTCCCGTGGTATGTTGATTTGCTAAAGGAGGCTATGATGTATGCAAAGTCCCTGCCCTCTCTAAAGAATGTAAATAAACTCTGCTCAAGTTGTTCTTGGGGCTCTTTGTTCTTTGCTCCTCTGAAGTTAGCTCTGAGCCCCAGCATGCTGGACGCCCAATAATCCCTTTGCTGTGGCATGAGACAGTCTCTTGGTGGACTTTTCCTCCGACATTTGACCGACCTTTTTACCTATGAAGGACCTGAGAGAGCAAAAGTCAAATCCATGTCAACTTCCATGTCAAACAACCTGGTCAGAATGAAGGAATGTGTCTGAATCTGCCTCTCTCTTCTTAATGTAGATTAAATGGACCAAACCAGGCCTGTGTACAGAGCTGTTCCCGGATGCCTATGGTTGATATACCATTCTAACTTGTGAAAGTGTCACAGGAAGTAGGGGCAGCCTCCATCTCATGGGACCATTGGAAGCAACTGTTAGGACAAAGTGGTTTTCCATCGCAGTGACCTCATACAGTTCCTGAAGGAAGTGACCTACAACACTTCCTTGGTGATGGAACTCTCTGAACTTGGGATCCAGGAAGCCATGCACCCAGAGCAAGTCTTAGTTTCAGTCCCAGTGGTCTCAATTGTTTGAATTTACCAAAGACAGAGTCAGTGTTTCTTGGTACCTACTTATGTGATGCTGGCCAAATTTCAGGAGAGCTCTGAAGAGCGGCTTTTTCTGAGAAAGCCGGTAGTGGCTCAACCATGGCTCCTGACAACTTCAAAAAGTTTGCAAAGAAGACCAGATCTGAGATAGGACAGGCCATTTCGTGGGAACATAGTATGGCCCACCAGTCAGAGGACACTCAGGATAGTCACAGTCATACTTGGGGGAAGGAGGTGCCGTTGTGGGTGTCGGTGTGAGATTGTGGTTTTGTCTCATGTAGGTTTGGACTGGAAAGTTTCTAGAAAGTCGTTTGACAACACGAGTGTTTCTATGTCTGTGTATCCCACTGTATCCGTGGTTGTAGACATTTGAAATGCGAATGCATCAATAGTTGTGTCCTGTCTAGTATAAAGCTCCCCAGCATTCTTCTCACCCAATTTAAGAATGGAGTGCGGCTTGACTAATGGAAGGTGAACAGCTACTATCTTCCTAAGTTCCTCTTTTCTTCCTGAATACTGGCCACTCTCCAGAGTATCCTCATGGTTTTGTTTCCAAGATATGTACCACGTCCAAGCTCTGTTACATGGCCATGTACTGGATAGCTGAAGGGAATGGGAGCATCTCAGAAAACTCAGATATCAGTGTGACCAGTAAAGTCTCAGTGGAGAAACCCTGCTTTGGGCCATTTGCTTACTTATGTTTCTATTACCCTGAATGTCAGGAAGGTCTTTGCCTCAGGCCAACCCTTTGTGAAGCCTGAAGAAAACAGTTTTCAAATGGAAATGAATGGGCATCACCTGTGGCTCTTTGCTTAATTGCTTTGGAAAGGGATGTGTCTGGAACAGCCACTTGGCCCGGTGTGGTGGCAGTGGCTTAGATTCTCAGCACCTGATGGATCTAAAGAAAGTTTCCAAGTGTGCATCCAAAACCAAAATGGCCAAAAGAGCAGTCATTGTGGATGAAGTCTCTCACTTTCCTCTGTAAGCTTCCTGAGGAATAGGGATCATTTGGGTCAAATCATTTCTTCAAATCCCTGTAGAGGCTAGCCGATAGGGGCTTGGGTTTTCTATGATACCAATTCACATAAAGAATCTATACCAGATAGTCATTAGTCCTCAAATTGGAGAAGCAGATCAGATATAGGGCAGGCCTATTTGATCACTCTTGGTTCACAGCAAGGGTGTCCAGGCCACCCTGACTTTATGCAAATGAGGGACAAGGGTGCTTATTTTGAACAGTGTATTGGGCTGTGCCCTTCATGGAAACCTCCAGCCAGAGTTTATGATGAATGTCTATGTGGAAGAAGATGAGGAGTATGTGGGAGTGTTTTAGTTTTAATTGCGGTCATTTGTGTGGTGGTTGTAAGAGATGCCTGGTTCCACCTGGGCTTGAACTCTGGTGTGATTCTTCTTAGAAAATGCGTTATGGAACTGACTTCAGAGAAGTATTGCCATGAATTGTGTTGGGATTTTAGGAGGCCACACATGAGAGTCGCCCTTGGACACTGAGATCTAAGCCCAGAGTGGCTTTCCACAGAGCACTGGGAATCTCAGCCAGGATATCACATGATTTTATTCTGAAAGACTTGGAAGCCATAGTTGAGAGTCAAAACACACATGGACCTTACATTGTAGACCTCAATGGGGCTGGCTTCATGTGACCTTTTGGCCAGTCTTTGGGAACCCTTGCCTGTGAGAGTTCTCTAGATTATTCATTGAAATGTGCTTCCTCTAAATTTAATGGTTCCTTAATGAATTGAAACCCACAGTTTCTCCAACTTTATCTTTGAAAATGGCTAGATAAATACCATGAAATTTTTGAACTTCCCATGGCCACCTGCCACTGGAGAACCTTTGGATGTACAGTTGCTGATCCTGAGTGTACCAGACAGTGCCTTGATTGACTGGGTTTTATGAAAATGGTGTAGAACAGAGATGCCAGTATGTTGGGGCCTACTGAGTAGTGGGCCAAAAGCTGTTGTGTGCAGGTGTGTGATAAAACATCTGTGGTCGGGACATGTGATTCTGCCATTGACATCCAAATGACTTGTGGCTGACATGTTACAGACAGGAATCACTTATATGTCTGAAACCTCTCCATAAAAGGCATTTTGTTATATGGAGACGTTTCAGGGCAATGTTCAGAATCAGGTTGCTATGGTCAAAGGGTCAAGCTATGTGGGATAGAAGCCTGGTTGGTGCATTCTCCTGCAGACCCGGACCCACCACACGTGACAGGACTCCCTCCAGCACTGTGTACCAGTTGAACTCATTGTATTTCATGAAGCAAATACCAAACTCCCAGTGCAGTAGAAAGAAACACCATGAAAATTGGAGGATGGCCAAATGGCTTCACAATCCACATGCGGAGACACTTAGCTTTCAGTGGCCACAGTTTACCTACAGAGAGAAGTCAGCACTGCTGCCTCATGTTCTTTGAAAAAATTGAAACAATGTTTTCCAGGTCTCATAGATGTAGACCCAGCTTTGATGGTCTCATTTGAATGGAAGCTAAAGCTTCTGACAACAACATATATGTCGAGTGCGCATCGTCAAAGGCATTTTCTCAAGAAGTCTTTAGTCCGGCAGAGCTCCAGGTTTGTGTAGTGTTTACCTTTTAGACCAGGTCGCAAGAAAAGACCACTGACTCCAATTAAAATCAGATTAAAGCAAGCTTATTATTTCCACCACCCTGGCTGCCTCTCCCTCCCAAAACGTCGGGAACAGAAGAGCAGCCCAGCTTTATAGCCCAGAAAGTTACACAAAAGTGGGGTTAAAAATAACAGAATTCTGACAAGCATCACACTAATGGTAGTTTACATTTTTGTTTGCTGGCCCCAACATCAGAATTTATGAGGACCATTAGAGCCTCAGAGAGTGTCGACTGGCCAGGGAAGGCCAATATTTATGAGGTGTCAACAAAGTTTCAGAGAGGGCTGTTATCTGGTCAGATAGCCAGGCATGGGTGAGTTCAAGGCACGGGCAGGCATTCCAAGCAGGTTCAGATATTGCTGTAATTTATAGTTAAGCCAAAATTATTTTTTCACGGCTTTGTGGCAAGATGGCTCCCAATTTTAATAAAAGATAAGGTTGGGTCAATCATTCCCCCGTTTTCTAATGTGTTCCTTTCATATATTTGATTGGGTAGGAAGAGCACTGTGGGAATTTTAATCCCTCAGGTAATAGTCTCCCGATTTTTTGAACTCACCCAAAAACACGTCTCCCTGATTTTACCTGACTTAATTAATTACTTATATTGATATTCTATTTATTTTTGTCTCCATTGTTGTAAGAAGAGAGGCGTCACTCATTTAGACTTCTTCTGAGCTGAGAGAGGGTGACGTGAGGGGGCACCGCCTGAGGGACATTAGTCGCCTTTTAGAAGTCAGTTAGGTTTGAAGTCTGGATGGGGAAGAACAGGTAGTAAAGTCATCTGGGGATGGGTTCTTCTATGAGAGAAACAAAAAAACATGAGTACTTAATAAATGTTGCAGCAGCTGGAACATGTCACTGTATAGAAGTTTCCTCACCAGTCTTAAATATTCCCAGTTATCAGGACTGTCAACTTAATATTTAACTTTTAGTGTTACATTTGTCCCTCCCCATAAGATTCAGTTTAATAATTTAATGTCATCTGATCTTGCAAAATACTTTTACTAGTATGACCTCTGTGTCTAATAGAGAAACCTTTAATTCTCTTACTCATTGCTGCATAATCATACTAACAAATACCAAGACTATGTGTTTAGGTTAAGAATATCTGTAGGCCTTAAACTAAAAACTTCTGCCTCTGGCAGATAATCTTGATAGCCTCTTTTTATAGTTATCAGGCATTGCTCTCTGAGAATCCTTCTTTGTAGCCTTTAGTCTTACTTATTTTGGGAGGCTAACATAAAGTGTATACCTTAAAATATTATTATTACTATTATTATATAAAATGCCCAGGAATGGCTGTAATTTGTTTTTAACTGTCTTTTCTAAGTGTTTAAGATGAAGCAGTCAAACTGACTTTTGTTTCTATCTATTGTGAACAGTCAGCTGAGCTTTTATGGGAGTCATTCCTGGGGAAACTTGAGAGCAGCTTCTCAGTTCTGCTAGTGCCATTTGCGCTAGGTGGGTCCAGGTCTTGTTTGACCATGTGGCTTCCCTCGGAAGCATCAGGGATGTCTCCCTTCTCTGATGACTCTCCTCTTCGTAGCAAATGCACTGATTGGCTTTCTGTTCTCCAGTGGTCTCATTAATCTCCCTGATCAGGAAGTTATGTGGTTCAGAGTTGCAAAGCTCTTTAGAGAAGTCCGCTGTTCCCTGGATACAGACTGACTCAGAGGGCAAGAGCCAAATATTGGTTTTCTTGTCCCTTTTCATATAACTTTAATTTTAAATCCTAATCTTAAACATCCATCAAATAAATTTTAACAGACTTATATTAAGAGTACTGGGCTTTAATGTCTATAATTTAAAATTATTTATCTTTTTATTATTTGGCATCTGTATTATTCTGTCTGTCTTGTAGGTGATGGATAATTATCTTAAATTAACCAATGTTGTGTTCTTAAAGCAACACTTCTGTAAAACACTAACAGGGAATCTTTATATCACCCATAAGAAAATTACAAAATAAAATTAACAACAGTAAACAAACTTAGTTCGTGTAATAGCTACCCTAAAATTTTTGGCTGAGTTATACATTATATCCTCTGTTTGAGATGCTAGTAATGTTGACAGGAAAAAAAAACTTTTGAAAATATCTTTAAATGAAATAACATCTGACCTACTGCTTTCGTAGTCATTCTCACATAATAAGATGGGACACAGAGCCTTATCTCAGGTAAGGAAGGGCTCTTTATTAATCTTAAGTGTTTTAATTCTAAAGCTAATCTTTGTTTTTTAAATATCATTTTACAAAGTTTACATAAATTGTTTGAGGTCACATGAACATTAGCTAACACCATATGATATAGCATTTAAAATATGAATTAAAAAAAGGCTGAAAGTTTTTAACCTTTACATAGATTAGGCTCTCATTAACTTAAAATACATTTAAATTGTTCCCCAATATAAAAAGTAACATAAAAGTTTACATATCTTATTGACAACAGGTAAATAAATCCCAATATATATATATATATATATATATATATATATATATATATATATATATATATATATATATTTTTTTTACCATACAACTTCAGAACACCAGCTTGATATAATGCTCTTTTAAAGTTTCTACCTTACAGACTTGTATACCTGGAAGATATGAGCACATTAATAGCATCACAATTGCATTGATTTTTCTACATTAACCAAGTTTAGCTTTTAAAGAAATGGCAGTACAGTGCTCTAAAATAACAGTTCTTATTTAATCAGTTGTTTAATTTTTATGGTTGCTTGCTCTAGAAAAATAAAACTTAATAACCACAATGTTATGGGTAAACTTATGTTTTAAGAAATTTTTGTCTCTTTAACACATGACTGATTTTTACAATCTTATACAGACTTTAGGACAAACTTATACAGACCTTAGTAAATCAATCAGTTATCTAACAAAAGTACTCATGAATGAGTAATCCCATATCAAATTTACTTTACTTATTTATCAAAATATTAGACAAATGTATTGAACAGTGTACCATTTTTTGTTGAAGAAAAAGTCCTAGAACCAAGGCATATTAGACCTTTTGTCGGCATTAATATTTTATTAGATTTTTGAACACCTAGAAAAACTTGTAAGGTTAAATTTAAAGACATTTATTTTTATCTGTTTATCCAATTTAAATTGTACCAATTAAATCACTTGAATTAAAGATCTTTGGATCCACGTTTTAAAATTTGTTTTTATGAGTGCTTTTTTTATGAGTGCTCCTTATATGTGTTAATTTGTATAACATATATATGATATAGGGATATATGTATATATAGACATACAACACATAACAAAAGTGTGCACACATAATAATAGTAAAGGCCTTGTAGCTTTTTGCAGTTGAAATCTCCATTGCAATGTTTCAAATACTCCACTGTTGGTCAAAGTTAGAGCTGATCAGAATAACATTAACCTAGGTCTGTAGGATCAAATTCATGAGCTCAAAAAAAGAATACAGAATCTAAGGAAAAAAATAAGAGTCCTAGAAAAAATGACTGCCCAGTAATTAATAAATACCATACAATTTACCTTTTTTCCTGCCTTAGGCCTCAGATCAGTCTCCTACTGAGCTTGCAGGCTTCTTTCATTTGCATTTCAACAAAAGTCCTGGCTGAGGTCTGAAAGGAGCAGGGAAAAACTGCTATTCTGAGCAGACACCTCAGGCCTAAGGCATTTTAACCATAATTTTGAGGTTCGGATGTTGAAAATTATGATACAATTTTAAGATGAAATTCACAAAATTTTATATCTTTACATCTTGTTTTGTCAACAGATACCATACTATGATTTACTATCCTTGTACAAATTAATGCACTGGTACACACTGTGATATTTTCTCAGTCTACCCAATTCAAAATTAGTGACAAATAAAACTGAATGTTTGGGAAGTTACTTGCCAACTTGGAAGTAGAGTGCTTTAGTTTTCCATCCTAAGTATTTAAGTTATCTGGCATGAATTATCTGAAATCATAAACTAAACAATTACCTAAACCCGACTTTTAACTGCAAGATTGAGCAATGCTACAAAAACCCATCCAGATACCAGATTGTTACAATAAAACATCATCATTTAGACACACATTGAACTAATATCATTCCCAAGAAACAATTTATAATATCAGCACATTATTGCACATGTCTTAAAGGGCCAGAAACAAAGACACAAGACAGACAGAAAGGAGCTCCAGACTATGGCTGACAGACAGAAGCCTTAAAAACAGAGCAGAGAAGAGAAAAATTTCCTACACCAGTGGCAGGATAGATGTCCTCACAAGGGGATCAGATGTTTTCACAGAGGGCAACCTGAAATGTAATATCAAGGGTTTCCATGGTGACTTTACTGCATTTAGTGTCTCCTTTTTCTTTTTCTTTTTTTTAAGAAGACAGAGGTGGCATAATCCTTACAGTGCAGGGAACGAAGGAAGGAATTCCTTGAAGCAGCAGGGCTTTGGTAGATGCTGGGAGTCCCTCAGTCCCTCCTTTTACTTATGGGACTAGCTCCTCTGGTTTGGTTCCACCCCAATCTCGCTCCATCTCCTAACATTTCAGTAGTCAGCTCTCAAAAAGTTCCAGGGTCGGGGGGTTATCAAAATTTGTAACTTAAATTTCGGTTTCTGACCTTGAAGCGAATTAATACCTATTTAATAATGAGGACAGGGTTTGAGAAAAATAAAAAGGGAGGTTTGCTGCTTTGCTAACAAAGCAGAAACACAGGGGACTCTGCCCAAAGGTTGTGACTCTCTTGAACTGGAGCAACAAGGGGTTTTAAAGGAGTTTCCATTGTTAACCTGGGAGATACTCTGTTCCTTGGTGGCCAGCAGGCATTGCCCTCTGCAGTGGGTGAGTTCCAGGCTGCCAGCTAGGGGCTTTTCTCATCCTGCTTAACAAACGGGGGTAAACTTCATCACAGTTTTTTAGAACACAGTCCAAAGGGTGTAAGGCTTACTTGCTTTATTACCCATTTTTACGTCCAATATCCTTAAGTTTTTACCACAGAAATCAAACAACAAAATGCACAAAAACAAACAAACAAAAAACATATAGAACACAAAACAAAACACAAAGAAACAGAAACCTGGTGAAGATACAGAAAAACTGAGGAGCAATGAAATGTCTTGCTGAAGCTCCGGGGTAGGAGCTCCTGCGTGCCCGGCTGCACCTTTCTACCCTTTCAGAGAAATTCCATACAGAACAGAACAGAGGACAGAACAATTCTTGTTACTGTCCTGGACAGGAGTACATGTGAGCCTCCCCAGGCCACCTCTCTGTAATCAGAAGACATCTCCCTTAACCAGATATCAGATGTTATAAAGGCACCACCTACCAATGGAGGCCTCCTCCACCAGGTGCTTGCTAATAGTTTTAGTGTGATGGTTCACTGCAGTGCTCCCTGGACCGAAGGCTCACTCCAAGGCTTTGGAACTTGGCTCTCCAGCCCTGAGCCCTGGAGGAAAGGCCAGCGTCAGAATTTCCAGCAGTCTGGTCTTGTGATCTGGTCACGTAATCTCGCTGGGGAACTCCAAAATGTTAGACCAGGATGCAAGAAAAGACCACTGACTCCAATTAAAATCAAATTAAGGCAAGCTTATTAGTTCAACCGGCTAGGCTGACTTTCCTTCTCAAAACGGCGGGAAAAAGACAGCATCCCCACCTTTCCTACACCCAAGCTTTATAGCCCAAAAAGTTACACAAAAAGGGAGTATCAGAAAACAGAACTTTGACAAGCATCACACTAACTGTAGTTAACATTTTTCATTTGCTGGCCCCAGCATCAGAAATTATGAGGACCATTAGAGCCTCAGAGAGGGTCGTTGTCTGGCCAGGGAAGGCCAATATTTATGAGGTGTCAGTAAGGTTTCAGAGAGGGCTGTGATCTGGTCAGTAAGACAGGCATGGGTGAATTCAAGGCATGGGCAGGCATTCTAAGCAGGTTCAGAATTTGCAGTAATTTATAGTAAAGCAAAAATTATCTTTCCATGGCTTTAAGGCAAGATGGCTCCCAATATTAATGAAAGATCAGGTTGAGTGATCACCCCTGTCCCTTCCTTTTGGAAACTCCTCTACCACCTCCAAGGTTGTGAACTCCTGATCATTTTCCATTCCAGATAAGTATTCACAGAATTTCTAACTCTTATCCTCTAATTGTGTCTTACTTGGGGCAAAGGTAATGTCAAAGCATTGTTCTGGATGAGAGTGGGAAGATTATTGTATATCACATATTTGCATACACATTGGATTCATTTTCCAATTTTACATTTGAAATACTGAATTCCTGACACTAACCCATACCCTACTAGACTCTGACTAATAATCCTAATATGATGGTGAAACATAACCCAAGCAGAATAGAAATACAAGCCATTCAGAGGAGGCATGGTGTGTAGTTGGAATTGCCTTTTGCATTATATAGTATAGGAGCTATAAATCTAGTCAATTTTTTGTTGAAATAATTCTACATGTGTTTTTAAAGTTAACAAATATGGGAATCCTGTCTCCCTTTCTCTGTAGCACACGTATTTTTATATGCACATAGAGAATCCTACCTGGTATCACACGTACATACTTGTGAGGTGGCTGAATTGGCAGATACAAATTGTGAGAAGAGATCACTACTCCTAAACGCTGTTTGAACTGAAAATTCAACATATGGGTGAGCTTCCTAGTTCAATAACATTATACATAAATCCATGTTCAGTAAAATGAATATTTTTGCATCTGTGGATTATATATATATATATATATCATGATGATTTTCCATTGGCATATACATGGCTACTTTTTTTTCTTTTTTTGGTTGTTCAAAACGTTACAAAGCTCTTGACATATCATATTTCATACATTAGATTCAAGTGGGTTATGAACTCCCATTTTTACCCCAAATAAAGATTGCAGAATCACATTGGTTATATATCCACATTTTTACATAATGCAATATTAGTTACTGTTGCATTCTGCTACCTTTCCTATACTCTATGATCCCCCCTCTTTTCCCCTCCCATCTTCTCTCTCTACCCCATCTACTGTAATTATTTTTTCTCCTTGTTTATTTCCCATTCCCTTCACAACCTGTTATATGTAATTTTGTATAACAATGAGGGTCTCCCTCCATTAACATGCAATTTCCCTTTTCTCTCCCTTTCCCTCCCACCTCATGTCTCTGTTAATGTAAATCTTTTCTTCCTGCTCTTCCTCCCTGCTCTGTCTTAGTTGCTCTCATTATATCCAAGAAGACATTTGGTATTTGTTTTTTAGGGATTGGCTAGTTTCACTAAGCATAATCTGCTCTATTACCATCCATTTCCCTTAAAATTCCATGATTTTGTCATATTTTAGTGCTGCGTAATACTCCATGGTGTATAAATGCCACATTTTTGTTATACATTCATCTATTGAAGGGCATCTAGTTTGGGCCCACAGTGCAGCAATTGTGAATTGTACTGCTAAGAACATCGATGTGGCAGTATCCCAGAGGTATACACTATTTTAAGGTCTTCAGGAAATAGTCCGAGAAGGGCAATAGCTGGGTCAAATTGTGGTTCCATTCCAAGCTTTCCCAGGAATCTCCATACTGCTTTCCAAATTGGCCACACCAGTTTGCGGGAACAGCTCTCCTCATAGGCCTGGTTTGGTCCATCTTCTCTACATTAAGAAGAGAGAGGCTTACTCAGACACAACCCTTCATCCTGAACAGGTTGTTTGCCATAGAAGATGACTTTTGGTCTTTCAGGTCTTTCATAGCTGCCTACATCTTCTCCAGGGATCAAATATGCATGGACCTTTGAGGGTCTCAGTAGGTGGCAGATCCCCTACATTGCTGTATTGCAAGACGAACCCTGTCCCTTCTCTTTTGTAAAGTTAGATTGAGGGAACAGTGTATGGTTAGGGTTAATAACATGTTCAATTTGGGTTCAGAATCATTCTGATGGATGAATAATGGTATTGGGAACCTGTGATATTTATAAAACTATAGAGGTGAAATATAAGTATGAAAAGAGAAATCTAGGTAAGATTTGTAGCCCAGAAGGGAATGAGGCCCTTGATTGGGATACTTAGCTTTTCATTATGTTCTGCACGGTTGTCTCAGATAAATTGATAATCAATGGCATAGGACCTTGTACCTTGGAAGATTGATTGTAGAAGAGAACATCCACTCAAATTGGGATAGTGGGTAGGATAAGGAAGAGAGTCGGTAGGTTTAGGAAGAAGAGTGAGTATAAAATTTGGATCAAATGTTCTTTAGCAATAGGGTTTCATTTATACAGTGAATGTAAATGTCAGCACATGCGAAGAGTCAGTCACAATGATGAACTGCGGAAAATATAGGAAAGAAGATATCAATAGAGACATTACAAAATCAGGCAATTGTAAAGTGAGTGATAGGTTTAGACATTTTCAACAGGATCGAGATTGAATACATAATTTTAGGAAGAAACAAATATGTAGTCACCAATAGAAATGACATTTGAAAGCATTAGGCAAACTGGAAATGGAAGTTTTTAGTAATCCATATTCAACTTACATTTAGGATTTGGTACAATCATAAGTGTGACCTTTGCATTTTGTGCCCAGAAAATTATTGTGATAAAATATATATGTAGATCATGTGACATGAGTATTTTTTACACCATTTCTGTGAGCAATATTTGAAGACATATAAATTAGTATTGGGGGTACAAAGTGGTGTACCCTGTGTCTATGAATATAGAGATAATGCATGAATAGAACATACTGTAAATAAATAATATAACTGGTTACACTTTAAATAATGGATTGAATTGTTATCTGAAAATATATAAGAAATCATATATTGACATATAATCATTAATTCCAACCAGTTATATATCTAATTGTAATCTTAGGGTTATTTTTTATCATGAAGTGTGTGTGAGTTTTGCTTCAGAAGTGATTATGGATCGAAAATAATGTGTTTGGAAAGAAGTCTCATGAAATTACCAATCAAGAAATATGGAGGAATCCATGTGTTCTGAAGCAGGAAGTGATTGAAAGTGAAACAAATGCCTATAAATTTGCTAAATTGTGGATGAAATATATATCCTGTGATGTGCATAAACTGATGAAATAGTATGTACCAGTGTTGAATAAAAATGAACGTCAAAATACACATCATGTACCATAGGAATCTACTTGCATTGATGTTAAACTGGGTCAGTTACTGTACAAATATTAGGATTCACGTGCATCATTCACCGAAGTTAGTTTTCTTTTTTTTTTTAAATTTTTATTTATGCTTGTTCAAAACATTACATAGTTCTTGATACATCATATTTGTCACTTTGATTCAAGTGGGTTATGAACTCCCATTTGTACCCCGTATACAGATTGCAGAATCACATCAGTTACACATGCATTGATTCACATATTGCCATACTAGTGTCTGTTGTATTCTGCTGCCTTACCTATCCTCTACTATCCCCCCTCCCCTCCCCTCTCCTACCATCTTCTCTCTCTACCCCCTCTACCTTAATAAATTTCTCCCCATGTATTATTTTTCCCTTTCTTCTCTCTTCCTCTTGTATGTAATTTTGTATAACCCTGAGGGTCTCCTTCCATTTCCATGCAATATCCCTTCTCTCTCCCTTTCCCTCCCACCTCTCATCCCTGTTTTAATGTTAATCTTCTTGTCATCCTCTTCATACCTATTCTGTTCTTAGTTAATCTTCATATATCAAAGAAGACATTTGGCATTTGTTTTTAAGGGATTGGGTAGCTTCATTTAGCATAATCTGCTCTAGCGCCATCCATTTCCCTGCAAATCTATGACTTTTGTCATTTTTTAATGCAGAGCAATACTCCATTCTGTATAAATGCCACATTTTTTTTATCCATTCATCTATTGAAGGGCATATAGGTTGGTTTCACAGTCTTGCTATTGTGAATTGTGCTGCTATGAACATCGATGTAGCAGTGTCCCTGCAGCATGCTCCTTTTAGGTCTTTAGGGAATTGACCGAGAAGGGGAATAGCTGGGTCAAATGGTGGTTTCATTCCCAGCTTTCCAAGAAATCTTCATACTGCTTTCCAAATTGGATGCACCAATTTGCAGTCCCACCAGCAATGTACAAGTGTACCTGTTTCCCCACATTCTCACTAACACTTGTTGTTTGACGTCATAATGGCTTCCAATCTTACTGGAGTGAGATGGTATCTTAGGGTGGTTTTGATTCACCTTTCTCTGACTACTGGAGATGGTGAGCATTTTTTCATGTACTTGTTGATTATATGTCCTCCTCTGAGATGTCTGTGGAGGTCCTCGGCCCATTTGTTGATTGGGTTATTTGTTCTTATTGTTTAATTTTTTGAGTTCTTTGTATACTCTGGATATTAGGGCTCTATCTGAAGTGTGAGGAGTAAAGATTTGTTCCCAGAATTTAGGCTCCCTATTTACCTCTCTTATTGCTTCTTTTGCTGAGAAACAACTTTTTACTTTGAGTAAGTCCCATGTGTTGATTCTAGTTATTAACTCTTGTGCTATGGATGTCCTTTTGAGGAATTGGAAGCCCGACCCCACAGTATGTAGATCGTAGCCAACTTTTTCTTCTATCAGACGCCATGTCTCTGATTTGATATCAAGGTCCTTGATCCATTTTGAGTGAACTTTTGTGCATGCAAGAGAAACGGATTCAGTTTCATTTTGTTACATATGGATTTCCAGTTTTCCCAGAACCATTTGTTGAAGATGCTATCCTTCCTCCAATGATGCTTTTAGCTCCTTTATCAAATAGAAGATTGTTGTAGCATTGTGGATTAATCTCTGTGTCCTCCATTCTGTACCTTTGGTCCACCCGCCTGTTTTGGTACCAGTACCATGCTGTCATTGTTACTATTGCTCTGAAATTTAGTTTGAAATCTGGTATCGCTATACCGCCTGATTCACACTTCCTGGTTAGAATTGCTTTTGATATTCTGGATATTTTATTTTTCCAAATGAATTTCATGATTGCTTTCTCTATTTCTACAAGAAATGCCGTTAGGATTTTGATTGGCATTGCATTAAACCTATAGAAAACTTTTGGGAATATCACCATTTTGATGATGTTAGTTCTCCCTATCCATGAACAGTTTATATTTTCCATCTTCTAAGATCTTATTCTACTTCTCTTTTTAGGGTTCTGTAGTTTGCATTGTATAAATCTTTCACCTCTTTTGTTAGGTTGATTCCCAAGGATTTTATTTTTATTTTTTGAGGATATTGTGAATGGAGTGTTTTTTTTCTCATTTCCGTTTCAGAAGTTTTGTCACTGATATACAGAAATGCCTTTGACTTATGAATGTTGATTTTATATCCTGCCACATTGCTGAAATCATTTCTTACTTCTAGTAGTTTTTTTTTTTTTTTGTAGACCCTTTTGGGTCTTCTATATATAGAATTATGTCAGCTGCAAGTAGTGATAATTTAAGTTATTCTTTTCCTATTTTCATGCCTTTAATTTCTTTCATCTGTCTAATTGCTCTGGCCAGTGTTTCGAGAACTATATTGAATAGAAGTGGTGGTAGAGGACATCTCTGTCTTGTTCCAGATTTTAGAGGGAATGCTTCAATTTTTCTCCATTCAGAATAATGCTAGCCTGAGGCTTAACATAGATAGCTTTTACAATGTCCAGGTAAGTTCCTGTTATCTCTAATTCTTCTAATGTTTTGAACATAAAGGGATGCTAAGGGTCTATTGTTCTTATTTATTTTTCGCAGAACCAAGCTTTAGTTTTGTAATTTTTTCAATAGTTTCTTTTGTTTCAATTTTGTTGTTTTCCGCTCTGATTTTAGTTATTTCTTGCCTTCTGCTACATTTGCTGTTGTTTTGCTCTTCCTTTTCTAGGGCTTTGAGATGAAGTGTGAGCTCATTTATTTGTTGTTCTTTCCTATTTTTGAGGAATGACGTCAAGGTGGTGAATTTCCCTCTTAAAACTCCTTTCATTGTGTCCCATAGATTCCGATATGTTGTGTCTGTATTTTCATTTATCTCGAAGAATTTTTTCATTTTCTCATTTATGTCTTCTGTAACACATTAATCATTCAGTCAAATGTTGTTCATTTTCAATGTGATGTAGGATTTTTCCTTCCTTCTTTTTCATTGGTTTCCAGTTTCATTCCATTATAATCAGATAAAATTCATGGTATTATGTCCACCACTTTATATTTATTGAGGGTTGCTCTATGGCATAATATATGGTCTATTTTTGAGAAGGATCCATGTGCTGCTTAAAAAAAAAGTATATCCACTTGATGATGGTTGATATATTTTATATATGTCAGTTAAGTCTAGGTTATTGATTGTGATATTGAGTTCTATAGTTTCTTTATTCAACTTTTATTTGGAGGATCTGTCCAATGGTGAGAGAGGTGTGTTGAAGTCACCCATAATTATTGTGTTGTGGTCTATTTGATTCTTGAACTTGAGGAGAATTTGTTTTATGAACGTTGCAGCACCATTTAATGGTGCGTAAATATTGATAATTTTTATGTCTTGTTGGTGAATGGTTCCTTTTAACAGTATATAATTTCCTTCATTATCCCTTTTGATTAAATTAGTCATGAAGTCGATTTAATTCGATTTGAGGATGGCCACCCCTGCTTGCTTATGAGGACCGTGTGCATGGTATATTTTTTCCCAACCTTTCACCTTCAGCCTGTGTATGTCTTTTCCATTCAGATATGTCTCCTGGAGGCAACATATTGTTGGATTTGTTTTTTGAATCCAAGTTACAAGCCTATGTTGCTTTATTGGAGAGTTTAAGCCATTAGTGTTTAGAGCTACTATTGACATATGGTTTCTACTGCCATCCATGTTTGAATATTTATCGTTTTTTTAAATTTACTTTGTTTCTCCATGATTAGCTTTTCCCCCGCCCTCTGTCATTACTGAGGCACTTCCCACTGATGGTTTTGGTTGTTGTTTTTCATTTCTTCCTCGTGTAGTGTTTTGCTCAAGACACTTTGCAATGGTGGTTTTCTTGCTGCAAATTCTTTTAGCTTTTCTTTATCATGAAAGATTTTTATTTCGTTGTCGTACCTGAAGCTGAATTTTGCTGGATACAGAATTCTTGTTTGGCATCCATTGTCTTTCAATGTTTGAAATACGTTGTTCCAGGATCCTCTCACTTTCAGTGTCTGTGATGAAAAATAGGTTGTTAACCATATTGGTTTACCCCTGAATGTAATCTTCCTCCTTTCTCTTGAAGCTTTTAATGTTTTCTCTTTGTTCAGTATATTGGATATCTTCATAACAATGTGTCTTGGCGTTGGTCTACTGTGATTTTGTGTGCTCTGTGTCCTGTAAGCATCTTCAATTTGTATATCCGTTTCCTTTTTTATTTCTGGAAAATTTTCTGTAATTATTTCATTCAACAGGTTACTCATTCCCATGGTTTGAATCTCTGTACCTTCCTCTATCCAGATGACTCATAAGTTTGGTTTTTTTTTATGTTATCCCATATCTCTTGGATGTTTTTCTCGTGATTTTTTACCAGCCTTTCTGTGTTGGCTAGACTCTTTTCAAGATGATATATTTTGTCTTCATTATGTGACATTCTGTCTTCTACTTGCTCCACTCTGTTAGTGATACTCTCAATTGAGTTTTTAATTTGGTTTATCGTTTTCTTCATTTCTAGAATTATTCTTTGAATTTTTATAATCTCTATCTCCTGATAAAGAAGATTAACTTCTTCTTTTATCTGTTTATGTAATTCATTTTCAATGTGTTCTTTCACTGTATTTATTTGCTCTCTCGTATCCTCTTTAAGGTTTCATTCCATCTGTCTAAGGTATTCCTTGAGTTTTTTATATGACCATTTTTCTGATGATTCTAGGTCCTCCTGAATATTTAGGTTATCCTTCATTGTTTGTACTCCTTTTCTTTCTTGCTTTTTTATGCTGCTCATGTTACTTCTTGTTTGTTTGAGTGCTGAGTTACTGCTTATTCTTATAAATTTATTTGAAGCTTGGGAGGAAAGATATTAGAAGGTATGGGAAGAAGTCACTAAAGAGAATGAGAATAGGCAGGTAGAATTCAAGGATGAGGGAATAAGAAAATTGAAAAGAAATGAAAAGACAAAAGAAAAAAATAGAAAATAAAGAAAGAAATAATTTTTTAAAAATAATAATGATAATTAAAAATGAAAATTAAAATTTAAAATAATAATAATAATAGTAAAATTTAAAAAATAAAAACATTAAAATAAGTTAAAGAACAACAACAAAAAATGAAAATGAAAGAAAAAAAGTAAAAATAAAATAATAATAATAATAATACATGCAGTCATAGAGTTCAATTAACTTCTCTTCCAGTAGGTGGAGCTGTGGTCACTGGGCCAAGCTTCTCCTCTCAATAGGTGGGAACCAATCACTGTGCAGCAGCTCTTCCTCCCAGACTGGGCGGTTCTCCAATCCTGAGTGCCTAGGACCTTCTCTAGTGTTTCCTCAAGCCAGGCTCCGCTCAACTGTGACACTCACCACAATACTTGCTACACGTCAGGTCTCTGTTCCTGGTAGTCCTGTTTTCATCAACGCCTGCCACTCTCTCCCTGTTTGCCTCCCTCAGACCCTAAGTTTGTAGAGCTTGGGGCTGGGAACCCCCAGCGAATTTGCTTGCTCTCTGGTATCCATGCCCACATTAGCTGGTGTAAGAGACCTCAGTTGTCAGCACTGGTGGGAGCGGTAGCCGGGAATTCCATGCCACGAGTCCCACAGCACACATGATTTCCTCGGTCTGGCCATCTTTCTCACGGGAGACCTGGGAGGGCCCCTTAAAGGAGAGCTGGAAGGGGCCCTTAATGTTTCCCCGCTGTGTGGAGAGAGATGCATAGGGAATTACACACCTGTCGTACTGGTTTCAATGAAGTTATCTCCTCTGCCCATGACGTCAGTTCTCTTCCATGGTGGTATCCCATGGAAATGGTGACTGTTCATTCCTTTTGCCAGGTGACCTATGCAACGGATGGGTCCTGACTGTGTCTCCGAAGCCCCATTTCAATTCAGTGGCCTTTTACCTCTGTAAATTCAGAAGGGCCGACCAGTTATTTCAGAGGGAATGTTAGTTCTGAGACACAAGAAGCAGACAAATCTGAGCTTCTATGCAGCTGATCCGGGCTCTGTGTGTTTTCTGAGGGGCCCAGACTGTTCGCACCAGATCCATGTCAGGTCAGCATTGCCTAGTGATTCTGAACAAACAGCATTTAGACAGTTTATGACTCCCTATGCCTGCGCAGCTTAGGAGGTCAGAGACTTGATTTCTCCATGTTCGCCACCATGTTGGATCTCCTATATTGCTACTTTTTAATGTCTGTGCGTGTGCGTGTATATATATATATATATATATATATATATATATATATATATACTCTCCAGATTTTTCAAAATATGAAATATATGTGTCTTATTATATGCTCCCTAAATTCATTCATATTCATATATGTGGATTTATAACAAACTTTCCACAAGATTATACTCAGAAATAATCATCCACCTGAAATATATATTTCTTTCCTAGTACTGAAAAGTAACTTCATAGAATGGTGAATACAAACTCTAATATTTCTACAGATACTTACCCGGTGTAACATCAATGCAAGTAGATTCCTAGGGGACATGATGTGTATTTTGACGTTCATTTCTATTCAACACTGGTACATTACTATTTCTTCAGTTTATGCACATCATAGGATATATATTTCATCCACAAGTTAGAAAACTTATAGGCATTTGTTTAATGATCAGTCACTTCCTGCTTCAGAACACATGTATTCCTCCATGTTTCTTGACTGGTCTTTTCATAAGACTTTTTCCAATCACAATATTTTCATTTTTCATTATCTCTTATAAAGCAAAACTCAAACACCCTTCATGATAAACCATAATCCTAAAATTACCATTAGATGTATAACTGGTTGGAATGAATTATTATATATCAATATAAGATTTCTTATATTTTTTTAGATATCAATTCAATTCATTATTTAAAGTGGAACCAGTTAAATTATTTATTCACAGGATGGTCTATTCATGCATTATCTCTATATTCATAGACACAGGGTACACCTCTGTGTACCCCTAACACTAATGTATATGTCTTCAAAATATTGCTCCCAGAAATGGTGGAAGAAATACTCATGTCACCTGATCCACATATATATTTTATCACAGTAAAATTCTGAACAAAAAATGTAAAGGTCACACTTATGATTGTACCGAAGTCTAAAAGGAAAGTGAACATGGATAACTAAAAACATCCATGTGAAGGTTGCCTAATGCTCTCAAATGTCAATCCTATTGGTGACAACATATTTGTTTCTTCCAATGATTATATATTCAAACTAAACCCTGTTGAAAATGTCTAATCGTATAACTCACTTTATACTTTGCCTGATTTCATAATGTCTCTATTGATACCTGCTTTCCTACTTATTTTCCCCAGTTCATCGTTGTGACTGACTCTTCACATGTGCTGAAATTTTCATTCATTCTCTAACAGAAACCCTATTGCTAAAGAACATTTGGTCCAAATCCTATACTCACTCTTCTTCCTAAACCTACCGACTATCTTCCTAATCCTACCGACTATCCATTTTGACTGGATGTTCTCTTCTACATTAAATCTACCAAGGTACAAGGTCCTGTGCTTCAAATCATACCTAGATTTCTGTTTCCATACTGATATTTCACCTCTATATTCTTGTAATTATCGCACGTTCTCAATACCATTATTCATCGCCCAGAATGATTCCTAACCCAAATTGAACATGTTATTAACCCTAAACATACACTGTTCCCTAAATCTCATTTTACAGAAGAGCAGCAACAGAGTTGTTCTTAAAATACAGGGAATTAGGGGACCTTCCACCTTCTGAAAACCTCAAAGGTCCATGCAGAAATGATACCTGGAGAAGTTGTAGGGAGGTATGAAAGACCTGAGAGAGCAAAAGTCCTATTCCAAGTCAAACAACCTGGTCAGGATAAAGGGATGTGTCCGAATCAGCATCTCTCTACTTATTTTAGAGAAGATGGACTAAACCAGACCTGTGTGGAGAGCTGTTCCCAGGTGTCTATGGTTGATATACCATTCTAACTTGTGAAAGTGTTCCAGGAAGTAGGAGCAGCCTCCATCTCATGGGACCCTTGGAAGCAAGTGTTAGGACAAAGTGGTTGCCAAGGCAGTGGCCTCATTCAGTTCCAAAGAAAGTGACATACCTCATTTCCTTGGTGATGGAACACTCTGAACTTGCTATCCAAGAACCAAGACACCGAGAGGCAATCCCAGTCCATGTCCCTGTGGGCTCACTTGATTGGATTTTCCAAGGACAGAGTCCGATTTTCTTGGTACCTCCTGATGTGAGTATAGCCAAATACCAGGAGAGCTCTGAAGAGATACTTTTCCTGCGAAAGCAGGTAGTAGCTGGCCACTTTTTCCTGACAACTTCACAGAGTTGGTCAAGGAAACCAGATCTGATAGAGGACATGCCATTTTGGGGGAACATAATATGGCCCACCAGTCAGAGTTAACTCCGGAGAGTCACAGACCTACTTGAGGGAAGGAGGTGCATTTGTGAGTGTGGGTTTGTTGTTTTGTCTCATGTTCAGAGAATAGGTACGAAAGGCGGTTTGTTTGATTTGAAGTGAACTGTTTCTAGTAAGTCGTTTGACAAGATGAGTGTTTCTATGTCTGTGTATCCCACTGTGTCCGCGGTTATAGACATGAGAAAAGAGAATGCCACAATGGATGTGTCCTGTCTAGTAGAAAGCTTCCCATTATGCATCCTGCCTAATTTATGAATAGAGTGCAGCTTGCCTTATGGATGGGCAATACCTACTACCTTCCTAAGTCTCTGTTTTCTTCTGAATTCTGGCCACTCTCCAGAATAGGCTCATGGTTTTGTGTCCAAGATATGTAACAACTCCAAGGTCTGTGACATGGCCATGTACAGGATAGCTGAAGGGAATGGCCAGCATCTCAGAAAACTCAGATATCAATGTGACCAGGAAAGTCTCAGTGGATATACCCTGCTTTTGGCCTTTTGCTTACCTATTGTTCTGTTGCCCTGAATATCAGGAAGGTCTTTGCCTGAGGCCACCCCTTTGTGAAGCCTGAAGAAAACAGTTTTCAAATGGAAATGAATGGGCATCACTTGTGGCTCTTTCTTAATTGCTTTGGAAAGGGATGTGTCTGAATTAGCCTCTTGGCCTTGTATGTGGCTGTGACTTTGATTCTCAGCAGCTGATGGATCTAAAGAATGATCCCATGTGTGCATCCAAAACCATAATTGCCAAAAGATCAGTCATTGTGGATGAAGTCTCTCGTCTTCCTCTGTTAGGTTCCTGACTTCCATCAAGTGAGAATTGGTATTCCTTGGGTCAAATGAGTTCTTCAAATCACTGCAGAGGTGCTTAGGTTTTTGCATGACTCCAAATCACATAAAGAATCTATAATTGAAAGTCAGTAGGCCACAAATTGGAGAAACAGAGCAGTATTAACAGGAGGCTTATTTGATCACTCCTGGTTCACAGGAAGGGTGTCCAGGCCAACATGACTTTAGGCAAATGAGGGGCAAGGGAGTTTATTTGGGCACTGTCTTTGGGTGAGCCATTCATGGAGACCTTCAGCCAGAGGTTACGATGAGTGACTATATGGAAGAAGATGAGGACCTTGTTTGAGTGTTTTGGTTTTAATTGTGGTCATTTGTGTGGTGGTTGTAAGAAATATCTTGGTCCACCTGGGCTTGAACTCTGGTTGGATTCCCCTTAGAGACTGCGTTCTGGAACTGAACTCAGAGAAGTATTGCCATGAATTGTGTTGGGATATTAGGAGGCCACGCATGAGAGTTGCCCTTGGAAACTGAGATCTAGGCCCAGGGTGGCTTTCCACAGAGCACTGAGAATCTCAGCCAGGATAACACATGATTTTATTCTGAAAGACTTGGCAGCCATAGTTGAGTGTCAAAACACACATGGACCTCACATTGTAGACCTCAATTTACCTATCTTCATGTGACCTTTTGGCCACTCTTTGGGAAGCCTTGCCTGTGAGAGTTCTCCAGAGCTTTCATTGAAAATGAGCTTCCTCATTATTTAATGGTTTCTGAATGAATTGAAACCCACAGTGCCTCCAACTTCATCGTTAACAATGGCTAGATGAATACCATGTAGTTATTAAAATTTCCATGACCAGGTTTCACTGGAGAACCTTTGAATGTCCTGTTGCTGATCATGAGTATACCAGACAGTGCCTTGATTGACTGGATTTCATGAAAATGTTGTAGAAAAGAGATGCCAGTACGTTTGAGTCTGCTGAGTAGTGGGCCTAGAGCACTGGTGGGCAGGTGTGTGAAAAAACATCAGTAGTAGGGCCATGAGGATCTACCATTGGATTCCAAATGGCTTGTGACTGACATGGTGCAGCCAGCAGATCCTTATTTGTAAAGTCATCTTTTTATATGGAGAGGTTTCAGGGCAATGTTCAGAATAAGGGTCATATGGACAAGGGGGCAATGGGGCAAGCTATGAGGGATAGAAGCCTGGTTGGTGCGTTCTCCTGCACACCCTGACCCACCACACGTGACATAACTCCCTCCAGCACTGTGTCTCAGTTGGGCTCCTTGTATTGTATGAAGCAAATACTAAACTCTCAGTGCAGCAGGAAAAACACCACAAAAAGTGGAGGAGGACAAAATGGCTTCACAGTTCACATGGGGAGACATTTAGTCACCAGTGGTCACTGTTTACCAACAAAGAGAGGATTCAGGCCTCCTGCTTCATGTTAATTGGAAAATAAGAACCCATGTCCTCAGGTCAAAGTGATGGAGACCCACCTTTGATGTTCTCACTACAAAAGAAGATAAAGCTCCTGAAAACAACCTAAATTTCAAATGCCCAACCTCAGAGTGAGATTCTCAAAAAGTCCTTAGGCCAGAAGAGCTCCATGTTTGTGGAGTGTTTACCCTGTCCCTTACTTTTAGAAAGTCCTCTACCTCCACCAAAGATGTGAAATCTGGAGCATTTTCCATTCCAGATAGGTATTCACAGATTTTCTAACTCTTCTCCTATAATTGTGTCTTACTTGAGGCGAAAGTAATGTTAAAGCATTGTTCTGGATGAGAGTGGGAAGATTTTTGTGTAGCATATATTTGCATAAACATTGGATTCAATTTCCTATTTTCTATTCGAAATACTGAATCCCTGACACTAACACATACCCTATCAGACTCTGAATACTATTTCTAATAGGATGGAGAAAAATAACCCAAACAGAATAGAAATACAAGCAGTTTAGAGGAGTCATGGTGTATATTTGGACTTGCCTTTTGCATGATACAGAGTAGGAGTTAAATCTAGTCAATTTTTTGTTGAAATAGTTCTCCATGTGTTTTTAAAGTTAACAAATTGTGAATTCCTGTCTCCCTTTCTCTGTAGCCCATTCAGCACATATATTTTTATATGGATATATAGAATCATACCTGGTACCACACATACATTCTTGTGAGGTGGATGAGTTGGCAGATACAAATTGTGAGAAGAGATCACTCCTACTAAACCGTGTTGGAACTGAATATTCAGCCAATGGGTGAGCTTCCATGTTTAGTAAATTGAATATTTTGCATCTGTGGATGATATATATTTTATGATGAATTTTGATTGACATATATGTTGCTATTTTTTTTTCTGTGTGTGTGTGTGTGTGTTTTGTGTCACTCACCTGTTCTGTAAAACAACTTCAGAGAGAGAGGTTAAAAATTCATGCAAAGCTCTGATGGAGGTATCTAATATCTTAGTTTTGGTCTATTGCTTCTTCTAATTGGGTCATTTGTTGTGTCCCATGGACGAGGGCAGTGGTTCCTGTGCCCACCCCTGCAGCAACTCCTATTCCGAATAGGATCGTTAAAGTGAGGGATATATGTTCCCAGTTGAAACGGGTTGTATGCCCCCCTATTTGATCTTCAAATGAACCTGCATCATGATAGAGCACTCTGGGAAACATCTGCACCATTACACAATTAATCACATCTGTTGACCATTTCATGAAAACATAAACAATGTTTAATTATATACAATTATGCTGTTGTAGGGACGGACAAGGCAAGGCACCTAAGATAGCAAAGAAGACAGCGAAACCGTCCTATTTGGTTGCAACCATATTCAGAGGGCATTGCTTCTGTTGTAATCAATTATTCTCCTGAAACTCAAGTATAGGTAGTTTCAGAATTTTGTACCCAACATGTAAGGGAAGGGGTTCAGAAGTTCACAGTCTGCAGAAGTTCAAAAAAGCCGTTGTTGTTTCTGTTTTTTCCTCGGTTCTGGGCAAGTTAACTTTTCAAGGACACCTGGGAGGGAAAGAGCTTTTTCCTACCTTTCTTATTTTTCGCCCCTGACAGCTGTTACCATGGAGCCCTGATGGTAACTTCTTTATCTTAGAAATATAGCCATCTCTGTAAAGCCCCAGCTCACGGCCAGAGGCCTTGTTCATATATTTTGTGGAAAACAAGTAATGGGGTGTCTAGCATAGAAGTGCTTATTTTTTTAGCCAGTGGCCAAGTATAACAAGGCAACACTAAAAGAGGAAGTTTATCTACTTTGAACTCTTTTATAGGGACTCTTTTGCTGAAAGTCCTAAAGTCAGCCATGGTGAAGACTTCTGTAAAAAGTCAGTTAAGAATTTTCTGTAGGCCTGGTACAGAAGGGGAAGACAGGGAAGGTGGGGCTGACAGCAGCTCCGAGGATCTGAGAATAAGGAAGGAGAGATGTAAAAGAATAATGGGAAAGGGGTTTGGTATTTTCCTAGTAACAAAAACTTGAGCTGCAGAACAGGTAGAGCAGAGGGGAAGACAAGAGTGAGTATCCCAAAATGCATGTGAGGGACTTTAAATTTTTAGTAAACTGTTTTCAGTGATGACAAAGCAACTTTAAAGGCCATTTTCATTACATCTTTGATAGGAGTCTGAGGGCTCTCCTCTGCTAGTTTCAGCTTTGTGTTAGCTGGTAAGAGGACCTGGTGGGACCTGGTGCGGGCACGGACAGGAGAAGAGAGGAGTGAGTAGGTGGATGAGAACCTGAGTACCTGCTAACTCAGCAAGGGGGCGATCGTCTGAGAACCGGGAGAGGTTTGGGTTTTTGATCTAATAATTGGAGGGGAGAAATCAGGTTGCTGAGATGAGAGTGACAGCAGAGACTCTGGAGCACAAGGATGAAGGTGAGGATCTATGGGATAAGCATAGTTCAGGATATGAGTGAAGGATGGAAAAGGCCTGCCCATAGGGGAATCTCCTTTCACCCTTTTGAGCACTTGCAGAAGTTAAAAAGGTCACACAGGGCTGGGGATGTGGCTCAATTGTAGCACGCTCGCTTGGCATGCGTGCGGCCCGGGTTTGATCCTCAGCACCACATACAAACAAAGATGTCGTGTCCGCCAAAAACTAAAAAATAAATATTAAAAATTCTCTCTGTCTCTGTCTCTCGCCTCTCTCTTTAAAAAAAAATGGTCACGCAGAATTTGAGGATCTAGAGACCCCTCTGGGGGCCATCGGTTTTGGTTATCTAATTGGTAATATGGCCAATGCTGTGTACTGAATTTGATGAGGAGTTTGTGTTCCATCAGGCAGCCCCTGTATGCTCACATCCCCATGACGTACAGAAAAAGTCGGCCAGGCATTCTGGAATTACTAAAAAGGAGTGATGGATTTTTCCTTTCCCCAGGTCCATGATCCTCTTAGTTGTACAAGTCCGATATTTACTGCCATTAGCCCCTTGAACTAGAGAACTTTTATTTGATAGAGGGCCCAATGGGGCCTTAAGCGCTGAGTTTTTTGCCCCTGTATCCCCTTCAAAGTTTACTGGGGTCTCCTCCACTTCAAAAGATACGCTGAGCTCAGGGAGGGGATCTGAGCCCCGACTTTCGTAGTAATGCTGAAGAGTCAGAATGGCTGGCTGGCTTGGCTGCCTCTTTCTAGGGCACTCTTGAACCCAGTGTCCTCTTTCTTAACAGTAGGCACATTGATCTGAGGTCAGGGGTGGCCTCTGGCGTGGGACCAGGTATCCCTTCCTGTCTCCCTGTTTCTTAATTTCTGGCCCTTTTGTTGTTGTGACCGGGACCTTAGTCAACTCCTTAGTCTGTCTTTTGTTTCTTTTATCGTCCTTTTGCTCCCTTCTCTTCCTCAGTTTCTCTCTTATAGTATACTTTCTCGGCTTCTCTGACTAAATCTCTCAAAGTCATATCTTGTAATCCATCTAAGCATTGTAACTTTCTTTAAATATCCAAGGCAGCATGCCCAATAAAGGCCATTGTGACAGATGCCTTTTGATCCTCTGCATGAGGAACGAAAGGAGTATATCTCCTATATGCCTCCGTAATTCTCTCTAGAAACATAGAGGAAGATTCATCAGGCCCGCAGGCGTGGTAGCCACGTCACCCCAAATGGAGTAGGGAAATAGCAGTGCCGCTGCCCGTGCCCGGATAAGGCCCAGTCACCAGCTGGTGTGGTAGTCACGTCACCCAAATTGTAGTAGGGGCCAAGCAGGCCTCCGCCCACGCCCGCAACAAAAGCAGACCTGTGACTGACCTGCGGAACAGGCACAGCGGCCTGCCACCATGGTAGACATGACACCCCAATTGGAGTAGTGGCAGAGCAGAGCTTTCTCCCGCGCCTAGTACAAGCACAACGGCCAACCGGCGTGGTAGTCACGTCAACCCAATTGGAGTAGGGGCAGAGCAGAGCCTTTGCCCGCACCCAGAACTGGCCCAGCGATCTGCCAGCATGGTAGTCACGACACCCCAATGGCAGTAGGGCCAGAGCAGAGACACCACCTGCTCCCGCAAGGTAGGCAGACCTGCAACCGACAGGCGGAACAGGCCCAGCGGCCTGCAAGCGTGGCAGACACGTCAACCCATTTGGTTCTTTGAAAAAATAAAAAAAATCGACAGAACATTAGCCATGCTAACGAAGACAAGAAGAGAGAGAACTCAAATTACTAGCATATGGGATGAAAAAGACAACATCATAACAGATATTTCAGATATACAGAAGATAATCCGAAATTATTTTGAATCTTTGTACTCTAATAAAATAGAAGACGGTGAAGGCATCTATAAATTTCTTAAGTCATATGATCTGCCCAGATTGAGTCAGGAGGATATAGACAACCTAAACAGACCAATATCAATTGAGGAAATAGAAAAAAACATCAAAACACTACCAAGTAAGAAAAGCCCAGGACCTGATGGGTATATAGCAGAGTTTTACAAAACATTTAAAGAGAAACTAATACCAATACTTTTCAAGTTATTTCAGGAAATTGAAAAAGAGGGAATTCTTCCAAATTCATTCTATGAGGTCAACATCACTCTGATTCCTACACCAGACAAAGACACTTCAAAGAAAGAAAACTACAGACCAATATCTCTAATGAACCTAGAGGCAAAAATCCTCAATTAAATTCTGGCAAATCAGATACAAAAGCATATCAAAAAAATTGTGCACCATGATCAAGTAGGATTTATCCGTGGGATGCAAGGCTGGTTCAATATACGGAAATCAATAAATGTTATTCATCACATCAATAGACTTAAAAATAAGAACCATATAATCATCTCGATAGATGCAGAAAAAGCATTCAACAAAGTACAGCATTCCTTTATGTTCAAAACTCTAGAAAAACTAGGGATAACAGGAACATACCTCAATATTTTAAAAGCAATCTATGCTAAGTCTCAGGCTAGCATCATTCTGAATGGAGAAAAATTGAAGGCATTCCCCCTAAAATATGGAACAAGACAGGGATGCCCTCTTTCACCACTTCTGTTCAACATAGTTCTCGAAACACTGGCCAAAGCAATTAGACAGACAAAAGAAATTAAAGGCATATAAATAGGAAAAGAAGAACTTATATTATCACTATTGCAGATGACATGATTCTATACCTAGCAGACCCAAAAGGGTCTACAAAGAAACTAATAGAGCTAATAAATGAATTCAGCAAAGTGGCAGGATATAAAATCAACACTCATAAATCAAAGACATTCCTGAATATCAGTGACAAATCCTCTGAAACGGAAATGAGGACAACCACTCCATTCACAATATACTAAAAAAAAAAATAATTGGGAATCAACCTAACAAAAGAGGTGCAAGTTTTATACAAGGAAAACTACAGAACCCTAAAGAGAAAAATAGAGGAAGATCTTAGAAGATGTAAAAATGTACCCTGTTCATAGATAGACAGAACTAACATCATCAAAATGGCGATATTACCAAAAGTTCTCTATATGTGTAATGCAATGCAATTCAAAATCCCAACGACATTTCTTGTAGAAATAGAGAAAGCAATCATGAAATTCATATGGAAAAATAAAAGACCCAGAATAGCAAAAACAACACTAAGCAGGAAGTGAGAATCAGGCCGTATAGCGATACCAGACTTCAAACTATACTACAGAACAATAGTAAAAAAAATAGCATGGTACTGGTACCAAAACAGGTGGGTGGACCAATGGTAAAGAATAAAGGACACAGAAACCAATCCAAAAAAATACAACTATCTTATATTTGATAAAGGGGCTAAAAGCATGCAATGGATGAATGATAGCATCTTCAACAAATGGTGCTGGGAAAACTGGAAATCCATATGTAACAAAAAGAAACTGAATCCCTTTCTCTTGCCATGCACAAAAGTTAAATCAAAATGGAACAAGGAGCTTGATATCAAATCAAGACATGGTGTTTGATAGAAGACAAAGTTGTCTACGATCTACATACTGTGGGGTCGCCTCCAAATTCCTCAATAGGACACCCATAGCACAAGCGTTAATAACTAGAATCAACACATGGGACTTACTCAAACTAAAAAGTTTTTTCTCAGCAGAAGAAACAGTAAGAGGGGTAAATAGGGAGCCTACATCCTTGGAACAAATCTTTCCTCCTCACACTTCAGATAGAGCACTAATATCCAGAGTATACAAAGAACTCAAAAAATTAGTCAATAAGATAACAAATAACCCAATCAACAAATGGGCCAAGAACCTGAACAGACACTTCTCAGAAGAGGACATACAATCAATCAACAAGTACATGAAAAAATTCTCACCATCTCCAGCAGTCAGAGAAATGTGAATCAAAACCACCCTAAGATACCATCTCTCTCCAGTAAGTTTGGCAGCCATTATGAAGTCAAACAACAACAAGTGCTGGCGAGGATCTGGGGAAACAGGTACACTTGTACATTGCTGGTGGGACTGCAAATTGGTGCAGCCAAATGGGAAAGCAGTATGGAGATTTTTTGGAAAGCTGGGAACGGAACCACCATTTGACCCAGTTATTCCCCTTCTCGGTCTAAAACCTAAAGACCTAAAAAGAGCATGCTACAGGGACACTGCAACATCGATGTTCATAGCAGCACAATTCACAATAGCAAGACTGTGGAACCAACCTAGATGCCCTTCAATAGAAGAATGAATAAAAAAATGTGGCATTTATACACAATGGAGTATTACTGTGCATTAAAAAATGACAAAATCATAGAATTTGCGGGACATGGATGGCAATAGAACAGATTATGCTAAGTGAAGCTAGCCAATCCCTAAAAAAACAAATGCCAAATGTCTTCTTTGATATAAGGAGAGTAACTAAGAACAGAGTAAGGACGAGGAGCATGAGAAGAAGATTAACATTAAACAGGGATGAGAGGTGGAAGGGAAAGGGAGAGAGAATGGAAACTGCATGGAAATGGAAGGAGAACCTCAGGGTTATACAAAATTACATACAAGAGGAAGTGAGGGGAAAGGGAAAAATAATACAAGGGGGAGAAATTTATTACTGTAGAGGGTGTAGAGAGAGAAGAGAGGAGGAGAGGGGACGGGAGGGGGGATAGTAGAGGATAGGAAAGGCAGCAGAATACAACAAACACTAGTATGGCAATATATGAATCAATGGATGTGTAACTGATGTGATTCTGCAATCTGTAAATGGGGCAAAAATGGGAGTTCATAACCCACATAAATCAAAGTGTGAAATATTATTTATCAAGAACTATGTAATGTTTTGAGCAACCATATATAAAAATTAAAAAAAAAAGATAACTAAATTCGGTGAATAATGCACGAGAATCCTAATATTTCTACAGTAACTGACCCAGTTTAAAATCAATGCCAGTAGATTCCTATGGGACATGATGTGTATTTTGACGTTCATTTTTATTCAACAATGGTACATTACTATTTCATGAGTTTATGCACATCATAGGATATATATTTCATCCACAAATTAGCAAATTTATAGGCATTTGATTCAATTTCAATCGCTTCCTGCTTTACAACATATGCATTCCTCCAGGTTTCCTGACTGGTCTATTCATGAGATTTCTTTCCAAACATATTATTTTCGATTTCCATAATCACTTTTGAAACAAAACTCACACACTGTTCATGATAAACCAAAACACTAATATTACCATTAGATGTATAATTGGTGGGAATGAATGATTGTATATCAATATAAGATTTCCTGTAATTTTTAAGATATCAGTTCAATCCATTATTTAAAGTTGGAACAAGTTATATTATTTATTCACTGTATTGTGTATTCGTAATTTATCTCTAAATTCATAGACACAGGGTGCACCTCTTTGTAACCCCAATACTAATTTTACGTCTTGAATATATTGCTTCCAGAAATGGTGGAAGAAATACTCATGTCACCTGATCTACATATACATTTTATCACAGTAGTATTCTGGACAAATAATGTAATGGTCACGGTTATGATTGCACGAAGGACTAAATGGAAAGTGAACATGGATTACTAAAAACATCTATGTCCAGGTTGCCTAAAGCTCTCAAATGTCAATCCTATTGGTGACCACATATTTTTTTCTTCCTAATATTATGTATTCAAACTCAACCCTGTTGAAAATGTCTAATCCTATCACTCACTTTATACTTTGCCTGATTTCGTAATGTCTCTATTGATATCTGCTTTTCTACATTTTTTCCCAGCTCATCATAGTGACTGACTCTTCATATGTGCTGACTTTAACAATCACTCTGTAACCGAAACCCTATTGTTAAAGAACTTTTGTTCCAAATGGTATACTCACACTTCTTCCTAAACGTACTATCTTCCTATTTCTATCAACTATCCCTTTTTGACTGGATGTTCTCTTCTACATTCAATCATTATAGTAAATGTCCAGCGAGCTTCACAGGAGGAAACCACCAACAGACTATCTCATGCAACAGCAAAGGGTTTATTGAGTGTCCAGCATGCTGGTGCTCAGAGCTCACTTGAATAGAGAAGATAGCCCTGAGAATAGCTTAAGTAGAGCTTATATACATTACCTGGAGAGGGCAGGGAGGGAAGTTTATTGATGGATCGGGGTGAGTGGGCGATTTGCGTGCAACTGGGTGAGGGAGCACATTCTGCAGTTGGGCAGTTGGGGACAGCACATACTGGGAACAAGGTTTGCAAGCATTTCTCAAGATTTCAACAGTGTTTTGTTAAGCATACAGAAAAACAGGAAGTGACAAGTACCTATTTTACTAACCTTTTATTCCCCACTTCTTCTTCTGGCTACTTTTAATCATAAAAATGATCATTGGGGGGGTGTCACATTCTATGTATACTAGTAGGGTATTACCATAAGTTTAACTCGTCCAATTTGAGCCTGGAGAAAAGAAATTACAAGGATGAGAAAACAGGGTTTAATAGTTAGCAATAGCATGAGGATTACTATTGGACCGGCCAGGGTTGATAAAAACGTAGTTAACCAGGAAGACTGTGTGAACCAAGACTCAAACCACCTTTTTTGGGCCTCCCTGTCTCGTTGATGCTTTTCAAGGCATCATTTTAATTTACTCTTAGATTTTATTACAAGTCCAGTATGCTCGGCATACAAACAACTTTCTTTTCTCAATGTAGCACAAAGCCCCCTTCTCTCATGACGAGGAGGTCCAACCCTCGAGTGGTCTGAAAAACAACTTCAGAGAGAGAGGTAAAAGACTCATGCAAAGCTCTGATGGAGGTTTCTAATATCTTAGTTTTGGTCTATTGCTGTCATTTGTTGGGTCATTTGTTGAGTCCCTTGGACAAAGGCAGTGGTTCCCGTGGCCACCAGTGCAGCAATTTCTATTCCTAATAGGATGGCTACATTGAGAGATATATATTTTCAGTGGAACCGGGTTGAATGCCCCCCTATTTGATCTTCAAATGAATCTGCGTCGTGATAGAGCACTCTGGGAAACATCTGCACGATTACACAATTAATCACATCTGTTGACCATTTCATGAAAACATTAACAATGTTTAAGTATATAGAATCATGCTGTAGTAGGGAAGGACAAGGCAACGCACCTAAGATAGCACTGAAGACAGGGAAACAGTCCTATTTGGTTGCAACCAGATTCAGAGGGCATTGATTCTGTTGTAATCAACTAATCCTCTGAAACCCAAGTTTAGGTAGTTTCAGAATTTTGTACCCAACATGTAAGGGAAGGGGCTCAGAAGTTCACAGTCTGCAGAAGTTGAAAAAAGCAGTTTTTGTTTCTGTTTTTTCCTCGGTTCTGGGCAAGTTAACTTTTCAAGGACACCTGGGAGGGAAAGAGCTTTTTCTTCCCTTTCTTATTTTCCCATTGCCAGCTGTTACTACGGAGCCCAGTTGCTAACTTCGTTAACTTAGAAATGTAGCCATCTCTGTGAAGCCCCACGTCAAGGCCAGAGGCCTTGTTCACATATTTTTGTGAAAAACTAGTAAGGGGGTGTCTGGATTAGGAGTGCTGATTTTTTTAGCCAGTGGCCAAGTAGAACAGGGCAACATGAAAATAGGAAGTTTAACTACATTGAACTTTTTTATAGGGACTCTTTTGCTGAAAGTCCTAAAGTCAGCCATGGTGAAGACTTCTGGAGAAGGTCAGTTAAAGACTTTTCTGTGGGCCTGGTATAGAGGGGAAAGACAGAGAAGGTGGGGCTGAGAGCAGCTCCGAGGATCTGAGAATGAGAAAAGAGAGATGTAAAAAAATAATGGGAAAGTGGTTTGGAATTTTCCTAGCAACAAATATTTGAGCAGTAGAACAGGTCAAGCAGAGGGGAAGATGGTAGTGAGTATCCCAAAACGCAGAGGGACTTTAAATTTGTAGTAAACTGTTTTCAGTGATGACAAAGCAACTTTAAAGGCCATTTTCATTACATCTTGGATAGAGGTCTGAGGGCTCTCCTCTGCTGGTTTGAGCTTTGGGTTAGTTGGTAAGAGGACCTGGTGGGACCCAGTGCGGGCACTGTCAACAGAAAAGAGGAGTGAGTGGGTGGAGGGGTACCTCAGTACCTGCTACCTCAGCAAGGGGGCAATGGTCTGAGAACCAGCAGAGGTTTGGGTTTTTGATCTAATAATTGTAGTGGAGAAATCAGGTTGCTGAGGTGGGAGTGACAGCAGAGACTCTGGAACAGAAGGCTGAAGGTGAGGATCTATTGGATAAGCATAGTTCAGGATGTGAGCGAAGAAGGGAAAAGGCCTCCACATAGTGGAATCTCCTTTCACCCTTTTGAGCACTAGCAGATGTTAAAAAGGTCATGCAGGATTTGAGGATCTAGAATCCCCTCTGGTGGCCATCAGTTTTTGTTATCTAATTCGTAATATGGCCAATGCTGTCTACTGAATTTAATGCAGGGTTTGGGTTCCATCAGGCAGCCCCTGTACGCTAACATCCCCATGACTTACAGAAGAAGTCGGCTTTTCCCCCACACAGCCATGGCTGTTTTTGGCTTTGACAGTCGGCCGGGTAAACACAGTAATCTAGGCTAGCCAACCTGCATCTGGCTCGTGTGTCCCTACATCCATAATATTTGTTTCCATTATGTATGGTAAGGAAGGGATTTAATGGAATTTTAGTGGGATCCTCTTCATCAGGGATATCCCATTAGGAAAGACCTATAGCCAGCTGACAAATGTCTGGGTGGAGAGATGGTCACCAGGTCCCTAAGTGGGCTGCATGCAAGATAGATTATACTTCTTTTCCAGTAGAATTTGTGATCAGCCATCGCTGCTGAACGGGCTGATGAGGGTTAGGACTACTTGTGGCCAAGGGGAGAGTCTATAGGCTTATCCACACGGTGAATATGCAATTTGAAAGTGTTACCAGTCTTTTCCAGTTTCCAGCCAGAGTGTGGACAGGGCGCAGGCTTGAGATGAGAGGCATGGATCCAGGAAGTGATTCCGTTTACCTTTACCACTATAGATGTTATAAGTAGCACCTGGTATGGTCCTTTCCAGTGCGGTTCCAGGGATGACACCTGATATCATCTTACGTAGATGAAGTCTCTTACTTGATATCGATGTGTAGTCCCCTCGTCCCCAGTTTGGTAGGGAGTGGCCAGCTGTTTCCACAGGTATCACTGAGATCTTTCAAGAGCTTTAAGTCTGTCAAACAAGGGGGTGTGAAAGGGATTGTTAGGTCTTAGAGTTGGGCTTTGGTCCGTTACTGGAAGAGAGGCACCCTAGATATTCACAGGGGGTGTGGTTACTCAAAGAAACAGAGGGCATATTTCTTGCACGAAACATTGTATAAGGCATGAGCATAGTCCAATCATTTATGCTGGTCTCTAAGCTTAATTTCGTTGAGGTCTCTTTAATGGTTCTATTTATTCTTTCTACCTGTCCTGAACTCTAGGGTCTGTAAGCACAATTAAACTTCCAATGAATCCCCAGGTTCCTGGCTAACCCCTGACTTACTTGGGCCATGAACGCCGGTGCATTATCAGACCGTATTACCTTTGGCAGGCCGTATCTTTGAAAAATGTCTTTCAGGATCTGCTTGACCACCATTAGCACTGTTTCTTTTTTTTTCTTTTAGTGGGGAAGGCTTCAATCCATCCTAAAAATGTATCTACAAAGACTAGAAGATATTTATGTCCATACCTTGCTGGCTTAATTTCAGTAAAGTCGACTTCCCAGAATTGTCCTGGTCTGGTTCCTCGTAGGTGCTTTCCTGCAGGAAGCTTGGAAGGGTAAGAATTTACCAATTGATGGACTCGACAGGCTTTTTTTACCCATTCAGTTATTTCTTTTTGCTGTGAGTCAGTTAGTGGAAAACTCTGTTCTTGATACTTCAGAAATACCTGCAGTTTCTTTGAACCAAGGTGAGTGAGTTGATGTGCATTTTCTACTGACGTATTTAGAGCTGTGACTATAGGAGTTTTTACTGAAGGATTTAGAAATTCCACTTGGGGGCCTTCAGGGTTAAAAGTTATTTTGGACCGGAACTTGGTGAGCAGATCTCTGCCCATCAATGGGGCTAGGAATTCTGGGATTACTAGGAAGGAGTGATGGATTTTTCCTTTCCCCAGTTCCATGATCCTCTTAGTTGTCCAAGCCCGATATTTACTGTCATTAGCCCCTTGAACTAGAGACCTTTTATTTGATAGAGGGCCCAATGTGACATTAGGGGTGAGTATATTGCCCCTTTATCCACTTCAAAGATTACTGGGGTCCCCTCCACTTCAAAAGTTACCCTGAACTCGGGGAGGGGATCTGAGCCCCGACTTTCATACTCATCCTCCAGAGTCAGAATGGCTGACTGGCGTGGCTGTCCCTTTCTAGGGCACTCTTTGGCCCAGTGTCCTTTTTTTCTTACAGTTGGTACATTGATCTGAGGCCAGGGGTGGCCTCTGGCATGGGACCAGGTATCCCTTCCTGTTTCCCTGTTTCTTAATTTCTGGCCCTTTTGTTGTTGTGACCAGGACCTTAGTCAACGCCTTAGTCTGTCTTTTGTTTCTTTTATCCTCACTTTGCTTCTTTCTCTTCCTCAGTTTCTCTCTTAAGGTATATTTTCTTGGCTTCTCTGACTAAATCTCTCAAAGTCATATCTTGTAATCCATCTAAGCATTGTGACTTTCTTTTAATATCCAGGGCAGCTTGCCCAATAAAGGCCATCATGACAGATGCCTTTTGATCCTCTGCCTGTGGATCGAAAGGAGTATATCTCCTACATGCCTCCATAATTCTCTCTAGAAACATAGAGGGAGATTCATCAGGCCTTTGAATAATCTCTATTACCTTGGCCAAATTAGTTGGCCGCCTAGTGGCCACTTGGAGGCCCACTATTAGAACCTGGCGATAAGTGGACAGATGCTTTCTAACTTCAATGTTGTTGGTGTCCCAGTTGGGTTGTTTCAAGGGAAAACCAGCTTTGATTAAGTTGGGAAGATGTGTCCGTCTCCAATCTGGTCGGAGGACATTTTTTTATAGCTTCCAGGAAGATTCTCTTTTGTTCCTCTGTCGTGAAGAGAGTCCCTAGGAATTGTTGACAGTCATCCCAAGTAGGCAGGTGTGAAAACATCAATGACTCAACCAGACCTGTGAGCCCGATGGGGTCCTCGGAAAAAGGGGGATTGTTATTTTTCCCGTTATATAGGTCGGAAGAGGAGAAAGGCCAATATTTGTAGGCTTGCATTTTCCCCCCATGGCCTTCGTCAATCAATGGTCCGTGGGGACATAGGGGGAGCATCACAGGAGGTCCAGGGTTTTCAATCATTCGCCACCATCAAGTTCCCTTAGCTGGGCTAGATTCCTCCTGCGGAGGAGGGGCTGTGTGTGCTGCGGGGGAGTTATCTGGAGGGCGCTGGGCCAGCTTAGATTCCTCCAATGGTAGAGAGGCTGAGTCAGCTGCAGGAGAATCACTTAGAGGGTGTTGGTGGTTGGGGGACGAGGGCAGGGTATAATAAGGGGGAAGAGAGTACAGTAGAGTCAAATCTTGTGACTCAGGGATTACAAAGGGTGGAGGAGGAGGAGGAGCAGAGGGTTTGAGAGATCATGGGGGAAGGAGTAGGAGCAGGGGAAGGGACAAAGAAAGGCTTCACCCATTGAGGAGGAGATTTGCAGAGGTCCTGCAAAGTTAAGATATATGGCTGTTGATCCGGATGGCTATGTGTGCCTGGGTGAAAGACAATATCTCTGACTTCCTAAATTAGTGGGAAATAGAAAGATCCTTCTAGGGGCCATCCAAATTCAAAGGTGGGCCATTCTGAGGCACAGAGATTCCGAAAGGTCCAACGTTTTATTAAAAAAGAAAGATTCTGAGCCCTTAAGCGGACTTTGGTCCAGTGATCAAGGGTCAGGGACAGGGGCATTGAAGTGCTGTGTCCCATAATGAAAGATACACAAAGAGTGAATGCAAGACACACGACACAGACAAGACAAGACAATAAAGACATTCAATGGACATCCAAAACTGAGACCAGGACTGAGTAGCCAGCAAAACCCAATGGCCTGGCAATTCCGAATCCGATACAAAATATTACTGAGTCGAGGAGACTATTGTTCCTCAATTTCCCGAGTCATTGGGAAGTCCCCCAGGGACGTGGCCTGCGGCTCTGCGACACGTCTGTCAGCCACCATCGGAGAGAACTCACGCTCTTCATCGACAGCCATTTTGCCAAGCCCTAACCTTAACACTGAAACAAGAAAGAGGGGCCTTACTTAACCCGAGAGGAACCCGTTAGGGTCTTTTGTCCGCTGCTGCCAAAACTCGGTGGAATCTCCATATGCAAAGGTCGGGCGAGCATGGAAGGAAGAGACCACTAACAGACTGTCTTATCGAACAGCAAAGGGTTTATTCTGGGTCCAGCATGCTGGGGCTCGGAGCTCACTTGAATAGATCAGAGAGCCCTGAGAACAGTTTAAGCAGAACATATATATTTTCCTTGGAGAGGGCAGGGAGGGAAGTTTACTGATGGTTCAGGGCGAGTGGTCGGTTTGCGTGCAACCGGGTGAGGGAGTACATTCTACACTTTGGCACTTGGGGACAGCACATTCTGGGAACAAGATTAGCAAACAGTTCTCAAGATTTTAACAGTGTTTTGTTAAGCATACAGAAAAACAGGAAGTGACAAGTACCTATTTTATTAACCTTTCACTACCGACTATCCTTTTTGACTGAATGTTCTCTTCTACATTCTATGATCCAAAGTACAAGGTCTTATGCCATTGTATATCAATTTATTCAAAGCTAAGTATCCCAATCAAGGGCCCAGTGCCCTTCTGGGCTTCAAATGTTACTTAGATTTCTGTTTTTATACATATATTTCACCTATATATTTTTATACATATTGCAGGTTCCCAATACCATTATTTATTCAGCATAATGATTCCTAACCCAAATCAAACATGTTATTAACCCTAACCATACATGGTTCCCTCAATCTAACTTTACAGAAGAGCAGGGACAGAGTTGGTCTTACAATACAGGAATATAGGGAATCTTCCACCTGCTGATAACCTCAAAGGTCCATGCAGATATAATCTCTGGAGAAGATGTAGGCAACTCTGAAAGACCTGAGAGTGCAAAAGTCATCTTCCATGGAAAACAACCTGGTCAGGGTGAAGTGTTCTGTCTGAATCAGGCTCTCCATTCTTAATGTAGAGAAGATGGACCAAATGAGACCTGTGTGGAGAGCTGCTCCTGGGTGCCTATGGGTGATATACCATTCTAACTTGTGAAAGTGTCACAGGAAGCAGGGGCAGCCTCCATCTCATGGGAAGCTTGGAAGCAACTCTTAGGACAGATTGGTTGCCAAGGCAGTGAACTCATTCAGTTTCTGACGGAAGTGACCTCACCTCACTTCCTTGGTGATGGAACTCTGTGAACTTGCAATCCAGGAAGCCAGTCAAACATTGACAGTCCCAGTCCCAGTCTCAGTGGTTATACTTTTTGAATTTCCCAACGACAGAGTCAGTCTTTCTTGGTACCTACTAATGTTAGGATGGCCAAATGGCAGGAAAACTCTGAAGAGGGGCCTTTCCTGAGAAAACAGGTAGTGGCTCACCGCTGGCTCCTGACAACTTCAGAGAGTTGGCAAAGGACACAAAATCTGAGACAGGACAGACCATTTCGGGGGAACGTAGAATGGCCCACAGTGAGAGGACACTCCAAATAGTCACAACCTACTTGGAGGAAAGAGGTGCCTTTGTGGGTGTGGGTGTGGGTTTGTGGTTTTGGCTCATGTTCTGAGAAGAGGTAGGAAATGAGGTTTGTTTGGTTTGGGGTGAATTGTTTCTAGTACGTCATTTGACAATGCGAGTGTTTCTGTGTCGCTGTATCCCGCTGTGTCCATTATCGTAGATATTAGAAAAGAGAAAGCATCAATGGATGTGTCCTGTCTTTTAGAAAGCTTACCAGCATTCATGCTGCCCAATTTGTAAATGGAATGCGGCTTGCCATAATGATGGGCAACACCTACGATCTTCCTTAGTTCCTGTTTTCTTCCTGAAATCTGGCCACTCTCCATAATAGGCTCATGGTTTTGTATCCAAGATATGTACCACCTCCATGCTCTGTGACATGGCCATGTACTGAATAACTGAAGTGAATTGCGAGCATCTCAGAAAACTCACATACCTGTTTAACCTGTAAAGTCTCATTGGAGAAACCCTGCTTTGGGCCTTTTGCTTACCTATTGTTCTGTTTCCCTGAATGTCAGGAAGGTCTTTGCCTCAGGACAACGCTTTGCGAAGTCTAAAGAAAACCTTTTTCAAATAAAAAAGAATGGGCATCAGCTGTGGCTCTTTGCTTAATTGCTTTGCAAAAATATGTGTATGAATCAGCGTCTTGGCCCTGTGTTAGGCTGTAGCTTAGATTCTCAGCAACTGATGGATCTAAAGAAAGATCCCATGTGTGCATCCAAAACCAAAATAGCAAAAGAGCAGTCATTGTGGATGAAGTCTTTCGCCTTCCTCTGTAAGGTTTCTGACATCAATCAAGTGAGAATAGGGATCCTTTAGGTCAAATGAGTTCTTCAGTTTCCTGCAGAGGCTAGCCCATAGGTGGTTGGGTTTTCTCATGACTCCAATTCATATAAAGAATTTAAACCCCACAGTCAGTAGTTCTCAAATTTGAGAAGTGGATCAGTATTAACGGCAGGCCTATTTGATCACTCCTGGTTCACAGGAAGGGTGTCCAGGTCATGCAGAATTTAGGTAAATGAGGGGCAAGAAAGCATATTTTGGACACTCTCTTGGGCTGCATTCCTCATGAAAATCTCCAGTCAGAGGTTATGATGAGTGTCTATATGGAAGAAGATGAGGGCCATGTGGGAGTGTTTTGGATTTAATTGTGGTTATTTTTGTGGCAGTTGGAAGGGATGACTGAGTCCACCTGGGTTTGAACTCTGGTGTGATTCCCCTTAGAGGCTGAGTACAGGAACTGAACTTAGAGAAGTATTGCCATGAATTGTGTTGGGATTTTAGAAGACCAAGCATGAGAGTCACCATTGGAAACTGAGATCTAGGCCCAGGGTGGCTTTCCAGAGACCACTGGGAATCTCAGGCTTGATATCACATGATTTTATTCTTAACGACTTGGCAGTCTTAGTTGAGAGTCAAAACACACATGGACGTTACATTGTAGACCTCAATGGGCCTGGATTTATGTGACACTTTGGCCAATCTTTGGGAAACCTTGCCAGTGAGAGTTCTCCAGAACTTCATTTGAAATGAACTTCCACAACATTAACGGTCCCTGAATGAATTGAAACCCACATGCTGCCAACTTCATCCTTGAAAAATTGCTAGATAAATACCATGAAATTTTTGAAATTCCCATGACCAGATGGCACTGGAGAAACTGTGGTTGTCCTGTTGCTGAACATGATTATTCAGGACAGTGACTTGATTGACTGAGTTTCATGAAAATGGTGTATAACAGAGATTCCAGGAAGTTGGACCCTGCAGAGTAGTGGGCCTAGTGCAGTGAAGGGCAGGTGTGTGATAAAAAAAAATCTGTGGTGGGGCCATGTGGATCTGCCATTGTCTTCCAATTGGCTTGTGACTGACATGGTGCAGCCAGCAGACGCTTCTATGTAAAGGTATCTTTTTATATGGAGAGGTTTCAGGCCAATGTTCAGAATCCGGTTGATATGGTCAAGGAGGCAAGCTATGTGGAAGAGAAGCCTGGTTGGTACATTCTTCTGCAGGCCCTGACCCACCACAGGTGACAGAACTCCCTCCAGCACTGTGTCCCAGGTGAATTCCTTGTATTTCTTGAAGCAAATACGAAACTCCCAGTGCAGTAGCAAGAAACACCAGGAAAACTGGAGGATGACCAAATGGCTTCAGAGTCTACAAGAGTAGACAATTAGTCCCCAGTGGCCACAGTTTAGCTACAAACAGAAAATTAAAGACAGCTTCCTCATGTTTATTGGAAAATAAGAAATAATGTATTCCAGGTCACATAGAAGCATACCCAGATTTGATTGTCTCACTACAAAGGAAGCTAAATCTCCTGACTACAACACATATTTCAAGTGCCCAACCTCAGAGGCAGTTCCTCAAGAAGTCTTTAGTCCAGCAGAGCTCCATGTTTGTGGAGTGTTTACCCTGTTCCTTACTTTTGGAATCTCCTCTACCACCTCCAAGTTTGTGAACTCGTGAGCATATTTGATTCCAGATATGTATTCACAGATTTTCTAACTCTTCTCCTCGAATTGTGTCTAACTTGGGGCCAAGGTAATCTCAAGGCATTGTTGAGAGTGGGAAGGTACTTTTGTAGCATATATTTGCATAAACATTGGAATCATTTTCCAAATTTTCATTCGAAATACTGAATCCCTGACACAAACCCATGCCAACTAGACTCTGACTACTAATTCTAATATGATGGAGAAAATTAACCCAAACAGAATAGAAATACAAGCAGTTCAGAGGACGAATGGTGTATCATTGGAATTGCCTTTTGCTTTATATAGGGTAGGAGTTATAAATCTAGTCAATTTTTTGTTGAAATGGTTCTCCATGTGTTTTTCAAGTTAACAAATATGTGAATTCCTGTCTACCTTTCTCTGTATCCTATTCAGCGCATGTATTTTTATATGCACATATAGAATCCTACCTGGTACCACACGTACATTCTTGTGAGGTGGCTCACTTGGCAGACACAAATTGTGAAAAGAGATCACTCCTACTAAACGCTGTTGAAACTGAAAATTCAAACTATTGATGAGCTTCCTAGTACAATAAAATTATACATGAATCCATGTTCAGTAAAACGAATTTATCTGGATCTGTGGATGACATATATTTCATGGTGAATTTCAATTGGCTTATATTGCTACTTTTTAATGTCTGTTTGTGTGCGTGCCTGTGTGTGTGTGTGTGTGTGTGTGTGTTTATATATATATATACACACACACTCTACAGATTTTTCAAAATATGAAATATATGTGTCTTATTATACACTCCGTAAATTCATTCATATTCATGTATGTGGATTAATAATCAACTTTTCACAAGATTATTCTGAGAAATGTTCATCCACCTGAACTACATGTTTGATTCCTAGTACTGAAAACTAACAGTAAATGGGGCATACAAATCCTAATATCTCTGCAGTAACTGACACAGTTTTATATCAATGCAAGTAGATTCCTATGGGACGTGATGTGTATTTTGTCTTTCATTTTTATTCAATACTGGTACATTACTTTTTCTTCAGTTAATGCACATGGTAGGATATATATTTAATCCACTAGTTCAGAAATTTATAGGCATTTTGTCTTACTTTCCATCACTTCCTTATTCAGAAAACATGTTTTCCACAGGGTTTCTTGACTGGTCTTTTCATGAGACTTCTTTCACAAAATGCAAAGGTCACACTTATGTTTGTACCGAAGTCTAAATCTAAAGTGAGTATGGATTATTAAAAATATCTATGTCCAGGTTGCCTAATGCTATCAAATGTCAATCCTATTGGTGACTACATGTTTGTTTCTTCCTAAGATTATATATTCAACCTCAACACTGTTGAAAATGCCTGATACTATCACTTACTTTATACTTTGCCTGATTTCCTAATGTCTCTATTGATTTTTGGTTTCCTACATATTTTCCAGAGTTCATCAATGTGACTGGCTCTTCACATGTACTGATATTTACATTCATTCTCTACCCGAAACCCTACTGTTAAAGAACGTTTGGTTCAAATCCTATACTCACTCTGCTTTCTAAACCTACTGAATATCTTCCTAATCCTACTGACTATCCTTTTGACTGGATGTTCTTTTCGACATTCAATCATCCAAGGTACAAGTTCCTATGCCATTGTATATCAATTTATCTGAGACATCTGTGCAGAATATAATTCAAAGCTGAGTATCCCAATCAAGGGCCCAATGCACTTCTGGGTTTCAAATCTTACCTAGATTTCTGTGTTCATACTTATATTTCACCTATATATTCTTGTAAATATCGCAGGTTCCCAAAACCATTATTCATCGCACAGAATGATTCCTAACCCAAATCAAACCTGTTATTAACCCTAAGCATACACTGTTCCATCAATCTATCTTTACAATAGAGCAGGGACAGAGTTGGGCTTACAATACAGGAATTTAGGGTATCTTCCACCTGCTGAAACCTCAAAGGTCCATGCAGAAATGATCCCTGGAGAAGACTTAGGCAGCTATGAAGGACCTGAGAGCGCAAAATCATCTTCCATGGCAAAAAAACCGGTCAGGATGAAGTATTGTGTCTGAATCAGTCGCTCTGTTCTTAATGTAGAGAAGATGGACAAAACCAGGCCTGTGTGGAGAGCTGTTCCATGGTGCCTGTGGTTGATATACCATTCTAACTTATGACTGAGTCAGAGAAAGTAGGGGCAGCCTCCATCTCATGGGACCTTTGTAAACAACTGTTAGGACAAAGTGGTTGCCAAGGTATTGACCTCATTCAATTCCTGAAGGAAGTGACCTACCTCACTTCCTTGGTGATAGAACTCTCTGAACTTGGGATCCAGGAAGCCAGGCACCCAGAGCCATTGCCAGTCCCATTCCCAGTGGGCACACTTGTTTGAATTTTCCAAGGACAGAGTCAGTCTTTCTTGGTACCTCTTGATGTGAGGATGACCAAATGCCAGGAGAACTCTGAAGAGGGACCTTTCCTGAGAAAGCAGGTAGTGGCTCATTGCTGGCTCCTGACAACTTAACAGAGTTGGCAAAAGGGACCTGATCTGATACAGGACAGGCCATTTGGGGGGAACATAGTATGGTCCACCAGTCAGAGGACACTCCGGATAGTCACAGACCTAGTTGTGGGAATGAGGTGCCTTAGTGGGTGTGGGTGTGAGTTCGTGCTTTTGTCTCATGTTCTGAGAATAGGTAGCAAAGGTGGTTTGTTTGGTTTGGAGTCGACTGTTTCTAGTAAGTCGTTTGAGAAGGCGAGTTTTTCTATGTCTGTGTATCCACTGTGTCCGTGGTTGTAGTTATTAGAAAAGCCAATACATCAATGGAGGTGTCCTGACTAGTAGGAAGCTTCCAGGCATTTATTCTGCCCTTTTTATGAATGGACTGCAGCTTGCCTTATGGATAGACAACACCTACTATCTTCCCAAGTTCCTGTTCACCTCCTGATTTCTGGCCTCTCTCCAGAATAGGCTCATGGTTTTGTGTCCAAGATATGTACCACCTCCAAACTCTGTGACATAGCCATGTACTGGATAGCTGAATGGAATGGGAACATCTCAGAAACCTCAGAGATCAGTGTAACCAGAAAAGTCTCAGTGGAGAAACCCTGCTTTGGGCAATTTGCTTACCTATGGTTCCCTTGCACTGAATGTTAGGAATGTCTTTGCCTCAGGCCACCCGTTTGTGGAGCCTGAAGAAAACAGTTTTCAAATTGAAATGAATGGGCATCACCTGTGGCTCTTTGCTTAATTACTTTGGAAAGGGATGTGTCTGAATCAGCTTCTTGGCCCTGTGTGAGGTTGTGGCTTTGATTCTCAGAACCTGATAGATCTAAAGAAAAATCCCATGTGTGCATCCAAAACCAAAATTGCCAAAAGAGCAGTCATTGCTGATGAAGTCTTTCACCTCCCTCTGTAAGTTTTTTGACCTCTATCAAGTGAGAATAGGAAAGATACACCAAGTCAATTGATGGCTCCTATTGGAAAAATTCTATCACTGATGACAGCATCAGCATAAGTACCCCAACACTACGACAATTCGCTGCAGCAGCAGATAGTTCACAATGCATACAAGTGAGTTCACAATGCATACAAGTGATACATAATCCAGGCAAGTTCTGCAAGCAGTTCAGTGATGGCTATTGCAGAATCTGTAGATTGGTTTTATCTTTGTCTTCACTGGCACTGGGATGAAAATAGGAATTCTGGCAGTAATGGCTAAAGAAAAAATTATGTAACATTCCTGAGGGCACTAAAAGAAAACAATTTTCTTAACAATTTACATTATCTTGAAGAGAATAATTAAATATAATGAAAAGGAAAAGTGAAAGTAAAAAAGCACGTCTGTTAACCTCCTATTTTTTCACATATTAAGACAATCCTGAACAGTTGTTTTCCCAATTTAAATTAAACAATTTAATTCACGTGAATAAAAAAAATGGATATATTATTTCATTAGCACTCATCATATGTGATATATGGACATACGCACATTCAAATATATAACACAAAACACAAGTGTGCACACATAATAAATACATACAACACATAATATAATAGTAAAGGCCTTATAACTTTTTACATGTGAAATCATCATTGCAATGTTTAAAAACTCTATAGTCAAAAAATAGAACTGATAAGCAAAACATTATCCTAGGTCTGTATGAGCTCAAAAAAAAAAAAACAAAAGAGAACTTCAAGATGTGGGAAAGGGCAATAATAAAATAGATATTGAAAAAAGCATCCCTGTTCTGTCGCAGATGTAAGGATAGCCAAACTGGAGTTTTCGATATCAGCTGTTATGGATTTGAGCCAAATCATCTTATTTTGGTCTATTGAAAGCGCTTCAGTTAATCTCTCTGGAATCCAAATTGGCTGCTGTTCTCCTTGTGGAAACACATAAACAGACCCCCGACTCCAGGCAATCACTGGGTCGGGACCTTAGTTAATCTCTATGGAATCCAAATCGGCTGCTGTTCTTCCTGTGGAAACCAAAAAACAGACCTCCAACTCCAGAAAATTAATGGGTCAGGACCTTTCCATTTTCCTGTTAGAATATCCTTCCAAAGTACCTCGGGCTTATACACATTTTTTGGACACTTATGCCTTTCTGCAGCACTAAGTCCTGAAAATCCAAATTTAAAAAGTTTAGATTAAAAAGGGTTATTTTAATTTTATCTTTGGGGAATTTATATTCCTTCCCAATTCTGTCTTCTTACTTTAATGAGTACATTTTAATAGTGTGATGTGCTCTTTCAACTATGGCTTGTCCCTGTGGATTGTATGGGTTTCCTGTTATATGAGTAATGCCAAATCATGAGCAAAATGGTTTAAAAGAGGTAGAAGTATAACCGGGGGCATTATCTGTTTTTTACTGTTTTGGAATGACCACAGTGGCAAAATTTTGTAAGCAATGAGCTATAACATCTTTAGTTTTTTTTCCCCAATGAAGGGAGCCCATCAAAAATCCAGAAGAAGTATCAACTGTAACATGCAAATATTTTACTTTTCCAAATTCTGGCAAGTGTGTGACTTCCATCTGCCATATATGGTAAGGTATCAATCCTCTAGGATTGACTCTAAGATTAAAATGTGGTAAAATGGTCACACAATTTTGACATTGTTTTATTATTTGTCTAGCTTGCTCCTTAGTTATTTTAAAATGCTTTTGTAAAGTATTAGCATTGATATGGAACTTTTCATGAAAATTTATAGCTTCTTCTAGTGTAGAGAAAATATGTATGTATGTCATGTGTAGTTTTACCTGCTAAATCATTGCCCAAACTAAGGGCTCCAGGCAATCCTGTATGTGCCAAGATATGTCCTATTAAGAATGGATCTTTTCTGTCCCAGATTAGACTTTGAGAAAACAGTAGAGGAAGGGGAAATCCTACCAGCATCTTCAAGGGATACTATAGCATTAACTATATACTGACTATTGGAAAAAAATTAAACACAGAATCTTTAAACATCACAAAAGCTTATAATACTGCATTAAGCTCTACCTTTTGAGCTGATTGTTGGGGTGCTAAAAATGTAAAAATTTGATCAGGTGTAACTATTGCTGCTGTACCATTATTTGACCCATCAGTGAATATATTTGGAGCATTCATGATAGGTGTTTTCTTGTAATTTTTGGAAAAATTACAGGATGCAATGACCCAAAAGACAATAAAAGATTAGATGGTAAGTGGTTATCAAATGAAACATTAGATTTACACAGGATTATTGCCCAAGTATTTAACTCATTAGCTAATTCATCAATTTGATTCATAGTGTATGGAGTAATAATTTTATTGGGAGAAATTCCAAACACTCCCTTTGCTGCTTTTATTCCTATTAGTATTAATTGTCCCTAAGCCTCAGGATACCTAGTAATAATAGTGTTAGAAGAATAAGATAAATGTATCCATAATAATGGACCTTCTTGCCAAAATACTCCTGTAGGAATATTTTTTTGTTGGTAGCACAATGAATAATAGAGGCATTATTTTATCAAATCTATCCAAATGCATATTTCCCATATATGTTTCAATGATTTCTAATGCCTTTCTTGCTTCAGGCATTAACATTCTGGGTGAATTTGGATCAGATGGACCTTTTAGGTTATCAAATATAGGTCCCAACTCTCCTGTTGGTATACCTAGATAAGGCCTTATCCAATTAATGTCTCCTAATAACTTTTGAAAGTCATTAATTGATTTGAGTTGATCTACTCGTATTTGAATTTTTGGTGGACTGACCATGGTTGAGGATAATAGAACTCCTAAATAATTAATTGGAAAATTTAATTGTACTTTATCAATTGATATCCCTAGATTATAATTTTTTAATAAGTTTGTAAGTGTGGCATAACATTCTAGCAATGGGTTTTTAACTTGTGTGCTAATAACACATCATCCATATTGTGAAATATTTGTAGTTCAGGATTTTGATTTCTAAGTGGCTGGATTACTTTGTTAACATAAATTTGACAAATAGTTGGGCTGTTAGCCATCCCTTGAGGGAATACTTTCCACTCATACCTCTTATCAGGACCTTCATGATTCAGTGCAGGGATAGTAAATGCAAAACTTGGACTATCCTCAGGAAGAATTGGAAATGAAAAAAAAAAAACAATCTTTAATATGTATAACTAAAACATACCAAGTTTTTGGCAAAGCAGACAATTGAGGAATCCTTGATTGAGCAGGTCCCAAAATAACCATCTCATTATTAATGGCTCTTAAATCTTCCAATAATCTCCATTTACCAGATTTCTTTTTGATGACAAAAATGAAAGTATAATGGGGAGATACAGAAGGTTGTATATGTTCTTCCGCTAATTGTTGTTTGACCAGGAACTGGGCTGCTTGTATCTTTTCTTTAGTCAGGGTCCACTGAAGAACCCATACTGGTCTTTCTGATTTCCAAGTAATTTTTATTGTCTCAGTGGCCCTTTCTGAAAATCCAACCCATGTCTGTCTGTTGCTTGGTCTATTTGTATTGGTGCTGATATACCTTGATCTTGTTTTTCTAATCTTTTTCCTTTCCTAAAACCTTCTCTAGCCATAATAGTGGGTGCATTTTGATTGATGTTATTTGTTAATGTCAAACCTAATTGATCTAGGACATCTCATCCCCATAAATTTAGGGAAGATGATCCAATACATATGGCTGTATAGTTCTTTCACATTCTTCAGGATCCTTCCAATCCAATGCCATTGCACTTCTATGGGGATTAGTTGCCACTCCTAGGTCTCAAAGTATTTTAGTGTACTGTTGTAATGGCCAATGTTTTGGCCATTCTTGATGAGAGACGATGCTAACATCTGCACCTGTATCAAGTAGCCCATTAAATTCATCTCCTTGAACATTTAGTTTTAGCCTGGGGCGAGAATCTAAATTTAAAGAAAGCATAACCAAATCTACACCTGTGGAGCCTAATCCCTTGGAACCTCTTTCTACAGCACGACTGGAAAATTGATCATGCAGACTGAGTATTATTAGTAACTGTGCTATTCTATCTCCTGGTGAAATTACTGATATGTCCTTTGGAGAACTGGGTATAATTTTATTTCACCTTCATAATCGGGATCAATTACCCAAGGACTTATCATAAGTCCTTTTAGATTAGAAGAGCTGCGTCCCAATAATAAGCCTACCGTTCCTTTGAGAAGAGGTCCTCTCACCCTGTGTGAATGATTTGAACCCCCATCTCTACAGTTAGTACTGATCTGACGGAGGTCAGATATCTAACCCTGCGCTCCCTCTGATTTGTCTGATGAGGCGTCTGATGGACAATGTGTCCTGGGCACTACACTGATGGGGTTGCTGGGTTCCTCCAGTGCTCTGTATATTTGTGGTTTTGGGCCCCAGAGCATTGGGCTCCCCTGTCCATTTTTTGGCAATGGAGCCCGATGCCTTTCTCCATGATATCGTGGATAAACCGCTAGTCCTTGTTCATTTTTGATAATGAAGTACCCTCTATGGTGGTTTGAGAACGGCATTCATTAGCCCAATGTCTCCCTCTATGGCATCGTGGGCAAATACCCACGTATTCTACTCCTTTGGTACCTAGTTTTGTTAAACCCTCTTCCTATGGAGCAATTCCTTTTAAAATGTCCTGTTTGTTCACAATTGTAGCATGTTCCTGGTCTCCCATCTAAAGCCTGTTTTACTGCAGCTGCCACAAATTGCCCTTGTTCATTGATGTCTCTGGCATCTAAAGCCTGTTTTACTGCAGCTGCCATGACTTTCTCTTATTCATTAATGTCTTTACATAATTTAATATATGTGTTTAAATCTTCATGTTTCCATGGTCTAGTGATATCTCTGCACCAACGATTCGCTTGGTCATAAGCCAGTTTTTTATTAATGGCATTGCTTGTTCTGTATTCCCCAAAACTCTGGTAGCTGTTTGAATAAGCCTATCTACAAATTCAGTGTAAGATTCATTAGCTCCTTGTATTACCTTAGATAATTGACCTTGTAAACCTCCATGTCGTTGTAAAGTCTTCCATGCCCTAACCGCCTCTGCAGCAATTTTTGCGTATACGCCAGGATCATATGCAATTGGTTGCTGCTGATCCTCATAAGGTCCCTTTCTAACAACATATCTAGATTTCTCTGAGGATAACCAGTTTCTGCATTACGCCTAGCCATCTCCTTGCAAAATTCCTCATTGGCAACCTTCCATAAAAGGTATTGACCTCCATTTAGCACAGCTTTACACATATTAGCCCAATCTACTGGCGTCATATTCAATTTGTTAATGGATTCGACCAAGCTTACAATGAAGGGTGCTTGAGGATCATAGGTTGTTACAGCCCCTTTTAGCTGTTCACTATTTTGAAATTTAAAGCATGGTGAATTCGCTGCCCTCCTACCTCAAAATCAGGGCATGTTCATACTTGAGATCCTGTCTCAGGATCCGAACTATAAACTGTGGGGTTTGGGGGCCTCCCAGCATATGGAGGTGGCCTTGTTATTTGGACATTTACATCCTCTGGTGATAGAAAGGTGTTAGTAACAGTCTCCTTTAGAGGAGGCACTGTTGGTTGGACATTTACGCCCTCTAGTGATAGAAAGTTGTTAGTAGCAGTCTCCTTTTGTAACTTTGCCCCTGATGGCTTTTTCTGCCCTAAGCTTTGTTCTTCTATCTTTGTCTGAACTGAAGTCTTTGGACTAATCAAACCAGATATGAACGTCCTCAATGGCAATGTGCCAACTGGCAGAGTCCCTGGGCTGTTCTTTTACCCCCTTTTAAATCTTCACCATGATGGTTCCATTATGGTATATTTAACAACTCCTTAAAAATCCATGGGCTACATTTTTGTATTGTATCAACGTATGCCCTGACTGTTCTTGACTTTACTGAGATGCCTCCTACCTCTAACAATTTACTTAACACTCTTTCAGTTTGTTTTTTTTACTAATTTCTGATCCCGTATTTCTACTATAATACAACCCAACAAGACGATGCCAAACAAAACCGAGACAGAATAAAATAAAAAGGGAACAACAAAAAGTCATTATAGCCTTTATATCCTACTGACATGTGCATCCGTCCTTTCTCCCTATCTGTTCCTCAGAAGTAAATAATTTTTTCTCAGATGTGAGTGGTTTTTCATCCATCTCACTCATCTCCATGGACAGGCAACAAAAGTGAAGCAAAACAAAAGAGGAATCTTAAATGGCTACCCATCCTCTCGCCCTTCGCTCAGGGGCGAGCAGTTTACCTTATCACTTACCCTCAGTGGCTCCCCGTGCAAGCCATAAAAATGCTGCAGTGTGGTGGGGCACGATTCAAGAGCCACTTTTCAAAAGAAACAAACTTTATTTTTAGAACCACACATGCCAAACAAAACAGCTCGTCAGGAAAAACCCTCAGAGCCCAACTGCCACCACTGGCTTCCTTGCAAAGTTTCTGTCACACCCACAAGCCTCTTCACCTCCCACAATCCTCCTGCTCTTGAGGCTATTTAGCTGGGTCAGGTGGGTGGAGCCAAAAAAGTCCCACAATGAGCAGCTCTGTGGTCTGAAAGGGCAGGGAAACTGCCCAATGAGCATCACCGCAGAGGAGCCAATCAGCTAGATGTTGCTGGGGCCGCTGTGAGCCAATAATCATCTGGCAGGGGAATGTTGCTGGTAGCTGGAAGTTTAATGGGGCCCCTTAAGCTGTGGCTTTCAACAAATTGGTGTCTCCTTTCTCTGTAGACTATTCAGCACAGGTATTTTTATATGCACATATAGAATCCTACCTGTTATCACACATACATTTTTGTGAGGTTGCTGACTAGGCAGATACAAGTTATGAGAAGAGATCACTCCTCTTAAATACTGTTGGAATTGAAAATTCAACCTATGGGTGAGCTTGCTAGTAGAACAACATTATATATAGATCCATTTTCAGTGAAATCAATATTTTTGCACCTGTGGATGATTCATATTTCATGATGAATTTCGATTGGCAAATATATTGCTAGTTTTAATTTCTGTGTGTGTGTGTGTGTGTGTGTGTGTATATATATATATATATATATATATATATATATATACTCTCCAAATTTTTCAAAATATGAAATATATGAATCTTATTATACACTCCTTAAAATCATTCATATTTATGTATGTGGATTTATGATCAACTATTCACAAGATTATTCTCAGAAATATTCATCCACCTTAAATACAGATTTGTTTCCTAGTACTGAAGACTAACTTCAGTGAATGGTGCACACAAACCCTAATATTTCTACAGTAAAACCTAGTTCAACATCAATGCAAGCATTTTCCTATGGGACATGATGTGTATTTTTCAGTTCATTTTTATTAAACAGTGGTACATTACTATTTCTTCAGTTTATGCACATCATATGATATATATTTCATCCACAAGTTCACAAATTTATACGCATTTGTTTCAATTTCAATCACCTCCTGCTTCAGAACACATATATTCCTCCAGGGTTCTTGACTGGTCTTGTCATGAGACTTCTTTCCAAACACATTATTTTTGATTTTCATAATCATATTTGAAGCAAAACTCACACACTCTTCATGATAAACCATAACCCTAATATTACCTTTAGATGTATAACTGGTTGTAATGAATGTATGAATATCAATTTAAGATTTCCAGTATATTTTCAGATATCAAATCAATCCACTATTTAAAGTTGGAACCAGTTATATTATTTATTCACAGTATGGTCTATTCATACATTATTTCTATATCCATTGACACAGGGTACTCCACTTTTTTCCCCCAATATTTATACGTCTTCAAAATATTGCCCCCAGTAATGGTGGAAGAAATGCTCATGTCACCTGATCTACATATAAATTTTAACACAGTAATATTCTGGACACAGAAAGCAAAAGTCACTCTTATGATTGTAGCAAAGCCTAAAAGAAAAGTGAGCATGGATTACTAAAAATATCCATGTCCCGGTTTCTTAATGCTGTAAAATGTAAATCCTATTGATAAATCCTATGTATTTGTTTCTTTCTAAGATTATATATTCAAACTCAACCCTGTTCAAAATGTCTAATCCTATCCCTCACTTTATACGTTGCCTGATTTCTTAATGTCTCTATTGATATCTGCTTTCCTACATATTTTCCCCATTTCATCATTGTGTCTCACTCTTCACATGTGCTGATATTTACATTCACTCTCTTATTGAAAACCAATTGCTAAAAATCTTTTGGTCCAAATCCTATACTCATTGTTGTTTCTAAACCTAGAGAATATCATCCTAAACCTACGGACTTTCCCTTTGTGACTGGATGTTCTCTTCAACTTTCAATCATCCAAGGTACAAGGTCCTATGTCATTGTACATCGATTTATCTGAGACATCTGTGCAGAACATAATTCAAAGATAAGTAACCCACTCAATGGCCCAATGCCCATCTGAGCTTCAAATCCTGCCTAGATTTCTGTTTTCATACTTTTATTTTACCTATATATTCTTGTAAATATTGCAGATTCCCAGAACGAATATTCATCCTGCAGAATGATTCCTAACCCAAATCGAACGTGTTATTAACCCTAACCATACACTGTTTCCTCAATCTAACTTTACAGAAGAGCAGGGACAGTGTGACCAGGAAAGTCTCAGTGGAGAAACCCTGCTTTGGGCCTTTTGCTTACCTATTTTTCTGTTGCCCTGAATGTCAGGAAGTTCTTTACCTCAGGCTAACCCTTTGTAAAGCCTGAAGAAAACAGTTTTCAAATGGAAATGAATGGGCATCACCTATGGCTCTTTGCTTAATTTCTTTGGAAAGGGATGTGTCTGAATCAGCCTCTTGGCCCTGTGTGAGGCTGTGACTTAGATTCTCAGCACCTGATGGATCTAAAGAAAGATCCCATGTGTGCATCCAAAACCAAAATGGCAAAAAGTTCACTCATTTTGGATGAAGTATCTTCCCTTCCTCTATTAGATTCCTGACCTCCATCAATTGAGAATAGGGATTTTTTGGGTCATATGAGTTCTTCAATCCCTAAAGAGGTGCTTGGGTTTCTCATGATTCCAATTCACATAAAGAATCTGTACCTATCAATCAGAAGTAGTCAGTCAATATTGCTCCCAGAAATGGTGGAAGAAATACTCATGTCACCTGATCTTCATATACATTTATTCACAGAAATATACTGGACACTAAATTCAAAGTTCACATTTATGATTGTACCAAAGCCAAAATGGAAAATTAACATGGATTACTAAAATCATCTATGTCCAAGATTACTTATGCTCTCAAATGTCAATCCTATTGATGACTACATATTTGTTTCTTCCTAAGATTGCATATTCAAACTCAACCCTTTGAAAATGTCTAAGCCGATCTCTCACTTTTTACTTTGCCTGATTTCATAATGTCCCTATTGATATCTGCTTACCTACATATTTTTCCCACTTCATCATTGTGACAGACTCTTCACATGTGCTGACATTTAAATTCATTTTCTAACCGAAACCCTATTGCTAAAGGAATTTTGTTCCAAATCATACACTCACCCTTTTTTCTATACCTACCTACTATCTTCCTATTCCTACTGACTATCCCTTTTTGACTGGATGTTCCCTTCTACATTCAATCATCCAAGGTACAAGGTCCCATGCCATTGTACATTGATTTATCTGAGACATCTGTGCAGAATGTAATTCAATGCTAAGTATCACAATCAAGGGCCCAATGCCCTTCTGGGCTTCCAATCTTACTTGGATTTCTGTTTTCATACACACTGTTCACCTCTATATTCTTATAAATTTCGCAGGTTGCCAATACCATTATTCATCCACAAAATGATTCCTAACCCAAATTGAACCTGTTATTAACCATAAACATACATTGTTCCCTCAATCTTACTTTACAGAAGAGCAGGGACAGAGGTGGTCTTATAATACTGGAATGTAGGGATCCTCTACCTGCTGAGAACTTCAAAGATCCATGCTGAAAGGATCCCTGGAGAATATGTAGGCAGTTATGAAGGACCTGAGAGAGCACAAGTCATCTTCCATGGCAAACAACCTGGTCAGGATGAAGGGTTGTGTCTTAATCAGCCTCTCTCTTCTTAATGTAGAGAAGATGGACCAAATCAGGCCTGTATGGAGAGCTGTTCCCAGGTGCCTATGGTTGATATACCATTTTAACTTGTGAAATTGTCACATTAAGTAGGGGAAGCCTCCATCTCATGGGACCCTTGGAAGCAACTGTTAGGACAAAGTGGTTGCCAAGGCAGTGACTTCATTCAGATCCTGAAGGAAATAACCTCACCTCACTTCCTCGGTGATGGAAATTGACATCCAGGAAGCCAAGCACAGAGAGCCTGTCCCAGTCCCACTCCCAGTGGTGTCACTAGTTTTGAATTACCAAGGACAGAGTCAGTCTATCTTGGTACCTACAGATGTGAGAATGGCCATATGCCAGGAAAGCTCTGAAGAGGGGGCTTGTATGAGAAAAGAGATAGTGGCTCACCACTTGCTTCTGACAAGTCTCAGTGAAGAAACCCTGCTTTGGTACTTTTAATTACCTATTGTTCTGTTGCTCTGAATGTCAGGAAGTTTTTTGCCTCAGGCCACCCCTTTGGGAAGCCTGAAGAAAAGAGTTTTCAAATGGAAATGAATGGGCATCATCTGTGGCTCCTTGCTTAAATGCTTTGGAAAGGGATGTGTCTGAATCAGCCTCTTGGCCCTGTGTGAGGCTACGGCTTAGATTCTCAGCACCTAATGGATCTAAAGAAACATCCCACGTTTGCATCCAAAACCAAAAAAGCCAAAAGAGCAGTCATTGTGGATGAAGTCTCTCACCTTCCTCTGTAAGGTTCCTGACGTCCGTCTATGAGAATAGGGATCCTTTGGGTCCAATGAGTTCTTCAAAGCCCTGCAGAGACTAGACCATACGTTCATAGGTTTCTCATGACTCCAATTAACATAAAGAATCTAAACCCCACAGTCATTAGGCCTCAAAATGGAGAATCAGAGCAGTATTAAGGGCAGGCCTCTTTGATCACTCCTGGTTCACAGGAAGGGTGTCCCAGCCACACTGACTTTAGGCAAATGGGGGCAAGGGACCTTATTTTGGATACTGTCTTTGGCTGTGCCCCTCATGAAAAACTACAGCCTGAGGTTATGATGAGTGTCTATATGAAAGAAGATGAGGGCCATGTGGAAGTGTTTTGCTTTTAATTGTGGTCATTTTTGTGGCTGTTGGAAAAGATGATGGGTCCACCTGGTCTTGAACACTGGTGTGATTCCCCTTAGAGACTGAGTTATGGAATGGACCTCAAAGAAGTATTGCCATGTATTGTTTTGGGATTTTAGGATGCCACGCATGAGAGTTGCCCTTGGAAACTGAGATCTAGGCCCAGGGTGGCTTTCCACAGAGCACTGGGAATCTCAGGAAGAATATCACATGATTTTATTCTTAAAGAATTGGCAGCCATAGTTGCAAGTCAAAACACAAATGGACCACACATTGTAGACCTCAAACGCCTGGCTTAATGTGACCTTTTTGCCTGTCTTTGGGAAGCCTTGCCTGTTAGAATTCTCCAGAGCTTTTATTGAAATGAGCTTCCTCTCCATTTAATGGTTCCTGAATGAATTGAAACCCACAGTGCCTCCAACTTCATCCTTGACAAATGCCTGATAAAAAACAAGAAATTTTTGAAATTCCCATGACCACTTCGCACTGTAGAATCTTTGGATGTCCTATTGATGATCACGAGTGTACCAGACAGTGCCTGATTGACTGGGTTTCATGAAAATGGTGTAGAACAGAGATGGCAGTAATTTGGAGCCTGCTGAGTAGTTGGCCTAGAAAAGTGGTGTGAAGGTGTGTGTTAAAACATCTGTGGTTGGGTGATGTGGATCTTCCATTGGCTTTCAAATGGTTTGTGACTGACATGGTGCAGCCCCCAGACCCTTGTATGTAAAGGCATGTTGTTATATGGAGAGGTTTCAGTGCAATGTTTAGAATCAGATTGCTAAGGTGAAGGGGGCAAGCTATGTGGGATAGAAGCCTGATTGGTGCATTCTCCTGCAGACCCTTACCCACCACATGTGACAGAACTCTTTTCAGTACTGTGTCCCAGTTGAACTCTTCGTATTTCATGAAGCAAATACCAAACTTCCAGTGCAGCTGCAAGAAACACAACAAAATTGGAGGATGAGCAAATGGCTTCCAAACTGGAAGACACTTAGCACCCAGTGACAACAGTTTACCTACAAAAAGAGAATTCAGCACTGCTGCCTCATGTCCTTTGGAAAATAAGAAACCATGTCCTCCAGGTAACATACATGCAGACCCAGCTTAATGGTCTCACTACAAAGGGAGCTAAAGCTCCTGACAACAACATATATTTTAAGTGCCCAACCTCAGAGGCAGTTTCTCAAGAAGTCTTTAGTCCAGCAGAGCTCCATGTTTGTGGAGTTTTACCCTCTCCCTTACATTTGGAAACTCCTCTACCACCTCCAAAGTTGTGAACTCCTGAGCATTTTCCATTCTTGATGTGTATTCACAGATTTTCTAACTCTTCTCCTCTAATTGTGTCTTAGTTGGGGTGAAGGTAATGTCAAGGCATTGTTCTGAATGAGAGTGTGAAGATTTTTGGGTAGCACATATTTGCATACACATTGAATTCTTTCTCCAATTTTTCATTTGAAATACTGAATCCCTGACTGTAAGGGGTAGAAGGAATTCTTTTTCAAAGAATAGCCTGACACTTACAAGAAACAGCCCGCAGGGAGACATCCTGTCTGGGAGACATCCTGTAGTCATCTGTGTTCCTGAGACATCCTGTGGCCATCTGTCTTCCTGAAATATTCTGAGGTTATCTCACCTTGTGAAGACATCCAGGAACTGCCGATAAGAGAGCTTTCAAATATCCAGCATATAAATTCCCCTGTGTGAACAATAAAAGTTTGCATCTTGATCCGAACTTTTGTCTTGCTGTCATCTCTCATGTCTCTTGTCCCTTCATTCCTCGCCATCTAGGTTCGCTACCCACGTTGATGTGTCCTGCAGGCTGGGACAACTGGCGCCCAATGACTGGGGCTCGAGCCTTTGACTGAGGGGGAACCCCGTCCTCCTGGAAGATTTGGACAAGTGGAGCTCACGATTGCCTCAGCAGACACCACTGAGAGACAGATCCAGGAGGAGAGTGGGGATGACGCACAGTGAGTGACCCACCATGGGAAAAGCAATTTCGTCACATGATTTGTTTTTGTCAGGCCAAAAGGAATCCTTAAATACATGGGGGCACGTGTTAAGAAAAATGACTTAAAATTTTTCTTTTCATACATTGAAAAATTGTTTCCATGGTTTCCCCTTGAAGGGACCATTGATGGTAAAAGATGGCTTAGAGTAGGAGACATTTTAAAAGATTATTATGAATCCTTTGGCCCAGAAAAAGTGTCTGTTCCTACCTTTTCTTTCTGGAAATAAATTAGTGAAATTCTTAAAAGTTCACCCTTTGACAATGGTACCTTAATACTTGTCAGGATTGGGGAAGAGACTATGCAAAAGACCTCTCGTCCCTTCTCGGCATGCCCATCAGTTAGTATAGACATAGACCCTTCTTAGTCTCCCCAGGACCCTGGGAACCTTCCTGATCTTCCTCAAAATCCCACCCTAATGAATAAGGCTCCAATGGTTTCCAACAGCCTTTATGCAGTTTTAAATCCCAGAGAAACATTGACCCCTGGGGAGGAGGCTACCTTGGAGAAGGAAGCAGCTCGCTACCATTCAGAAGACCCGCCACATCTCAGGACCCTGCCACAGCCTATAGGACTTACACATTCCCCTCCCTCCTATATCCCTCCTGCCTTTTGTGCTCTGGCCCTTCAGGGGCCAAATGTCCCCCCAGATATTTTTTCCCCACTTCCCTTGCCTAATCCGGCTCCCTTGAGAGAGTCTCTCCAACATGGATGGGAACAGATCCAATTTTTAAAAGAATAAAGATCCCTTGACTCTGAGCTCTCTCCATTAGCCTTAGGAATGGAGTCAACACAAGCTGACCCACAGTGGTCTAATACAAAGGCGAAGCCGCTCCATCGGCCTGTGCTCGCCTTCCCAGTCACCAACAGTCAGATAGATAAGCCTGCTCAGGCTGAGGTCAAAGACTTACAAGAGGATCAAGAGGAGGAAGCAGAGAAAATGGATCAAGGAGATCAGGACTTAGAGGATGAGAAGTTCACCCCTAGGCAGGAAGGAACCCAGAGTGTCTACAAAAAATTTAACCTCCATTTTCTTGAAAAACTTAAAAAGGCTTGTGCTCACTATGGCCCCACTGTGCCCTACACGTTGGCTTTATTAGAAAGCCACAACACACAATTTCTTACTCCCAATGATTGGAAATTTTTAGACCGAGCTGCCCTCAGTGCCAGAGACTTCCTACTATGGAATGCAGATTTCAAAGAGCCCTGTCAGAAACTGCTCAAAAAAATTTTAACAAAGGCCTCCTCTAAATCCTGGACTTATGTTAAGATAGTGGGCAATGCAACTTTTGACACTAAAACTAAACAGGCACGTTTCCCTGCTGGACTTTTTGCGCAGATTTAGATGGCTGGCTTACATACTTGGAGACGCCTCCCTGAAAGGGCCTCGGCTATCACTTCCCTGGCCAGAATTCGACAAGGGCCCGACGAGGCTTATAGCGACTTTGTTCCCTGGCTTAACCTAGCTGCGGAATGCTTGCTTGGACCAAGCGAAAGCGAAAGCACCTTTGTAAAACATCTTGCCTTTGAAAACGCCAACCCAGCATGTCAGGATGTTCTTCGACATCATAAGGATAAAGGGAAACTTTCTGACTTTATTAGAGTCTGTGCAGGGGTGGGTGCAGCCCATGCCATGGGTCTCACTTTAGTGCTCCCTTTACCAAGGCCTTTTACAATCCTGGCTCACGTATTTGCTTTACTTGTAAACAACCAGGCCATTTTGCACGCAAGTGTCCGACAGGCAAACAAAGAGTAAGAATAGCGTCTCCTCAAACTGGAGCTAAACCGCCCCCAGCTACACTTTGTCCTTGATATGGTAAAGTTCATCACTGGGCCAGTGAGTGTAGATCAATGACAAATGCCCTTGGACAGCCTATTTCTTCCTGCTTCTCAGGAAACTCCCTGGGGCAATAAGGTTTGTTCCCTTCCAAACTCCCAACCTACCTCAAAATCCTTCTCCACAATTGGCTCCCTCCAACTACCCACTCCAGGCAGTGCAGGATTGGACCTCTGTACCACCACTGATACAACATTAGACTCAATGCAAGGGCCCCAGATAATACCAACTGGAATTATGGGTCCCCCTCCATCTCATACGTGTGCCCTTCTTCTTGGAAGAGCCTCTACTACCTTAGAAGGTGTTCAGGTCTTCCCTGGCATTAATGATAATGATTTCACTGGAGAAATAAAAATACTGGCCACAGTTATTAATAGAGTTGCGGCCATCCCAGGAGGAAAAAGTCTTGCACAATTAATACTCCTTCTCTTAGATTAAGGGGCACTTCCACCACCCAAACCTACTGTGGGGGACTGCCTCCTTGGGCTCCTCTGAGGTATATTGGGTTCATCCCATTTCTCATAATAAACACACCCTTACCTTACTTATTGAAAGGAATTCCAAGCAATTTTAGTTACTGGAGTTGATGCGACAATTATTTCTCAAAAATACTGGCGATCAGGTTGGCCCCTCACCCCATCCTTGACTGACCTTAAAGGGATAGGAAAGTCAAAAAATCCTCTGGTCAGCTCTACTGCTCTTAGCTGGACTGATAAAGAGGGTAATAAGGGAACTGTCACTTCTTTCGTTGTTCCTGACCTCCCTGTTTACCTATGGGCCCGAGATATTTTGAGCCAAATGGAAGTTATTCTTGCCAGTCCCAATTCCATGGTGACTCATCAAATGCTCCGTATGAATTTTGTCCCTGGTACAGGCCTTGGGAGGCTGAGACAAGGACTGGTGGGGCTTATACAACCCATAAAAAAAATACATATGGACTTGGATATTTGGATTTTTAGTGTCGGTCCCTGACCCTCCTGTACCCCATGCAGATAAAATTATTTGGGAGACTCAGACTCTTGTGTGGCTGGATCAGTGGCCCCTTACCCAAGAAAATTTGGAGGCTGCCTCCATGTTAGTGAAGGAACAGGTGGCAGCCCGCCATGTAGAGCCCTCAACCTCACCATCGTACCCTCCTATTTTTGTTATCAAGAAAAAATCAGGCAAGTGGTGCCATTTACAAGATTTGTGTGCCATTAGTAAAGTTATACTCCCGATGGGAGCACTACAGCCAGACATTCCCACACCAGTGGCTATTCACAAAAACTACTGTAAAATGGTTATGGACTTAAAAGTTTGCTTTTTTATCATTCCTTTACATCCTGAGGATAGACCCTATTTTGCCTTTAGTCTTTCTTGCATTAATATTCAGGGCCCTATGCAGAGACTTCAATGGAAGGTTCTTCCCCAAGGTATGGCCAACAGCCCTACTCTTTGCCAAAAATAGGTTGCTCAAACAGTAGACCCTGTGAGAGAGTGAGGGCCACAAATGTATATTTTACATTATATGGATGATTTGTTAATTGCTGCACCTAATTCCCATGACCTTAATAATTGTTACTTGGACTTTTACAAAATCCTCACTACCTTGGGACTACAGATAGCTCCTAATAAGGTTCAAACACAGGACTCTTATAAGAGTTTGGGCCTTAAAATTCTAGAAAATCAGATCCAAATTTCTAAAATACAAGGACGTGTGGACCATCTTCACACCCTTAACGATTTTCAGAAATTACTGAGGGATATTCAATGTCTAATAACATATTTAAAATTATGCACTTGTGTACTTTTGACCCTTAATGATATTTTGAGAGGTAATTTCCACCCCTCCTCCCCTCAAAATCTTACTCCCAAGGCATGACAGGCATTAAACCAAGTAACAGAAGCCATTGCCCAACAATTTGTTACACAAATTTCTTATAACCTTCCTCTGGTTCTGGTTATTTTACACACTCCTCATACACCCACAGGAATATTTTGGCAGCGAGATCCACATTTTAAAAATAAAGACTGCCCCTTGTTTTGGGTCCATTTACCCACCACATCCTCGAAGGTTATTACTGTTTATCTTGCTCAGGTAGCTTCTATTATTTTTAAAGGTCATTTGATTTCTCTACAACATTTTGGCAAACACCCTGATAATATTTTTATTCCATATACTAAGGACCAAACCCAATTTTTACTAGAGACAAGGGATGAATGTGGTATTGCCCTATCAGGCTTTTGGGAACAATTGATCACTACCTCCCCAAAGACCCCCTTTTACATTTTGTCCAGTTACATCCATTTACTTTTCCTGAAATTACTCAAAAGGCTTCCATTCCTCAATCCCTTACTGTCTTTACAGACGGTTCCTGTAATGGCCGAGCGGTCTTTGTTGTCAATAACAAGCCTACCACCTTTGATACTGTCTATCAGTCACCACAGTTTGTGGAATTGTTTGACATAACACAAGTTTTTATAACATTTTTTATAATCCTGTTAATATTTATAAAGACAGTGCCTACATTGCTCATTCTGTGCACCTGCTGGTGATTTCACCCCCCATTAAGGCTTCTAACAATGCGGCCTTTCTGTTTCACCAGCTTCAGCAGCTAATTCAGGCCAGACAACACCCATTTTTCTTAGGACACATCAGGGCACACTATGATCTTCCCAGCCCTCTAATTCAAGGTAATGCCCAAGCTGATGCAGCAACTCGTTCCATCTTTCCAATTTTTGTTGGCTCCATTCAAAAGGCCATGGAGTTACACAATATACACCATTTAAATTTCCAGAGCCTTTGATTACTTTGTAAAATTACCAGCAACAGGCACGAGAAATAGTAAAAGCATGCCCTGGTTGTGCTGTCTCCCTCCCCATTCAACACTTGGGAGTTAACCCCCGAGGATTACTGCCCGATCAGTTTTGGCAAATGGATGTTACTCATTTTCTTGAATTTGTAATAACCAAATATATACACGTTTCTGTAGATACCTTCAGCGGCTTTATTTTTGCATCACCACATTCTGGAGAGGCTACCAAAGATGTCCTTTCTCATCTTGTTTCAGCCTTTTCTGTTATGGGTAAACCAATACATATTAAAACAGATATTTATCCTACATTTACTATTGCCAAGTTTAAACAGTTTTGTGCTACCTTGCAAATTTGTCATACTACTAGAATTCCATACAACCCTCAGGGCCAAGGCATTGTGGAACTTGCCCACCTTAACTTAAAAACTTGGCTATCCCTCCTTAAGGCTTCCTCCCTTGTATTTACCACACCCAGGCATCGCCTTAACAATGCATTATTTGCCCTTATTTTTCTTACCCTAGACAATGAAGGCGATTCGGCAGCAGACAGACACTGCCATCCCTCGTCCAATTCTGTTCGCCCACCTGTTATGTGACACAATCCACTTACAAATAAATGGAAAGGCCCAGATCCTGTCCTCATCTGGGGAGGAGGCTCAGCTTGTGTTTTGGACCAAGATAAAACAGCCTCAAGATGGTTACCAGAACTCCTGGTTAAACAGGTTAATGACTTACCTCAAAACAGGGACAGAGGCACTCCTCATGAGGACAAAATTTCCTCTTTTTCAGATGCGGCCAACAATCTGCCAGCCTTGGAATAACAGTTCCTGTGGGCACAGGTACACTGGCTTAGGCACGTCTATTCACTCTTACCATCGCCTCTCTCAACAAATTATAAACTCTATCAGGAACAACTGATAAAAACTCTATCAGGAACCATTAAAGATTTGCAGGACCAAATAGACTCCCTGGCAGAAGTGTTCCTTTAAAAAAGACGAGGCTTAAATTTGCTGACAGCTAACCAGGGAGGTATTTGCTTGGCCTTAGGGGAACGATGCTGCATTTATGCCAATAATTCTGGCATAGTATGCACTAAAATTAAGCAGCTTCAAGAAGATCTAGAAAAGAGATGAAGGGAAATATTTGAAAATCCCCTCTGGACTGGGCTTAATGGATTTTTACCCTACCTTCTTCCCCTATTAGGCCCTTTGTTGGGTTTACTTTTAATGGTGTCCCTAAAACCCTGCATTATAAACAGGCTGGTACAATTTATTAAAGAACAGATTAATATTTTGGCCTCTAAGCCCATACAGGTCCACTATCATTGCCTGAATATGGAAGACCGTGCTGCCAACATTTAAAAGGATGTTCTACCCTCCTCACAAGCTTATTTCTTAAGTTTACATGCCCACAGATCTCGCTTTCTTACATAAAACTCTAAGTAACAGCTCTGACCAACGATCTTCTGCACTTGCCATAAGGGTTCGTCCTCCATGGGCCGCTCCACTTGGGGGAGGACGCACCCATGGAGTGAGGACGTTAGGGCATATTAACGGAGGGTGCAGGAAGGACTGCAGGAGGATGGATCCATGGTTCCCAAAATCCAAGTCTTCTGAGTGACACGCTCTGGTGCATGGCAGTTGGCATGCTTCCCCCTCAAAGCCGTCTCCTCAAAAAACATGCCAAGGCCACCACGAAATCTAGTAAACATGCTCGATCAGATCAGGAGATATTCTAAGGCCTGCTAGAGAAACAGAGCCTCTATAACCCCTAAAACATTGGCCTGTAAGGTATGGTCAAATATTTTATATAAGAAAGGGAGGAGATGTCAGGGGCTAGAAGGAAGTTCTCCTTCAAAGAATAGCCTGACACTTACAAGAAATAGCCCCCTGCGAGATATCCTGCCTGGGAGACATCCCGCAGCCATCTATCACCCTGAGACATCCTGCAGCTATCCGTCTTCCTGAAATATCCTGAGGTTATCTCACCCTGTGAAGACATCCAGCAACTGCCGATAAGAGAGCTTTCTCATCCGCAGCATATAAATACACTGTGAGAACTATAAAAGTTTTCAGCATGATCAGAACTGTTGTCTTGCTGTCATCTCTCATGACTCTTTTCCCTTCATTCCTCCCCAACAAGGTTCAACGCCCACGTTGAAGTGTCCAGCCGGCCCGGACACCTGACACTAAACCATAACCTACTAGACTCTGACTACTAATACTAATATGATGGAGAAAAATAATCCAACAGAATGGAAATGCAAGCAGTACAGATGAGGCATGGTGTATAGTTGGACTTGCCTTTTGAATGATATAGGGTAGGTGTTATAAATCTAGCTAATTTATAATTGAAATAGTTCTCCACATGTTTTTAAAGTTAACAAATATGTGAATACCTGTCTCCCATTCTCTGTAGCCAATTCAGCATATGTATTTTTATATGCACATATAGAATCCTACCTGGTATCACACGTATATTCTTCTGAGGTGTCTGACTTGGCAAATACAAATTGTGAGAAGAGATCACTCCTCCTAAACTCTGTTGGAACTGAAAATTCAACCTATGGGTGAGCCTCCTAGTAGAAAATTCAACCTATGGGTGAGCCTCCTAGTAGAAAATTCAACCTATGGGTGAGCCTCCTAGTAGAACAACAAGCCATACATAAATCCATGTTTAGTAAAATAAATATTTTTGCATCTGTGGCTGATGTACATTTCATGAAGAATTTTGATTGGCATATATATTGCTACATCGTATTGTCTGTTTTTGTTTTTTTAAAATATATATATATATATATATATATATATATATATATATATATATATATATACAATCTTCAAATTTTTCCAAATATAAAATATATGTGTCTTATATACACTACCTAAATTCTTTCATGTTCATGTATGTGGATTTATAATCAACATTTCACAAGATTATTCTCAGAAATATTCATCCACCTGAAATACATATTTGTTTCCTATTACTGAAAACTAACTTCAGTGAATGGTGCATACAATCCTAATATTTCTACATTAACTGACCCTGTTTAACATCAATGCAAGTAGATTCCTATGGGACATGTTGTTTATTTTGAAGTTTCTTTTATTCAACACTGGTACAATACAATTTCTACAGTTTACGAACATCATAGGACATATATTTCATCCATAAGTTCAAAAATTTATAGGCATTTGATTCACTTTCAATCATTTACTGATTCAGAACACATGTATTCCTCCAGGTTTCTTAACTGGTCTTTTCATGAGACTTTATTTCAAACACATTATTTTCAATTTCCATAATCATTTTGAAGCAAAACTCACACACTCTTCGTGATAAAACATAACCCTAGTATTACCATTAGATGTATTACTGGTTAGAATGAATAATTGTATATCAATATAAGATTTTCTGTATATATTCAGATATCAATTCAATCTATTATTTAAAGTTGGAACCAATTATATTATTTATTCACAGTATGGTCTATTCATGAATTATCTCTACATTCATAGACAAAGGGTACATCTATTTGTAACCCCAATACTAATTTATTCATCTTCAAAATGTTGCTCCCAGAAATGGTGGAAGAAATACTCATGTCACCTGATGTACGTATGCATTTATCACAGTAATATTCTGGACACAATAAGTAGAGGTCACACTTATGATTGTACCAAAGCCTAAATGGAAAGTGAGCATGGATTACTAAAAACATTCATGTCCAGGTTGCCTAATGCTCTCAAATGTCAATCCTATTTATGACAACATATTTGTTTCTTCCTAAGACTATATATTCAACCTCAACTCTGTTCAAATGTCTAATCCTATCACTCACCTTATACTTTCCCTGATTTCCTAATGTCTCTATTGATGTCTGCTTTCCTAAATATTTTCACCAGTTCACCATTTTGACTAACACTTCACATGTGCTGACATTTACGTTCACTGTCTATGTGATACCCTATTGCTAAAGAACTTTTGGTCCAATTCCTGTACTCACTCTTCTTCTGAAACCTACAGAATATCTTCCTAATCCTACCGACTATCACAGTTTGAGTGGATACTCACTTCTACATTCAATCATCGAAGGTACAAGGTCCTATGCCATTGATTATTGATTTATCTGAAACATCTTTGCAGAACATGTATCAAAGCTAAGTATCCCAATCAAGAGTGCAATGCCCTTCTGGGATTCCAATCTTACCTAGATTTCTGTTTTCATACTTATATTTCACCTATATATTCTTATAAATATCACAGGTTCCCAATACCATTATTCATCAAGCAGAATGATTCCTAACCCAAATCAAACCTGTTATTAAGCGAAACCATACACTGTTCCCTCAATCTAACTTTACAGAAGAGCAGGGACAGTGTTGGTCCTAAAATAGAGGAATGTAGGGAATCTTCCACCTATTGAAAAACTCAAAGTTTCATTCAGAAGTGATCCCTGGAGAAGATATAAGCACCACTGAAGGACCTGAGAGAGCAAAAGTCAACTTCCACGGCAAACAACCTGGTCAGTATGAAAGGTTGTTACTGAATCAGCCTCTCTGTTCTTTTTTTTATTATTGGTTGTTCAAAACCTTACAAATCTTTTGACATAACATATTCATACATTAGCATACATTAGCTTCAAGTGATTTATGAACTCCCATTTTTACCCCAGATACAGATTGAAGAATCACATCGGTTACACATCCACATTTTTACATAATGCCATACTAGTAATTGTTGTATTCTGCTACCGTTCCTATCCTCTACTATCCCCCCTCCCCTCCCCTCCCATCTTCTCTGTCTACCCCATCTACTGTAATTCATTTCTCACCCTGTTATTTTCCCATTCCATTCACAACCTCTAATATGTAATTTAGTATAACAATGAGGGTCTCCCTCCATTTCCATGCAATTCCCCTTTTCTCTCTCTTTCCCTCCCACCTCATGTCTCTGTTTAATGTTAATCTTTTCTTCCTGCTCTTCCTCCCTGCTCTATTCTTAGTTGCTCTCATTATATCAAAGAAGACATTTGGTATTTGTTTTTTAGGGATTGGCCAGCTTCACTAAGCATAATCTGCTCTAGTGCCACCCATTAGAATATGGACCCAAACAGTCCTGTTTGGAGAGCTGGTCTTGGGTGCCTATGGTTGATATACATTCTAACTTGTGAAAGTGTCACAGTATGTAGGGGCAGCCTCCATCTCATGGGACCCTTGGAAGCAACTGTTAGGACAAAGTGGTTGCTAAGGCAGTGACCTCATTCAGTTCCTGAAGGAAGTGACCTCACCTCACTTCCTTGGTGATGGAAATCTAAGAACTTGTTATCCAGGAAGACAGGCACCCAGAGCCTGTCCCATTCCCAGTACAGTGGTCTCACTTGTTTGTATATACCAAGGACAGAGTCAGTCTTTCTTGGTACCTACTGATATGAGAATGGCCAAATTCCAGAAAAGCTCTGAAGAGGGGCCTTTCCTGAGGAAAGCAGATAGTGGTTCACCACTGGCTCCTGACATCTTCACAGAGTTGGTTAAGGAGACCAGATCTGAGACAGGACAGGCCATTTCTGGGGAACATACTATGGCCCACCAGTCAGAGGACACTCTGGATAGTCACCGACCTACTTTGGGGAAGGAGGTGCCTCTGTGGGTGTCGCTGTGTGTTTGTGGATTTGTCTCATGTTCTGAGAATAGATAGAAAAGGCGGTTTGTTTGGTTTTGAGTGAACTATTTCTAGTAAGTCATTTGACAAGGCGAGTGTTTCTATGTCTGTGTATCCCACTGTGTCCATGGTTATAGACATTAGAAAAGAGAATGCATCAATTGATGTGTCCTGTCTAGTAGAAAGCTTCCCATCATTTATTCTGCCAAATTGATGAATGGATTTTGGCTTGCCTTATCGATGGGCAACACGTGCTATTTTCCAAAGTTCCTGCATTCTTCCTGAATTCTGGCCACTCTACAGAATAGGCTCATGGTTTTGTGTCCAAGATATGTACCACTTCCAAGCCCTGTTACATGGCCATGTACTGGATAGCTGAAGGGAATGGCGAGCATCTCAGAAAACTCAAATATCAAATATCGGTGTGACCAATAAAGTCTCAGTGGAGAAACCCTGCTTTGCTTACCTATTGTTCTGTTGCCCTGAATGTCAGGAAGGTCTTTGCCTCAGTCCACCCCTTTGTGAAACCTGAAGAAAACAGGTTTCAAATGGAAATGAATGGGTATCACCTGTGCCTCTTTGCTTAATTGCTTTGGAAAGGGATGTGTCTGAATCCGCCTCTTTGCCCTGTTTGAGGCAATGGCTTAGATTCTCAGCACCTGATGTATCTTAAGAATGATCCCATGTGTGCATCCAAAACCAAAATGGCCAAAAGAGCAGTCATTGTGGATGAAGTCTCTCCCCTTCTTCTGTTAGGTTCCTGACCTCCATCAAGTGAGAATAGGGATCCTTTGGGTCAAATGATTTCTTCAAACCCTGCAGAAGCTAGCCGATAAGTGCTTGGTTTTCTAATGACTCCAATTCACATAAAAAAATAAACCCCACAGTCAGTAGGCCTCAAATTAGAGAAGCAGAGAAGTATTAACAGCAGGCCTATTTGATCACTCCTGGTTCACAGAAAGTGTGTCCAGGCAACCCTGATTTTAGGCCATTAAGGGGCAAGGGAGATTATTTTGGAGACTGTCTTGGGCTTTGCCCCTCATGGAAACATCCAGCCAGAGGTTATGATGAGTGTCTATATGAAAGATCATGAGGGCCATGTGGGAGTGTTTTGGTTTTAATTGTGGCCATTTGTTTGGTGGTTGGAAGAGATGACTGGGTCCACCTTGACATGAACTCTGGTGTGATTCCCCTTAGAGACTGAGTTCTGGAACTGAACTCAGAGAATTATTGCCATGAATTGTGTTAGGATTTTAGGAGGCCATGCATGAGAGTCCCCCTTGAAAACTGAGATCTAGGCCCAGGGTGGCTTTCAACAGAGCACTGGGAATCACAGCCAAGATATCACGTGATTTTATTCTGAAAGACTTGGCAGCCATAGTTGAGAGTCGAAACACACATGGTCCTCATTGTAGACCACAATGGGCCTGGCTTCATGTGACCATTTGGCCACTTTTTGAGAAGCCTTGCCTGTGAGAATTCTCCAAAGCTTTCATTGAAATGTGCTTCCTCTACATTTAATGGTTCTGGAGTGAATTTTAACCCACAGTGCCTCCAACATCATCATTGAAAAATGGCTACAAAAATACCATAAAATTTTTGAAATTCCCATGACCAGGTGGCAATGGAGGACATTTGGATGTCCTGTTGCTGGTCATGAGTATACCAGACAGTGCTTTGATTGACTGGGTTTTATGAAAATCGTGTAGAACAGAGATGCCAATAAGTTGGAGCCTGCTGAGTAGTGGGCCTAGAGCCGTGGTGGTCAGGTGTGTGATAAAACATCTGTGGTGGGGCCTTGTGGATCTTCCATTGGCTTCCAAATGGCTTGGAACTGACATGGTGCAGCGAGCAGTCCCTTCTATGTAAAGGCATCTTGTAATATTGAGAGATTTCAGGGCAATGTTCAGAATCATGTTGCTATCGTCAATGGGGCAATATATGTGGGCTAGAAGTATGTTTGGTGCATTCTCTTGCAGAAACTGACCCACCACATGTGACAGAACTCTCTCCAGCACTGTGATCCACTAAAACTCCTTGTATTTTTGAATCAAATAGCAAACTCCTAGTGCAGCAACAAGAAACACCATGAAATTTGGAGGATGACCAAATGGCTTCACAGTCCACATGGGGAGACACTTAGACCCCAGTGGTCACAGTTTACCTACAAAGAGCAAATTCAGCACTGCTGCCTCATCTTCACTGGAAAATAAGAAACCATGTCCTCCAGGTCACATAGATGCAGACCCAGCTTTGATGGTCTCACTACAAATGAAGCTAAAGCTCCAGAAAACAACATATTTTTCAGGTGCCCAACCTCAGAGGCAGTTCTTCAAGAAGTCTTTAGGCCAGCAGAGCTCCATGTTTGTGGAGTGTTTACCCTGTCCCTTACTTTTGGGAACTCCTCTACCACCTCCAGTGTTGTGAACTACTGAGCATATTCCATTCCAGATATGTATTCACAGATTTTCTAACACTTCTCCTCTAATTGTGTCTTACTTGGGGCAAAAGTAATGTCAAGCCATAGTTCTTGATGAGAGTGGGAACATTTTTGTGTAGCACATATTTGCATACACATTGGATTCATTTTCCAATTTTCCATTTGAAATACTGAATCCCTGACACTAACCCCTACCCTACTAGACTCTGACTACTAATCGTAATATCATGGAGAATAATAACCCAATCAGAATAGAAATACAAGCAGTTCAGAGGAGGCATGTTTGGTATTGTTGGACTTGCCTTTTGCATTATATACGGTAGGAGTTATAAATCTAGTCAATTTTTTTGTTGAAATAGTTCTCCGTGTGTTTTTAAAGTTAACAAATATGTGAATTTATTTCTCCCTTTCTCTGTAGCCTAGTCAGCAGATGTATTTTTATATTCATATATAGAATCCTACCTGGTATCACACGTACATTTTTGTGAGGTGGCTGACTTGGCAGATACAAATTGTGAGAAGATATCACTCCTCCTAAACGCTGTTGAAACTGAAAATTCAACCTATGGGTGAGCCTCCTATTTGAACAACATTATACATAAATCCATGTTCAGTAAAACTAATATTGTTGGATCCGTGGTTGATATGTATTTCATGATAAATTTCGGTTGGCATACATAATGCTACATTGTAATGTCTCTGTGTGTGTGTGTGTATATATATATATATATATATATATATATATATATATATATATATTCTCCAGATTTGTCAAAATATGAAATATATGTGCCTTATTGTGCACTCCCCAAATTCATTCATATTCATATATGTGGATTTATAATCAACTTTTCAAAAGATTATTCTCAGAAATATTCATCAACCTGAAATACATATTGGTTGCCTAGTACTGAAAACTATCTTCAGTAAATGGTGCATACAAAACATAATATTTCAACATTGCAAGTTGGCCGCAAATAGAGTGCATCACACCCAGTGTACCACGCCACATTGCAGGTGAATAATGAGTTAAAATGACAAAAGACTATCTTGTTAGGATCTTATAGAAAAATGGGTGTGCACCGAAACCTAAAAGAATGATTTCCACCAACGAGGTCCGGTAATTGAGTCTCAAACTTGAGCTGAATATGCAACCGGAGATCCGGGCTTATTGATCCCTGTGGCCCGCCCCATGGCTGCAGACATCGAGGCACCACCGAGAAGCGACTAGCATCCAGGGAGAAACGTTGCTGCAGATTCTGTGGAATCCTGCCGGCTGACACCGCACTGAGCCCCAGGCCGAGTTCAGGATTTCAGTCAGGGAAGGAAGCTCTACAGTTCTATCCCCCACAACGGAAACTCCACCAAGGAAACCAATGGCCACCATCTTGGAGAGCTGAAGTAACCACCGCCACTCTCCGATAGATTGCAACAATAAAACAGTTGTGTGTTTTCCGCTCATCTCCCATACAGTAGGAAATTTGCATAAAATCTCTCCTAAGCTTTCCAGGGGAGGGATTTTCAGAGAGAGCCTGCATAAAGATTGGGAGGGGAAACTAGAGGCACCTGACCTTCAACTCCCCCTCCCATCAGTGGTGAAAACGAAATCTGTCTAGCCACGGATGGGGGAAAGGGCAAAAGGAAAAAATAATAAAAATAGAGTGCTGGGGTTCCCAATAGACACAATCCACACCCAAGAAACGGCAAGCCAGAGTACAGTTTGAGCTGCCGAGGGCATTACTCAGGGGAAATCTGGTCTAGCAGGAGAAACCAGGACTAGCAGGAGAAACCAGGGGACTAGAGGCCAGGCCCGCGTGACTGGGCGCCTGGAGAACGCTCGCCCGCCGGCAACAGCCGGCCCGCTGCAGGTGCGACTGGACGGCTGGAGACTGCCTGCCCACCAGCGACCAATCGCCTGCCGTATGCCCGCCCTAATGGGTGGCTAGAGATCGCACAACCGCCGGTGACAGCCCACCAGCTGACTGCGCGACTGGACAGCTCGTGACCACCTGCACGCCGGCGACCGGGAGCTGAAACCAAACAGAGACAGTACAGTCCCACACCCCCATGCGAACACCCGGGCAAAGAGCCTGGGGCCCACCATAGCAGAGAGGTGACATCACTGGAGCTCGGCCGTCGGAATTCCTTCCCAGTGGAATCCACTTTAGCATTCACAGTCTACCAACACAAAGGAGAGTCAATAGAGATATATAAAACCAAAACAAATATGTAGAAGAGAGCAGAAACAGAGCAATCAAATGGAGCTGGAAAGTAATGTGAACTTCATGAAAAAACAAGGGAAAAAGGTGTACAAATAATGCCGGACAACTTAATTTTACAGGAGGACCTAGAATCATCAGAAACAGGGATAGGGAAAAAACTCAATGCATCCCTAACTCAGATGGAAAGAAATATTAGAGAAGACATGAGGCAGCAAGTCCAAGCAATAAAAGAATATTTTGAAAATGAATTAAACAAACAAATTCAAATGGCAAAGAACGAGCTTCACCAAAAGACAGAGATCTTAAAAAAAATCAAACAGTAATCCTAGGAATGCAGAAAAATATAAACCACATTAAAAATTCAAACGAGAATATTGTAAATAGACTAGATCAAGTCGAAGTCAGAAGATCAGATAATGAATACAAAGTTTATCAACTTGAAAAGAATATAGTCAACACAGAAAAGATGCTTATATCCCATGAGCAATCTATTTAAGAGATATGGGATGTCATAAAAAAACAAATTTGAGAGTCATTAGGATAGAAGAAGGCATAGAGATTCAAACCAAAGGAATGGACAACATATTAAATGAAATAATTCTAGAAAACTTCCTAGAGATGAAAGATGGAATGGATTGCCAAATCCTTGAAGCCTATATGACCTCAAACATTCAAAACCATAATAGACCAACTCCAAGACATAGAATTATGAAGATAGCCAACATGCAGAACGTGGATACACGTTCTTCTCAGCAGCACAAGGATCCTACTCAAAGATAGATCATATATTATGCCATAGGGCAACCCTTAGTAAATATAAAGGCGTGGAGATAATACCATGCACCATATCTGATCATATTGGAATGAAACTGGAAATCAATGATAAAAGAAGGAAGGAAAAATCCTACATCATATGGAAAAATGAACAATATTCTACTGAATGTTCAATGGGTTACAGAAGACATAAAGGAGGATATAAAAAATTCTTAGAGACAAATGACTATACAGACACAACATACTGGAATCTATAGGACACAATGAAAGCAGTTTTAAGAGGGAAATTCATTTCTTGGAGTTCTTTCCTCAAAAAAAAAAAAAAAAAAACAAATAAATGAACTCACACTACACCTCAAAAACCTAGAAAAAGAAAACGAAAACAACAGCAAATGTAGTAGAAGACAAGAAATAATTAAAATTAGAGCAGAAATCAACGAAATTGAAACAAAAAAAAATTGAAAAAATTGATAAAACTAAAAGTTGGTTCTTTGAAAACATAAATAAGATTGACAGGCCCTTAGCCATGCTAACAAAGAGAAGAAGAAAGAGAATTCAAATTACTAACATACGGCATGAAAAAGGCATTATCACAACAGACACTACAGAAATACAGAAGATAATTAGAAAGTATTTTGAAACCCTATATTCAAATGAAATAGAAGATAGTGAAGATATCAATAAATTTCCTAAGTCATACGATGTGCCCAGATTGAGTCAGGAAGACACACACAATTTAAACAGACCAATAACAAAGGAAGAAATATAAGAAGCCATCAAAAGACTACCAACCAAAAAAAGCCCTGGAGCGGATGGGTATAGAGCGGAGCTCTACAAAACCTTAAAAGAAGAATTAATACCAATACTTTTCAAGCTATTTCAAGAAATAGAAAAAGAAGGTGCTCTTTCAAATTCATTCTATGAGGCCAAAATCACCCTGATCCCAAAACCAGACAAAAACACTTCAAAGAAAGAAAACTACAGACCAATGTCTCTAATGAACTAGGATGCAAACATTCTCAATAAAATCCTGGTGAATGTAATACAAAAGCATATCAAAAAATTGTGCACCATGATCAAGTAGGATTCATCCCAGGGAAGCAAGGCTAGTTCAATATACGGAAATCAATAAATGCTATTCACCACATCAATAGACTAAAAGACAAGAACCATATGATCATCTTGATAGATGCAGAAAAAACATTCGACAAAGTTCAGCCTCCCTTTATGTTCAAAACACTAGAAAAACTAGGATAACAATGTTGAGTTACCTCAACATTGTAAAAGCTATATATGCTAAACCTCAGGCTAGCATCATCGTAAATGGAGAAAAACTGAAGGCATTCCCTCTAAAATCTGGAACAAGACAGGGATGCCCTCTATCACCACTTCTATTCGATTTAGTTCTTGAAATACTAGCCAGAGCAATTAGACAGACAAAAGAAATTAAAGACATAAAAATAGGAAAAGAAGAACGTAAATTATCGCTATTTGCAGATGACATGATAATATATTTAACAGACTCAAAAGGGTCTACAAAGCAACTGCTAGAGTTAATAAATGAATTCAGCAAAGTGGCAAGATATAAAGTCAACACGCATTAATCAAAGGCATTCCTTTATATCAGCAGCAAAACTTCTGAAATGGAAATGAGGAAAACCACTCCATTCACTATATCCACAAAGAAAATAAGATACTTGCGAATCATCCTAACGAAAGAGGTGAAAGATTTATATAATGAAAACTACAGAACCCTAAGGAAAGAGATAGAAGAAGATCTTAGAAGATGGAAAAATGTACCCTGTTCATGGATAGGCAGAACTAACATCATCAAAATGTTGATATTACCCAAAGTTCTCTACAGGTTTAAATCGGTGCCAATAAAAATCCCAACAGCATTTCTAGTAGAAATGATAAAGCAATCATGAAATTCATATGGAAAAACAAAAGACCCTGAATACCAAAAGCAATTCTAAGCAGGAAGTGTGAATCTGGAGGTATAGCGATACAAGAGTTCAAACTGTACTACAAAGCAATAGTAATAAAAACATCGTGGTACTGGTACCAAAACAGGAAGCTGGACCAATGGTATAGAATAGAAGACACAGAAACCAATCCACAAAATTACAACTTTCTTATATTTGATAAAGGGGCTAAAAACATGCAATGGAGGAAAGATAGCATCTTCAACAAATGGTGCTGGGAAAATTGGAAATCCATATGCAACATAATGAAACTGAATCCCTTTCTCTCACCATGCACAAAAGTTAACTCAAAATGGATCCAGGAGGTAGATATCAAATCAGAGACACTGTGTCTAATAGAAGAAAAAGTTGGCTACGATCTACATACTGTGGGGACGGGCTCCACATTCTTTAATAGGATGCCCATAGCCCAAGAGTTAATAACAAGAATAAACAAATGGGACTTACTTAAACTAAATTGTTTTTTTCTCAGCAAGAGAAACAATAAGAGAGGTAAATAGAGAGCCTACATCTTGGGAACAAATTTTTACCCCTCACACTTCAGATAGAGCCCTAATATCCAAAATATACAAAAAACTCAAAAAATTAAACAATAAGATAACAAATAACCCAATCAACAAATGGGCCAAGGACCTGAACAGACACTTTACAGAGGAGGACATTCAATCAATGAACAAGTACATGAAAAAATGCTCACCATCTCTAGGAGTCAGAGAAATGCAAATCAAAACCACCCTAAGATACCATCTCACTCCAGTAAGATCGGCAGCCATTATGAAGTCAAACAAAGTAAGTGTTGGTGAGAATGTGGGGAAAAGGGTACACTTGTACACTGCTGGTGGGACTGCAAATTGGTGAGGCCAATTTGGAAAGTACTATGGTGATACCTGGGAAAGCTGGGAATGGATCCACCATTTGACCCAGCTATCACCCTTCTCGGACTATTTCCTGAGGATCTTAAAAGAGCGTACTATAGAGATACTGCCACATCAATGATCATAGCTGCACAATTCACAATAGCTAGACTGTGGAACCAACCTAGATGCCCTTCAATAGATGAATGGATAAAAAAAATGTGGCTTTTATACAAAATGGAGTATTACTCTTCATTAAAAAATGACAAAATCATAGAATTTGCAGGGAAATGGATGGCATTAGAGCAGATTATGCTAGGCGAAGCTAGCCAATCCTTAAAAAACAAATGCTAAATGTCTTCTTTGATATTAAAAGAGCAACTAAGAAAAGAACATCGAGGAAGAGCATGAGGAAAAGTTTAACATTAAACAAAGACGAGTGGGGGGAGAGAAAGGGAGAGAGAAGGGAAAGCATATGGGAATAGTAGGAGACCCTCAATGTTACACAAAATTACATATAAGAGGATTTGAGGGGAAATGGGTGGGAAACAGTGGAGAGAATTGAACAACAGCAGATGAGGTAGAGAGGGAAGATGGGAGGGGAGGGGAGGGGGGATATTGGGGGATAGGAAAGGTCGCAGAATACAACAGTCACTAATATGCTATTATGTAAAAATGTGAATGTGTAACCAATGTGATTCTGCAATTCATATTTGGGGAAAAAATGGGAGTTCATAACCCAATTGAGTCAAATGTATCAAAGATGATATATCATGAGCTTTGTAATGTTTGGAACAACCAATAGAAATAAATAAATAAATAACGGTTTAAAATTGAGTGGGAAGAAATCAGCTAAAAATGGGTTGAGATGCATTCACTTTGCTAAGCAAAACTTTGTTTTGTTTAGTTGTAACTATCACAAATTTATTTTACCAGGAAATTGGCTTTTGAAAATGCACATAAATTGAGATTAAAGGATAATTCACCTACCTTCTTGAAAAATTCATAGCATTTCCTATATTTTTCAAATTTTATTTTTTTCGTGAATATTTTGTCATGGACCAGGTCTAGTCTTAGGCTATTCTTCCAGAATACTACCTCATCTGACAAATTCGTACAATCTGTTGGATTGTTGTTTTCACCTTTTATTTAATAGTTTCTAGCTGATAATGTGTATTTTCTTTATGTTTATTTGTACGTATATACCCAACAATATCTTTGCATTTTATGTTTTACTGGGGAAGAGACTGATCAAAAGCTCTTTGTTATATGTATCAACAATCAGACATTTAGAGCACGCAATTATTCTTAATTTTGCATGAAAATATCTTTGTACTATTTTCTTATACAGATTTAGAATTATTAATATGTCCCTACTGTAATAAGTAATTACTTACAAGAAGAATTAAACAATTGACTTTATATCAATTATGAATATGAAAAGTACTAAAATAAGGATTTGGCAATTAATACACAATTGATAGAAATTAAAATCACAAGAAAGCCATTTAAAATGTCAGTGCATATGGTCCTTAAATAATAGGTAATTCAAAAAACTTTTTTTTAATTCATAAGATTTAATATGCCGTATTACAGCTTAATGTGATATAAAACCTTAAATTATCAGTATTGATAAAAAAGAATGATACCTGTTTATTTAAATATGTTTATTTGATTTTCACTGTAAGATGTTAATTCTGGAAGGCTTGAGAATTAAGAAAGTTTTGGTCTATATTATTTTTAACAGGCTAATCAAAGTACTTTTAAATATATATGTGTATATATATATATATATATATATATATATATATATATATATATATATATATATAATATGTAATGCATATGCATGAATATAGATACATATGTATAAAAAATGTATTTTAATATATCTATCAGGTGATTATAATTATTAAATTTTCTCAAGAAAAAAACAATGACTATAAAAAACAGTCTTAAATTTAAATTTATAGCATGCTACTGTTTGTAATGACATGAGAGAAAAACAGATATGAAAGGAAAAAGAAAAAGGATGAGAGAGAAGGGGGAAAATGAGGAAGAAAGTGAGTAAAGATGAGGGAGAGGCGTGTTCGATGTAAAGATAAAAGTGGAGGGGCTAGGTTTGTGGTTCAGTGGTAACATGCTTTTCTAGCATGTGTGGGACACTGGGTTCTATTCTAAGCACCACATACAAATAAACAAAATGAAGGTCAATCACAACTGAAAAAATAAAAAATAAAAAAGTAGAAATATTAGCAAAACTCCAAGCTTTTATGAATGTTAAATTTAAAAAAAAAATTATGTAACATAGCCTTATGTAATTTCTAGACTATCCAAAAGAGTCATTAAATGTTAGATTATTAGTGCAATAACTAAAAATCCATTGCTCTTTCCTCAACATTCTGTGGCATGCTAGTGGTAAAATAAATTCTATTATAACACCAAAAAAAAAATCTAATATTTCTATAGTAACTGACCCAGTTTAATATCAAGGCTAGCAGATTCCTATGGGACATGATGTGTATTTTGACATTCATTTTTATTCAACACTGGAACATTACTATTTCTTCAGTTTATGCACATCATAGGATATATATTTCATCCACAAGTTCGCTAATTTATACGCAATTGTTTCACTTTTAGTCACTTCCTGCTTCAGAACACATGTATTTCTTATGTTTCTTGACTGCTCTTTTCATGAGACTTCTTTCCAAACACATTATCGTCGATTTCCATTATCACATTTGAAGCAAAACTCACACACCCGTATGATAAGCCAAATCCTAATATTACCATTAGATGTACAACTAGCTGGAATGAATGATTGTATATCAATATAAGATTTCTTACTTAGTTTCAGATATCAATTAAATCCATTATTTAAAGTGGAACCAGTTATATTATTTATTCACAGTATGGTCTTTTCATGCATTATCTCTATATTCATAGACACAGGGTACACCTCTTTGTACCCCCAATACTAATTTATACGTCTTCAAAATATTGCTCCCAGAAATGGTGGAAGAAATGCACATGTCACCTGATTTACATATACATTTTATCACAGTAATATTCTGGACACAAACAGCAAAGGTGACACTTATGATTTTACCAAACCTAAATGGAAAGTGAAGATGGATTACTAAAAACATCCATGTCCAGGTTGCCTAATGCTCTCAAATGTGAATCCTATTCTTGACTACATATTTGTTTCTTCCTAAGATTATATATTCAACCTCAAGCCCCTTGAAAATGTCTAATCTTATCACTCACTTTATCATTTGCCTGATTTCCTAATGTCTCTATTGATATCTGCTTTCCTACATATTTTCCCCAGATTATCACTGTGACTGACTCTTCACATGTGCTCACATTTACATTCAATCTCTACCAGAAGCCCTATTGCTAAAGAACTTTTGGTCCAAATGCTATACTCACTCTTCGTTCTAAACCTACCGACTATCTTTCTAATAATACCGACTATCCCTTTTTGTCTAGAAGTTCTCTTTGACATTCCATCATTCAAGGTACAAAGTCCTATGCCATTGAACATCGATTTATCTGAGACATTTCTGCAGAACATAATTCAAAGCTAAGTATCCCAATCAAGGGCCCAATGCCCTTCTGGGCTTCAAATCTTACCTAGATTACTGTTTTCATTCTTATATTTCACTTTTACAGTCTTGTAAATATTACAGGTTCCCATTACCATTATTCATCCCGCAGAATGATTCAAATCGAACTTTTATTAACTGTAACCATACACTCTTCCCTGAATCAAACTTTACAGAAGAGCAGGGACAGAGTTGCTTTTACAATACAGGAATGTAGGGGTTCTTAAACCTGCTGAGATCCTCAAAGGTCCATGCAGAAATGATCCCTGGAGAAGATGTAGGCAGCTATGAAGCAGTTGAGAGAGCAAAAGTCATCTTGCATGGCAAACCCCCTTGTCAGGATGAAGGGATGTGTCTGAATCAGTCTCTCTATTCTAAATGTAGAGAAGATGGACCAAACCAGGCCTGTGTGGGGAGATGTTCCCAGGCGCCTATGTTTGATATACCATTCTATCTTGTGAAATTGTCACCGAAAGTAGGGGCAGCCTCTATCTCATGGGACTCTTGGAAGCAAATGTTAAATCAAAGTGATTGCCAAGGTAGTGACCTCATGCAGTTCCTGAAGAAAGTGACCTACCTCACTTCCTTGGTGATGTAACTCTCTGAACTTGGAATCCAAGATGCCAGGCTCCCAGAGCCAGTCCCAGTCCCAATCCCAGTGGGCTCACTTGTTTGGATGTACCAAGGACAGAGTCAGTATTTCTTGGTATCTACTGATGTGAGGATTGCCAAATGCCAGGACAGATCTGAAGAGGGGCCTTTCCTGAGAAAGCAGGTAGTGGCTCACCGCTGGCTCCTGAGAACTTCACAGAGTTGGCAAAGGAGACAGATCTGAGACATGACAGGACATTTCATTGGAACATAATATGGCCCAACAGACAGAGGACACTCCAGATAGTCAGAGACATACTTGCGGGAAGGAGATGCCTTTGTGAGTGTGAGTGTCAGTTTGTGGTTTGTCTCATATTCTGAGAATAGGTAGGAAAGACAGTTTGTTTGGTTTGGAATAGACTGTTTCTAGTAAGTTTTTTGACAAGGTGAGTGATTCTATATCTGTGTATCCCACTGTGTCCGTGGTTGTAGACATTAGAAAAGAGAATGCATCAATGGATATGTCCTGTCTAGTAGAAAGCTTCCCAGCATTCATCCTGCCCAATTTATGAATGAACTGCAGCTTGCCTTATGGATGGACAACACCTACTATCTTCCTAAGTTTCTGTTTTCTTCCTGAATTCTGGCCACTCTGCAGAATAGGCTCATGGTTTTGTGTCCAAGATATGTACCACCTCCAAGCTCTGTGACATGCCCATGTACTGGATAGCGGTAAGGAATGGGAACATCTCAGAAAACTCAGATATCAGTGTGACCAGGAAATTCTCAGTGGAGAAACCCTGCTTTGGGCCATTCTCTTACCTATGTTTCTGTTGCCCTGAATGTCAGGAAGGTCTTTGCCTCAGGCCACCTCTTTGTGAAGCCTGAAGAAAACAGTTTTCAAATGAAAATGAATGGCCATCTCCTGTGGCTCTTTGCTTAATTTCTTTGGAAAGGGATGTGTCTTAATCAGCCTCTTGGACCTGTGTGAGGTTGTGGCTTAGATTCTCAGCACCTGATGGATCTAAAGAAAGATCCCATGTGTGCATCCAAACCAAAATGGCAAAAAGATCCGTAATGGTAGATGAAGTGTCTTGCTTTCCTTTGTTAGGTTCCTGACCTACATCAAGTGAGAATAGGGATCCTTTGGGTCAAATGAAATCTTCAAAGCCCTAAAGAAGTGCTTGGGTTTTCTCATTATTCCAAATCACATAAAGAATCTATACCTGACAGGCAGTAGGCTTCAAAATGGAGAAGCAGAGCAGTATTAACTGCAGTCCTATTTTATCACTCCTGCTTCAAATGCAGGGTGTCAAGGCCCCCATGACTTTAGGCAAATTAGGGGTAAGAGAGCTTATTTTGGACACTAACACATACCCCACTAGACTCTGACTACTAATCCTAACATGATGGAGAATAATAACCAAAACAGAATAGAAATACAAGCAGTTCAGAGGAGTCATGTTGTATAATTGGACTTGCCTTTTGCATTATATAGGGTAGGAATTATAAATCTAGTCAATTTTTAATTAAAACAGTTCTCCATGTGTTTTTAAAGTTAACAAATATGTGAATTCCTCTCTCCCTTTCTCTGTGGCCTATTCAGCACATGTGTTTTTATATGCACATATAGAATCCTACCTGGTATCACATGTACATACTTGACAGGTTGCTGACTTGGCAGATGCAAATTGTGAAAAGAGATCACTCCTCTTAATGCTGTTGGAACTGAAAATTCAAACTATTGGTGACCTTCCTAGCTGAACAAAATTATATATAAATCCATGTTCAGTAAAAAGTATATTTTGGGATGTGTGGATTATATATATTTCATGATAAATTTTGATTGGCATATATATTGCTACTTTTTAATGTCTGTGTGAGTGTGTGTGTGTGTGTGTATATATATATATATATATATATATATATATATATATATATATATATATATATATATAAATATACACTCTCCAGATTTTTGAAAAAATGAAATATATGTGTCTTATTATACACTCCCTAAATTTATTCATGTTCATGTATGTGGATTTATTATCAACTTTTCACAAGATTATTCTCAGAAATATTCATCCACCTGAAATACATATTTGTTTCCTAGTACTGAAAACTAACTTCAGTGAATGATGCATACAAATCCTAATATTTCTACAGTTACTGACCAAGTTTAAGATCAATGCAAGTAGATTCCTATGGGACATGACATGTATTTTGATGTTCATTTTTTTTCAACACTGGTACATTACTATTTCTTCAGTTTATGCAGATCATAGGATATATATTTCATCCACAAGTTCGCTAATTTATATCAATTTGTTTCACTTTCAATTACTTCCTGCTTCAGAACACATGTATTCCTCCATGTTTCTTAACTAGTCTCTTCATGAGACTTCTTTACAAACACATTATTTTCGATTTCCATAATTACTTTTGAAGCAAAACTCACACACCCTTAATGACAAACCATAACCCTAATATTACCATTAGATGTATAACTGATAGGAATGAATGACTGTGTATCAATATAAGATTTCTTATATATTTTAAGATATCAATTTAATCCATTATTTAAAGTGGAATCAGTTATATTATTTATCCACAGTATCATCTATTCATGCATTATCTCTATATTCATAGACACAGGGTACACCTCTTTGTACCCGCAATACTAATTTATACATCTTCAAAATATTGCTCCCTGAAATGGTGGAAAAAATACTTATGTCACCTGATCTACATATACATTTTATCACAGTACTATTTTGGATACAAAATGCAAAGATCACACATATGTTTGTACAAAAGCCTAAATTGAATGGGAGCATGGATTACTAAAAACATTGATGTCTAGGTTGCCTAATTCTCTCAAATGTCCATCCTATTGGTGACTACATATTTGTTTCTTTGAAGATTATATAGTGAATATCAACCCTCTTAAAATGTCTAATCCTATCACTCACTTTATATTTTGCCTGATTTCCTACTGTCTCTATTGATGTTTCCTTTCCTACATATTTTCCCCAGTTTACCTATGTGACTGACTCTTCACATGTGCTGACATTGACATTCATTCTATTACCGAAACCCTATTGATAAAGAACTTTTGGTCCATATCCTGTACTCACACTTCTTGCAAAACCTACTGACTATCTTCCTAATCCTATGGACTATCCCTGTTTGAGTGGATGTTCTTTTCTACAATCTATCATCCAAGGTACAAGGTCCTATGTCATTGATTATCGATTTATCTGAGACATCACTGCAGAACGTAATTCAAAGATAAGTATCCCAATCAAAGGCCCAATGCCAATATGGACTTCAAATCTTACTAAATTTCTGTTTTCATACATATTTTTCAACTCTATATTCTTATATATATCACAGATTCCCAATACCATTATTCATCCAGCAAAATGGTTCCTAACCCAAAACAAACATGTAATTAATCCTAACCATAAACTGTTCCCTAAATCTACCTTTATAAAAGAGCAGGGACAGAGTTGGTCTTACAATACAGGAAAGTAGGGGATTGTCCACCTGCTGAGAACCTCAAGGGTCCATTCAGAATTGATCCCTGGAGAAGATGTAGGCAGGTATGAAGTTCCTGAGAGATCAAAAGTCATCTTCCATGGCAAACAACCTGGTCAGGATGAAGGCTTTTGTCTGAATCAGCCTCTCTCTTCTTAATGTAGATAAGATGGACCAAATGAGGCCTGTGTGGAGAGCTGTTCCCGGGTGCCTATGGTTGATATACCATTCTAACTTGTGAAAGTGTCACAGAAATACGGTCAGCCTACATGTCATGGGAACCTTGGATGCATGTGTTAGGACAAACTGGTTGCCAAGGCAGTAACCTCATTCAGTTCCTGAAAGAAGTTACCTCACCTCACTTTTTTGTTCATGGCACTTTCTGAACTTGGGATCCAGGAAGCCAGGCATCTAGAGCCTGTCTCAGTCCCAGGCCTAGTGGTCTCACTTGTTTGATTTAACAAGGACAGAGTCAGTCTTTCTTGGTATCTACTGATGTGAGGATGGACAAATGACAGGAAAGCTCTGAAGAGGGGCCTTTCCTGACAAAGAAGGTAGTGGCTCACTGCTGGCTCCTGACAACTTCACAGAATTGCCCATGGACACCAGATGTGAGATAGGAGAGGCTATTTCGGGGGAACATAGTATGGCCTATCAGTCAGAGAACACTCCGGATAGTCACAAACCTACTTGGAGGAAGGAGGTGCTTATCTGGCTGTGGGTGTGGGTTTGTGGTTTTTTTCTCATGCTCTGAGAATATGTCCGAAAGTCGGTTTGTTTGGTTTGAAGTAAAGTGTTTCCAGAAAGTCGTATGAAAAGGCGAGTGTTTCTATGTCTGTGTATCTCACTGTGTCCGTGGTTGTAGACATTAGCAAAGAGAATGCATCAATGGATGAGTCTTGTCTAGTAGAAAGCTTCCCAGCATTCATCCTTCCCAATTTATGAATGGACTGCGTCTTGCCTTATGGATCGGCAACACCTGCTATCTTCCTAAGTTACTGTTTGCTTCCTGAATTCTGGCCACTCTCCAGAATAGGCTCATGGTTTTGTGTCCAAGATATGTACCACCTCCAAGCTCTGTGACACGGCCATGTATTGGTTAAATGAAGGGCATGGCGAGCATCTCAGAAAACTCAGATATCAGTGTGACCAGTAAAGACTCAGTGGAGAAACCATGCTTTGGGCCTTTTCCTTACCTATTGTTCTGTTGCCCCTTGACCTTGTGTAATTCTGTGGCTTAGATTCTCTGAACCTGATGGATCTAAAGAGAGATCCCATGTATGCATCCAAAAGCAAAATGTCCAAAAGAGCAATCATTGTGGATGAAGTCTCTCTCCTTCCTTGGTAAGGTTCCTGACCTCCATCAAGTGAGAATAGGGCTCCTTTGGGTCAAATAAGTTCTTCAAAGCCCTGCAGATTCTAGCCCATAGGTGACTGGGTTTTCTCATGACTCCAATTCACATGAAGAATCTAAATCCCACCATCAGTAGGCCTCAAATTTAAGAAGCAGAGCAAAATAAACGGCAGGCCTATTTGATCACTCTTAGTTCACAGGAAGGGTGTCCAGGCCACCCTGACTTTAGGCAAATGAAGGGCAAGGGAGCTTATTTTGGACACTGTCTTGGGCTGCACCCCTCACGGAAACCTCCAGCCAGAGGTTATGATGAGTGTCTGTATGGAAGAAAATGAGGGCCATGTGGGAGTGTTTTGGTTTTAATTTTAGTCATTTTTGTGGCGGTTAGTAGAGATGACATGGTCCACCTTGGCTTGAACTTTGGTGGGATTCCGCATAAAGACTGAGTTCTCGTACTGAACTCAGAGAAGTATTGCCATGAATAGTGTTGGAATTTTAGGAGGCCACGCACGATAGTCGCCCTTGGAAACTGAGATCTAGGCCCAGGGTAGCTATTCACAGAGCACTGGAAATCTCAGCCAGGATATCACATGATTTTATTCTGAAAAACTTGGCAACCATTGTTGAGAGTCAAAACACACATGGACCTCACATTGTAGACCTCAATTTTCAAGGATTCATGTGACCTTTTGGCCACTCTTTGGGAAGCCTTTCCTGTGAGACATCTCCAGATATTTCATTGAAATGAGCTTCCTCACCATTTAATAGTTCCAGAATGCCTCCAACTTCATCCTTGAAAAATGGCTAGGTCAATATATCATGAAATTTTTAAAATTCCCGTGACAAGTTGGCACTGGAGATTCTTTGAATATCTTGTGGCTGATCATGAGAATAACAGTCAGTGCCTTGATTGACTGGTTTTCATAAAAATTGTGCAGAACAGAGATGCCAGGAAGTTGGAGCCTCCTGAGGAGTGGGCCTAGAGCAGTGGTGGGCAGGTGTGTGATAAAACATCTGCGGTGTGGTCATGTGGATCTGCCTTTGGCTTCCAAATTGCTTGTGACTCATATGGTGCAGCCAGCAGTCCCTTCAATGTAAAGGCATCTTGTTATATGCAGAGGTTTTAGGGAAATATTAAGAATCAGGTTGCTATGGTCAAGGGGGCAACTATGTGGGATATAAGCCTGTTTGGTGCATTCTCCTGCAGACCCTGACCCACCACACGTGACAGAACTCCCTCACGCACAGAGTAACAGTTGAATTCTTTGTATTTCGTGAAACAAATACCAAAATCCCAGTGCAGCACCAAGAAACAACACGAAAAGTGGAGAATGACCAAATAGCTTCACAGGCCCATGTGGATACACTTAGCCCCCCGTGTCCACAGTTTACCTACAAAGAGAGTATTCAGCACTGCTGACTCATGTTCAGTGGAAAATAAGAAACCATGTCCTTCAGGTCACATAGATGAAGACCCTGATTTGATGGTCTCACTACAAACGAAGCTGAAGCTCCCGACAACAACATATATTCCAAGTGCCCAACCTCAGAGGCAGTTTCTCAAGAAGTCTTTAGGCCAGCAGAGCTCCATGTTTTTGGAATGATTACACTGTCCCTTACTTTTGGAATCTCCTCTACCTCCTCCAAGGTTGTGAACTCCTGAGCATATTCCATTCCAGATATTTATTCACAGATTTTCTAACTCTTCTCTTCTAATTGTGTCTTACTCTGGGCGATTGTAATGTCAAGGCATTGTTCTGGATGAGAGTGGGAAGATTTTTGTGTACCACATATTTACATACACATTGGATTCATTTTCCAATTTCCTTTCAAAATACTGAATACCTCACACTAACACCTACCCTACTAGACTCTGACAACTAATCCTAATAAGGTGGAGAAAAATAAACCAAAAAAATAGAAATGCAAGCAGTTCAGAGAAGCCATGGTGTATAGTGGAATTGCCTTTTGCATTATTTAGGGTAGGAGTTATAAATCTAGTCAATTATTTGTTAAAATATTTCTCCATGTGTTTTAAAGTTAACAAATATGTGAATTCCTGTTTCCCTGTCTCTGTAGCCTATTCAGCACATGTATTTTTACATGCAATTATAGAATCTTACCTGATACCACACGTACATTCTTGTGAAGTGGCTGACTTGGCAGATACAAATTTTAAGAGATCACTCCTCCTAAGCGCTTTAGAACTGAAAATTCAACCTATGCGTGAGCTTCCTAGTTGAACAACATTATACATAAATCCATGTTAAATAAAATAAATATTTTTGGATCTCTGGATGATATAAATTTCATGGTGAATTTCCTATAGCATATATTATGCTATTTTTAATGTTCGTGTGTGTTTGTGTGTGTGTATGTGTGTGTGTATATATATATATATATATATATATATATATATATATATATATATATATATTCTCTAGATTTTTCAAAATATGAAATATGTGTCTTATTATAAACTCCCTTAACTCATTCATATTCAAGTATGTGGATTTATAATCAAATTTTCTCAAGAGTATTCTCAAAATATTCATTCTCCTGATATACATATTTGTTTCTTAGTACTGAAAACTAACTTTAGTGAATGGTGCATACAAATCCTAATATTTCTACAGTTGCTGACCTAGTTTAACATCAATTCAAGTAGATTCCTATGGGACATGATGTGTATTTGGATGTTCGTTTTATTCAACACTGGTACATTACTATTTCTTCAATTTATTCACATCATGGGATATATATTTCATCCACAAGTTCGCAAGTTTATAGGCATTTGTTTCACATTCAATCATTTTCTTCTTCAGATCACATGTATTCCTCCATGTTTCTTGACTGGTCTTTTTATGAGACTTCTTTCCAAACACATTATTTTCGATTTCTAGGATCACTTTTGAAGCAATACTCACACACCTTTCATGATAATCCATAACCCTAATATTACATTTAGATGTATTACTGGTTGAAATGAATGATATTATATCAATACAAGATTTCTTATAATATTTCATATATTAATTCAATGCATTATTTAAAGTGGGAACAGTTAAATTATTTATTCAAAATGTGGTCTATTCATGCATTATGTCTATATTCATGGACACAGGGTACACCTCTTTGTACCCCCAATAATAATTTATAGCTCTTGAAAACCTTACTCCCAGAAATGCTTGAAGAAATGCTCATGTCACCTGATCCACATATACATTCTATGACAGTAATATTCTGGACAAAAAATGCAAAGGTCACACTTATGATTGTACCAAAGCCTAAAAGGAAAGTGAACATGGATTACTAAAAGCATCCATGTCCAGGTTTCCTAATGCTCTCAAATGTCAATCCTAATCGTCACTGCATATTTGTTTCTTCTTAAGATTATATATTCAAACTCAACAGTGTACAAAATGTCTAATCCTATCACTCACTTTATACTTTGCCAGATTTTTTAAAGTCTCTATTATTATCTGCTTTTCTACATATTTTTCAAAGTTCATCATTGTGACTGAATTTTCATATGTGCTGACATTTACATTCACTCTCTAACTGAAACCCTATTGCTAAAGAAATTTCCGTCCAAATCCTGTACTCACTCTTCTTCCTAAACCTACCGACTATCTACCTAATCCTACCGACTATCCCTTTTTGACTGGATGTTCTCTTCCTCATTCAATCATCCAATGTACAAGGTCCTATGCCATTGTAAATGGATTTATCTGAGACATCTGTACAGAACCTAATTCAACACTACGTATCCCAATCATGGGCCCAATGCCCTTCTGGGCTTCAAATCCTAGATTTCTGTTTTCATACATATATTTTACCAATATAATTTAATAAATATCGCAGGTTCCCAATAAAATTATTCATCGTTCAGAATGATTCCTAACAAAATCGAACCTGTTATTACCCAAACCATACACTGTTCCCTCAATCTAACTTTATAGAAAAGCAGGGACAGAGTTGGCCTTACAATACAGGAGTGTAGGGAAACTTCCACCTGCTGAGAACCTCAAAGGTCCATGCAGAAATGATCCATGGAGAAGATGTAGGCAGCTATGAAGGACCTGAGGGAGGAAAAGTCAACTTCCATGGTAAACAACCTGGTCAAGATGAAGGGATGTGTCTGAATCAGCCTCTTTCATCTTAATGTAGAGAAGATGGACCAAACCAGGCCTGTGTGGAGAGCTGTTCCCGGGTGCCTATGGTTGATATACCATTCTAACTTGTGAAAATGTCAGAGCGAGTAGGTGCATCCTCCATCTCATGGGACTCTTAGAAGCAACTTTTAGGACAAAGTTGTTGTCAAGGCAGTGACCTCATTTAGTTCCTGAAAGAAGTGACCTCACCTCACTTCCTTGATGAAGGAACTCTCTGAACTTGGGATACAGGAAGTCAGGCACCCAGAGCTAGTCCCAGTTCATGTCCCAGTGTTCAAACTTGTTTGGATTTTCCAAGGACAGAGACAGTCTTTCTTGGTACCTACTGATGTGAGGATAGCCTAATGCCAGGAAGGTCTGAGGAGGGGCCTTTCCTGAGAAAGAAGGTACTTGCTCACCGCTGGCTCCTAACAGCTTCACAGAGTTGGACACGGAGACCAGATCTGAGACAGGACAGCCCATTATGGGGGAATATGTTATGGCCCACCAGTCAAAGGTCACTCCATATTTTCACAGACCTACTTGGGGGTCTGTGTGGGTGTGGGTGTGGGTGTGGGTGTGGGTTTGTCATTTTGTCTCATGTTCTGAGAATAGGTAGGAAAGTCGTTTTGTTTGGTTTGGTGTGAAATGTTTCTAGTAAGTCTTTTGACAAGGCGAGTGTTTCTATGTCTGTGTATCCCACTGTGTCCGTGGTTGTAGACATTAGAATAGAGAGTGCATCAATACATATGTCCTATCTAGTAGAAATCTTACCAGCATTCATCCTGTCCTATTAATGAATGGTCTGCGGCTTGCCATATGGATCGGCCACTCCTAATATCTTCCTAAGTTCCTATTTTCTTTCTGAATTTTGGCCAAACTCCAGAATAGGCTCATGGTTTTGTGTCCAAGATATGTACCACCTTTAAGCTCTGTGACATGGCCATGTACTGGATAGCTGAAGGCAATGGTGAGCATCTCAGAAAACTCAGATATCAGTGTGACCAGGAAAGTCCCAGTTGAGAAACCCTGCTTTGGGCCTTTTGCTTACCTATTGTATTATTGCCCTGAATGTCAGGAAGGTCTTTGCCTCAGGCCACCCCTTTGTGAAGACTGAAGAGTTTTCAAATGGAAGTGAATGGGCATCACCTTTGGCTCTTGGCTTAATTGCTTTGGAAAGGGATGTGTCTGAATCAGCTTCTTGGCCCTGTGTGAGGATGTGGCTTAGATTCTCAGCACCTATTGGATCTAAAAAAATCCCATGTGTGCATCCAAAACCAAAATAGCCAAAAGAGCAGTCATTGTGGATGAAGTCTCTCACCTTCCTCTGTAAGGTTCCTGACCTCCATCTTTGAGAATAGTGATCCTTTGGGTCAAATGAGTTCTTCAAATCACTACAGAGGCTAGGCCATAGGTGCTTGGGTTTTCTCATGACCCCAATTAACATAAGGAATCTAAACCCCACAGTCATTAGGCCACAAAATGGAGAATCAGAGCAGTATTAAGGGCAGGCCTCTTAAATCACTCCTGGTTCACAGGAAGGGTGTCCCTGCCACACTGACTTTAGGCAAATAGGAGAAAGGGACCTTATTTTGGATACTGTCTTTGGCTTTGGCCCTCATGGAAACCTACAGCCTGAGGTTATGATTAGTGTCTATATGGAAGAAGATGAGGGCCATGTGGGAGTGTTTTGGTTTTAATTGTGGTCATTTTTGTGGCCGTTGGAAGAGATGACTGAGGCCACCTGGGCTTGAACACTGGTGTGATTCCCCTTAGAGACTGAGTTATGGAACTGACCTCAAAGAAGTATTGCCATGTATTGTGATGGGATTTTAGGAGGCCACACATGAGAGTCGCCCTTGGAAACTGAGATCAAGGCCCAGGGTGGCTTTCCACAGAGCACTGGGAATCTCAGGAAGGATATCACATGATTTTATTCTTAAAGAATTGGCAGCCATAGTTGCAAGTCAAAACACAAAAGGATCACACATTGTAGACCTCAAACGCCTGGCTTAATGTGACCTTTTAGCCTGTCGTTGGGAAGCATTGCCTGTTAGAATTCTCCAGAGATTTCATTGAAATGAGCTTCCTCTCCATTTAATGGTTCCTGAATGAATTAAACCCCACAGTGCCTCAAACTTCATCCTTGAAAAAAGGCTAGATAAATACCATTAAATTTTTGAAATTCTCATGAACAGGTGTCAGTGGAGAACCTTTGGATGTCTTATAGATGATCATGAGTGTACCAGACAGTGCCTTGATTGACTGGGTTTCATGAAAATCGTGTAGAACAGAGATGCCAGTAATTTGGAGCCCGATGAGTATTCGGCCTAGAGCAGTGGAGTGTAGGTGTTTGTTAAAACATCTGTGATGGGGTCATGTGGATCTGCCATTGGCTTCCAATTGGTTTGTGACTGACATGGTGCAGCCCCCATACCCTTGTATGTAAAGGCATCTTGTTATACGGAGAGGTTGGGCAATGTTTAGAATCAGATTTCTATTGTCAAGGGGGCAAGCTATGTGGGATAGAAGCCTGGTTGGTGCACTCTCCTGCAGACCCTTAACCAACACACGTGACAGAACTCCCTCCAGCACTCTGTCCTAGTTGACCTCCTCGTATTTCATGAAGCAAATACCAAACTCCCAGTGTAGCTGCAAGAAACACCATGAAAAGTAGAGGAAGACCAAATGGCTTCAAAGTCCACACTGGGAGACACTTTGCCCCCAAATGGCAACAAATTACCTACAAAGAGAGAATTCAGCCCTGCTGCCTCATGTTTATTGGAAAAAAAGAAACCATGTGCTCCAGGACACACAGAAGCAGACCCAGATTTGATGGTCTCACTACAAAGGAAGTTAAAACTCCTGACAACAACATATATTTCAAGTGCCCAACCTCAGAGGCAGTTTCTCAAGAAGTCTTTAGGCCAAGAGAGCTTCATGTTTGTGGAGTTTTTACCATGTACCTTACTTTTCGAAACACCTCTACCACCTCCAAGGTTGTTAACTACTGAGCATTTTCCATTCCAGATGTGTATTCACAGATTTTCTAACTCTTCTCCTCTTATTGTGTCTTACTTGGGGTGAAGGTAATGTCAAGGCATTGTTCTGAATGAGAGTGGGAAGACTTTTGGGTAGCATATATTTGCATACACATTGGATTCATTTTCCAATTTTCTATTCAAAATACTGAATCCCTGACTGTCAGAGGTAGAAGGAATTCTCCTTCAAAGAATAGCCTGACACTTACAAGAAACAGCCACGAGGAGACATCCTGTCTGGGAGACATCCTGTAGCCATCTGTCTCCCTGAGACATCCTGTGCCCATCTGTCTTTCTGAAACTTCCTGAGGTTATCTCACCTTGTGAAGACATCTAGGAAGTGCCGATAAGAGAGATTTCCCACATCCAGCATACAAATACCCCTGTGTGAACAATAAAAGTGTGCAGCTTGATCAGAACTCCTGTCTTGCTGTCATCTCTCGTGTCTCTTGTCCCTTCATTCCTCCCTATCTAGGTTCACTGCCCACGTTGATGTGTCCTGCCGGCCAGGACATCTGGCGCCCACTGACTGGGGCTCGAGCTTTTGATTGAGGGGGACCCCGTCCTCCTGGAAGATTTGGTCAAGCGGAGCTTGCAATAACCGCAGAAGACACCACCGAGAGACAGATCCAGGAGGAGGGTGGGGATGACACACGGTGATTGACCCACCATGGGGCAAGCAGTTTCGTCACATGATTTGTTTTTGTCAGGCTACAAGGAGTCCTTCCAGACAGGGGGGCGCGTATTAAGAAAAAAGACTTAAATTTTTTTTTCTTTTCACACATAAGAGAGCAGTGTCCATGGTTTCCTCTTGAAAGGACCATTGATGGTAAAAGATGGCTTAGAGTAGGAGATTGTTTAAAAGATTATTATGAATCCTTTGGCCCAGAAAAAGTGCCTGTTCCCACCTTTTCTTACTGGAACTTAATTAATAGAATTCTCAAAAGTTCACCCTTTGACAATGGTACCTTAAAAGTTGTCATGGTTGGGAAAGAGACTATGCAAATACTTCTCATATCCCCTCGGCATGCCCATCAGTTAGTATAGACATAGACCCTTCTCAGGCTCCCCAGGACCGTGGGAACCTTCCTGGTCCCCCTCAAAATACCACCCTAATGAATAAGGCTCCAATGATTACCAACTGCCTTTATCCAGTTTTAAATACCGGAGACTCATTGACCCCTGTAGAGGAGGCTACCTTGGAGAAGGAAGCAGCTCGCTACCATTCAGAAGACCCTCCACCTCTCAAGACCCTGCCACAGATTATAGGACTTACACATCCTCCTCCCTCCTATGTCCCTCCTGCCTTTTGTGCTCTGGCCCTTCAGGGAACAAATGCCCCCCCCCGATATTTTCTCCCCACTTCCCTTGCCTAAACTGGCTCCTTTGTGAGCATCCTTTCAACATACACAGGAACAGATCCAACCTTTAAAAGAATTAAGAGCCCTTCACTCTGAGCTCTCTTCATTAGCCTTAGGTATGGAGTCAAAGCAACTGGCCTACAGTGGTCTAATAAAAAGGCGAAGCCACTCCATTGACCTGTGCTCGCCTTCTCAGTCACCACCAGTCTGATAGATAAGCCTGCCCAGGATGAGGTCAAAGAATTAGACGAGGATAAAGAGGAGGAAGAGGGGAAATGGATTAAGGAGATCAGGACTCAGAGGATGAGGAGTTCAGCCCTAGGCAGGCAGGAACCCAGAGTCTACAAAAAATTAAGCCTGCATTTTCCTGAAAAACTTAAAAAGGCTTGTGCTCACTATGGCCCCATTGCACCCTACACGTTGGCTTTATTAGAAAGCCACAGCACACAATGACTTACTCCCAATGATTGGAAATTTTTAGACCAAGCTACCATCAGTGCCAGAGACTTCCTGTTATGGAATGCAGATTTCAAAGAGCACTGTCGGGAAACTGCTCAAAAAATTTTAACTAAGGCCTTCTCTAAATCCAGGACTTATGTTAAGCTAGTGGGCAATGAGCCTTTTGACAATAAAACTAAACAGGCACATTTCCCTGCTGGACTTTTGATGCAGATTCAGATGGCTGGCTTACATGCTTGGAGACACCTCCCTCAAAAGCCTCGGCTACCACTTCCCTGGCAAAAATTTGACAAGGGCCCGACGAGCCTTATAGCGACTTTGTTCCCAGGCTTAACCTAGCTGTGGAATGCTTGCTTGGACCAAGCGAAAGCAAAAGCGCTTTTGTAAAACATCTTGCCTTTGAAAACGCCAACCCGGCATGTCAGGATGTTCTTCAACCACATAAGGATAAAGGGAAACTTTCTGACTTTATTAGACTCTATGCAGGGGTAGGTGCAGCCCATGCCATGGGTCTTGCCCTAGGTGCCACCTTTACCAAGACCTTTCACAATCCTGGCTCACGTACTTGCTTTACTTGTAAACAACCTGGCCATTTTGCAGGCAAGTGTCCGACAGGCAAAAAAAGCCTAGGAATAGCGTCTCCTTCAACTGGGGCTATACCGCCCCAAGCTATCCTTTGCCCTAGATGTGGTAAAGGTCATCACTGGGCCAGTGAGTGTAGATCTAAGACAAATGCCCTCAGACAGCCTATTTTTTCCTGCGTCTTGGGAAACTCCCTGCGGGGCCAGCCCCGGGCCACGACATCCCCCAGGACAAACCCAGGGGCAATAAGATTTGTTCCCTCCCAAACTCCCAACCTACCTCAAAATTCTTCTCCACAATTGCCTCCCTCCAACTAGCCACTCCAGGCAGCGCAGGATTGGACCTCTGTGCCACCACCGATACTATATTGGACTCAATGCAAGGACCCCAGATAATACCCACTGGAATTATGGGTCCCCCTCAATCTCATATGTGTGCCCTTATTTTTGGGAGAGCCTCTACTAACTTACATGGTGTTCAGGTCTTCCATGGCATTAAAAATAATGATTTCACTGGAGAAAAAAAATACTGGCCACAGCTATTAATGGAGTTGTGGCCATCCCAGCACGAACAAGTCTTGCACAATTAATACTCCTTCCCTTGAATCCAGGAGGCACTTCCACCACCCAAACCTACCGCAGGGGACTGCCTCCTTGGGCTGCTCTGATGTAAATTTGGTTCAACCCGTTTCTCACAAAAGACCCACAATTTCCTTACTTATTGAAGGAAAGGAATTCCAAGGAATTCTAGATACTGGAGCTGATGACACAATTATTTCTCAAAAATATTGGCCATCAGCTTGGACCCTCACCTCATCCTTGACTGACCTTAAAGGGATAGGACAGTCAAAAAATCCTCTGGTCAGTTCTACGGCTCTTAGCTGGACTTATAAAGAGGGTAATAAGGGAATTGTCACTCTTTTCGTTGTTCCTGACCTCCCTGTTAACCTATGGGCCCAAGATATTTTGAGTCAAATGGAAGTTATTCATGCCAGTCCCAATTCCATGGTAACTCATCAAATGCTTCATATAAATTTTGTCCCTGGTACAGGCCTTGGGAGACTGAGACAAGGACTGGTTGAGCCAATAAAACCCATACAAAAAACAAATACATATGGACTTGGGTATTCGGATTTTTAGTGTCGGTCTCTGACTCTCCTGTACCCCATGGAGATAAAATTATTTGGGAAACTCATACTCTTGTGTGGGTGAATCAATGGCCACTTACCCAAGAAAATATGGAGGCTGCCTCCATGTTAGTGCAGGAACAGCTGGCAGCCGGCCATGTAGAGCTCTCAACCTCAAGAGCGAATACTCCAATTTTTGTTATCAAGTAAAAATCAGGCAAGTGGTGCCTTTTACAATATTTGTTTGCCATTAATAAAGCTATGTGCCCAATAAGAGCACTACAGCCAGGCATTCCCACACCAGTGGCTATTCCCAAAAACTATTGTAAAATGATTATTGAGTTAAAAGATTGTTTTTTTACCATTCCTTTACATCCTGCGGATAGACCCTATTTTGCCTTTAGTCTCCCTCGCATTAATTTTCAGGGCTCTATGCAGAGATTTCAATGGAAGGTTCTTCCCCAAGGTATGGCCAACAGCCCTATTCTTTGCCAAAAGTACGTTGCTCAGGCAGTTGACCCTGTGAGAGAGCTATGGCCACAAATTTATATTTTACATTATATGGATGATTTGTTAATTGCTGCACCTAATAACCATGACCTTAATAATTGTTACTTGGACATTTACAAAATCCTCACTTCCATGGGACAACAGATAGCTCCTAATAAGGTTAAAACACAGGACTGTTATACCTATTTGGGCCTTAAACTTCAAGATAATCAGATCCAAATTCCTAAGATACCACTATGGGTGGACCATCTTCACAACCTTAATGATTTTCAAAAATTCCTGGGGAATATTCAATGGCTAAAAACATATTTAAAATTACCACCTTGTGTACTTTTGTCCCTTAATAATATTTTGAGAGGTGATTCCCACCCCTCCTCCCCTCAAAAACTTACTCCCGAGGCATGACAGGCATTAAACCAAGTCACAGAAGCCATTGCCAAACAGTTTTTTACAGAACATTCTTATAACCTTCCTCTGGTTCTGGTTATTTTACACACTCCTCATACACCCACAGGAATATTTTGGCAACGAAATACACATTTTAGAAATAAAGGCTGCCTTTGCTTTGGGTCCATTTACCCACCACATTCTCCAAGGTTATTACTGTTTTTCTTGCTCTGGTATCTTCTATTATTTTTAAAAGTCGTTTGCTATCTCGACAACATTTTGGCAAAGACCATGATAATATTTTAATTTCATATACTAAAGACCAAATCCAATTTTTACTACAGACGGAGGATGAATGGCGTATTGCCTTTTCAGGCTTTTTGGGAACAATTGATAACCACCTACCCAATGACCCCCTTTTACATTTTGTCCAGTTACATCCATTTATTTTTGCCAAAATTACTCAAAAGGCTCCCATTCCTCAAGCCCTTACTGTCTTTACAGACAGTTCCAGTAATGGCCGAGCAGTCTTTGTTGTCAATAACCAGCCTAACACCTTTGATACTGTCTATCATTCAGCACAGTTTGTGGAATTGTTTGCAATAACACAAGTTTTTAAAACATTTTTTGATAATCCTGTTAATATTTATACATACAGTGCCTACATTGCTCATTCTGTGCCCCTGCTTGAGATTTCACCCACCATTAAGGCTTCTTCCAATGTCGCCCATCGGTTTCACCGGCTTCAGCAGCTAATTCAGGCCAGACAACACCCATTTTTCTTAGGACACAGCAGGGCACACTCTGATCTTCCCAGCCCTCTAACACAAGGTAATGCCAAAGCTGATGCAGCAACTCGTTTCATCTTTCCAATTTTTGTTGGCTGCACTCAAAAGGCCACGGACTTACACAATCTTCACCATCTAAATTCCCAGAACCTTCGATAACTATGTAAAATTACCAGGCAACAGGCATGAGAAATAGTAAAAGCATGCCCTGGTTGCCCTGTCTCCCTCCCCATTCAACACTTGGGAGTTAACCCCCGAAGATTACTGTACAATCAGTTTTGGCAAATGGATGTTACTCATTTTTCTGAATTTGGAAAAACCAAATATGTACACGTTTCTGTAGATACCTTCAGTGGCCTTATTTTCGCATCACCACATTCTGGAGAGGCTATTAAAGATGTCCTTTCTCATCTTGTTTCAGCGTTTTCTGTAATGGGTAAACCAATACATATTAAAAAAAGATAATTGTCCTGCATATACCAGTGCCAAGTTTAAACAGTTTTGTGCTACCTCGCAAATTTGGCATACTACTGGAATTCCATACAAGCCTCAGGCATTGTGGAACGTGCCCACCTTACCTAAAGACTTGGCTAACCCGCATTAATGCTTCTGCACTTGTATTTACCACTCCCAGGCATCGCCTTAATCATGCATTATCTGCCCTTATTTTTCTTTCCCTAGACAATGAAGGCCATTCGGCTGCAGACTGACACAGGCAATCCTCGTCCAATTCTGTTCGCCCACCTGTTATGTGGCACAATCCCCTTACAAATAAATGGAAACGCCCAGGTCCTGTCCTCATCTGTGGACGAGGCTCAGCTTGTGTTTTGGACCAAGAGCAAGCAGCCCCAAGATGGTTACCAGAACGCCTGGTTAAACAGGTTAATGGCTTACCTCAACACGGGGATGGAGGCCCTCCCCCTGAGGACAAGTTTTCCTCTTTTTCAGATGCAGCCAACAATCTGTGTGAGGATCCTACTTAAGGCACTTCTGCTGAACAGGATTGTACACGGAGGCTTTGGCCCTCCACCTTCCAACATCATGGAGTACCTTTTTGGCCCTCCCTGTGAACGCAAGGGAGGATCTTGGACTCAGGCTCCCACTAGTTTGATCCAGACTGCTGACTGCGTGACTAAGGTGGCTTACCTCCGGGCCGAGGTTGACCATAAACTCAGAGGAGTTCATCAGCCTAAATTGGTATGTGTTAACAAGCCAAAGATTATTCCCCCTCGTACAAGTAAAGCTCTCCAAAATTGTTCTGCAACTTGAACGCATACCCAAGCGATGCATGCCACTTGTTATGCGTCGGCCTCAATTTGTGTTAACAAGCAGGGAGAACAATTTTTTGAAGCCTCCCTAACTAAAACTCATGCAGCAGGAGGGACCACTATTCATTATACCCCCGTTCTTTTTGACCGGGGAGGAGAAGGCAAATACACCAAGCTACAGTCAGCTGGGTGCCAATGCCCTGTTGGTAAACCCTCCTGCTGCCCCATTAAGGCACCTACAGGGGTCACTGATGGTGGAGGATTCCCTTATGCTGTCAAGCATCCTCAGATAATCAAACTTTTGAAACCCCAAATCCCTGAGCTCACATATCATCCCTTAATATAGCCAAAATGCCAGCTCCCAGGTTTAGATAACAATACATTAGATATTTTGGAAACTACCTTCTCCTTGCTTAATAATTCCAACCGCAACTTTGCTGGTGATTGCTGGCTCTCCATGACAACAGGGGCAATCATGCCTATGGCAGTTCCTATTAATTCTATCATAGACGATGATAATACATGCCAACCCAGATTTCATTTAAAAGTACAGTCTATAGGCACTTTTACAATATGTCTTTTAGGCGCGATGCAAAATAATACCTATGATATTGATGTTGGAGTTACTTCCTTTGGAAATTGCTCAACAGTACAAAAATATTCCCAACAACCCCATCTCTTTGTCCCTCCAATGGCACAGTTTTTATGTGTGGAGGAAACTCGGCCTTCCCGAGGCTTCCATCGAATTGGACCGTTGGCTGTGTTCTTGCCTTATTACTCCCTGATATAACTATTGTCCCAGGAGATGAAACTCTATGCATTCCTAGTCTAGACACCTCAGTCAAAAGACACAGGCGGGCAATACAGGCCTTACCACTCGTTGCCAGCCTTGGAATAACAGCTACTGTGGCCACAGGTACGGCTGGCTTAGGCATGGCTATACACTCTTAGCGTCGCCTGTCTCAACAACTTATAAATGATGTAAAAACTCTATCAGGAACCATTAAAGATTTGCAGGACCTAGTAGACTCCCTGGCAGAAGTGTTTCTTCACAACAGAGAAGGCTTAGATTTACTGACAGCTAACCAGGGAGGTATTTGCTTGGCCTTAGGGGAACGATGCTGCTTTAATGCCAATAAATCAGCCATAGTACGCACTAAAATTAAGCAGCTTCAAGAAGATCTAGAAAAGAGATGAAGGGAACTTTTTGAAAATCCCCTCGGGACTGGGTTTAATGGATTTCTACCCTACCTTCTTCTCCTATTAGGCCCTTTGTTGGGTTTACTTTTAATGGTGTCCATAGGACCCTGCATTATAAACAGGCTTGTACAATTTATTATAGAACAGATTAATATTTTGGCCTCTAAGCCCATACAGGTCCACTATCATCGCCTGGAGATGGAAGACCATGCTGCCAACATTTAAAAGGATGTTCTACCCTTCTCACAGGCTTATTTCTTAAGTTTACATCCCCACAGATCTCTCTTTCTTACATTAAACTATAAGTAACAGCTCTGACCAACCATCTTCTGCCATTGCCATAAGGGTTCGTCCTCCATGGGCCCCTCCACTTGGTGGAGGATGCACCCATGGAGTGAGGACGTTAGGCCATAATAACGGAGGGTGCAGGATGGACTTCAGGAGGATGTATCCACGGATCCCAAAACAGAAGACCTCTTAGTGACACGCTCTGGTGCATCGTGGTCAGCCTGCTTCCCCCTCAAAGCCGTCTCCTCCCAAAACATGCCAAGGCCACCACGAAATCTCCTAGTAAACATGCTCTCTCGAATCAGGAGATATTCTAAGGCCTGCTAGAGAAACAGAGCCTCTATCACCCCCTAAAACATTGGCCGGTAAGTTATGGTCAAATATTTTATATAAGAAAGAGAGGTCAGGGGCTAGAAGGAAGTTCTCCTTCAAAGAATAGCCTGACACTGAAAAGAAACAGCCCCCTGGGAGATATCCTGCCTGGGAGACATCCCGCAGCCATCTATCTCCCTGAGACATCCTGCGGCCATCTGTCTTCCTGCAACATCCTGAGGTTATCAAACTTTCTGAAGACATCCAGCAACTGCCGATAAGAGAGCTTTCCCATCCACAACATATAAATTCCCATGTGAGAACAATAAAAGTTTGCAGCATGATCAGAACTCCAGTCTTGCTGTAATCTCTCGTGTCTCTTGTCCCTTCATTCCTCCCCAACTAGGTTCCTTGCCCACATTGATGTGTGCGGCCGGCCGGGACAACTGACACTAACCCATACCCTACTACACTCTGACTACTAATCCTAATATGATGGAGAAAAATAACCAAAACAGAATAGAAATACAAGCAGTTCAGAGGAGGCATGGTGTATATTTGGACTTGCCTTTTGCATGATATAGGGTAGGTGTTATAAATCTAGTTAATTTTTAATTGAAATCGTTCTCCATGTGTTTTTAAAGTTAACAAATATGTGAATTCCTGTCTCCATTTCTCTGTAGCCTATTCAACACATGTATTTTTATCTGCACATATAGAATCCTACTTGGAATCACACGTACATTCTTGTGAGGAGGCTGACTTGGCAGATACAAATTGTGAGAAGAGATCACTCCCCATAAACGCTGTTGGAACTCAAAATTCAATCTATGGGTGAGCTTCCTAGTAGAACAACATTTTACATAAATCCATGTTCAGTAACATAAATATTTTTGCATCTATGGATGATATATATTTCATGATGAATTTTGTTTGGCATATATATTGCTACTTTTTATTGTCTCTGTGTGTGTTTTGTATATATATACACTCTTCAGATTTTTCAAAATATGAAATATATGTGTCTTATATACACTCCCTAAATTCATTTATGTTCATGTATGTGGATTTATAATCAACTTTTCACAAGATTATTCTCAGAAATATTCATCCACCTGAAATACATATTTGTTTTCTAGTACTGAAAACTAACTTAAGTAAATGGTGCATACAAACCTAATATTTCTACAGTGACTGACACAGTTTAACATCAATGCAAGTAGAAATCTATCGGACATGATGTGTATTTTGAAGTTCATTTTGTTCAACACTGGTACATTACAATTTCTTCAGTTTATTCACATCATAGGATATATATTTCATCCACAAGTTCACAAATTTATACGCATTTGATTCATTTTCAATCATTTCCTGCTTCAGAACACATGTATTACTCCTAGTTTCCTGAATGGTCTTTTCATGACACTTATTTCCAAACACATTCATTTTGGTTTTCATAATCATTTTGAAGCAAAACTCACACATTCTTCATGATATACCATAACCCTAATTTTACCATTATATCTGTAACTGATTGGAATGAATGATTGTATATCAATATAAGATTCCCTGTATATTTTCTGATATCAATTCAATCCATTATTTAAAGTTTGAACCACTTTTATTATTTATTCACAGTATGGTCTATTCATGCATTATTTGTATATTTATAGACACAGGGTACATCTATTTGTATCCCCAATACTAATTTATTCATCTTCAAAATGTAGCTCCCAGAAATGTTGTCAGAAATACTCATGTCACCTGATCTACATATACATTTTATCACAGTAATATTCTGGACACATTATGAAAATGTCACACTTACGATTGTACCAAAGCCTAAGTGAAAGTGAGCATGCGTTACTAAAAACATCCATGTCCAGGTTGCCTAATGCTCTCTAATGTCAATACTATTGGTGAATACATATTTGTTTCTTCCTAAGATTATATATTCAACCTCAATCCTGTTGAAAATGTCTAATCCTACCACACAATTTATACTTTGCCTGATTTCCTAATGTCTCTATTGATTTCTGCTTCCCTACATATTATCCCAGTTCATTATTGTGACTGACTCTTCACATGTGCTGACATTTACATTCACTGTCTACCCGAAAGCCTATTGCTAAAGAACTTTTGGTCCCACTCTTATACTCACTCTTCTTTCTAAACCTACCGACTTTCGTCTTAATCGTACCGACTATCACTTTTTGACTGGATGTTCTCTTTGACATTCAATCATCCAAGGTACAAGGCAATTGTATATCGATTCATCTGAGACATCTGTGCAGAATATAATTCAAAGCTAAGTATCCCACTCAAAGGCCTAATGCCTTTCTGGGCTTCAAATCTTACCTGGATTTCTGTTTTCAAACTTATATTTCCCGTGTATATTCTTGAAAATATTGCAGGTTCCCAATACCATTAATCATCTTGCACAATGATTCCGAACCCAAATAGAACCTGTTATTAACCGTAACCATACACTCTTTTCTCAATCTCACTTTACAGAAGAGCAGGTACAGAGTTTGTCTTACAATACAGGAATGTAGGGGATCTTCCACCTGCTGAGAACCTAAAATGTCCATGCAGAAATGATCCCTGGATAAGATGTAGGCAGCTATTGAGGAACTAAGAGAGCAAAAGTCATCTTCCAATGCAAAAACCCTGGTCAGAATGAAGGGATGTGTCTGAATCAGCCTCTCTCTTCTTAATGTAGAGAAGATGGACCAAACCAGGCCTGTGTGGAGAGCTGTTCCTGGGTGCCTATGGTTTACATACCATTCTAACTTGTGAAAGTGTCACAGGAAGTAGGGGCAGCCTCCATCTCATGGGACACTTGGAAGCAACTGAAGCAATTGTTAGGACAAAGTGGTTGTCACGGCAGTGACCTCACTCAGTTCCTGAAAGAATTGACCTACTTAACTTCCTTGTTGATGGAACTCTCTGAACTTGGTATCCAGGAAGCCAGGCACCCAGAGCCAGTCCCAGTCCCCGTCCCAGTGGGCTCAATTGTTTGTATTTACCATGGACATAGTCAGTCTTTCTTGGTACCTACTGATGTGAGGATGGTCAAATGACAGAATAGCTATGAAGAGGGTCCTTTCCTGGGAAAGTAGGTAGTTGCTCACCACTGGCTGCTGGCAACTTCACTGAGTTGAAAAAGGAGACAAGATCTGAGACCGTACAGGCCATTTCAGGGGAACGAAGTATGGCTCACCAGTCAGAGGACACTCCATATAGTCAGAGACCTACTTGGGGGAAGGAGGTGCCTTTTTGAGTGTGGGTGTGAGTATGTGGTTTTGTCTCATGTTCTGAGAATAGGTAGGAAAGTCGGTTTGTTTGTTTTGGGGTAGACTGTTTCTTGTATGTCATTTGGCAAGGCGAGTGTTTCTATGTCTGTGTATCTTACTGTGTCAGTGGTTGTAGACAATAGAAAAGAGAATGCATCAATGGATGTGTTGTGTCTAGTAGAAAGCTCCCAGCATTCATCCTGCCCAATGTATGAATAGAGAGTGGGCAGCCTTATTGATGTGCAACACCTATTATATTCCTAAGTTTCAGTTTTCTTCCTGAATTCTCTCAACTCTCCAGAATAGGCTCATGGTTTTGTGTCCAAGATATGTACCACCTCCAAGCTCTGTGAAATGGCCATGTACTGAATAGCTGAAGGAAATGTGATCATCTCAGAAAACTCAAATATCAGTGTGAATAGAAAAGTCTCAGTGGAGAAACCCTGCTTTGGGCCTTTTACTTACCTATTTTTCTGTTGCCCTGAATGTCAGAAAGGTCTTTGCCTCAGGTCACACTTTGTGAAGCCTGAAGAAAATAGTTTTCAAATGGAAATGAATGGGCATCACCTGTGGCTCTTTCCTTAATTGCTTTGGAAATGGATGTGTCTGAATCAGTATCTTGGCCCTGTGTCAGGTTGTGGCTTAGATTCTCAAAACCAGATGGATCTAAAAAAGATGCCATGTGTGCATCCAAAACCAAAATGGCAAAAAGTTCAGTTATGGTGGATGAAGCTTCTTGCCTTTCTCTATTAGTTTCCTGACATCCATCAAGTGAGAATAGGAATCCTTTGGGTAAAATTAGTACTTCAAAGCCCTGCAGAGGTGCTTGGGTTTCCTCATGACTCCAAATCACATAAAGAATCTATACCTGACTGTCAGTAGGCCTCAAATTGGAGAATCAGAGCAGTATTAAGAGCAGGCCTATTTGATCACTCCTGGTTCACAGGAAAGGTGTCCCGGCCACAATGACTTTAGGCAAATGAGGGGCAAGAGAACGTATTTTGGACACTGTCTTTGGATGTGCCCCTCATGGAAACCTCCAGCCAGAGGTTATGATTAGTATCTATATGGAAGAATATGAGGGCTATGTGGAAGTGTTTTGGTTTTAATTGTGGTCATTAGTGTGGTGGTTGGAAAAGATGACTGGGTCCATCGGGGTTTAAACTCTGATGTGATTCCCCTTTGAGACTGCGTTGTGGAACTGACCTCAGAGAAGAATTGCCATGATTTGTGTTGGCATTTTTGGAGGCCACGCATGAGAGTCGCCCTTGGAAACTGAGATCTAGACCAAGGGCGGCTTTCCACAGAACACAGGGAATCTCAGCCATGATACCATATGATTTTATTCTGAAAGCCTTGGACTCCATAGTTGAGAGTCAAAACACACATGGACCTCACATTGTAGACCTCTATGTGCCTGGCTTCATGTAACCTTTTGCCCACTCTTTGGGAAGCCTTGCCTGTGAAATTTCTCCAGAGCTTTCATTGAAATGATCTTTCTCAACCTTTAATGGTTCCTGAATGAATGGAAACCCACAGTGCCTCCAACTTCATCCTTGAAAAATGGCTACATAAATACCATGACATTCTTGAAATTCCCTTGACCAGGTGGCACTGGAGAACCTTCGATGTCCTGTTGCTAATTCGAGTGTACAAGACAGTGCCTTGATTGACTGGGTTTCATGATAATGGTGTAGAACAGAGATGTCAGTACGTTGGAGCCTCCTGATTAGTGGTCATAGAACAGTGTTGTGCATGTGTGTGATAAAACATCTGCGGTGGGGCCATGTGGATCTGCCATTTACTTCCAAATGGGTTGCGACTGACATGGTGCAGCCAGCAGAACCTTGTATGTAAAGGCATCTTGTTATATGGAGAAATTTCAGGGCAATGTTCAGAATCAGGTTGCTATGGTCAAGGGGGCAACCTATGTGTGATAGAAGCCTATTTGGTGCATTCTCCTGCAGACCCTGACACACGACACATGACAGAACTCCCTCCAGCACTGTGTCCCAGTTGAACTTTTTGTTTTTCGAGAAGCAAATACCAAACTCCCAATGCAGCAGCAAGAAACACCATAAAAAGTGGAGGATGACCAAATAGCTTCACAGTCCACACGGAGAGACACTTAACCCCCAGTGGCCACAGATATCTATAAAGAGAGAATTCAGCACTGCTGCCTAATGTTCATTGGAATATAAGAGACCATGTCCTCCAGGTCACATATATGCAGACCCAGCTTTGATGGTCTCACTACAAAGGAAGATAAAGCTCCTGACAACAACATATATTTCAAGTGCCCAACCTCAGAGGAAGTTTCTCAAGAAGTCTTTAGGCCAACAGAGCTCCATGATTGTGGAGTTTTATCCTGTCCCTTACTTTTGGAAACTCCTCTTGCACCTCCAAAGTTGTGAACTCCTGAGCAATTTCCATTCCAGATATGTATTCACAAATTTTATAACTCTTCTCCTCTAATTGTGTCTTAATTGGGGCGAAGGTAATGTCAAGTAATTGTTCTGGATGAGAGTGGGTGGATTTTTGTGTAGCACATATTTGCATACACATTGGATTCATTTTCCAATTTTCCATTTGAAATACTGAAACACTGACACTACCCCATACCCTACTAAACTCTGTCTACTAATCCTAATATGATGGAGAAAAATAACCCAAACAGAATTGAAATACAAGCAGTACAGAAAAGGCACAGTGTATAGTTGGACTTGCCTTTTGCATTATATAGAGTAGGAGTTATAAATCTACTCATTTTTTTGTTGAAATAGTTCTCAATGTGTTTTTAAAGTTAACAAATATATGAATTCCTGTCTCCCTTTCGCTGTAGCGTATTCAGCACATGTATTTTTATAAGCACATGTATAATCCTACCTGGTACCACATGTACACTATTGTGTGGTACCTGAATAGGCAGATACAAATTGTGAGAAGAGATCACTCCTCCTAAACGCTGTTGGAACTGAACATTCACCCTATGGGTGAGCTTCCTAGCTGAACAACATTATATATAAATCCATGTTCAGTAAAATAAATATTTTTGATCTGTGGATAATATATATTTCATGGTGAATTTCAATTGGCATATAGTGCTAATTTTTAATATCTGTGTGTTTATATATATATATATATATATATATATATATATATATATATATATACTCTCCAGATTTTTCAAAATATGAAATATATGTGTCTTATTATACATTTCCTAAATTCATTCATATTCATGTATGTGGATTTATAATAATCTTTTCACAAGATTATTTTCAGAAATATTCATCCACCTGGAATACCTATTTGTTTCCAACACTGAAAACTAACTTAAGTGAATGGTGTATACAAATCCTAATATTTCTACAGTAACTGACTCAGTTTAACATCAATGCAAGTAGACTCCTATGGGACATGATGTGTATTTTGAAGTTCATTTTTTTCAACACTTGTACATTACTATTTCTTTAGTTCATGCACATCATTGGATATATATTTCATCCATAAGTTTGCAATTTTATTGGCATTTGTTTCACTTTCAATCACTTTCTACTTCAGAACACATATATTTCTCCATGTTTCTTGACTGGTCTTTTCATGAGAATTCTTTCCAAACACATTATTTTTGATTTTCATAATTACTTTTGAAGGAAATCTCACACACCCTAGATAATGAACCATAACCATAATATTACCATTAGATGTATAACTGGTTGGAATGAATGATTGTATATCAATAAATGATTTCTTATATATTTTCAGATATCAATTCAATACATTATTTAAAGTGGAACCTGTTATATTATTTAAACACAGTATTGTCTATTCATGCATTATCTCTATATCCATAGACACAGGGTACACGTCTTTATAACCCCAATACTAATTATTAGGTCTTGAAAATATTCCTCCCAGAAATGGTGGAAGAAATACTCATGTCACCTGACCTACATATACATTTTATCACAGTAATATTCTGGACACAAAAAGCAAAGTTCACACTAATGATTGTACCAATGGAATGGTCGAGTGAGCATTTTAGGAAGAGACCACCAAGAGACTGTCTCATGCAACAGCAAAGTGTGTATTGGGGGTCCAGCATGCTGCAGCTCAGAGCTCACTTGAATTTAGCAGAGAGCCCTGAGAATAGCTTAAGCAGAGCTTATGTACTTTCTTTGGAGAAGGCAGGGTGTGAAGTTTATTGATGGGTCAGGGTGAGTGGGCGGTTTGCTTGCAAATGTGTGAGGGAGTACATTCTGCAGTTTGGCAGTTGCGGACAACACATTCTGGGAACAAGATTAGCAAACAGTTCTCAAGATTTCAACAGTGTTTTGTTAAGCATACAGAAAAACAGGAAGTGACAAGTACCTATTTAATAAACCTTTCATTTCCCACTTCTTGTTCTGGTTACTTTTAATCAAAAAAGTGATCATTGGGGGGTGTCACATTTTATGTCTGCTAGTGAGTTATATTGTTGTCTGATTACCATAAGTTTAACTTGTCCAATTTGAGCTTGGAGAAAGGAAACTACACGGTTGAGCAAACAGGGCCCCACAGTTAGCAATAATATGAGGATTATTAATGGACTGGCCAAGGCAGATAAAAGCGTAGTTAACCCAAGGGACTGTGTGAACCAAGACTCAAACCACGCTTTTTGGGCCTCTGTCTCTCGTTGACGCTCTTCAAGTCGTTTTCTTAATTTACTCATAGATTCTTTTACAACTCCAGTATTGTCAGCATAAAAAAAAAAAAAATTCTTCCCTCATTGCAACACAAAGGCAAACTCTCTCATGAAGAGGAGGTCCAACCGTCGCCTATTCTGTGAAACTACTTCGGAGAGAGAGGTTAAAGATTCCTGTAAAGCTGGGATTGAGGTTTTTAATATCTTTAAGCTTTGGTCTATTGCTGCTTCTCATTGAGTCATTTGTTGTGTCCCATGGACTAGGTCAGTGGTTCCTGTGCCCACACCTGCAGCAACTCTTATTCCAAATAGGATGGCTAAAGTGAGGGATACAGGTTCCCAGCGGAACCGGGTTTTATGCCCCCCCTATTTGAACTTTAAATGAACCTGTGTCATGATAGAGCACTCTGGGAAACATCTGCACCATTACATAACTAATCACATCTATTGACCATTTTATGAACACATAAACAATAATTAAGTATATAGAATTATACTGTTGAAGGAACAGACAAGGAAAGGCACCTAAGATAGCACCGAAGCTAGGGAAGCAGTCCTATTTGGTTGCAAAAGGATGTAGAGAGCATTGCTTCTGTTGTAATCAATTAATCCTCTGAACCCCAAGTTTAGGTTGTTTCAGAATTTTGTAGCCAACATGTAAGGGAATGGGCTCAGAATATCACAGTCTGCAGAAGTTCACAAAAAGCAGTTTTTGTTTCTGTTTTATTTCTTCTATTTTGGCAAGTTAACTTTTTAAGGACACCTGGGAGGGGGAGAGCTTTCGTCTTCTCTTTTTTTTTCTCCCTGCCAGCTGTTAAAATGGAGCCCAGTTGGTAACTTCTTTATCTTAGAAATGTAGCAATCTCTGTGAAGCTCCAGCTCAAGGCCAGAGGCCTTGTTCACATATTTTGTGAAAAACTAGTAAGGGGTGTCTAGCTTAGGAGTGCTGATTTTTCCAGCCAGTGGCAACTAGAACAGGGCAACAAGAAAAGAGGAAGTTTATCTACATTGAACTCTTTCATAGGGATTATTTTGCTGAAAGTCCTAAAGTCAGTCATGGTGAAGACTTCTGGAGAAGGTCACTTAAGAATTTTCTGTGGTCTTGGTACAGAGGGGGAAGAGTGGAAGGCAGGGGGTGAGAGCAGCTCCATGGATCTGAGAATCAGGAAGGAGAGATTAAAAGACTATTGGGAAAGGGGTTTGGGATTTTGCTAGCAAAAAAAAACTTGAGCAGTAGAGCAAGTAGAGCAGAGGGGAAGATGGGAGTGAGTATCTCAAAAAGCCTGTGAGGGATTTTAAATTCTTAGTAACCTGTATTCAGTGTTGACAATGCAACTTTAAAGGTAATTTTTATTACATCTCGGATAGGGGTCTGAGGGCTCTTCTCAGCTGGTTTGAGCTTTGGGTTAGCAGGTAAGAGGACCTGTTGGGTCCCATTGTGGGCACTGACAGAAGAATAGAGGAGTGTCTGGGTTTAGGGGTACCTAAGTACCTGCTACCTCAGCAAGGGGGCAATGGTCTGAGAAAGGGTAGAGGTTTGGGTTTTTGATCTAGTAATTGGAGGGGAGAAATCAAATTCCTGAGGTGAAAGTGACAGCAGAGAGTCTGGAGCAGAAATCTGAGGGTGAGGATCTATTAGAGAAGCATAGTTCAGGATGTGAGAGAAGGAGGAAAAAGGCCTGCACATAGGGGAATTTCCTTCAACCCTTTTGAGCACTTGCCGAAGTTAAAATGTCCATGCAGAATTTGAGGATCTAGAGACCCCTCTGGGGGACATGGATTTTGGTTGTCTAATTGGTAATATGGCCAATGCTGTGTACTGAATTTGATGAGGAGTTTGGGTTCCAGCAGGCAGCCCCTGTATGCTCAGATCGCCATGACTTACAGAAGAAGTCGGCTTTTCCCCACACAGCCATGGCTGTTTGTGGATTTGATAGTCCGCCGGGCAAACATAGTAATCTAGGCTAGCCAAACTGCATCTGGCTCACGTGTCCCTAAATCCATAATGTTGGTTTCCATTACCTATGGTACGAAAGTGATTTAATGGAATTTTAGTGGAATCCTGTTCATCAGGGCTATCCCAATATGAAAGACCTATAGGTAGCTGACAAATGTCTGGGTGGAGGGATGGCCACCAGGTCCCTCAGTGGGCTGTATTTGAGGTAGACCATACTTGTTGTCTAGTAGGATTTTTGATCAGCCATCGCTGCTGAATGGGCTGATGATGCTTAGGAATACTGGTGGCCAAGGGGAGAGTCTATAGCCTTATCCACATGGCGAACACACAGTTTGAAATGGTTACCAGTCTTTTCCAGCTTCCAGCCAGAGTGGGGACATGGCGCAGGCTTGAGATGAGAGGCATTGATCCAGGAAGTGATTCCGTCTACCTTTACCACTGTAGGTGTTATAAGTAGCACCTGGTATGGTCCTTTACACCGGGGTTTCAGGAATGACACCTGATGTCGTCTTTAGTAGATGAGGTCTCTTACTTGATATTGATGTGGAGTCCCATCATACCCTGGTTGGTAGGAAGGGGCCAGATGTTTCAACAAGTACCGCTGAGTTCTTTCAAGAGCTTTAAGTCTGTCAAGCAAGGGGGTGTGGAAGGGATCGTTAGGTCTTAGAGTTGGGGTTAGGTCCCTTACTGGAGCAGGGGCACCATAGAGAATTTCATAGGGGGTGAGGTTAGACAAAGAAACAGGGGGAGTATTTCTTGCATGAAACAGTGCAGAAGGCAGGAGCATAGTCCAATCTTTTATGCCAGTTTCTAAGCTTAATTTCGTTAAGGTCACTTTAATGGTTCTATTTATTTTTTTACCTGTCCTGAGCTCTGGGGTCTATAAGCAAAATGTAACTTCCAATAAACCCCTAGAATTCTGGCTAACCCCTGTCTTACCTGGGCCATGAACGCCGGCCCATTATCAGACCCATATTACCTTAGGCAGGCAGAATCTTGGAAAAATATCTTTCAGGATCTTTTTGACCACCATTTGGGCCGTTTTTTTTTTTTTTTCTTTTCTTTCTTTTTTCTTTTCTTTTTTTTTTTTTTTTTTTTTTTTTTTGTTGGGGATGCTTCAATCCATCCTGAAAATGTATCTACAAAGACTAGGAGATATTTAAGTCCATACATTGCTGGCTTAATTTCAGTAAAGTCAACTTCCCAATTCCCAGAATTGTCCTGGTCTGGTTCCTCATAGGTGCTTTCCTGCAAGAAGCTTGGAAGTGTAAGCATTAACCAATTGACAGACCCGACAGGCTTTTGTTACCCATTCAGTTCTTCCCTTTCTCTTTGAATCGGTTAGTGGAAAACTCTGTTCTTGATCCTTCAGGAATGCCTGCAATTTCTTTGAACCAAGGTGAGTGAGTTGATATACATTTTAACTTAGTGTAGGGCTTTCTGAAATTGCAGGCTAAGCTCAGTGAAGTTGCGGGTTCAGTGTCAGAGTCTTTAGGTGTTATCAAAAGCTTCCTGGTTCTCAGGGGTTCATTGGAAATGGGCATCTCCCTTTAGCACCGGGTATAAAGGAGCAGCTAATGATGCAAACCCAGGTATCCATAACCTGCAAAAGCCAGCAGTCCCAAGAAACTCTCTGAGTTGTCTGCTGTTAGATCTGTGTGGTATCTGCACAACAGTTTGTTTTCTTTGCTCAGTGAGCCATCCTTTACCGCCCCTAAGTGAATAGCCCAGGAAGATTACTTCATGCTGGCAAATTTGGGCCTTTTTGGCAGAAGCTCTACACGCCAGTTTAGCAAGCTCAGATAATAGTGCTTGGGTCCCAGATTCACAGTTTTCCTTAGTGTTGGCTGCCAGTAGCAGGCCATCCACATGTTGAAGCAGGGTGAATAGTTCTGAAGTTGTTGAGATCTCTGTGGAGAGCTTCATCAAAGAGAGTGGGGGAGTTTTTGAACCCCTGTTCGAGTCTAGTCCAAGTTAGTTGACCAGACGTTCCGGTTTCTGGGTCTACCCACTCGAAAACAAACAGCAACTGACTATCTTTATGCAGAGGCAAGCAAAATAAAGCATCTTTTAAGTACAGAACAGTATACCATTTCTGCTCAGGGTTCAGAGTGCTAGGCAGATTGCACAGATTAGGTACCATGCGGTGAATGTCCTGCACTCTGTTGTTGATCTCTCGTAGGTCTTTAACAGGGTGATAGTCCCCTGTTCCTGGCATTTTTTAATGGTAGCAGGGGAGTGTTGCAGGCTGATTAACAGGGCCTTAGGACCCCTAAGATCAGATATTTCTGAATATGGGGCCTTATCCCATCTTTAGATTTTTGCCCAGAGTATATTTTTTGACATTGATTGGAGAGGCTGAGGTTTTTAACTCCACTGTTATTGGAGGTTTTTTAATGGGCAGGCCAAATCCATCAGTTTTTGTCCAGGCATCTGGGTAATATGTTATCCAATTCTGGGGTAACGTGCCTGTTTGATCAGTCTTGTGTGGTGTGAAGAGTTGATATTCATCTTCTACTGACAGTTAAAGCTGTGACTATAGGAGTTTTTACTGAAGGATTTATAATTTTCACTTTGGGGCCTTCAGGGATAAAAGTTATTCTGGCCCGGAGCTTGGTGAGCAGATCTCGGCCCATTAATAGGGCCGGGCATCTTGGGATTACTAGGAAGGAGTGATGGATTTTTCCTTTCCCCAGGTCCATGATCCTCTTAGTTGTCTATGCCTGATATTTACTGCCATTAGCCCCTTGAAATAGAGACCTTATATTTGATGGAGGGCCCAATGGGGCTTTAAGGGCTGAGTATACTGCCCCTGTATCCACTTCAAAGTGTACTGGGGTACCCTCCACTTCAAAAGTTACCCTGAGCTCGGGAAGAAGATCTGAGCCCCGACTTTCTTAGTCATCCTCCAGAGTCAGAATGTCTGGCTGGTGTGGCTGTCTCATTCTCGGGCTCTTTTTGGCCCAGTGTCCTTTTTCTTTTGAGTAGGCATATTGATCTGAGGCCAGGGGTTTCTTTTGGCGTGTGCCCAGGTATCCCTTCCTGTATCCCTGTTTCTTAATTTCTGTCCTATTTTTTGTTGTGACCAGGACCTTAGTCAATGCATTAGTCTATCTTTTGCTTCTCGCATCCTCTCTTTGCTCCCTTTCTTTCTTCCTCCTTTGTTCCTTCTCTTCCTCAGTTTATCTCTTATAGTTTACTTTTTTAGGCTTCTCTGACTAAATCTCTCAAAGCCATATCTTGTAATCCATCTACGCATTGTAACTCTCTTTTAATATCCAGGGCAGCTTGCCCAATGAAGGCCATCATGACAGATGGCTTTTGATCCTCTGCCTGAGGATCGAAAGGAGTATATCTCCTATATGCCTCCATAAATCTCTCTAGAAACATAGAGGGAGATTTATCAGGCCCTTGAATAATCTCTCTAACCTTGGCCCAATTAGTTGGTCACCTTAGCGGCTGCTTGGAGACCCGCTATTAGAGCCCGGCAATAAGTGGACGGATGCTACCTACCTTCAAACGTGTTGGTGTCCCAGTTCGGTTGGTTCAATGGGAAGCCCGCTTTGATGATGTGGGAAGAGGTGTCGGTCAGCCATCTTGTCCGAGGATATTTTTTTTTAGCTTCCAGAAGGTTTTTCTCTTGTTCCTCTGTCATGAAGAGAGTCTGTAGGAGTTGTTGGCAGTCATCCCAAGTAGGCAGGTGTGACAACGCCGGCAAGTTTTTTGAGTTCTTTTACCGGGGCCAGCTTTGTCCAGGGAAGGAGTGGCTTTGTGTGCTGCCGGGTAGTAATCTGGAGGGCGCTGGGCCGGCCTAGCTTCCTCCAATGGTGGAGAGGCTGAGTCAGCAGCAAGGGAATCACTTAGAGGGTGTTGGGTGTTGGGGGAAGAGGGTAGGGGATAAGGAGGGTGCGGAGAGTCTAGTTGAGTCTTGAGACTTAGGAAGAACAAAGGGTGGAGGAGGAGGAGCAGAGGGTTTGAGTGATAGAATCATGGGGGAAGGTGGAGGAGCGGGGGCAGGGAAAAGGAAAGGCTTCACAAATGGAGGAGGAGATTTGCAGAGGTCCTGCAAAGTTAAGATATATGGCTTTTGATCTGGATGGCTATGTGGCCCCAGTTGAAAGACAATATTTCTGACTTTTTGAATTAGTGGGGAGTAGAAAGTTTCTTTAGGGGCCATCCGACTCCAAAGGTGGGTCATTTTGAGGCACGGAGAGTCTGCCAGTTCTGGCGTTTTACTGAAACAGAAAGATTCTGAGCCCTTAAGTGGACTTTGGTCCACTGAACAAGAGTCAGGGACAGAGGCATTGTAGTGCTCTGTCCCATAATGAAAGATATACAAACAGTGAAAGCAATGACACACAACACAGACAAGACAAGACAATAAACACAGGCAATGGACGTCCAATACTGAGACCAGGACTGATTAGCCAGCAAAACCTGATGTGCTGGCAAAACCGAATCCGAAACGAAAAAATCACTGAGTCGAGGATACTATTGTTCCTCTATTTTCCGAATCCTCTGGGGGCATCCCCCAGGAACGTGACCTGTGGCTCGGTGACACGTCTGTCAGCCAGCATCTGAGAGAGCTCACGCTCATCACCGATAGCCATTTTGCAAAGCCCTAACCTGAAACCTGAAACACGAAAGTGGTACCTTACTTATCCTGATAGGAGCTCGTTGGGAGTCTTTCGTACACCACTGATGGATCTTGCTGGGGGTTTCAGATGTGAAGTTCTGGCAAGCATTGGAGGAAGAGACCACCAAGAGACTGTCTCATGCAATAGTATAGGGTTAATAGGGAGTACAGCATGCTGGGGCTCAGACCTCACTTGGATAGAGCAGAGAGCCCTGAAAGAGCTTAAGCAGAGCTTATATTCTTTTCTTGGAGAGGACAGGGAGGGAAGTTTATTGATGGGTCCGGGCGACTGGTCAGTTTGTGAGCAAATGGGTGAGAGAGTACATTCTGCAGTTTGGCAGTTGGGGACAACACATTCTGGGAACAGGATTGGCAAACAGTTCTCAAGATTTCAACAGTGTTTTGTTAAGCATACAGAAAAATAGGAAGTGACAAGTACATATTTTATTCACCTTTCACCAAAGCCTAAAAGGAAAGTGAGCATGGATTACTAAAAACATCCATGTCCAGGTTGCCTAATGCTCTCAAATATCAATCGTATTGGTGACTACATATTTGTTTCTTCCTAAGATTTTCTATTCAACCTCAACCCTGTTCAAAATATCTAATTCTATCACTCACTTTATACTTTGGCTGAATTCCTAATGTCTCTATTGATTTCTGCTTTCCTACATATTTATCCCAGTTCATCATTGTGATTGACTCTTCACATGGGCTGACATATACATTCACTCTCTACCCGAAACCCTATTGCTAAAAAACTTTTGGTATCAATCCTATACTAACTCTTCCTTCTAAACCTACCAATTATCTTCCTAATCCTACTGACTATCGCTTTTGGACTGGATGTTCTCTTCGACATTCAATCATCCAAGATACAAGGTCCTATGACGCTGTATGTTGAATTATCTGAGACACCTGTGCAGAACGTAATTCAAAGCTAAGTATCCCAATCAAGGGCCAAATGCACTTCTGGGCTTCAAATTTTACCTAGATTTCTGTTTTCATACTTATATTTCACCTCTATATTCTTATTAACAAGGCAGGTTCCCAATACCATTATTCATCCTGCAGAATGATTACTAACATAAATCAAACATGTTATTAAACCCTAACCATACACTGTTCACTCAATATAACTTTACAGAAGAGCAGGGACAGAGTTGGTCTTACAATACAGGAATGTAGGGAATCTTCCACCTGCTGGGAACCTCAAAAGTCCATGCAGAAATTATCCCTGGAGAAGATGTAGGCAGCTATGAAGGACCTAAGAGAGCAAAAGTCATCTTCCATGGCAAACAACCTGGGCAGGATGAAGGGTTGTGTCTGAATCAGCCTCTCTGATCTTAATGTAGAGAGGATGGAACAAACCAGGCCTGTGTGGAGAGCTATTGCCAGGTGAGTAGGGTGGATACACTATTTGAACTTGTGAAAGTGTCACAGGAAGTAGGGGCAGCCTCCATTTCATGGGACCTATGGAAGCAACTGTTAGGACAAAGTGGTTGCCAAGGCAGTGACCTCATTCAGTTCCTGGAGGAAGTGACCTACCTCACTTCCTTGGGAAAAAAACTCTCTGAACTTGGGGTCCAGTAAGCCAGGCACTCAGAGCCACTCTCAGTCCCAGTTCCAGTAGGCACACTTGTTTGGATTTACCAAGGACAGTGTCAGTCTTTCTTGGTACCTACTGATGTGAGGATGGCCAAATGCCAGCAGAGCTCTGAAGAGGGCCCTTTCCTCAGAAAGCAGGTAGTGGCTCACCACTGGCACCTGACAACGTCACAGAGTTGACCAAGGAGACAAGATCTGAGACAGGACAGGCCATTTCCGGAAAACATACTAAGACCCACCAGTCAGAGGATACTCCGGATAGTCACAGACCTACTTGGGGGAAGGACATGACTTTGTGGGTGTGGGTGGGAGTTTATGGTTTTGTCTCATGTTCTGAGAATAGGGAGGAAAGGCGGTTTGTTTGGTTTGGAGGGGACTGTTTCTAGTAAGTCGTTTGACAAGATGAGTGTTTCTATGTCTGTATGTCCCACTGTGTTCGTGGTTGTAGACATTAGAGAAGAGAATGCATCAATGGATGTGTCCTGTCTAGTAGAAAGCTTCACAGCATTCATCCTGCCCAATTAATGAATGGACTTTGGCTTGCCTTATGGATGGGTAACACCTACTATCTTCCTAAGTTCCTGTTTTCTTCCTGAATTTGGGCCACTCTCCAGAATAGGCTCATGGTTTTGTGTCCAATATATGTACCATCTCCAAGCTCTGTGATATGGCCATGTACTGGATAGCTTAATGGATTGGGGGAATATCAGAAAACTCAGATATCAGTGTGACCAAAAAAGTCTAAGTGGAGAAACCCTGCTTTGGGCCATTTGCTTACCTATTGTTCTGTTGCCCTGAATGTCAGGAAGGTCTTTGCCTCAGGCCACCCCTTTGGGACGCCTGAAGAAAACAGTTTTCAAATGGAAATTAATGGGCATCACCTGTACCTCTTTGCTTAATTGCTTTGGAAAGGGATGTTTGTGAATCAGCCTCTTGGCCATGTGTGAGGCTGTGGCTTATATTCTCAGCACCTGATGGATCTAAAGAAAGATTCCATGTGTGCTTCCAAAACCAAAATGGCCCAAAAAGCAGTCTTTGTGGGTGAAGTCTCTCGCCTTTCTCTATAAGGTTCCTGACATCCATCTAGTGAGAATAGGGATTCTTTGTGTCAAATGAGTTCTTCAAAACTCTGCAGTGGCAAGTCTTTAGGTGCTTGGGTTTTTTCATGACACCAATTCAGATAAAAAATCTAAACCCGACAGTCAGTAGGCCTCAAATTGGAGAAGCAGAGCAGTATTTACGTCAGGCCTATGGTCACTCCTGGTTCTCAGGAAGGGTGTCCAGGCAACCCTGACTTTAGGCAAATGAGGGGCTAGGAAGGTTATTTTGTACACTGTCTTGGGATGAGTCCCTCATGGAAAACTCCAGCCACAGGTTATGATGAGTGTCTATATGGAAAAAGATGAGGGCTTTGTGGGAGTGTTTTGGTTTTAATTGTGGGGATTTGTGTGGCGGTTGGAAGTGATGACTGGTTCTACCTGGGTTTGAACTCTGGTGTCATTCCTTTAGAGTCTGAGTTCTGGAACTGATCTCAGAGAAATATTGCCATGAATTGTGTTCGGATTTTAGGAGGCCACTCATGGGATTCGCCCTTGGAATCTGAGATCAAGGACCAGGTTTGTTTTCCACAGAGCCTGAGAATCTCAGCCAGGATATCACAAGATTTTTTTCTGAAAGATTAGGCATCCATAGTTGAGAGTCAAAACACCCATGGACGTCACATTGTAGACCTTAATGGGCCTGGATGCATATGAGCCTTTGGCCACTCTATGGGAAGACTTGCCTGTGAGAGTACTCCACAGCTTTCATTGAAATGACCTTCTTCACCATTTTATGGTTCCTGAATTAACTGAAACCCACAGTGCCTCCAACTTCATCCATGAAAAATTGCTAGTTAAATACCATGAAATTTTTGAAATTCCCTTAACCAGGTGGTACTGGAGAGCCTTTGGATGTCTTGTTGCTGATCATGAGTGTACCATAGAATGCCTAGATTGTCTGGGTTTCATGAAAATGGTGTAGAACAAAGATGCCAGTAAGTTGGAGCCTGCAGAGTAGTGGGCCTATTGCAGTGGTGGGCAGGTGTGTGATAATACATCTGTGGTGTGGCCATGAGGATTTGCCATTGTTTTCCAAATGGCTTGTGAGTGACATGGTGCAGCCAGCAGGCCCTTCTATGTAAAGGCATCTTTTTATATGGAGAGGTTTCAGGGCAAATTTCAGAGTCAGGTTGCTATGGACAAGGGGGCAAGCTCTGTGGGATAGAAGCCTGGTTGGTGCATTCTCCTGCAGACTCTGACCCACCACAAGTGACAGAACTCCCTCCAGCACTGGGTCCCAGTTGAACTCATTGTATTTCATGAAGCAAATACCAAAATCGCAGTGCAGCAGCAAGAAACACCACTAAAAGTTTAGGATGACAAAATGTATTCACAGTCCACACGGGGAGACACTTAGGACCCAGTGGCCACAGTTTACCTACAACGAGAAAATTCAGCACTGCTGCCTCATGTTCATTAGAATATAAGAAACCATGGCCTCCAGGTCACACAGATGCAGACCCAGCTTTGATGGTCCCACTAGAAAGGAAGCTAAAATTCCTTACAACAACATATATTTCAAGTGCCCAACCTCAGAGGAAGTGTCTCAAGAAGTCTTTAGGCCGGCAGAGCTCCATGTTTTGTGAGTGTTTTCCTGTTAGATTTGGACACAAGAGAAGACCACTGACACCAATAAAAATTAAATTAAATTAAGCTTATTATTTCCACTGGCCATCCTGCCTCTCCCTCCCAAAATGGCGGGAACAAGACAGCAACCCCAGCTTTCCTACAGCCCAGCTTCATGGACCAGAAATTTACACAAAATGGGCATTACATTTAACAGAACTCTGACAAGCATCACACTAATGGTAGTTATATATATATATATATATATATATATATATATATATATATATATATATATATATATATATTTTTTTTTTTTTTTTTTGCTGTCCCTACATCAGAATTTATGAGGACCATTAGAGCCTCAGAGAGGGTTGTTGTCTGGCCAGGGAGGGCAAATATTTATGATATGTCACTAAAGTTTCAGAGAGGGCTGCTATCAGGTCGGAGAGCCAGACATGGCTCAGTTCAAACACTGGCAGGCATTCCAAGCAGGTTCAGAATTTTCAGTAATTTATGGTAAAGCCAAAATTATCTTTTCATGGCTTTTTGGCAAGATGGCTTCCAATTTTAATGAAAGATCAGTTGGGTCTATCATTCCCCCCTTTTCTCTGTGTCCCTTTCAAATCTTTGATAGATTAGGGGTAGAGCACTGAGGAAATTTTAATCCCTCAGGTAAAAGTCTCCAAATTTTTAGAACTCACCCAAAACCAGTCTCCCTGATTTTACCTGACTTAATTAATTACTTATATTGATTGTCTATTTATATTTGGCTCCATTGTTGTAATAAGAGAGGCGTCACCCATTTTGGCTTCTTCTGAGCTGAGAGAGGATGACGTGAGTAGGCATGGTGTGAGAGACATGAGTTGCCTTTTAGAAGTAGTTGAGGGACATGAGTTGCCTTTTAGAAGTCAGTTCAGTTTGAAGTCTGGTTGGGGAAGAACAGGTTGTAAAGTCATCCGGGGAATGGTTACTACATGAGAGAAACAAAAACCATGAGTACTGAATAAATGTTGCAGCAGCTGGAACATTTCACTGTATAGAAGTTCCCTCTCCAGTCTTTAATATCCCCAGTTATAAAGACTGTCAATTTAATATTTAACTTTTAGTATTAGAGTTGTCCCTCCCCATAAGATATAGTTTAATAATTTAGTGTCATCTGATCTTGCAAAATCCTTTTACCAGTATGACCTCTGTGTCTAATAGAGAAACCTTTAATTTTGATACTCAGGACTGGATTATCGTACTAGCAAACACCAAGCTTACCTGTGTAGGTTAGGAATATATTTAGGCCTTAAACTGAAAATTTCTGACTCTGGCAGCTCTTCTTGATAGTCTCTTTTAATAAGTATCAGGCATTCCTGTCAGAGAATCCTTCTTTGTAGCCTCCAGTCTTACTTATTTTGGGAGGCTAACATAAAGTGTGTACCTTAAAATATTATTATTATTATTATTATTATTATTATTCAAAATGTCTAGGAATGGCTGTATTTTGGTTTTCACTGTCTTTGCTAAGTGTTTAAGATGAAGCATTCAAACTGACTTTTGTTTCTATCTATTGTTAACAGTCAGGTGAGCTTTTATGGGAGTCATAAACTGGGTAAACTTGAGAGCACTTTCTCAGTTCTGCTAGAGCCATTTGCGCTAGGTGGGTCCAGGTCTTGTTTGACCATGTGGCTTCCCTCGGAAGCATCAGGGATTTCTTTCTTCTCTGATGACTCTTCTCTTCATAGCAAATGCACTGATTGGCTTTCTGTTCTCCAGTGGTCTCATTAATCTCCCTGATGGGGAGTTCTTATAGCCCAGAGTTGCAAAACTCTTTAGAGAAGTCCCCTGTTCCCTGGATTCAGACTGACTCAGAGGGCAAGAGCCAAATATTGGTTTCCTTGGCCCTTTTCAATTAATTTTAATTTAAAATCCTAATCTTAAACATCTATCAAATAAATTTTAACAGCCTGATATTAAGAGCACCAGGCTTTAATGTCTATAACTTTATAATTATTTATCTTTTTATTAATTGGGATCTGTATTATTCTGTCTGTCTTGTAGGTGATAACTTACTCTCTGAAATTAACCCATGTTTTGTTCTTAAAGCAACACTTCTTTAAAACACTAACAGGAAATCTTTAGATCACATATAAGAAAATTACAAAATAAAATTTTTTAACAACAGTAAAAATACTTAGTTCGTTTAATAGCTACCCTGAATTTTTTGGCTGAGTCATACATTATATCCCCTGTTTGAGATCCTAGGAATCTTGACATTAAAAAAGAACTTTTAACATAACTTTAAAGAAATAAAATCTGACCTACTGCTTTTGTATTCATTCTCACATAACCTGCAAAACCCAGTAGTCCCAAGAAACTCTTTGTGTTGTCTGCTGCTGGGGGGGGGGTATCTGCACAACAGTTTGTTTTCTGGGCTCAGTGAGCCATCATTTACCGCCCCTAATGGAATACCCCAGGAAGATTACTTCTTGCTGGCAAATTTGGGCCTTTTTGGCCGAAGCTCTATACCCGAGTTCAGCAATTTCAGATAATTGTGCTTGGGTCCCAGACTCACAGTTTTACTTGGTGTTGGCAGCCAGTAGCAGGACATCCACATATTGAAGCAGAGTGACTTTGGGGTGCGTAGTTCTGAAGTTGTTGAGATTTCTGTGGAGGGCTGAATCAAAGAGAGTGGGGGAATTTTTGAACCCCTGTGGGTGTTTAGTCCAAGTAGGTTGACCAGACGTTCCAGTTTCTGGGTCTACCCAGTCGAAAGCAAACAGAAACTGACTATCTTTATGCAGAGTCAAGCAAAAGAAAGCATCTTTTAATTCCAGAAGAGTATACAATTTTCACTCAGCTACAGCAAACGGTTTATTGGGGGTCCAGCATGCTGGGGCTAAGAGCTCACATGAAAAGAGTAGAGAGCCCTGAGAACAGCTTAAAGAGAGCTTATATACTTTTCTTGGAGAGGGCATGGAAGGAAATTTTTGATGGGTCAGGGCGAGTGGGTGGTTTGCATGCAACCAGGTGAGGGAGTACATTCTGCAGTTTGGCAGTTGGGGACAGCACATTCTGGGAACAAAATTAGCAAACAGTTCTCAAGATTTCAACAGTGTTTTGTTAAGCATACAGAAAAACAGGAAGTGACAAGTACCTATTGTATTAACCTTTCACCAAAGCAAAATGCAAAGTGAGCATGGAATACTAAAATCAACCATGTCCAGATTGCCTAATGCTCTGAAATGTCAATCCTATTGGTGTCTACATATTTGTTTCTTCCTAAGATTATACATTCAACTTCAACCATGTTGAAAATGTCTAATCCTATCACTCACCTTATACTTTGCCTGATTTTCTAATGTCTCTATTGATATCTTTTTCCTACATATTTTCTCCAGTTCATCATTGTGAATGACTTTTCACATGTGCTAATATTTACATTCACTCTCTAAACGAAACAATATTGCTAATGAACTTTTGGTCCGATTCCTGTACTCACCCTTTTTACTAAACCTACCGACTATCTTTCTAATCCTACGGACTATTCATTTTTGACTGGATGTTCTCTTCTACATTCAATCATCCAAGGTACAAGGTCCTATGCCATTGCATATCGATTTATCTGAGACATCTGTGCAGAACATAATTCAAAGCTAAGTATCCCACTAAAGGGCCCAATGCCCTTCAGGGCTTCAAATCGTACCTAGATTTTCTGGTTTCATACTTATATTTCACCGATATATTCTTGTGAATATTGCAGGTTCCCAATACCATTATTCATTCCGCAGAATGATGCCTAACCCAAATAGAATATGTTATTAACCCTAACCATACACTGTTCTCTCAATCTAACTTTACAAAAGAGCATTGACAGAGTTGGTCTTACAATACAGGCATGTAGGTGATCTTCCAATTGCTGAGAACCTCAAAGGTTGATGCAGAAATGATCCCAGGAGAAGATGTAGGCAGATATAAAGGACCTGAGAGAGCAAAAGTCATCTTCCATTGCAAACAACCTGGTCAGGATGAAACGATGTGTCTGAATCAGCCTCTCTCTTCTTAATATAAAGAAGATGGACCAAACCAGCCCTGTGTGGAGAGCTTCTCCTCGGTCCCTATGGTTTATATACCATTCTAACTTGTGAAAGTGCCACAGGAAGTAGGGGCAGCCACTATCTCAAGGAACCCTTGGAAGCCACTGTTAGGACAAAGTGGTTGCCAAGGCAGTGACCTCATTCCGTTCCTGAAGGAATTGACCTAAGTCACATCTTTGGTGATGGAACTCCCTGAAGTTGTTATCCAGGAAGCCAGGCACACAGAGCCAGTCCCAGTCCCAGTCCCAGTTGGCTCACTTGTTTGGATTTACCAAGGACAGAGTCTGTCTTTCTTGATGCCTAATGATTTGAGGATGGCCAAATGCAAGTAGAGCTCTGAAGACGGGCCTTTCCAGAGAAAGCAGGTAGTGGTCAGCCCAGGCTCCTGACAACTTCACAGAGTTGGACAAGGAGACCGGATCTGAGACAGGACAGGCCATTTCGGGGGAACATAGTATGGTCCACCAGTCAGAGGACACTCTGGAAAGTCACAGACTCACTTGGGGGAAGGAGGGGCCTTTGTGAATGTGGGTGTGAGTTTGTGGATTTGTCTCATGTTCTCAGAATAGGTAGGAAAGTCAGTATGTTTGGTTAGGAGTGGACTGTTTCTAGAAAGTCGTTTGACAAGGTGAGTGTTTCTATGTCTGTGTATCTCACTGTGTCCGTGGTTGAAAACATTAGAAATAAGAATTCATCAATGGATGTGTCCTGTCTAGTAGAAAGCTTCCCAGCATTCATCCTGCCCATTTTAGGAATGGATTGCAGGTTTCATTATTGATGGGCAACACCTACTATCTTCCCAAGATCCTGTTTTCTTCCTGAATTCGGGCCACTCTCCAGAATAGGCTCATGGTTTTGTGTCCAAGATATGTACGACCTCCAAGCTCTGTGACATGGCCATGTACTGGATAGCTGAAGGGAATGCGAGCATCTCAGAAAACTCAGATATCAGTGTGACCAGGAAAGTCTCAGTGGAGAAACCCTGCTTTGGGCTTTTTGCTAACCTATTTGCCTGTTGCCATGAATATCAGGAAGGTCTTTGCCTCAGGCCAGCCCTTTGTGAATCCTGAAGAAAACTGTTTTCAAAAGGTAATGAATGGGCATCACCTGTGGCTCTTTGCTTAAATGCTTTGTAAAGGGATGTGTCTGAATCTGCCTCTTTGCCCTGTGTGAGGTAGTGGCTTAGATTCTCAGCACCAGTTGGATCTAAAGAAAAATCCAATGTGTGCATCCAAAACCAAAATGCAAAAACGATCAGTCATGGTGTATGAAGTCTCTCACCTTCCTCTTTTAGGTTCCTGACCTCCATCAAGTGAGAATAGGGATCCTTTGGGACAAATGAGTTCTTTCAAGCCCTGCAGAGATGATTGGGTTTTCTCATGACTCCAAATCACATGAAGAAACTATACCTGACAGTCAGTAGGCCTCAAATTGGAGAAGCAGAGCAGTATTAACGGCAGACCTATGTGATCAATCCTGGTTCACAGAAAGGGTGTCCAGGCTACCCTGTGGTTAGGCAAATGAAGGGAAAGAGACCTTATTTTGGAAACTCTCTTAGGCTGTGACATTCATGGAAACATCCAGCCAGAGGTTATGATGAATGTATATATGGAAGAAGATGAGGGCCTTGGGGGAGTGTTTTGGTTTTAATTGTGGTCATTTGTGTGGAGTTTGGAAGAGATGACTGGGTCCACCTGGGCTTGAACTCTGATGTGATTCCCCTCAGAGACTGAGTTCTGTAACTGACCTCAGAGAAGTAATTGCTTTGGAATGGGATATGTCTTAATCAGCCTCTTGGCCCTGTGTGAGGCTGTGGCTTTGATTACCAGCACCGTAAGGATCTAAAAAAAGATCCCATGTCTGCTTCCAAAACCAAAATGACCAAAATTGCAGTCATTGTTGATGAAGTCTCTCGCCTTCCTTTGTAAGGTTCTGAAAGAATAAAAGAAATTGAAATTGAAACGTAAAGAACCAGGTTCTGTAAAGTATCCAGGCTGCACTCAGAGCCTGAAATTCCTGTGGCAGTTAAGACAATTCCTGGAACTGCCCTTTAGATGTGTGTTGAAATCTTCCCTGACCACCTAGTTACTTAACAACCTCTTCTCAAAAACCGTGCAGCTCAGCACATATACATCTCAGGGCTTCAACCAATCATTTTAAATGTATACCCCTTCTCAGGGCTAACCAATAACACCCTGCCTGAACTATTCCCACCAATGAATGTGCAAATCATGTTTTAGAGTTGTTATTTGATTTTCCCACGGTATACGGTGATTTGCTAAAGGAAGCTATGATGTATGTTAAGTCCCTGCCCTCTCTAAAGAATGTATATAAAATCTGCTCATGTTGTTCTCGGGGCTCTTTGTTCCTTGCTCCTCTGAAGTGAGCTCTGAGCCCCAGCATGCTGGACCCCCAATAAACCCTTTGCTGTTTCATGAGAAATTCTCTTGGTGGTCTTTTCCTCATACGTTCGGCCCACCTTTTCATCTGGAGGCCCTAGCTGAGAAATCCAGCAGTGACGAAAAAAAGACCCCAACGGACTCCTTTCAGAGTAAGTAAGGTGCCTCTTTCTGGTTTCAGGTTTCAGGTTAGGGCTTGGCAAAATGGCTGTCAGTGAAGAACATTAGCTCTCTGCGACGGTGGCTGACAGATGTGTCACAGAGCCACAGGCCACGTCCCTGGGGGACACTCCAGAGGACTCGGGAAATAGAGGATTAGTAGTTTCCTCAACTCGGTTATTTTTTGCTTCACGATTCGGTTTTCCAGCCCATCAGGTTTTGCTGGCTACTCAGTTTTGTTCATTGTCAGGAACTCATGTTGAGTTTACTGTCTGTCTTTATTGTCTAACCCATCATGTTTTGCCAGTTACTCAGTTCTAATCTTTGTCTTGGACTCATGTTAAACGTTTACTGTTTGTCTTTGTCTGTGTCATGTTTGTGTATTCACTGTCCCTGTTTGAGTAACTCCCATTATGGGACATTATGGGACAAAGCACTTCCATGCCTCTGTCCCTTAACCTTGATCATTGGACTGATGTCCGCTCAAGTACCAAGAATCTTTCTTTTTCAGTAAAATGCCGGACCTGGCAGACTCTCTGTGCTTCAGAATGGCCCATCCTAGGAGTCGGATGGCCCCAAGAAGAATCCTTCCACTTCCCTCTAATCCGAAAAGTCAGAGATATTGTCTTTCACCGGGGCCACGTGGCCACCCAGATCAACAGCCATATACCCCTTGCCTCACGATCCTATCATTCCAACATTCTGCTCCTCCCCCTCTTCCCTCCATTCTGAGTCACAAGACTGGACACTCCTCTCTCTCCTTATCCTCTACCCTCGCTCCCCAACCCACAACATGCTCCAGATGATCCTCCCGCCGCTGACTCAGCCTCTCCGCCGCTAGAGGCAATTGGGCCAGACCCAAGCCCTCCAGGGGACTTCCCCGCAGCAGCAGCAGACCCTGCTCCCCTGAAGGAAGCTGGGCCACCTAAAAAAACCCGCAGGAGATGGATAATAGAAAACTCGGAAGCCCCTGTGATGCTCCCTCTCCATCCCTACGGGCCCATGAACCGACCCAACTGGGACCCCAACACCTTTAAATGTAGGTAGCATCTGTCCACTTATCGCCGTTCTCTAATAGTGGGTCTCTGAGCGGCCGCCAGAGGGCCGACTAATTTGTCCAAGGTAAGAGAGATTATCCAAGGGCCTAATGAGTCTCCTTCTATGTTTCTGGAGAGAATTATGGAAGCCTATAGGAAATATACTCCTTTTGATCCTCAGGCAGAAGACCAAAAGGCATCTGTTGCAATGGCCTTTATCGAGCAGACTGCCCTAGATATTAAGAGAAAGTTACAACGTCTAGATGGATTATAAGATATGACCTTAAGAGATTTAGTCAGAGAAGCTGAGAAAGCATATTATAAGAGAGAAACTGAGGAGGAAAGGGTATAGAGGAGAGAGAGAAGGAAAGGGAACAAAGGAAGGAGGAAAGAAGCAAATGGCAGAGTAAAGCATTGCCTAACGTTCGGGTCACAGCAGCAAATAGGCCAGAAGTTAAAAAGCAGGGATACATAAAGGGTTACCTGGGCCCACGCCAAAGGCTGCCCCTGGCCTCAAATCAATGTGCCCACTGTAATAAAAAAGAACACTGGGCCAAAGAGTGCCCCCAAAAGAAGCAGCCACGCCAGCCCGCCGTGCTGACTCTAGAAGAGGACTAGAAAATTCGGGGCTCAGATCCCCTTCCCCAGCTCATAGTAATATTTGAAGTTGAGGGGAACACAGTGAACTTTGAAGTGATTACAGGAGCATTATACTCAGCCCTTAAGACTTCACTGGCCCCCCTATCAATTAAATGGTCCCTAGTTCAAGGGGCTAATGGCAGTAGATATCGGGCTTGGACAACTAAGATGAACATGGACCTCGGAAAGGGAAAAGTCCACCACTGTTTCCTAGTAATTCCAGAATGCCCGGCCCCATTGATGGGCAGGAATCTGCTTACCAAACTCCGGACTAGAATAACCTTTTAACCTAATGGTCCCCAAGTGGAGGTTCTATAGCGTTCAGTATAAACTCCCATAGTCACATCTTTGACTATGTCCGTAGAAGATGAACATCAACTCTTTGCGCCCCATAGGACTAATCAAACAGGCAAACTACCCCATAAATGGATAAAAGATTATCCTAATGCCTGGGCAGAAACTGCTGGGTTAGGTCTAGCCATCAACAACCTCCAATAGTAGTAGAATTAAAAGCCTCTTCGTCTCCAATTAGTGTTAAACAATATCCTCTAAGCAAAGAAGCTAAGGATGGGATAAGGCCCCATATTCATAAATACCTGGCTCTTGGGGTCCTAAGGCCCTGTCAATCAGCCTGGAACACCCCCCGGTACCAGTAAGAAAGCCAGGAACTGGTGACTACCGTCCTGTTCAAGACCTAAGAGAGATCAACAACAGAGTGCAGGACATTCACCCCACAGTACCCAATCCATATAATTTGCTTAGCACTCTGAATCCGTAGCGGAAATGGTACACTGTGCTGGACTTAAAAGATGCTTACTTCTGCTCGCCTCTACATAAGTACTGTCAGTGGCTGTTAGCTTTAGAGTGGATAGACCCAGAACCTGGAACATCTGGCCAACTAACCTGGACTAGACTCCCACAGGGGTTCAAAAAATCCCCCACTCTCTTTGATGAAGCCCTCCACAGAGACATCAATGACTTCAAAACTGCACACCCCGAAGTCACCCTACTCCAATAGTGGATGATCTTCTACTGGCAGCCGACACCAAGGAGACCTATGAGTCTGGGACCCAAGCACTATTATTCGAGCTTGCTCGGCTTGGATATAAGGCTTCTGCCAAAAGGCCCAAATTTGTCAGCAAGAAGTAATCTTCCTGGGTTATTCTCTCAGGGGTGGCAAACGATGGCTCCCTGAGCCCAGAAAAAAAACTCTTGTGCAGATACTGCCCCAATCTAATAAGAGAAAACTCAGAGAGTTTCTTGGGACTGCCAGCTTTTGCAGGTTATGGACTCCTGGGTTAACATCTTTGGCTGCCCCTTTATACCCGCTGATAAAGGGGGATGCCCACTTCCAATGGACCCCTGAGCACCAACAAGTTTTGATAATGTCAAAAAAAGATGCTGCTATCTGCTCCGGCCTTAGCACTCCCAGATGTAGAAAACCCTTCACTCTCTACATCGAGGAAAAGAAAGGAATAGCACGGGGAGTGCTCACTCAGTCTTTTGGACCTTGGAAAAAGCCGGTAGCGTATTTATCCAAAAAACTGGACTCAGTGGCTAGCGGGTGGCCCCATTGCTTAAGTGCTATAGCAGCGGCAGCCCTTCTAATAAAAGATGCTCATTAATTAACGTTGGGACAGAAGCTAACCATTATATCCCCCCATGCCCTGGAGAGCATGATCTGTTAGCCTCCAGAGAGGTGGCTATCAAACTCCAGAATAAACCACTACCAGAGCCTCTTGCTTGACAAAGACAGAATAACGCTGGGACCCCCTGCTCCACTCAACCCAGCTACACTGCTGCCAGAAGAATCATCAGGACCCGTCACTCATGAGTGTCAACACATACTGGCAAGGAAACCAATATACAACAAGACTTGAAGGATCAGCCACTCCCTCGCCCTGAAGTCCTATGGTTTACGGATGGCAGCAGCTTCCTCCAAGATGGTAAGCAGCGGGCTGGAGCAGCAGCAGTTAGCAAAACTAATTTCATCTGATACTCTGGTCTCCCAGAAGGGACATCAGTCCAAAAAGCAGAACTGATTGCCCTTATGAAAGCATTGGAACTAGCAACAGGCAAAAGGGCCACCATATAAACTGTTAGCCACTATGCATTTGCCACTGTTCATATGCACGGGACTATTTACCAACAATGGGGGCTATTAACCTCTGCCGGGAAAGAAATAAAGAATAAAATGAGATCCTCCACCTTCGCTCAGCAGTGCAGGGCCATAAGGAACTAGCTATAGTGCACTGTCCAGGGCACCAGAAGAGAAACAATCCCGTGGCAGTTTGAAACAGAAAGGCAGATGAGGAAGCCTAATTGGCAGCCCTAAACAAAGTGACTCTGTTAACTTTTTTCACACCGGGGGGAACAAAAATCAGGAGACTTGGCCGCCCCGGAACATTCAGGCAACTTATCATCTGAGGAGACAGATAGAGAACTCTGGGACCCTACAGAGCCAAGTTTACAATTTCAAAAAGCCCACCTTTATGTCAAAGATGTACACCAGCTCAACCACTTAGGCTCAAAGAAGTTATAAGCACTCTTAAAGGACCGAATAAAGGACTTATTATTGACTGACTCACAGAGGAAAAAAATAGCTGAGCTGGTGACTAGAGCTTTTCAAGTCTTCCAATTAGTTAATACTTTCCCATCCAAGAGTCCTGCAGGGATGCACATACGAGGAACCAGACCAGGACAATTCTGGGAAGTGGACTTTACTCAAATTAAGCCAGCAAGGTATGGACTTAAATATCTCCTAGTCTTTGTAGATACTTTTTCAGGATGGGTCGAAGCCTTCCCCATGAAGAAAGAAACAGCTCAGATGGTGGTCAAAAAGATCCTAGAAGACAGTTTTCCAAGGTTCGGCCTGCCTAAGGTAATAGGGTCTGATAACGGACCGGCATCCATGGCCAAGGTAAGTCAGGGATTTTCCAGGACCCTGGGGATTAATTGGAAGTTATATTGTGCTTATAGACCCCAGAGCTCAGGACATATAGAAACGATGAATAGAACCATCAAAGAGACTTAACGAAATTAACCTTGGAGACCGGCATAAAAAATTGGACTATGCTCCTCCCTCATGCACTTTTTCGTGCAAGAAATACCCCTCCGCCTCTTTGTGTAACCTCACCCCTTATGAAATTCTCTACGGTGCCCCTCCTCCATTAAGGGACTTAACCCCAACTCTGAGATTAATGATTCCTTCAACACCCCCTTGCTAGACAGACTTAAAGCCCTTGAACAAACCCAGCACCCAGCGATACCTGTGAAAACAGTTGGCCACTGCTTATCATCCTGGAGACGAGGGAACTCCACATTGATATCAAGTGGGAGACTTCGTCTACATGAGACAGTGTCAGGTGTCATCCCTGGAACCCTGCTGGAAAGGACCATACCAGGTGCTGCTTATAACACCTACAGTGGTGAAAGTGGATGGGATCACTTCCTGGATCCATACCTCCCATCTCAATCCTGCGCCCTCTCCAGACTCTGGCTGGAAACTGGAACAGACTGGTAACCCTCTCAAGTTGCATGTCCGTGGTGTGGGTAGGGCTATGGATTCTTCCCCTGACCACCAGCAGTCCTAATCCCCATCAGCCTGTTCAGCAACAATGGCAAGTTTTATAAATCCTACTGGGCAAGTAGTGTGGTCTATTTCACATACAGCCCCCTTATGGACTTGGTGGCCATCTCTCCACCCGGATATTTGTCAGCTTGCCATAGGCCTCTCTGACTGGGTTCTCCCTGACATAGTGGACCCCACACAGATGCCACTCAAACCCAAACCAGGGCAACATAGACCAACTTACCCCATGAATTATTGATGTCATCTCTCCCAGCTCAGGTGTAAACTAGCCAGTCTTGTGTATTAAGTGTGCCCAGCTGATTTCTGAAGTCACAAACAGGCCCAAACCTGTGGAGAACCCAGTGACTTTTATTGTAGATCTTGGGGTTGTGAACACACGGGACCTACATTGTGAAACGCAAACTCCCCAGACAGTATGATTTGGGTAGGATGAAATGACATCTGGATTGATCCCAATAAATGTGCCGCTATCCAAGTGGTGTCAAAAACTTGCTGTGGAAAAAATAGTCTATGTTACCCCCTCAATATAACTTTCACTTCCAAAGGAAGGGGCTACCTCAGAACAACATGGCCTATGGGAAATACTTGGGGAATGCGATTCTATATTAATGGCCCTGGTTATGACTTTGGTCTCTGGTTCACCATCCGGCTTAAAAAGGAAGAAAATCCCACAGCAATAGGGCCCAATCCCCTCAAGTCAGGAATTAAGCCTCCTCAACCTCCCATGCCTAGATCTACCAAAACCCCTCTACCATCTCATACTTCGCAGTTTCCATCTTTGCCTACTTCCCCAGTCCAGAGTACAGCTGACTCCTCCCCCTGGGAACTAATTAAAGGAACCTTTATGGTACTGAACTCCACACAGTCAGAACTCCTTGCATTTCAGCCCAGGTATTTGACAGCTCTGTACATTATTGTATAATGGTGCAGATACTCCCCAGGGTGCTCTATCATGATGCAAAATCCTTTGAAGGTCTACTAGGGGGACAACCAACCCGATTTTGCCGGGAGCCAGTGTCCCTTACTCTAGCCATCCTATTGGGGATAGGAGCTGCTGCAGGAGTGGGTACAGGAACAGCTGATATGATCCATGGGTCACCACAAATGGCCTGATTAGAAACAGCAATAAATCAAGACTTGAAGACGTTAGAGACCTCCATCACACTTTTGCAGGAATCCTTAACCTCTCTCTCTAAAGTTGTTTTACAGAACAGTCGAGGATTAGACCTCCATTTCATGAGGGAGGGGGGCCTCTGTGCTGTACTGAGAGAAAAATGCTGTTTGTATGCTGACCATACTGGAGTTGTAAAATAATCCATGAGTAAATTGAGAAAATTCCTTGTAGAGCACCAGAGAGAAAGGGAGATTCAACAAGTGTGGTTTGAGTCATGATATACCCAGTCCCCCTGGTTAACTACACTCCTATCAGCCTTAGCTGGACCCCTGATCATGCTTATGGTGTTGATAACTGTGGGACCTCGTTTGCTTAACTACATAGTTTTCTTTCTCCAGGCTCAGATTGGGCAGGTAAAACTCATGGTAATCAGACAGAAATACACTTCACTGGCAGAAATAGAATGTGAGACCCCACAATAATTATGATTCATTACTTTTAAGATTAAAAGTAGGCAGAAAAAGGAATGAGAAATGAAAGAATTAATGAAATTGAAATTGAAACGTAAAGAAACAGGTTTTGTAAAGTTTACAAGCTGTGCTCAGAAACTGAAATTCCTGTGTCAGTGAAGACAATTCCCGGAACTGCCCGTTAGATGTGTTGAAATCTTCCCTGACCACCTAGTTACTTAACAACCCCTTCCCAGAAACCGTGCATGTCAGCACGTATACATCTCAGGGCTTCAACCAATCAGTTTAAATGTATACCCCTTCTCAGGGCTGACCAATCACCCCCTGCCCAAACTGTTCCCGCACATGAATGTGCTAATCATGTTTTACAGTTGTTATTTGATTTTCCCACAGTATATGATTGTCGCGACCCCTTGCCCGCAAGGAAGACGCAACTCAGAAATCTTCTTTCAGCAGTTTATTCAGGCCTTGATTAAAGTATCTTCTAGTGACCCCCCTCCTCCCGAGCGCCCAAGCACAGTCTAATAAAGCCTCCCACGTACCAATCTTATGCCGCCACGTGGATCTTTCTAATAGGGTAGCAAGGGATAGCGTGCCAACTCTCCATAAAAGGAGTTGCTTACTACAGGCCACAGTGGAAGCCGGCGCCATCTTCTAATGGCGGCCACAATCTATAACAATGGCTTACCACAGTTCCCCCTTCTATTTTATAAAACAATGCAGGCGAAAGTAGAGGTCCTATCCCACTGTGCAGAAGCGGCTGCAATGTATGGTTCAGTCCTAAGGAGGCGCCTTCCCCAGACCTGACCCCATATCAGCCGACGCCTTTTTTCGTAGGGCGGGGGCGTGGACGTCAAACCCGCATGCAATAGGACATGCTTTCCTTGAGGTCCGTTGAGGGATCACTCAAGTGCAGTGCTTTGCCTCGCATCCTGCATCTTGACGACGGCGAGAAGTAGGGCAACACAGGTAGCCTGGTAACAATAACACATTTTTAGTTGGCAACACAATCCCTAAGCCCCAGAGGAAAGTAAAGAGTCTGTAGCCGAGAAGAAAGACCAGTCCTAAAACCCATCTGCGTGCAATGGTAACAAGACCTGCAGAGTGCAAGGGCTATTCAGTACTGGGGGAGAATAAGAAAGAGGACATGCCAATCCCAGTGCACTGTGAAATTAACTTGGGGTGCAATGGCCATGCCCAGAAAATCACTGTTTAAGATGCGCAAGCCAGATTTGCGGAGACATGCCATTTTCCAAGGCCGCAAGAGCCTATACAATCATAGCCTTCTCCTGTGTATGGCGAGTTTTAAGGCGACAGAGAAGCCACAAACAAAGTATAATACCGAAGCAACACATTGCCCCCAAAATGCCCACTCCCACCCACTCCTTAAAGAAGAAAAAGGCAGAAGATAGCCAACTGGTGAATTGACCCAAAGTCACTGGTTCGACACGGGTACTATTCAAAACAGCAATTTGAGTTAGTTGAGATTGGAGTAAGTTTTCTGCTTCCATGGACCAGGTTCCGGATAAATATTTCCCGATGATGTGGGAGGCATTCCTGGAATCATTAAATCTGACAGAGGTTATACATAAATGTGCACATTGATCAACACAACCTAAATATACTAGATCAGACAATTTCTCAACTTGATCTTGAAGCAGATTTATCCTTTGATTAGCAGCCAGAATCCCAGATAAAATGTGTTGATTAATTCTACTTTGAGATTTACGTATGGTGGATGTTTGTTGAATAACCTCATTAAGAGTGGCAGCAGTTTGTACTTGGCTGGCCATGGCTACTCCAGCTGTAACTGCTGCATCAGCAGATACCGCCACAGCTGTCACTATAACTGCCATAATACCAAAATCTTTACGGGCTCTAATCAGTTCAACAATAGGAAAAGATTCCGGATCCACAGTAACTGGGATCGGGACAAAGTTTGGAATTTTCATAATCACTGCCACAGTCCAAGAGCCATTCCAACACTCAGTTAAATAACAGGTAACATTAGAACAATTAAGCATCCCCTGTGATGTATCATTAGCCAAAAGAAACAGGAACGGAGATTGGAGACAGACTGCTGCAGAGGATAACGTAGCATTACTTAATTGTGAGTTATGTGAAATATTTCCAAGTCTCCTACCTCGATCCGAGTCTTGGATACTACCAGAAACATTAAACAACCAGCTTTTGACTCCTCGTAATTGAGCCAAAGTGGAGATATCAGCTGTGGCTCCCTTTTCATTGGAAATTAACCATTGAAACCAAGACCAACCTGTTCCTATAGAGGAATTACAGTTGGAAGAATTATATAAGTATCTTTTATGAGAGGGGGAAAGAGAGAAACCCTTAGAGACCTGATGTTTCTCCCAAGAGTGATCTTGACAAGGCGTGAATGTTCGGTGGGGTATCCTGTTTGTTGATTAGCAAACTTGCCTTGTCCCAAAAGCATATCCTTATCCTAGGCAGGGCGTCTCGCTGCATGATTTTGAGCAGCTTGCTCTACTGCACCCTCTAGCATAAATGCTCTCCAATCCAAAATTTCCCTGGGGAGACACAAGCGCAGACTAGATTAGCCCAATCTGAAGGAGTCATACAAAATCTAGCAAGTCCCTCCACCTGAGTAAGGGTGAAAGCGGCATCCACGCCATAAGTGCGGACAGATTCCGCCAAGGTTTTAATTATCTTAAAGTCTAAAGGCTCATGATATCTTCCCCTGTTATTGTCCTGAAATACAGGGTATGCAAGTCCCATATCTGTATTAACTGTCCTCCAAACTTGCGCATGATAAGATCTCACGGAATTTTGGCTCCCCCCCACATACGGGGGTGGGGCAACCGGCACCATATCTTTTTCGAGATATTCTACCTCCTCCTCCTCAGAGTGTTGTTGACCAATATTGGATCCCGTCCCCTTTTTACAGTAGGCCTGCGTGCCCTGTATCCCTTGTTTCTTTTTCTTCATTTTTATCTTGCGTAGTTGTTGTAGGAATATATCTAGGTCCTCAGAACTCTCTGAGCCGCTTGTGTTCGCAGGCGTTTTTAATTCAGCCAAGTCTGGGTAGAGCCTTCTCCTATTTTTAGTTTCAGGCTCTTTTGCCTTCTCACTACTCTTACTCCCAATGCTCTCTGCCACTTCACTATGTGATCCTTCAGACTTTTCCTCATGTAGTTGCTCAAGAACAGCTTGACCCTCACTCACAGTTTCCTGCCATTTACTATCTACTATACATCCTCTAACTAACTTACAAAGTGGTATAACACCACCCTCTAAGGTGCCTTGTTCACGAGCGAAATCTAGATCTTTCCCTAATTTGTCCCAGCTAGGTATAGTAAGGCTGCCCGAAAACGCAAACCACGGTGCAGCAATATCTGTCTTCTGTAAAAATCTCTGTAAAGTACTACGTTTCACTTCTAGTCCCTTGGAACGTAACAGGCCATGTAGGACCAGGAGTAGCGGACTTGAAGATGTGGCACCCATGACACAACAAAAGACACACAAAAAACAAAAGTGAAAGTACACAGTGCAGCTGCAATAAAATGTAACGCTCTCTCTTGGTTTACAGAGGAGCTGCCCCGCTTTGATCGCGGATCCCACTTACCTGGGACTAATCCCCGCTTTGATCGTGGATCCCACTTACCTGGGACTAACCGGTGCACCACACCTGACTACTGAAAGTTCTGGTTCCCGGGTCTCGGCACCACTTGTCGCGACCCCTTGCCCGCAGGGAAGACGCAACTCAGAAATCTTCTTTCAGCAGTTTATTCAGGCCTTGATTAAAGTATCTTCTAGTGACCCCCCTCCTCCCGAGCGCCCAAGCACAGTATAATAAAGCCTCCCACATACCAATCTTAAGCCGCCACGTGGATCTTTCTCATAGGGTAGCAAGGGATAGCGTGCCATCTCTCCATAAAAGGAGTTGTTTACTACAGGCCACAGTGGAAGCCGGCGCCATCTTCTAATGGCAGCCACAATCTACACCAATGGCTTACCACATATGTTGATTTGCTAAAGGAGGCTATGATGTATATAAAGTCCCTGCAGTCTCTAAAGATTGTATATAATATCTTCTCAAGTTGTTCTCGGGGCTCTTTGTTCTTTGCTCCTCTGAAGTGAGCTTTGAGCCCCAGCATGCTGGACCCCAATAAACCATTTGCTGTGGCATGAGACAATAGGTGCTTGGGTTTTCTCATGTCTCCAAATCATATAAAGAATCTATACCTGACAGTCAGTAAGCCTCAAATTGGAGAAGCAGTGCAGTATTAGCGGCAGGGCTATTTGATCACTCCTGAATCAAAGGAAGGGTGTTCAGGCCACCCAATGCCCTTCTGGACTTCAAATATTACCTAGATTTCTGTTTTCATACTTATATTTCACCAGTATATTCTTGTAAATATCGCAGGTTCCCAATACCTTAATTCATCCCACAGAATGATTCCTAAACCAAATCGAACCTGTTATTACCCTTAAACATGCAATATTTCCTCAATCTAACTTAACAGAAGAACAAGGATATTGTTGGTCTTACAATACAGGAATATAGGGGATCTTCCACCTGCTGAGAACCTCAAAGTTCCATGCAGAAATGATCCCTGAAGAAGCTGTAGACACCTATGAAAGACCTGAGAGAGCAAAAGTCAACTTCCATGTAAAACAACCTGGTCAAAATGAAGGGATGTGTCTAAAAGCCTCTCTCTTCTTAATGTAGATTAAATCGACCAAACCAGGCCTGTGTGGAGAGCTGTTCCCGGGTGCCTATGGTTGATATACCATTCTATCTTGTGAAAGTGTCACAGGAAGTATGGGCAGCCTCCATCTCATGGAACCCTTGGAAGCAACTGTTAGGACAAAGTGGTTGCCAACGCAGTGACCTCATTCAGTTCGTGAAGGAAGTGACCTATCACACTTCCTTGGTGATGGAACTCTCTGAACTCGGGATCCAGGAAGCCAGGCACCCAGAGCCAGTCCCAGTCCCAGTTCCAGTGGTCTCACTTGTTTGGATTTACCAAGGACAGAGTCAGTCTTTCTTAGTACCTACTGAAGTGAGAATGGCCAAATGCCAGGAGAGCTCTGAAGAGGGGCCTTTTCTGAGAAAGCAGATAGTGGCTCAACCATGGCTCCTGACAACTTCACAGAGTTGGCAAAGAAGACCAGTTCTGAGATAGGACAGGCCATTTTGGTGGAACATAGTATGGCCCAAAAATCAGAGGAAACTCAGGATACTCACAGACATACTTGGGGAAGGAGGTTCCATGTTGGGTGTCGGTGTGAGTTTGTGGTTTTGTCTCATGTTCTGAGAATAGGTAGGAAAGGCGGTTTGTTTGTTTGGACTGGAATGTTTCTAGAAAGTCGTTTGACAATGCGAGTGTTTCTATGTCTGTGTATCCCACTGAATCTGTTTTTGTAGACATTTGAAAAGCGAATGCATCAATGGTTGTGTCCTGTCTAGTAGAAAGCTTCCCCGCATTCATCTTGCCAAATTAAAGAATCAAGAGCTGCTTGCCTTATGGATGGGCAACACCTATTATCTTCCTAAGTTCCTCTTTTCTTCCTGAATACTGGCCACTCTCCAGAATAGCCTCATGGTATTATTTCCAAGATATGTACCACCTCCAAGCTCTGTGACATGATCATGTACTGGATAGCTGAAGGGAATGAGAGCATCTCAGAAAACTCAGATATCAGTGCAACCACTAAAGTCTCAGTGGAGAAACACTACTTTGGACTTTTGTTCTGTTGTCCTGAATGTCAGGAAGGTGTTTGCCTCAGGCCACCCCTGTGTGAAACCTGAAGAAATCAATTTTCAAATGGAAAAGGATGGGCGTCACCTGTGGCTCTTTGCTTAATTGCTTTGGAAATGGATGTGGCTGAATCACCCTCTTTGCCCTGTGTGAGGCAGTGGCTTAGATTCTCAGCACCTGATGGATCTAAAGAAAGTTTCCAAGTGTGCATCCAAAACCAAAATGGCCAAAAGAGCAGTCATTGTGGATGAAGTCTCTCGCCTTCCTCTGTAAGATTCTTGACCTCCATCAAGTGAGAATAGGGATCCGTTGGGTCAAACCAGTTCTTCAAAGCTCGGCAGAGGCTAGGCAATAGGTGCTTGGGTTTTCTCAGGACACCAATTCACATAAAGAATCTATACCAGACAGTCAGTTGGCCTCAAACTGGAGAAGCAGAGCAGTATTAAAGAAGGGCTATTTGATCACTCTTGGTTCACAGGAAGGGTGTCCAGGCCACCCTGACTTTAGGCAAATGAGGGGCAAGGGAGCTTATTTTGTACACTGTCTTGGGCTGCGCCCGTCATGGAAACCTCTAGCCAGAGGTTATTCAGAGTGTCTATGTTGAAGAAGATGAGGGCCATGTGGGAGTGTTTTGGTTTTAATTGTGGTCATTTGTTGGTGGTTGGAAGAGAATCCTGGCTCCACCTGGGCTGGAATTCTGGTGTGATGCCCCTTAAAGACTGAGTTCTGGAACTGACCTCAGAGAAGTATTGCCATTAATTGTGTTGGGATTTTAGGCGGCCATGCATGAGAGTCGCCATTGGAAACTGAGATCTAAGCCTGGGGTGGCTATTCACCAAGCACTGTCAATCTCAGCCAGGACATCACATGATTTTATTATGAAAGACTTGGCAGCCATTGTTGACAGTCAAAACACACATGGACCTCACATTGTAGACCTCAATGGGCCTGGCTTCATGTGGCCTTTTGGCCACACTTTGGGAAGCCTTGCCTCTGAGAATTCTCCAGAGGTTTCCTTGAAATGTGCTTCCTAAAAATTTAATGGTTCCTGAATGAATTGAAACCCACATTTTCTCCAACTTCATCCTTGAAAAATTTCTAGATAAATACCATGAAATTATTGAAATTTCCATGACCAGGTGGCACTGGAGAACCTTTGGATGTCCTGTTGCTGATCAAGAGTGTACCAGACAGTGCCTTCCTTGACTGGATTTCATGAAAATGGTGTAGAACAGAGCTGCCAGTATGGTGGAGCCTGCTGAGTAGTGGGCCCAGAGCTGTGGTGTGCAGTTGTGTGATAAAACATCTGTGGTGGGGTCATGTGGATCTTACTTCGGCTTCCAAATGCTTGTGATTGACATGGTGCAGCCAGCAGACTTTTGTATATTAAGCCATCTTGTTAGATGGAGAGTTTTCAGGGCAATGTTCAGAATCAAGTTGCTACGGTCAAGGGGGCAAGCAATGTGGCATAGAAGCCTGATTGGTGCATTCTCCATCAGACCCTTACCCACCACACGTTGCAGAACTCCCTCCAGCACTGTGTTCCAGTTGAACTCCTTGTATTTTGTGAAGCAAATACCAAACTCCCAGTGCAGCAACAAGAAACACAACAAAATTGGAGAATGACCAAATGGGTTCACAGTCTACACGGAAAGATTCTTAGACCCCAGTGACCACAGCTTACCCACAAAGAGAGAATTCAGCACTGCTGCTTCATGTTCATTGGAAAATAAGAAACCATGTCCTCCATGTAACATAGATGCATACACAGCTTTGATGATCTCACTACAAAGGAAGCTAAAGCTCCTGAAAACAACATATATTTCAAGTGTACAATCTCAAAGACAGTTTCCCAGATGTCTTGAGGCCTGCACACTTCCATGTTTGTGGAGTGTTTACAGTCTCCATTACTTTTGGAAACTCCTCTACCACCTCCAGTGTTGTGAACTCCCGAGCATTTTCCATTCCAGATATGTATTCATAGATTTTCTAACTCTTCTCCTCTAATTGTATCTTACTTGGGGCGAAGGTAATGTCAAGGCATTGTTCTGGATGAGAGTGGGAAGATTTTTTTGTAGCACATATTTGCATACACATTGGATTCATTTTCCAATTATTCATTCAAAATACTTAATCCCTCATAGTAACCCACTCCCTACTAGACTCTGACTACAAATCCTAATATGATGAATAAAAATAGACCAAACCAAATTGAAATACAAGCAGTTCAGAGGATGCCAGGTGTACATTTGGACGTTCCTTTTGCATTATATATGGTAGGAGTTTTAAATCTAGTGAATTTTTTGTTGAAACACTTCTCCATGTGTTTTTAAAGTTAAAAAATATGTGAATTCATGTCTCCATTTCTCTGTAGCCTAATCAGCACATATATTTTTATATGCACATATAGAATCCTACCTGGTACCACACGTACATTCTTGTGAGGTGGCTGACTTGGCAGATACAAATTGTAAGAAGAGATCACTCCTGTTAAACACTGTTGGAACTGAAAATTCAACCTATGCGTGAGTATCCTAGCTGAACAACATTATACATAAATTCATGTTCAGTAAAATGAATATTTTTAGATCTGTGGATGATATATATTTCATGGTGAATTTCATTTGGCTTGTATATTAATACTTTTTAATTTCTGTGTGTGTATTTTAATGTCTGTATATATATATATATATATATATATATATATATATATATATATATATATATATATATATATTTTTTTTTTTTTCCCAGAGTTTTCAAAATATGAAATAAATGTATCTTATTATGTACTCCCTAAATTCATTAATATTTAAGTGCGTATTTATAATCAACTTTTCATTAGATTATTCTAAGACATATTCATCCTCCTGAAATACGTATTTGTTTCCTAGTACTGAAAACTAAGTTCAGTGAATTGTGCATACATATCCTAATATTTTTACACTAATTGACCCAGGTTAATATAAATGCAAGTAGATTCCTATGGGATATGATGTGTATTTTGACGTTCATTTTTTTTTCAAAACTTGTACATTACTATTTCCTCAGTTTATGCACATCATAAGATATATATTTCATCCACAAGTTCAGAAATTTAAAGGCTTTTGTTTCACTTTCAATCACTTCCTGCTTCAGAACACATGTATTCCTCCAGGTTACATGACTGGTTTTTCATGAGACTTCTTTCCAAACACATTATTTTCGATTTCCACAATTACCTTTGAAGCAAAACTCTCACATTCTTCATGATAAACCATAACCCTAATATTACCATTAGATGTATAACTGGTTTGAATGAATGGATATATATCAATATAAGGTTTCCTGTATATTTTCAGATATCAACTCGAACCATTATTTAAGTTGGAACCAGTTATATTATTTATTTACATTATGGTCTATTCATGCATTATTTCTATATTCATAGACACAGTGTACACCTATTTGTATTCAAAATACTAATTTACACGTCTTCAAAATACTGTTCCTAGAAATGGTGAAAGAAATACTCATGTCACCTGATCTACATATACATTTTATCACAGTAATATTCTGGAAACAAAAAGCAAATGTCACACTTATGATTGTACTAAAGCCTAAATGGAAATTGAACATGGATTACTAAAATCATCCATGTCCAGGTTGCCTATTGCTCTCAAATGTCGATCCTATTGGTGACTACATATTTGTTTCTTTCTAAGATTATATATTCAACCTCAAACCTGTTGAAAATGTCTAATCCTATTACTCACCTTATACTTTGCCTGATTTCCTAATGTCTCTTTTGATATATATTTTCCCCAGTTCATCATTGTGACTGCCGCTTAACATGTGCTGATATTTACATTCACTCTCTACATGAAACCCTATTGCTAAAGACCATTTTGTCCAAATCCTATACTCACTCATCTTTCTAAAACTACCGACTATCTTTCTAATCCTACCAACTATCCCTTTTTGACTGCATGTTCTCTTCGACATTCTATCATCCAAGGTACAATGTCCTATACCATTGTATATTGATTTGTCTGAGACATCTGTGCAGAAATTAATTCAAAGCTAAGTATCCCAATCAAGGGCCCAATGCCCTTCTGGGCATCAAATCTTACCTAGATTTCTGTTTTCATATTTATATTTCAACTGTATATTTTGTAAATATCGCATGTTCCCATAACCATTATTCATCCTGCAGAATTATTCCTAACCCAATCAAACATGTTGTTAACCCTAACCATACACTGTTCGCTCAATCTAACTTTACAGAAGAGCAGGGAAAGAGTTGATCTTCCAATACTGGATTGTAGGGTATCTTCCATCTGATGAGAACCTCAAAGGTCCATGCAGAAATGATACGTGGAGAAGAAGAAGGCAGCTATGAAGGACCTGAGAGAGCAAAAGTCATTTTCAATGTTAAACAACCGGGTCAGGATGAAGAGATGTATCTGAATCAGCCTTTCTCTTCTTAATGTACAGAAGATGGACCAAACCAGGCCTGTGAGAAGCGCTGTTCCCGGGTGCCTATTGTTGATATACCATTCTAACTTGTGAAACTGTCACAGGAAGTATGGGCAGTCTCCATCTACTGGGACCCTTAGAAGCAAATATCAGTACACACTTCCTTGGTGATGGAACACTCTGTACTTGGAATCCAGGAAGCCAGGCACCCAGAGTCAGTCCCAGTCCCAGTCCCAGTGGTCTCAAATGTTTGGATTTACCAAGGACAGAGTCAGTCTTTGTTGGTACCTACTGAAGTGAGAATGGCCAAATGCCAGGAGACCTCTGAAGAGGAGCCTTTTCTGAGAAAGCAGGTAGTGGCTCAACCATGGCTCCTGACAACTTCACAGAGTTGGTGAAGAAGACCAGATCTGAGACAGAACAGGCCATTTTTGGGGAACATAGTATGGACCACCAGTCAGAGGACACTCAAGATATTCACCAACATACTTGGGGGAAGGAGGTGCGGTTGTGGGTGTTGGTGTGATTTTGTGGTTTTGTCTCTTTTCTGAGAATAGGTAGGAAAGACTGTTTGTTTGTTTGGACTGGAATGTTTCTAGAAAGTCGTTTGACAACGTGAGTGTTTCTATGTCTGTGCATTCCACTGTATCTGTGGTTGTAGACATTTGAAAAGCAAATGCATCAATGGTTGTGTCCTGTCTAGTAGAAAGCTTGCCAGCATTCATCCTGCACAATTAAAGAATGGAGAGAGGCTTGCCTTATGGATGGGCAACACCTACTATCTTCCTAAGTTCTTGTTTTCTTCCTGAATACTGGCCACTCTCCAGAATAGCCTCATGGTTTTGTTTCCAAGATATGTACCACCTTCAAGATCTGTTACATGGCCATGTACTGGATAGCTGAAGAGAATAGAAGCATCTCAGAAAACTCACATATCAGTGTGACCATTAAAGTCTCAGTGGAAAAACACTGCATTGGGCCTTTTGCTTACCTATTGTTCTGTTGTCCTGAATGTCAGGAAGATCTTTGCCCCAGGCCACCCCTTTGTGAAGCCAGAAGAAAAGAGTTTTCAAATGGAAATGAATGGGCATCACCTGTGGCTCTTTGTTTAATTGCTTTGAAAAGAGATGTGGCTGAATAAGCCTCTTTGCCCTATGTGAGGCAGTGGCTTAGATTCTCAGCACCTGATGGATCTAAAGAAAGTTTCCCAGTTTGCATGCAAAATGAAAATGGCCAAAAGAGCAGTCATTGTGGACGAAGTCTCTCGCCTTCCTCTGTAAGCTTCTTGACCTCCATCAAGTGAGAATAGGGATCCTTTGTGTCAAATCAGTTCTTCAAAGCCCTACAGAGGCTAGCACATAAGGGCTTGGGTTTTCTCATGACACCAATTCACATAAAGAATCTATACCAGACAGTCAGTAGGCCTCAAATTAGAGAAGCAGAGCAGTATTAAGAGTAGGACTATTTGATCACTATTGGTTCACAGGAAGGGAGTCCAGGCCACCTTGACTTTAGGCAAATGAGGGGCAAGGGAGTTTATTTGGAAAACTGTCTTGGGCTGTGCCCCTCATGGAAACCTCCAGTCAGAGGCTATGAAGAGTGTCTATGTGGAAGAAGATGAGGGCCATTTGGGAGTGTTTTGGTTTTAATTGTGGTCATTTGTGTGGTGGTTGGAAGAGATGACTAGGTCCACGTGGCTTGAACTCTGGTGTGATTCCCCTTACAGACTGAGTTCAGGAACTGACCTCAGAGAAGTATTGCCATGAATTGTGTTGGGATTTTAGGAGACCACGCATGAGAGTTGCCTTTGGAAACTGAGATCAATGCCCAGGGTGGCTTTCCGCAGAGCATTGTCAATCTCTGCCAGGGCATCACATTATTTTATTCTGAAAGACTTGGCAGCCATTGTTGACAGTCAAAACACACATGGGCCTCACATTGTAGACCTCAATGGGCCTGGCTTCATGTGTCCTTTTGGCCACTCTTTGGGAAGCCTTGCCTCTGAGAGTTCTCCAGAGTTTCCTTGAAATGTGCTTCCTCAAACATTAATGGTTTCTGAATGAATTGAAACCCACAATTTCTCCAACTTCATCCTTGAAAAATGGCTAGATAAATACAATGAAATTTTTGAAATTTTCATGACCAGGTGGCACTGGAGAACCTTTCAATGTCCTCTTACTGATGAAGTGTGTACCAGACAGTGCCTTGATTGACTGGGTTTCATGAAAATGATGTAGAACAGAGATGCCAGTATGTTGGAGCCTGCTGAGTAGTGGGCCCAGAGCTGTGGTGTGCAGGTGTGTGATAAAACATCTGTGGTTGGGCCATGTGTATCTGACATTGACTTCCAAATGGCTTGTGGCTGACATTGTGCAGCCAGGAATCACTTATATGTCTGATAACTCTCCATATAAGGCATCTTGTTATATGGAGATGTTTCAGGACAATGTTCAGAATCAGGTGCTATGGTCAAGGGGACAAGCTATGTGGGATAGAAGCCTGGTTGATGCATTCTCCTGCAGACCCTCATCTATTTCATGTGACAGAACTCTCTCCAGCACTGTGTCCCAGCTGAATTCCTTGTATTTTGTGAAGCAAATAACAAACTCCCAGTGCAGCAGCAAGAAACACCATGAAAAGTGGAGGATGACCAAATGGCTTCACAGTCCACACGGGGAGTCACTTAGCCTTCAGTGGCCACAGTTTACCTACAAAGAGTGAATTCAGCACTGCTGCCTCATGTCCTTTGGAAAATAAGAAACCATGTCCTCCACGTCACATAGATGCAGATCCAGCTTTGATGGTCTCATTAGAAAGAAAGCTAAAGCTCCTGACAACAACATATATGTCAAGTGCCCATCCTCAGAGGCAGTTTCTAAGGAAGTCTTTAGGCCGGCAGAGCTGCATGTTTGATAGCGTTTACCTATTAGACCAGGATGCAAGAAAAGACCACTGACTCCAATTAAAATCAAGTTAAAGCAAGCTTATAATTTCCACTGCCCAGGTGGCCTCTCCCTCCCAAAACAGTGGGAACAAGACAGCCACCCAAATTTCCTACAGCCCAGGTTTATAACCCAGAATTTTACACTACAGGGGGGTTACAAATATCAGAACTCTGACAAGCATCACACTAATCGTAGTTTATATATATATATATATATATATATATATATATATATATATATATATATATATATATATATATATATATTTTTTTTTTTTTTTTGCTGGCCCCAACATCAGAATTTATGAAAACCATTAGAACCTCAGAGAGGGTCATTGTCTGGCCAGGGAACGCCAATATTTATGAGGTGTCAATAAAGTTTCATAGAGGGCTGTTCCTGGTCAAAGTGCCAGGCATGGGTGAGTTCAAGGCCACGGGCAGGCATTCCAAGCAGGTTCAGAATTTGGTGTAATTTATAGTTAAGCCAAAATTTTCTTTTCATGGCTTTGTGGCAAGATGGATCCAAATTTTAATAAAAGATCAGGTTGGGTATATCATTCCCCCCTTTTCTAATGTGTCCCTTTCAAATCTTTGATAGGGTAGGGGAAGAGCACTGAGGGAATTTTAATACCTCACGTAACAGTCTCCATATTTTTTGAACTCACACAAAACCAGTCTCACTGATTTTACCTGACTTAATTAATTACTTAAAATGAAAGTCTATCTATTTTTGGCTCCATTGTTGTAAGAAGAGAGTCGTCACTCATTTTGGCTTCTTCTGAGCTGAGAGAGGGTGACATGAGGGGGCACAGCATGAGGGATATGAGTTGCCTTTTAGAAGTCAATTCGGTTTGAAGTCTGGTTGTGGTAGAACAGTTTGTAAAGTCATCTGGGGATGGGTTCTTCTATGAGAGAAACAAAAACCATGAGTACTGAATAAATGTTGCAGCAGCTGAAACATGTCACTGTATAGATGTCCCCTCATCTGTCTTCAATATCCCCAGTTATCAGGACTTTCAACTTAACTTTTAGTGTCACAGTTGTTTCACCCCATAAGATACAGTTTAATAATTTAATGTCATCTGATCTTGCAAATTCCTTTTACTAGTATGACCTCTGTGTGTAATAGAGAAACCTTTAATTCTGTTATTCAGGGCTGGATAATCGTACTAGCAAACACCAAGCCTACCTGTGTAGGTTAGGAATATCTGTAGGCCTTAAACAAAAAAACTTCTGCCTCTGGTACCACCTCTTGATTGTCTCTTTTTATACTCATCAGGCATTACTTTCTGAGAATCCTTCTTTGTAGCCTCCAGTCTTACTTATTTTGGGAGGCTACAATAAAGTGTATACGTTAAAATATTATTATAACTATTATTTTTTAAAATGCCCAGGAATGGCTGTATTTTGGGTTTATCTGTCTTTGCTAAGAGTTTAAGATGAAGCAGTAAAACTGACTTTTGTTTCTATCTATTGTTAACAGTCAGCTGAGATTTTATGGGAGTCATTCCTGGGGAAACTTGAGAGCAGCTTCTCAGTTCTGCTAGTGCCATTTGCGCTAGGTGAGTCCAGGTCTTGCTTGACCATGTGGCTTCTCTCGGAAGCATCAGGAATATCTCCCTTCTCTGATGACTCTCTTATTCGTAGAAAATGCACTGATTGGCTTTCTGTTCTCCAGTGGTCTCATTAATCTTCCTGATCAGGAGGTTATGTGGCTCAGAGTTGCAAAGTTCTTTAGAGAAGTCTCCTGTTCTCTGGATACAGACTGACTCAGAGGGCAAGAGCCAAATATTTGTTTTATTGTCCCTTTTCATTTAAATTAAATTTTAAATCCTAATCTTAAACATCCAGCAAATAAATTTTAACAGCCTTATATTAAGAGTACTGTGCTTTAATGTCTATAATTTAAAATTATTTATCTTTTTATTATTTGGGATCTGTATTTTTCTGTCTGTCTTGTATGTGATGACTTATTATCTTAAATTAACCAATGTTGTGTTCTAAAAGCAACTCTTTTGTAAAACACTAACAGGGAATCTTTAGTTAACTTATAAGGAAATTCAAAATAAAATTAACAAGAGTAAAAATACTTAGTTCGTGTAATAGCTACCCTGAATTTTAGGCTGAGTTATACATTATATCCCCTTTTTGAGATCCTAGTAATCTTGACAGAAAAACATAACTTTAAATTAAATAACATCTGACCTACTGCTTTCGTAGTTATTCTCACATGTTGTAAGATGAGACACAGAGCCTTATCTCAGGTAAGGCAGGGCTCTATATAAATCTTAAGTGTTTTAGTTCTAAAGCTGATCTTTGTTTTTTAAATATCATTTTACACAGTTTACATAAATTGTTTGAGGTCTCATGAATATTAGCTAACACCATATGATATCACATTTAAAACATGAATTAAAGAAAGGCTGAAAGTTTTTAACCTTTACATAGATTAGGCGCTCATTAACTTAAAAATATATTTAAATTTTTTTCCCAATGTAAAAAGTAACATAAAACTTTATATATCTTATTGATAACAAGTAAATAAATCCCCAATATATATATATATATTTACCATACAACTTCAGAACACCAGCTTGATGAAATGCTCTTTTAAAGTTTCTACCTTACAGAATTGTATACCTGGAAGATATGAGCACATTAATAGCATCACAATGACATTGATGTTTTTACATTAACCAAGTTTAGCTTTTAAAGAAATGTCAGTAGAGTGCTCTAAAATAACAGTTCTTATTTAATCAGTTGTTTAATTTTTATGGTTGCTTTTTCTAGAAAAATAAAACTTTATAAACACAATGTTATGGGTAAACTTTTGTTTTAAGAAATTTGTGTCGCTTTATCACATGACTGATTCTTACAATCTTATACAGACTTTAGAACAAACTTATACAGACCTTACTAAATCAATCAGATATCTAACAAAAGTACTCATGAATGAGTAATCCCATATCAAATTTACTTCACTTATTTATCAAAATATTAGAGAAATGTATTGAACAGTGTAAACCATTTCTTTGTTAAAGGAAAAGTCCTAGAACCAAGGCATATTAGACATTTTATAGACATTAATATTTTATTAGATTTTTGAGCAGCTAGAAAAACTTGTAAGCTTAAATTTAAAGACATTTATTGTTATTTGCTTATCCAAATTTAAAGTGAATCATTTAAATCACGTGAATTAAAGATCTTTGAATCCACTTTTTAAAATTTGTTTTTATGAGTGCTTTTTTTTAATGATCGCTCCTTATATTTGTTAATTTGTATATCACATATATGATATACGAACATATGGATATATAGACATACAACACATAACAAAAGTGTGCACAAATAATAATAGTAAGGCCTTGTAGCTTTTCGCAGGTGAAATCTCCATTGAAATGTTTCAAAACTCCACTGTTGGTCAAATATAGAACTGATCAGAAAAATATTAACCTAGTTCTGTAGGATCAAAATAATGAGCTCAAAAAAAATACAGAATCTAAGGAAAAAAATGAGAGTCCTAGAAAAAATGACTGGCCAGTAATTAGTAAATACCATACGATATACCTTTTTTTTTCCCACTTAGACATCAGATAAGTCTCCTACTGAGTTTGCAGGCTTCTTTCATTTACATTTCAACATAAGTCCTGGCTGAGTTCTGGAAGGAGCTGGACAAAACTGCTATTCTAAGCAGACACCTCAGGCCTAAGGCACTTTAACCATAATTTTCAGGTGAGGATGTTGAAAATTATGATACAATTTTAAGATACAATTCACAAAATTTTATACCTTAACATCTTTTTTTGTCAACAGATACCATACTATGATTTACTATCCTTGTCCAAATTAATGCACTGATACACACTGTGACATTTTCCCAGGCTACCCAATTAAAAATTGGTTAAAAAAAAAGACTGAATGATTGGGAAGTTACTTGCCAACTTGGAAGTAGAATTCTTTAGTTTTCCATTTTAAGTATTTAAGTTCTCTGGCATGAATTATCTGAAATCATAAACTAAAAAATTACCTAAACCCGACTTTTAACTTCAAGATTGTGCAATGCTTCAAAAACCCATTCAGATACCATATTGTTACAATAAAACATCATCCTTTAGACACACATTCAGCTAAGATCATTCCCAAGAAACAATTTATAATATCAACACATTATTGCACATGTCTTAAATGGCCAGAAACAAAGACAAAAGACAGACAGAAAGGAGCTCCAGACTATGGCTGACAGGACAGAAGCCTTTAAAACAGCAGAAAAGAGAAAAATCTCCTACACCAGTGGCACGATATATGTCCCCACAAGGGCATCAGATGTTTTCACAGAGGGGGAACCTGAAATGCAATATCAAAGGTCTCCATGGTGACTTTACTGCATTTAGTGTCTCCTTTTTCTTTTTCTCTTTTTTAAGAAGACAGAGGTGGCATAATACTTACAGTGCAGGGAAGGAAGGAGGGAATTCACTGAAGCAACAGGACTTCGGCAGCTGCTGGGAGTCCCTCAGTCCCGTCTTTTACTTACAGGATTAGCTCCTCTGGTTCGGTTCCACCCCAAGCACGCTGAATCTCCTAACATTTCAGTAGTCAGCTCTCAAAAATTCCAGGGTCAGGGGCGGTATCAAAATTTGTAACTTAAATTTCGGTTCTGGACCTTGAAGCCAATTAATACCAATTTAATATAAGGACAGGGTTTGAGAAAAAATAAAAGGGAGGTTTACTGCTTTGCTAACAAAGGAGAAAAACAGGGGACTTTGTCCAAAGTTGTGACTCTCTTGATCTGGAGGGACAAGGGGTTTTAAAGGAGTTTCACTTGTTAACCTGGGAGATACTCAGTTATTAGGTCCCCAGCAGGCATTGCCCTCTGCCGTGGGTGTGCTCCAGACAGCCAGCTAGGGGCTTCTCTCATCCTGCTTAACAAAGGCGGGTATAGTGCATCACATTTCTTTAAAACACAGTCCAAAGGGGTGTCAGGCTTACATGATTTATTACCCATTTTCAAGTCCAATATCCTTAAGTTTTTACCACAGAAATCACACAACAAAACGCACAAAAATAAACAAATAAAAAACATTTAGAACACAGAACAAAACACACACACACAAAAAAAACAGAAACTCGGCAAATAAACAGAAAACCAGAGGAGCAATGCAGCATCTTGCTAAAGCTCCGGGGTAGGAGCTCCTGCATGCCAGTCGGCACCTCTCTACACTTTCAGAGGTATTCCCTACAGAACAGAACAGAGGAAAGAAGGATTCCTATTACTGTCCCAGACAGGAGTATATGTGAGCCTTCCCAGGCCACCTCTCTGTCATCAGAAGAGTACTCCCTTAACCGGATATCAGATGTTATAAAGGCGCCTCTTACCTATGAAGGCCTCCTCCACCAGGTGCTTGATAATAGTTTTAGTGCGATGGTTCACTGCAGTGATCCACGGACTGAAGGCTCATTCCAAGGTTTTGGAACTTGGCTCTCCAGCCCGGAGTCCTGGAGGATAGGCCAGCTTCAGAATTTCCAGCAGTCTGGCTTTGTGATCTGGTCGGGTCATGTTGCTGGGGAACTCCAAAATGTTAGTCCAGGACACAAGAAAAGACCACTGAATCCAATTAAAATCAAATTAAGGCAAGCTTAATATTTCAAGCAGCCGGGCTGCCTCTCCCTCTCAAACTGGCGGGAACAAGACAGCAACCCCACCTTTCCTACAGCCCAGCTTTATAGCCCAGAAAGTTACACAAAAGGAGGGTTACAGAAAACAGAACTTTGACAAGCATCACACTAATTGTAGTTTACATTTTTTTTTCTGGCCCCAGCATCAGAAATTATGAGGACCATTAGAGCCTCTGAGAGGGTCATTGTCTGGCCAGGGAAGGCGAATATTTATGAGGTGTCATTAAAGTTTCAGAATGGGCTGTTATCTGGTCAGAGAGCCAGGCATGGGTGAGTTCAAAACATGGTCAGGCATTCTAAGCAGGTTCAGAATTTGCAGTAATTTATACTAAAGCAAAAATTATCTTTTCATGGCTTTGTGGCAAGATGGCTCACAATTTTAATGAAAGATCATGTTGGGTGATCAACCCTGTCCCTTACTTTTGGAAAATCCTCTACCACCTCCAAGGTTGTGAACTCCTGAGCATTTTTCATTCCAGATATGTATTCACAGAATTTCTAACTCTTCTTCTCTAATTGTGTCTTACTTGGGGCGAAGGTAATGTCAAGCCATTGTTCTGGATGAGAGTGGGAAGAATATTGTGCAGCACATAATTGCATACACATTGGATTCACTTTCCAATTTTCCAGTTGAAATACTGAATTCCTGACAATAACAAATACCCTTCTAGACGCTAACTACAAATACTAATATGATGGAGAAAAATAACCCAAACGGAATTGAAATATAAGCAGTTCAGAGGAGGCATGGTGTATATTGGACTTGCCTTTTGCAAGATAAATGGTAGGTGTTATAAATCTAGTCATTTTTTAATTGAAATTGTTTTATATGTGTATTAAAGTTAACAAATATGTGAATTCCTATCTCCCTTTCGCTGTAACCTATTCAGCACATTAATTTTTATATGCACATATAGAATCCTACCTGATATCACACGTACATTTTTGTGAGGTGCCTGACATTGCAGATACAAATTGTGAGAAGAGATCACTCCACCTAAACGCTGTTGGAACTGAAAATTCAAGCTAATGGTGAGCTTCCTAGTTTAATAACATTATACATAAATCCATGTTCAGTAAAATGAATATTTTCGGATCTGTGGATGATATATATTTCATGGTGAAATTCGATTGGCATATATAATTCTACTTTTGAATGTCTTTGTGTGTGTTTGTGTGTGTGTGTGTATATATATACACACACACACACACAAACACACAATATATAAATCTCTAGATTTTTCAAAATATGAAATATATGTGTCTTATATACACTCCCTAAATTCATTCATGTTCATGTATGTGGATTAATATTCAACTTTTCACAAGATTATTCTCAGAAATATTCATCCACCTGAAATACATATTTGTTTTCTAGTACTGAAAACTAACTTCAGTGAAAGGTGCAAACAAATCCTAGTATTTCTACATTAACTGACCTAGTTTAACATCAATGCAAGTAGATTCCTATGGGACATGATGTGTATTTTGACATTAATTATTATTCAACACTGGTACATTACTATTTCTTCAGTTTATACACATCATAGGATATATATTTCATCCACTACTTAGCAAATTTATAGGCATTTGTTTCACTTTCAATCACTCCTTGACCAGAACACATGTATTTCCCTATGTTTCTTGACTGGTCTTTTCATGAGACTTTTTTTCAAATATATTATTTTCGATTTCCATGATCAATTTTTAAGCAAAACTCACACACCCTTCATGATAAAACATAACCCTAAGATGACCATTAGATATATAACTGGTTGGAATGATTGATTGTGTATCATTATAACATTTCTTATATATTTTCAGATATCCATTCAATCCATTATTTAAAGTGGATCCAGTTATATTATTTATTCCCAGTATGGTCTATTCATGCGTTATTGCTATATTCATAGACAGAGGGTATACCTATTTGTACCCCAATACAAATTTATATGTTCTCAAAATATTGCTCCTGGAAATGGTGGAAGAAATACTCATGTCACGTGATATACATATACATTTTATCACAGAAATATTCTGGACACAAAAAGCAAAGGTCACACTTTCAATTGTACCAAAGCCTAAATGAAAAGTGAGCATGGATTACTAAAAACATACATGTCCAGGTTGCCTAATGCTCTCAAATGTCAATCCTATTGGTGACTACATATTTGTTTCTTCCTAAGATTATATGTTCAACCTCAAGCCTGTTGAAAATGTCTAATTCTATCACTCACTTTGTACTTTGCTTGATTTCCTAATGTCTTTATTGATATCTGCTTTCCCTCATATTTTTCCCAGTTCATCATTATGACTGACTCTTCACATGTGCTGACATTTACACTCACTCTCTAACCGAAACCCTATTGCTAAAAAACGTTTTGTCCAAATCCTATACTCACTCTTCATTCTAAACCTAACGAGTACCTTCCTCATCGTACTGAATATCGCTTTTTGACTGGATGTTCTCTTCAACATTCAATCATCCAAGGTACAAGGTCCTATGCCATTGTATATTGATTTATCTGAGACAACTGTGCAGCACATAACTCAAAGCTAAGAATACCACTTAAGGGTCCAATTCCCTTCTGGGCTTCAAATCTTTCCTAATTTTCTGCTTTCATACTTATATTTCACCTATATACTCTTGTAAATATCGAAGGTTGCCAATACCATTATTCATCTCGCAAAATGATTCGTAACCCAAATCAAACATGTTATTAACCCTAAACATACACTGTTCCCTCAATATAACTTACAGAAAAGCAGGGCAGAGTTGGTCTTACAATATAGGAATGTAGGTGATCTTCCACCTTCTGAGAACCTCAAAGATCCATGGAGAAATGATCCTTGGAGAAGATTTATGCAGCTATGTAGGACCTGAGAGAGCAATAGAAATCTTCCATGGCAAACAACCTGGTCAGGATGAATTGATGGGTCTAAATCAGCCTCTCTCTTCTTATTGTAGAGAAGTTGGAAGAAACCAGGCCTGTGTGGAGAGCTGTTCCCGGGTGCCTAAGGTTGATATTCCATTCTAACTTCTGAATGTGTCACAGGATGTTGGGGCAGCCTTCATCTCATGGGAACCTTGGAAGCAACTGTTAGGACAAAGTGGTTTTCAAGGCAGTGACCTCATTCAGTTCCTGAAGGAAGTGACCTCTTCTCACTTCCTTTGTGATGGAATTCTCTGAACTTGGGATCCAGGAAGCCAGGCACCCAGAGCCAGACCCAGTCCTAGTCCCATTGGGCTAACTTGTTTGCTTTTCCCAAGAACAGAGTCAGTCTTTCTTGGTACCTACTGATGTGAGGATGGCCAAATGCCAGCAGATCTCTGAAGAGGTACCTTCCCTGAGAAAGCAGGTAGTGGCTCACCGCTGTCTCCTGACAACTTCACAGAGTTGGCCAAGGAGACCAGATCTGAGACAGGACAGGCCATTTCGTGGGAACATAATATGGCCCACCAGTCAGAAGACACTCTGGATAGTCAAATACCTATTTGGGGGAAGGAGGTGGCTTTGCCGTTGTGGGTGTGAGTTTGTGGTTTTTTTCTCATGTTCTGAGAATAGGTAGGAAAGGCGTTTTTTTTTTGGTGTGGAGTGGACTGTTTCTAGTAAGTCCTTTGACATTGTGAGGGTTTCTATGTCTGTGTATCCCACTGTATCTGTGGTTGTAGACATTAGAAAAGAGAATGCATCAATGGACTTGTTTTCTCTAGTAGAAAGCTTCCCCACATTAATACTGCCCAATTGATTAATGGACTTCACTTTGCCTTATGGATGGGCAACACCTACTGTCTTCTTAAGTTACTCTTTTCTTCGTGAATTCTGGCCACTCTACAGAAAACGCTCATGGTTTTGTGTCCCAGATATGTAACACCACAAGGCTCTGTGACATGGCCATGTACTGGATAGCTGAAGAGAATGAGAGCATCTCAGAAAACTCAGATATCAGTGTGACCAGTAAAGTCTCAGTGAAGAAACCCTTCTTGGGCCATTTGCTTACTTCTGATTCAATTACCCTGAATGTCAGGAAGGTCTTTGCCTCATGCCAACCCTTTGTGAAGCCTGAAGAAAACTGTTTTCATATGGAAATGAATGGGCTTCACCTGTGGCTCTTTGCTTAATTGCTTTGGAATGGGATGTGTCTGAATCAGTCTCTGGTCCTTGTGTGAGGCTGTGACTTAGATTCTCAGCACCCAATGGATCTGAATAAAAATCCCATGTGCTTCCCAAACCGAAATGGCCAAAAGAGAAGTCATTGTGGATGAATTTTTTTGCATTCTTGTTTTAGGTTCCTGACCTCCATCAAGTGAGAATAGGGATCCTTTGGATTAAATGAGTTCTTCAAATCCCTGCAGAGGCTAGCCCATATTTGCTTGGGTTTTCTCATGACTCCAAATCACTTAAAGAATCCATACCTCACAGCCAGTAGGCCTCAAATTGGAGAAGCGGAACACTTTAACAGCAGGAATATTTGATCACTCCTGGTTCACAGGAGGAGTGTCCAGGCCACCATGATTTTAGGCAAATGAGGGGCAAGTGAGCTTATTTTGGACACTTTCTTAGGCTGTGCCCCTCATAGAAATCTCCAGCCAGAGGTTATGATGAGTGTCTTTATGGAAGAAGATGAGGGCCCTGTGGGAGTGTTTTGATTTTAATTGCGGTCATTTTTGTGGTGGTTGGAAAGAATGACTGGGTCCACCTGAGCTTGAACTCTGGTGTGATTCCCCTTAGAGAGTGAGTTCTAGAACTAAACTCAGAGAAGTATTGCCATGAATCATGTTTAGATTTTAGAAGGCCATGCATGAGACTCACCCATGAAAACTGAGATCTAGGCCCAGGGTGTCTTTCCACAAAACAATGGGAATCTCAGGCAGGATATCACATTATTTTATTCTGAAAATTGGCAGGTATAGTTGAGAGTCAAAACACACATGGACCTCACATTGTAGACCTCAATTTGCCTGGCTTCATGTGACCTTTTGGCAACTCTTTGAGAAGCCTTGCCTGTGAGTGTTCTCCAAAGCTTTCATTGAAATGAGCTTTCTCAACACTTAATGGTTCCTGAATGATTTGAAACCCACAGTGCCTCCAACTTAATCTTTGAAAAATGGCTAGATAAATACCATGAAATTTTTGAAATTCCCATGACCAGGTGGCACTGGAGAAACTTTGGAAGTCCTGTGGTTGATCATGTGTATACCAGAGAATGCCTTGTTTTACTGGGTTTTATGTAAATGGTGTAGAACAGAGATGCCAGTAATTAGTATCCTGCTGAGTAGTGGGCCTAGAGCAGTGGTGGGCAGGTGTGTGATAAAACACCATGGTGGGGCCATGTGGATTGGCCATTGGCTTCCAAATGGATTATGACTGACATAGTGCAGAAATCAGACACTTATATGTAAAGGCATTTTTTATAGGGAGAGGTTTCAGGGCAATGTTCAGAATCAGTTAACTATGGTTATTGGGGCAAGCTATGTTGGATAGAAGCATGGTTGGTGCATTCTCCTGCAGACCCTGACCCACCACACGTGACAGAACTCCCTCCAGCACTGTATTCTAGTAGAACTCCTTGTATTTGGTGAAGCAAATACCAAATTCCCAGTGCAGCAGCAAGAAACACCACGAAAAGTGGAGGATGACCAAATGTCTTCAGAGTCCACACGAGGAGACACTTAGCCTCCAGTGGCCACAGTTTACCTACAAAGAGAGAATTCAGCACTGCTGCCTCATGGTCGTTGGAATATAAGAAACCATGTCTTCCAGGTCACATAGATGCAGACCCATCTTTGATGGTCTCACTACAAAGGAAGTTAAAGCTCATGACAACAACATATATTTCAAGTGCCCAACCTCAGAGGCAGTTTCCCAATAAGTCTTAGGCCAGCAGAGCTCCATGTTTGTGGAGTGTTTACCCTGTTCTTTACTTTTGGAAACTCCTCTACCACCTCCAAGGTTGTGAACTCCCGAGCATATTCCATTCCAGATATGTATTCACAGATTTTCACACTTTTCTACTCTAATTGTGTCTTACTTGGGGCCAAGCTAATATCAAGGCATTGTTCTGAATGTGAGTGGAAAGATTTTTGTGTAACACATATTTACATACACATTCGATTCATTTTTCAATTTTCTATTTGAAATACTGAAGCCCTGAAACTAACACATACCCTACTATACTCTGAATTATAATTCTAATATGATGGTGAAAAATAACCCAAACAGAATAGAAATACAAGCAGTTCCGAGGAGGCATGGTGTATTGTTACAATTGGTTTTTGCATTATATAGTGTAGGAGTTATAAATCTAGTCAATTTTTTTGTTGAAATAGTTCTACATGTGTTTTTAAAATTAAAAAATATGTGAATTCCTGTCTCCCTTTCTCTGTAGCCTATTCAGCACATGTATTTTTATATGCACATATAGAATTCTACCTGGTACCACACGTACATACTTGTGAGGTAACTGAATTGGCAGATGCAAATTGTGCTAAAGGATCACTCCTCCTAAATGCTGTTGGAACTGAAAATTCAACCTATGGGTGAGCTTACTAGTTGAATATCATTATACATTAATCCATGTTCAGTAAAATGAATATTTTTCGATCTGTGGATTATATATATTTCATGATGAATTTTGATTGGCATATATATTGCTACTTTTTTTTTTCTTTTATTGGTTGCTCAAAACATTACAAATCTCTTGACATATAATATTTCTTACATTAGATTCAAGTGGCTTATGAACTCCCATTTTTAGCCCAAATAGAGATTACAGAATCACATCGGTTACACATCCACATTTTTACATAATGCCCTATTAGTTACTGTTGTATTCTGCTACCTTTCCTATACTCTACTATCTCCCCTCCCCTCCCTTCCTATCTTCTCTTTTTCCCCCATCTACTGTAATTCATTTCACTCCATGTTTATTTTCCCATTCCACTCACAACGATATGCAATTTTGTGTAACAATGAAGGTCTCCCTCCAATACCATGCAATTTCCCTTTTCTCTTACTTACCCTCCCACCTCATGTCTCTGTTTAAAGTTAATCTTTTCTTCCTGCTATTGCTCCCTGCTCTGTTCTTAGTTGCTCTCATTATATCAAAGAAGACATTTGGTATTTATTTTTTAGGGATTGGCTATTTTCACTAAGCATAATCTTCTCCAGTGCCATCCATTTTTCTGCAAATTTTATGATTTTGTCATTTGTTAGTGCTGCGTAATACTTCATAGTGTATAAATGCCACATGTTTTTTATCCATTCATCTATTGAAGGGCATCTGGGTTGGATCCACAGTGTTTCAGTTGTGAATTGTACTGCTATGAAAATCGATGTAGTAGTATCCCTGTATTACTCTCTTTTAAGGTCTTCAGGGAATAGTCCGAGAAGGGCAATAGCTGAGTCAAATTGTGGTTCCATTCACAGCTTTCCCAGGAATCTCCATACTGCTTTCCAAATTGGCCACACCAGTTTACAGTCCCACCAGCAATGTACAAGAGTATCTTTTACCCCACATCCTTGCCAGCACTTGTTGTTTGACTTCATAATGGCTGCCAATTTACTGGAGTGAGATGGTATCTTAGGGTGATTTCGATTTGAATTTCTCTGACTGCTAGAAATGGTGAGCATTTTTTATGTACTTGTTGATTGATTGTATGTCCTCCTCTGAGAAGTGTCTGTTCAAGTCCTTGACCCATTTTTTTAATTGGGTTATTTGTTATCTTATTGTCTATTTTTTTGAGTTCTTTGTATATTCTGGATATTAGGGCTCTATCTGAAGTGTGAGGAGTAAAAATTTGTTCCCATAATGTATGCTCCTTATTTACCTCTCTTATTCTTTCTCTTGCTGAGAAAAAACTTTTCAGTTTAAGTAGTCCCATTTGTTGATTCTTGTTATTAACTCTTGTGCTATGGGTGTCCTATAAAGGAATTTGGAGCCCAACCCCATAATATGTAGATCAGAGCCAACTTTTTCTTCTATCAGACACAGAGTCTCTGATTTGATATCTAGCACCTTGATCCACTATGAGTTAACTTTTGTGCATGGCGACAGAAAGGAATTCAGTATCATTTTGTTGCATATGGAGTTCCATTTTTCCCAACACCATTTGTTGAAGATACTATATTTCCTCCATTGCATGCTTTTAGCTTATTTTTCAAATATAAGATAGTTGTAGCTTTTTGGATTAGTCTCTGTGTCCTCCATTCTGTACCATTGGTCCACCCGCCTGTTTTGGTACCAGTACCATGCTGTTTTTTTTTTTGTTGTTGTTTTATTTTGTTTTTTTTTAATTAATTTTATTGTAGGTTGTTCAAAACATTACATAGTTCTTGATATTTCATATTTCACACTTTGATTCAAATGGGATATGAGCTCCCATTTTTACCCCATATACAGATTGCAGAATCACATCAATTGCACAACCATTGATTTACATATTGCCATTCTGGTGACTGTTGTATTCTTCTGCCTTTCCTATCCTCTACTATCCCCCCTCCCCCTCCCCTCCCCTCTTCTCTCTCTACCCCCTCTACTGTAATTCATTTCTCCCCCTTATATTTTTCCTCCTTTCCCCTCACTTCCTCTTGTATGTAATTTTCTATACCCCTGAGGGTCTCCTTCCATTTACATGCAATTTCCCTTCTCTCTCCCTTTCCCTCCCACCTCTCATCCCTGTTTAATGTTAATCTTCTTCTCATGCTCTTCGTCCCTACTCTGTTCTTAGTTACTCTCCTTATATCAAAGAAGACATTTGGCATTTGTTTTTAAGGGATTGGCTAGCTTCACTTAGCATAACCTGCTCTTATGCCATCCATTTCCCTCCAAATTCTATGATTTTGTCATTTCTTAATGCAGAGTAATACTCCATTGTGTATAAATGCCACATTTTTTTTATCCATTCTTCTATTGAAGGGCATCTAGGTTGGTTCCACAGTCTTGCTATTGTGAATTGTGCTGCTATGAACATGGATGTAGCAGTGTCCCTATAGTGTGCTCTTTTTAGGTCTTTAGGGAATAGACCGAGTAGGGGAATAGCTGGATCAAATGGTGGTTCCATTCCAAGCTTTCCATGAAATCTACATACTGCTTTCCAAATTGGGCGCACCAATTTGCAGTCCCACCAGTAATGTACAAGAGTACCCTTTTCCCGACATCCTCGCCAGCACTTGTTGTTGTTTGACTTCCTAATGGCTTCCAATCTTACTGGAGTGAGATGGTATCTTAGGGTGGTTTTGATTTGCATTTCTCTGACTGCTAGAGATGGTGAGCATTTTTTCATATACTTGTTGATTGATTGTATGTCCTCCTCTGAGAAATTTCTGTTCAGGTCCTTGGCCCATTTGTTGATTGGGTTATTTGTTATCTCATTGTCTCATTTTTTTAGTTCTTTGTATATTCTGAATATTAGGGCTTTGTCTGAAGTGTGAGGAGTAAAGATTTGTTCCCAGGACGTAGGCTCAATATTTACCTCTCTTATTGTTTCTTTTGCAGAGAAAATCTTTTTAGTTTGAGTAAGTCCCATTTGTTGATTCTAGTTATTAACTCTTGTGCTATGGGTGTCCTATTGAGGAATTTGGAGCCCGACCCCACAGTATGTAGATCATAGCCAACTTTTTCTTCTATCAGACGCCATGTCTCTGATTTGATATCAAGTTCCTTGATCCACTTTGAGTTAACTTTTGTGCATGGCGAGAGAAAGGGATTCAGTTTCAATTTGTTGCATATGGATTTCCAGTTTTCGCAACACCATTTGTTGAAGTTGCTAGCCTTCTTCCATTGCATGCTTTTAGCCCCTTTATCGAATATAAGATAGTTGTAGTTTTGTGGATTGGTTTCTGTGTCCTCTATTCTGTACCATTGGTCCACCCGCCTGTTTTGGTACCAGTACCATGCTGTTTTTGTTACTATTGCTCTGTAGTATAGTTTGAAGTCTGGTATAGCTATACCGCCTGATTCACACTTCCTGCTTAGCAATGTTTTTGCTATTCTGGGCCTTTTATTTTTCCATATGAATTTCATGATTGCTTTCTCTATTTCTACAAGAAATGCCATTGGGATTTTGATTGGCATTGCATTAAACCTATTGAGAACTTTTGGTAATATGGCCATTTTGATGATGTTAGTTCTACCTATCCATGAACAGGGTATATTTTTCCATCTTCTAAGATCTTCTTCAATTCTCTGTTTAGGGTTCTGTAGTTTTGAATGTATAAGTCTTACACCTCTTTTGTTAGGTTGATTCCCATGTATTTTATTTTTTCTGAGGATATTGTGAATGGGGTGCTTGTCCTCATTTCCAATTCAGAGGATTTGTCGCTGATATACAGGAATGCCTTTGATTTATGCGTGTTGATTTTATATCCGGCCACTTTGCTGAATTCATTTATTAGCTCTAATAGTTTCTTTGTAGACCCTTTTGGCTCTGCTAGGTATAGAATCATGTCATCTGCAAATAGTGATAATTTGAGTTCTTCTTTTCCTATTTTTATGACTTTAATTTCTTTCGTCTAATTGCTCTGGCCAGTGATTCGAGAACTATGTTGAACAGAAGTGGTGAGAGAGGGCATCCCTGTCTTGTTCCAGATTTTAGAGGGAATGCCTTCAGTTTTTCTCCATTCAGAATGATGCTAGCCTGAGGCTTAGCATAGATTGCTTTTACAATATTGAGGTATGTTCCTGTTATCCCTAGTTTTCCTAGAGTTTTGAACATAAAGGGATGATGTACTTTGTCGAATGCTTTTTCCGCATCTATCGAGATGATCATATGGTTCTTATTTTTAAGCCTATTGATGTGGTGAATAACATTAATTGATTTCCGTATATTGAACCAACCTTGCATCCCATGGATAAATCCTACCTGATGATGGTGCACAATTTTTTTGATATGTTTTTGTATCCGGTTCACCAGAAGTTTATTGAGGATTTTTGCATCTAGGTTCATTAGAGATATTGGTCTGTAGTTTTCTTTCTTTGGAGTGTCTTTGTCTGGTTTAGGAATCAGGGCGATGTTGGCCTCTTAGAATGAATTTGGAAGTTCTCCCTCTTTTTCATTTTCCTGAAATAGCTTGAAAAGTATTGGTATTAGTTCCTCTTTAAAGGTTTTGTAAATCTCTGCTGTATACCCATCCGGTCCTTGGCTTTTCTTAGTTGGTAGTCTTTTGATGGTTTCTTCTATTTCCTCAATTGATATTGGTCTGTTTAGGTTGTCAATATCCTCCTGACTCAATCTGGGCAAATCATATGACTTAAGAAATTTATCGATGCTTTCACTATCTTCTATTTTATTGGAGTATAAGGATTCAAAATAATTTCTGATAATCTTCTGTATTTCTGAAGTGTCTGTTGTGATATTGCCTTTTTCATCCCGTATGCTAGTAATTTGAGTTCTCTCTCTTCTTCTCTTCGTTAGCGTGGCTGAGGGTCTGTCAATTTTATTTATTTTTTCAAACAACCAACTTTTAGTTTTGTCAATTTTTTCAATTGTTTCTTCTGTTTCGATTTCATTAATTTCAGCTCTGATTTTAATTATTTCTTGTCTTCTACTTTTTTGCCGTTGTTTTGCTCTTCTTTTTGTAGGACTTTGAGTTGAAGTATTAGATCATTTATTTGTTGTTTTTTTTTCTTTTTTTAAGGATTGAACTCCAAGCAATAAATTTTCCTTTTAGAACTGCTTTCAATGTGTCCCATAGATTCCGACATGTTGTGTCTGTGTTTTCATTTATCTCTAAGAATTTTTCAATTTCCTCCTTGATGTCTTCTATAACCCATTGATCATTCAGTAACCTATTTTTCATTCTCCAAGTGATGCATGATTTTTCCTTACTTCTTTTATCGTTGATTTTCAATTTCATTCCATTATGTTCAGATAAGATGCATGGTATTATCTCTACTCCTTTATATTGTCTAAGAGTTGCCCTGTGACATAATATAAAATCTATTTTTGAGAAGGATCCATGTGCTGCTGAGAAAAAAGTGTAACTGCTTGATCTTGGGTGGTATATTCTATATATGTCAATTAAGTCCAGGTTATTAATTATGTTATTGAGTTCTATAGTTTCCTTATTCAACTTTTCTTTGGAAGATCTATCCAGTGGTGAGAGAGGTGTGTTGAAGTCTCCCATAATTATTGTATGGTGGTCTATTAGACTCTTGAACTTGAGAAGAGTTTGTTTGATGAACATAGCTGCACCATTGTTTAGGGCATATATATTTATGATTGTGATGTTTTGTTGGTGTATGGTTCCCTTGAGCTGTATGTAGTGTCCCTCTTCATCCCTTTTGATTAACTTTGGCTTGAAATCTATTTTATATGATATGAGTATGGACACTCCTGCTTGTTTCCAAAGTCCATATGAGTGATATGATTTTTCCCAACCTTTCACCTTCAGTCTATGTATGTCTTTTCCGATCAAATGCGTCTCCTGAAGGCAGCATATTGTTGGGTCTTGTTTTGTGATCCATTCTACTAGCCTGTGTCTCTTAATTGGTGAGTTTAAGCCATTAACATTTAGGGTTATTATTGAGATATGGGTTGTTCTTCCAGCGATATTTGTTTATTTATGTTCCTAAACATGGTTTGTTTTCCTCTTTGATTATCCCCAGCCTTTACTGTACTCCCTCCTGCTGTTGGTTTTCATTGATATTTTCCATTTCCTATTCCTGTAATATTTTGCCGAGGATGTTTTGAAGAGATGGTTTTCTAGCTGCAAATTCTTTTCACTTTTGTTTATCGTGGAAGGTTTTAATTTCATCTTCCATACTGAAGCTTAATTTTGCTGGATACACAATTCTTGGTTGGAACCCATTTTCTTTCAGTGTTTGAAATATGTTATTCCAGGATCTTCTAGGTTTCAGAGTCTGTGTTGAAAGATCAGCTGTTATCCTGATTGGTTTACCCCTAAATGTAATCTGCTTCCTTTCTCTTGTAGCTTTTAAAATTCTCTCCTTATTCTGTATGTTGGGCATCTTCATAATAATGTGTTTAGGTGTGGATCTCTTATGATTTTGCACATTCGGCATCCTGTAGGCTTCTAGGATTTGGGATTCTGTCTCATTCTTCAAGTCTGGGAAGTTTTCTCGTATTATTTCATTGAATAGATTGCTCATTCCTTTTGTTTGGAACTCTATACCTTCCTGTATCCCAATGACTCTTAAGTTTGGTCTCTTTATGTTATCCCATATTCTTGAATGTTCTGCTCATGGTTTCTTAACAGCTTTGCTGAGCTGTCTATGTTCTTCTCCAGTTGAAATACTTTGTCTTCATTGTCTGATGTTCTATCTTCTAAGTGTTCTACTCTGCTGGTAGTATTCTCAATTGAGTTTTTAATTTGGTTTATTGTTTCCTGCATTTCCAGGATTTCTGTTTGTTTGTTTTTTATAACCTCGATCTCCCTGTATAATTGATCTTTTGCTTCTTGGATTTGTTTATGTAATTCATTTTCAAAGTGGTTGAAGTGGTCTTTCATTGTCTGATTTTGCTGTCTAATGTCTTCCTTGAGACTCCAGATTATCTGAAGCATGTATATCCTGAATTCTTTATCTGACATTCCATCTGCTGCAGATATTACCTCTTCTAAAGTTGAGTTGACCTGCATTGCTTGTGGTCCTTTCTTTCCTTTTCTTTTCATACTGATCACGTTTCTTTCTGCTTGGTGAAACTGTTGTGTTATTGATTTTTCCCCCTATATATTTATATTGCTCTTGTATAGTTGCAAAGTTTCCCTCGCAGGCTTTGGCGGTGGTTCTGCCCCTCCTCCAATTGGGGCAATGTGCCTACCACGCCGGCAGGTCGCTGTGCCTGTACTTTCGGTGGGCCTGTTCTTTCGGTGGTCACAGGTCCGCCTATCTTGCAGGCGTGAGCAGCGGCTCTGCCCCTCCGCTGGCTGCTAGGCCTGTTCTGTCTGTCGTTTGCAGGTCTGTCTACCTAACAGGCGCTGGTGGCTGCCCTGCCCCTCCTCCAACCGGGGTGATGTGTCAGACGGGCCACTGGGCCTGTTTTGTCAGTGGTCACGGTATCGCCTACCTTGCAGGTGCGTGGGGCAATAGTGCCCCTCAGCAGGTTCTGGGCCTGACCTGCCAGTGGGTCGCAGGTCATTCATTTTTTAGTTCTAGTAGTTTTTGTAGACCCTTTTGTGTCTTCTATGTTTAGAATAATGTCACCCGAAAATAGTGATAATTTACGTTCTTATTTTCCTATTTTTATGCCTTTTATTTCTTTAGTCTGTCTAATTGCTCTGGCCAGTGTTTTGAGAACTATATGGAATAGAAGTGGTGAGAGAGGGTATCCCTGTCTTGTTCCAGATTTTAGAGGAAATGCCTTCAATTTTTCTGCATTCATAATGATGCTAGCTGAGGCTTTGCATAGATAGCTTTTACAATGTCGAGGTAATTTCCTGTTATCCCTAGTTTTTCTAATGTTTTGAACATAAAGGGATGCTGTACTTTGTCAAGTGCTTTTTTTGCTTCTAACGAGATGATCATATGGTTCTTATCTTTAAGTCTATTGATGTGGTGAATAACATTTATTGATTTCCGTATATTGAACCATCGTTGCATCCCAGGGATGAATCCTACTTGATCATGTTGCATAATTTTTTTGATGTGCCTTTGTATTCGATTCGCCAGAATTTTATTGAGGATTTTTGCATGTAGGTTCATCAGATATATTGGTCTGTAGTTTTCTTTCTTTGAGGTGTCTTTTTCTGATTTCGGAATCAGCGTGATGTTGGCCTCATGGAATGAATTTGGCAGAGCTCCCTCTTTTTCTCTATCCTGAAATAACTTGAAAAGTATTGGTATTAAATCTTCTTTAAATGTTTTGTAAAACTCCGCTGTATAGCCATCCGTTCCTGGGCTTTTCTTGGTTGGTAGTCTTTTGATTGCTTCTTCTGTTTCATCCATTGACATTGGTCTGTTTAAATTGTGTGTATCCTCCTGACTCAGTCTGGGCAAATCATATGACTTGAGAAATTTGTTGATGTCTTCACTATATTCTATTTTATTGGAATATAGGTTTTCCAAATAATTTCTAATTGTCTTCTGTATTTCGGAAGCATCTTTTGTAATATAGCCTTTTTCATCCCATATGTTAGTAATTTGAGTTCTCTCTCTTCTTCTCTTCATTAGCATGGCTAAGGGTCTGTCGAACATATATATTTTTTTGAAGAACCACCTTTTAGTTTTGTTAATTTTTTCAATAGTTTCTTTTGTTTCAATTTCGTTGATTTCTGCTCTGATTTTAATTATTTCTTGCCTTCTGCTACATTTTCTGTTGTTTTGCTCTTCCTTTTCTAGGGCTTTGAGTTGAAGTGTGAGCTCATTTATTTGTTCGGTTTTACTTTTTTTCAGGAATGACCTCCAGGCAATGAATTTCCCTCTTAAAACTGCTTTCATTGTGTCCCATAGATTCCGATATGTTGCGTCTGTATTTTCATGTATCTCTAAGAATTTTTTGATTTCCTCCTTTATATCTTCTCTAACCCACTGATCATTCAGTAACATATTGTTCATTTTCCATGTGATGTAGGATTTTTCCTTCCTTCTTTTATTATTGATTTCCAGTTTCATTCCATTATGATCAGATAAAATGCATGGTATTATCTCCACACCTTTATATTTACTGAGGGTTGCCCTATGGCATCATATATTGTCTATTTTTGAGAAGGATCCATGTGCTGCTGAGAAAAAAAAGTATATCCACTTGATGATGGTTGATATATTCTATATATGTCAGTTACATGTAGGTTATTGATTGTGATATTGAGTTCTATACTTTCTTTATTCAACTTTTGTTTGAAGGATCTGTCCAATGATGATAGATGTGTGTTGAAGTCACCCATAATTATTGTGTTGTGGTCTATTTCATTCTGGAGCTTGAGGAGAATTTGTTTCATGAACAACGTAGCACCATTATTTAGTGCATAAATATTGATAATTGTTATGTCTTGTTAGTGAATGGTTCCTTATAACAGTATATAATGTCCTTCCTTATCCCTTTTGATTAACTTAGTCTTGAAGTCGATTTTATTCGATATGAGGATGTCCACCCCTGCTTGTTTATGAGGATAAGTGTGCATGGTGTATTTTCTCCCAACCTTTCACCTTCAGCCTGTGTGTCTTTGCATTTCAGATGTGTCTCCTGGAGGCAACATATTGTTGGATTTGTTTATTTAATCCAAGTTACCAGCCTATGTCGCTTTATTGGAGACTTTAAGCCATTTACATTCAGAGTTACTATTGATGTATGGTTTGTATGCCAGCCATGTTTGATTATTCATATTTTTTTTTAATTTAGTTTGTTTCTCCATGACAAGCATTCACCCTGCCTCTGTCATTACCAAAGTACTTCCCACTGATGGTTTTGGTTGTTGTTTTTCATTTCTTTCTTGTGTAGTGTTTTGCTCAAGACGCTTTGCAATGCTTGTTTTCTGGCTTCAAATTCTTTTAGCTTTTGTTTATCATGAAAGATTCTTATTTCGTTGTTGGACCTGATGGTTAATTATGCTGGATACATAATTCTTGGTTGGCATCCATTGTCTTTCAGTGTTTGATATACATTTTTCCAGGATCTTCTCGCTTTCAGCGTCTGTGATGAAATATCCATTGTTAACCTTATTTCTTTACCACTGAATGTATTCTGCCTCCATTCTCTTGTAGATTTATTATTTTCTCTTTGTTCTGTATATTGGAAATCTTCATAACAATGTGTCTTGGCATTGGTCTACTGTGATTTTGTGTGCTCTTGTCCTGTATGCAGCTACAATTTGTATATCCATTTCTTTTTTTATTTCTGGAAAGTTTTCTGTAATTATTTCATTCAGCAGTTTTCTCATTCCCTTGGTTTGAGTCTCTGTACCTTCCTCTATCCTGATGACTTGTAAGTGTGTTTTTTTTTTTATGTTATCCCAAATCTCTCGGATGTTTTTCTTGTGATTTTTTTGCCAGCCTTTCTGAGTTGGCTGGACTCGTTTCAAGATGATATATTTTGTCTTCATTATCTGACCTTTTGGCTTTTACTTGCTCCACTCTGTTAGTGATACTCTCAATGGAGTTCTTAATTTGGTTTATCATTTCCTTCATTTCTAGAATTATTGTTTGATTTTTTTATAATCTCTATCCTCTGATAAAGATGCTTAACTTTTTCTTTTATCTGTTTATGTAATTCATTTTCAATGTTTTCTTTTACTGTTTGGATTTTCTGTCTCGTATCCTCTTTAAGTTTCCATTCCATCTGTCTAAGGTATTCCTTGAGTTCTTTATATGACCATTTTTCTGATGACTCTAGGTCCTCCTGAATATTTAGGGTGTCCTTCGTGGTTTGTACTCCTTTTCTTCCTTGCTTGTTTATGCTGCTCATGTTACTTCTTGTTCTGTTTGACTGCTTAGTTACTGTTTACTCTTATAAATTTATTTGATGCTTGGGAGGAAAGATTTTAGAAGGGAAGGGAAAAAGTCACTAAAGAGAATGAGAGTAGGCAGGTAGAATGCAAGGAATGGGAAATAAGAAAATTGAAAAGAAATGAAAAGACAATAGAAAAAATAGAAAATAAAGAAAGAAAATGATTTTTTTAAAAAAATGATTATGATAATATAAAATTAAAATTTTAAAAAATAATAATAACAAAAGAAAAAATTAAAAAAAATTAAAAACATTTTAAAAAAGTTAAAGAACAGCAACAAAAAAATGAAAATAAAAGAAAACAAAAAAAAACAAAAACAAAAAAAACAAACTAATATAATAATAATAATAATAAATGCAGTCATAGATTGCAATAAACTTTTTTTTCCATTAGGTAGAGCTGTGCCCACTGGGCCAAGCTTCTCCTTTCAATAGGTGGGAACCAATCACTGTGCAGCAGCTATTCCTCCCACACTGGGTGGGTGTCCAATCCTGAGTGCCTAGTGCCTTCTTTTATGTTTCCTCAAGCCAGGCCCCACTCACCTGTGACACTCACCACAATACTGGCTACATGCCAGGTCTGCTGCTCCTAGGAGCCCTGTTTTCATGAATGCCTGGGCACAATCTCCCTGTTTGTCTCCCTCAGACCCTAAGTTTTTAGAGCTTAGGCCTGAGAACCCCCAGCGAATTTGCTTGCACTCCGGAAGCCATGCCCCTGGAAGCTGGAGCAAGAGACTTCAGTTTTCAGCACTGGTGGGAGCGGTGGCCTGGAGGTCTGCACCACGAGTCCCGTGCCACTCCTAATTCCCTCGGTCTGGATATCGCGCTCAAGGGAGAGCTGGGAGGGGCTCTTAAGATTTCCCCACAAGTTCGCAAATTTATAGGAATTTGCTTCACTTTCAATCACTTCCTGCTTCAGGACACATGTATTCTTCCATGTTTCTTGACAGGTCTTTTCATGAGACTTATTTCAAGACACATGACTTTCAATTTCCATAATCACTTTTGAAGCAAAACTCACATAAACTTTATGATAAATTATAACTCTGATATTACCATTAGATGTATAACTGGTTGGAATTAATGATTGCATACCAATATAGGATTTCTTATATATTTTCAGATAAAAATTCAATCCATTATTTAAAGTGAAAAGAGTTATATTATTTATTCACAGAATGGTCTATTCATGCATTATCTCTATATTCATAGACGCAGTGTACACTTCTTTATACCCCCAATACTAATTTATACGTCTTCAAAATATTGCTCCCTGAAATGTTGGAAGAAATACTCATGTCACCTGATCTACTTATACATTTAATCACAGAAATATTCGGAACACAAAATGCAAAGGTCACACTTATGTTTGTACCAAAGCCTAAAAGGAAAGTAAACATGGATTACTAAAAACATCCATGTCCATGTTGCCTAATGCTGTCAAATGTCAATCCTATTGGTGACTACATATTTGTTTCTTCTTAAGATTATATATTCAAACTCAACCCTACTGAAAATGTCTAATCCTATCCCTCACTTTATACATTGCCTGATTTCATTATGGCTCTATTTCTATCTGTTTCCTACATATTTTCCCCAGTTCATCATTGTGACTGACTCTTCACATGTGCTGACATTTACATTCACACTCTAATCGATAACCTATTGCTAATAAACTTTTGTTCCTAATCCTATACTCATTCTTTTTGTAAACCTACCGAATATCTTCCTAATCCGACCGACTATCCTTTTTTGACTGGTTGTTCTCTTCTACATTCAATCAAGCAAGGTACAAGGTCTTATGCCATTGTATATTGATCTATCTGAGACCTCTGTGCAGAATGCAATTCAATGCTAAGTATCACAATCAAGGGTCCAATGCCCTTCTGGGCTTCAAATGTTACCTAGATTTCTGGTTTCACACTTATATTTCACATATATATTCTGGTAAATATCGCAGTTTCAAATACCATTATTCATTCTGCAGGATGATTCCTAAACTAAATCCAACATGTTATTGACCCTAAACATACACTGTTCCCTCAATCTAACTTTACAGAAGAGCAGGGACAGAGTTGGTCTTACAATACAGGAATGTAGGGGATCTTCCACCTGCTGAGAACCTCAAAGGTCCATGCAGACATGATCCCTGGAAAAGAGGTAGGCAGCTATGAAGGACCTGAGAGAGCAAAAGTCATCTTCCATGGCAAACAACCTTGTCAGGATGAAGGGGTGTGTCTGAATCAGCCACTTTCTTCTTAATGTAGAGAAGATGGACCAAACAAGGTCTGTGTGGAGAGCTGTTCCTGTGTGTCTATGGTTGATATGCCATTCTAACTTGTGACAGTGTCACAGGAAGTAGGGGCAGCCTCCATCTCATGGGACCCTTGGAAGCAACTATTAGGACAAAGTGTTTGCCAAGGCATTGACCTATTCAGTTCCGGAAGGAAGTGACCTACCTTACTTCTTTGGTGATGGAACTCTCTGAACTTGGGATCCAGGAAGCCAGGCATCCAGAGCCAGTCCCAGTCCCAGTCCCAGTGGGCTCACTTGTTCAGTTTTACTAATGACAGATTCTGTCTTTTTTGGTACCTACTGATGTGAGGATGGCCAAATGCCAGGAGAGCTCTGAAGACGGGCCTTTCCTTAGTAACTAGGTAGTGGTTCACCGCTGGCTCCTAACAACTTCACAGAGTTGGCCAAGGAGACCAGATCTGACACAGTACAGGCCATTTCGGGGGAACATAGTAGGGCCCGCCAGTCAGAGGACACTCTGGATATTCACAGACTTACTTGGAGAAGGAGGTGCCTTTGTGTTTGTGGGTGTGAGTTTGTGGTTTTGTCTCATTTTCTTAGAATAGGTAGAAAAGCTGGTATGTCTGGTTTGCAGTGGACTGTTTCTAGATAGTCGTTTGACAAGGCAAGTGTTTCTATGTCTGTGTATAACACTGTGTCCGTGGTTGTAGACATTAGAAAAGAGAATGCATCAATGAATGTGTCCTGTCTAGTAGAAAGCTTCCCAGCATTCATCCTGCCCAATTTATGACTGCACTGCAGGTTGCCTTATCGATGGGCAACACCTAATATCTTCCTAAGTTTCAGATTTCTTCCTGAATTCTGACCAATCTGCAGAATAGTCTCATGGTTTTGTGTCCAAGATAGGTACCACCGCAAGCTCTGTCACATGGCCATGTACTGAATAGCTGAAGGTAATGGCGAGCATCTTAGAAAACTCAGATATCAGTGTGAGCAGGTAAGTCTCAGTGGAGAAACCATGTTTGTGCCTTTTGCTTACCTATTTTTCTGTTTCACTGAATGACAGGAAGGTATTTGCCTCAGGCCACCCCTTTGTGAAGCATGAAAAAAACAGTTTTCATATGGAAATGATTGGGCATCACCTGTGGCTCTTTGCTTAATTGCTTTGAAAGGGATGTGTCTGAATCAGCCTCTTGGCCCTGTGTGAGGCTGTGGCTTAGATTCTCAGCACCTGATGGATATAAAGAAAGATCCCATGTGTGCATCCAAAACCAAAATGGCAAAATTCAGTCATTGTGGATGATGTCTCTCTCCTTCCTCTATTAGGTTGCAGACAATCATCAAGTGAGTATAGGGATCCTTTGGGTCAAATGAGTTTTTCAAAGCCATGCAGAGGTGCGTGGGTTTTCTCATGATTCCACTTCACATAAAGAATCTAAACCCAACAGTCAGTAGGCCTCAAATTGGAGAAGCAGAGCAGTTGTAATGGCAGGCCTATTTGATCACTCCTGGTTCACAGGTATGGTGTCCAGGTCACCCTGACTTTAGGCAAATGAGGGCCAAGGGAGCTTATTTTGGACACTCTCTTGCACTGTACCCCTCATGGAAATCTCCAGCCAGAGGTTATAATGAGGGTCTATGTGGAAGAAGATGAGGGTCATGTGGGAATGTTTTGGTTTTAATTTTGGTCATTTGTGTGGCAGTTGGAAGGGATGACTGGGTCCACCTCGGCTTGTACTCTGGTGTAATACTCCTTAGAGACTGAGTTGTAGAACTGACCTCAGAGAAGTATTGCCATGGATTGTGTGGGGATGTTAGGAGGCCACGCATGAGAGTCGCCCTTTGAAACTGAGATCTAGGCCAAGGGTGGCTTTCCACAGAACACTGAGAATCTCAGCCATGATATCACACGATTTTATTCTGAAAAACTTGGCAGCCATAGTTGAGAGTCAAAACACACATGGACCTCACATTGTAGACCTCAATGGTCCTGGCTTCATGTGACCTTTTGGCCACTATTTGGGATGCCTTGCCTGTGATTGTTTTCCAGAGCTTTTATTGAAATGAGCTTCCTTAACATTTAATGGTTCCTGAATGAATTGAAACCCACAGGGACTACAACTTCTTCCTTGAATAATGGCTAGATAAATACCATGAAATTTTTGAAATTTCCATGACGAGGTGGCACTGGAAAACCTTTGGATGTCCTGATGCTGATCATAGTATACCAGACAGTGCCTTGATTGACAGGGTTTCATGAAAATGGTGAAGAACAGAGATGCCAGTTAGTTGTCGCCTGATGATTAGTGGGCCTAGAGCAGTGGTGGACAGATGTGTGACAAAACATCTGTGGTGGGGCCACGTGGATCTGCCATTGGCTTCCAAATGGCTTGTGACTGATATGGTTACAGCCAACAGACCCAATAGGTAGAGGCATCTTGTTATATGGAGAGGTTTCAGGGAAATGTTCAGAATCAGGTTGCTATGATCAAGGGGGCAAGCTATGTGGGATAGAAGCCTGGTTATTGCATTCTCCTGCAAACCCTCACCTACCACACGTGACTAAACTCCCTCCAGCAATGTGTCCCAATTGAACTCCTTTATTTCGTGAAGCAAATACCAAACTCCCAATGCAGCAGCAAGAAACACCACTAAAAGTGGAGGATGAACAAATGTCTTCCCAGTTAACACAGGGAGAAACTTAGCCCCAGTGTCCACAGTTTAGCTACAAAAAAAGAATTCAGCACTGCTGCCACATGTTCAATGAAAAATAAGAAACCATGTCTTACAGGTCACATATATGCAGAACCAGCTTTGATGGTCTCTCTACAAAAGAACTAAATCTCCTGAAAACAACATATATTTCAAGTGACCAACCTCAGAGGCAGTTTCTCAAGAATTCTTTCGGCCAGCAGAGCTCCATGTTTGAGGAGTGTTTACCTTTTGCCTTACTTTTTTGAACTCTGCTACCACCTCCAAGGTTGTGAACTCCTGAGCATATTCCATTCCAGATATGTATTCACAGATTTTCTAACTCTTCTCCTCTAACTGTGTCTTACTTTGGTAAAAGATAATGTCAAGGCATTGTTCTGGATGAGAGTGGGAAGATTTTGGGTAGCACATATTTGCATAGGCATTGGATACATTTTTCAATTTCCCTTCAAAACACTGAATCTCTGACCCTAACCAATTCCCAACTAGACTCTGACTACTAATCCTAATATGATGGAGAAAAATAACAAAAAACAGAAAAGAAGTACAAGCAGTTCAGTGGAGGCAAGATGTATAGTAGGACTTGCCTTTTGCATAATATAGGGTAGGAGTTATAAATCTTGCAAATTTTTTTTGAAATAGTTCTCCATGAGTTTTTAAAGTTAACAAATATGTGAATTCCTTTCTCCCTTTCTCTGTAGCCTATTAAGCACATGTATTTTTATATGCACATATAGATTTCTACCTGGTACCACACGTATATTCTTGTGAGGTGTTTGACTTGGCAGATACAAATTGTGAGAAGAGATCACTCCTCGTAAATGCTGTTGGAACTGAAATTTCAAACTATGGGTGAACTTTCTAGTTGAACAACATTATACATAAATCCATGTTCAGTATAATGAATATTTTTGGATCTGTGTATGATATATATTTCATGATGAATTTTGATTGGCATATATATTGCTAGTTTTTAATGTCTCTCTCTCTCTCTCTGTATATATATATATATATATATATATATATATATATATATATATATATATATACTCTCAGATTTTTCAAAATATGTAATATGTGTGACTTATTATACACTCCCTAAATTCATTCATATTCATTTATGTGGATTTATAATCAACTTTTCACAAGATTATTTTCTAAAATATTCATCCACCTGAAATTCATATTTGTTTCCTATTACTGACTACTAACTTCAGTGAATGGTGTATACAAATCCTAATATTTCTACAGTAACTGACCCAGTTTAACATCAACGCAAGCAGATTCCTATGGGACATGATATATATTTTGACATTCATATTTATTCAACAATGGAACATTATTATTTCTTCAGTTTATGCACATCATAGTATATATATTTCATCCAAAATTTCAAAAATATATAGGAATTTGTTTCACTTTCAATCACTTCCTGCTTCTGAACACATGTATTCCTCCATGTTGCTTTACTGGTCTTTTCATGAGACTTCTTTCCAAACACATTATTTTCGATTTCCAAAATCAATTTTGAAGCGAAACTCACACACTCTTCATGAAAATCCTAATACTAATATTATCATTGATGTATAACTGGTTGTAATGAATGTCTGTATATCAATATTTGATTTCCTGTATATTTTCAGATATCAATTCAATTCATTATTTATAATGGAATGAGTATATGTTTTATTCAGAGTATGTTCTATTCATGCATTATCTGTATATTCATAGAAACAGGGTACACCTCTTTGTACCCCCAATACTAATTTATACGTCTTCAAAATATTGCTCCCAGAAATGGTGGAAGATATACTCATGTCACCTGATGTACATATATATTTTATCACAGTAATATTATGGACACAAAATGCAAAGGTCACACTTATGATTGTACCAAAGCCTAAATGGAAAGTGAGCATGGATTTGTAATAACATCCATGTCCAGGTTGCCTAATGCTCTCAAATGTCAATCCAATTTGTGACTACATATTTGTTTCTTGCTAAGATTATATATTCAACCTCAACCCTGTTGAAAATGTCTAATCCTATAACTCACATTATGCTTTGCCTGATTTCCTTTTGTCTCAATTGATATTTACTTTCATACATATTTTCCCTAGTTCATCATTGTGAATGACTCTTCACATGTGCTGACATTTACATTCACTCTCTACCAGAAACCCTATTGGTAAAAAACTTTTGGTCCAAATCCTATACTCACTCTTCTTTCTAAACCTTCTGACTATCTTCCTAATCCTACCGATTATCCCTTTTTGACTGCATGTTCTCTTCAACATTCAATCATCCAAGGTAAAGGTCCTATGCCATTGTATAGCGATTAATCAGAGACATCTGTGCAGAACATAATTCAAAGCTAAGTATCCTACCCAAGGGCTCAATACACTTCTGGGCTTCAAAACTTACATAGATTTGTGTTTTCAAACTTATATTTCACCTTTATATTCTTTTAAATATCGCAGGTTCCCAATAACATTATTCATCCCGCAGAATGATTCCTAACCGAAATCGAACCTGTTATTAACCCTAACCATACGCTGTTCCCTCAATCTAACTTTACAGAGGAGCAGGGACAGAGTTGGTCTTACAATACAGGAATGTAGGGGATCTTCCACCTGCTGAGAACCTCAAAGGTCAATGCAGAAATGATCCTTGGAGAAGTTGTAGGCAGCTATGTAGTACCAAAGAGAGCAAAAGTCTTCTGACATGGTAAAGAACCTGGACAGGATGAAAGGATGTGTCTGAATCAGTCTCTCTCTTCTTAATGTAGAGAAGATGGACCAAAGCATGCCTGTATGGAGAGAAGTTCCCCGGTGCATATGGTTGATATACCATTCTAACTTGTGACAGTGTCACAGAAAGTAGGAACAGCCTCCATCTCATGGGACCCTTGGCAGCAACTGCTAGGACAAAGTGGTTGCCAAGGCAGTGACCTCATTCATTTCATGAAGAAAGTGACTTCACCTAACTTACTTGGTGATGGAACTCTCTGAAATTGGGATCAAGGAAGCCAGGCATCCAGAGCCAGTCCCAGTCACAGTCCCAGTGGGATCACATGTTTGGTTTTACCAAGGGCAGAGAGTCTTTTTTTGTACCTACTGATGTGAGAATGTCCAAATGCCAGGACAGCTCTGAAGAGGGTCCTTTCCTAAGAAAGCAGGTAGTTGGTCATCGCTGGTTCCTGACAACTTCACAGATTTGGCCACGGAGACCAGATCTGAGACAGGGCAGGCCAGTTCGGGGTAACAATATGGTCCACAGACAGAGGACACTCCCGATAATCACAGACATATTGGGGGAAGGAAGTGCCTTTGTGGGTGTGGGTGTGAGTTTGTGGTTTTGTCTCATGTTCTGAGAATAGGTAGGAAAGGAGGTTTGTTTGGTTTGGAGTGGACTGTTTCTAAAAAGTCGTTTGAAAAGGTGAGTGTTTCTATATCTGTGTATCTCACTGTGTCCGTGGTTGTAGACATGAGAAAAGAGAATGCATCAATGGATATGTCCTGTCTAGAAGAAAGTTTTCCAGCATTCATCCTACCCAATTTATGACTGGACTGCAGGTTGCCTTATGGATGGGCCACCCCTACTATCGTCCTAAGTTCCTGTTTTCTTCCTAAATTTTGGCCACTACCCAGAATAGGCTCATGGTTTTGTGTCCAAGATATGTAACACCTCCAAGCTCTGTGACATGGCCATGTACTGGATAGCTGAATGGAATGGCGAGCATCTCAGGAAACTCAGATATCAGTGTGACCAGGAAAGTCTCAGTGGAGAAACACTGTTTTGGGCCTTCTGCTTACCTATTTTTCTGTTGCCCTGAATGTCAGGAAGGTCCTTACCTCAGGCCACTCCTTTTTGAAGCCTGAAGTAAACAGTTTTTAAATGCAAATGAATGGGCATCACCTGTGGTGCTTTGCTTAATTGCTTTCGAAAGGGATGTGTCTGAATCAGCCGCTTGGCTCTGGGTCAGGCTATGGATTAGATTCTCAGCACCTGATGGATATAAAGAAAGTTCCCATGTGTGTATTGAAAACAAAAATGGTAAAAATATCAGTCATTGTGCATGAAGTTTCCTGCCTTCCTCTGTTAGGTTCCTGACCTCCATCAAGTGAGAATAGGATCCTCTGGGTCAAATGAGTTATTTGAACTCCTGCACAAGTGCTTGGGTTCTCCCATGATGCCAAATCACATAAAGAATCTATACCTGACAGTCAGTAGGCCTCAAATTGGAGAAGCAGAGCAGTATTAAAGGCAGGCCTATTTGATCACTCCTGGTTTACAGGAAGGGTGTCAAGGCCACGCTCACTTTAGGCAAATGACGGGCAAGGGTGCATATTTTGGACATTGTCTTGGGCTGCGCTCCTAATGGAAACCTCCAGCAAGAGTTTATGATGAGTGTCTATATGGAAGAAGATGAGGGTCATGTGGGAAAGTTTTGGTTTCAATTGTGGTCATTTGTGTGGCGGTTGGAAGAGATGACTGGGTCCACATGGGCTTGAACTCTGGTGTGATTCTCCTTCGAGACTGAGTTCTGGAACTGACCTCAGAGAAGTATTGCCATTAATTGTGTTGGGATTGTAGGAGGACACGCATGAGAGTCACCCTTGAAACCTGAGATTGGGCCCTGGGTGGCTTTCCACAGAGCACTGAGAATCTCAGCCAGGATATCACATGATTTTATTCTGAAAGACTTGGCAGCTATAGTTAAGAGTCAAAACACACATGGACCTCACATTTTAGACCTCAATGGGCCTGTCTGCATGTGACATTTTGACCACTCTTTGGGAAGCCTTGCCTGTGAGAGATCTCCAGAGCTTTCATTGAAATGAGCTTCCTCACCATTTCATGGTTCTTGGATGAATGGAAACCCCAAAGTGCCTCCAACTTCATTCTTGAACAATGGATAGATAAATACCATGAAATTTTTGAAATTCCCAATGACCAGGTGGCACTGGAGAACCATTGGATGTCCTATTGCTGCTCATGAGTGTACAAGACAGTGCCTTGATTGACTGGATTTCTTGACAATGGTGTAGAACAGAGATGCCAGTAAGTTGGAGCCTGCTGAGTAGTGAGCCTAGACCAGTGGTGTGCAGTTGTCTGATAATATATTTGTGGTGTGGCCATGTGGGTGTGTCATTGGCTTCCAAATGGCTTGTGACTGATTTGGTGCAGCCAGCATAAAATTATATGAAAAGGCATCTGGTTATATGGACAGGTTTCAGGGCAATGTTCAGAATCAGGTTGCTATGGTCAAGGGAGCAAGCAATGTGGGATAGAAGCCTGGTTGGTGCATTCTCCTGAAGACCCTGACCCACCACACCTTACAGGACTCCCACCAGCACTTTGACCCATTTGAAATCCTTGTATGTTGTGAAGCAAATACAAAACACCCAGTGCAGCTGCAAGAAACACCACGAAAATTGGAGGATGACCAAATGGCTTCAAAGTCCACACAGGGAGACACTTAGCCCCCAGTGGCCACAGTTTATCTACAAAGAGAGAATTCATCACTGCTTCCTCATGTTCATTAGAAAATAAGAAACCATATCCTCCAGGTCACATAGATGCAGACCCAGCTTTGATGGTCTCCGTACACAGGGAGCTAAAGCTCCTGACAACAACATATACTTCAAGTGCCCAACCTCAGAGGCAGTTTCTCAAGAAGTCTTAATGCCAGCATAGCTCCATGTTTGTGGAGTGTTTACACTGTCCCTTACATTTGGAAACTCCTCTACCACCTCCTGAACATTTTCCATTCCAGGTATGTATTCACAGATTTTCTAACTCTTCTTCTCTAATTCTGTCTTACTAGGGGCGAAGATATTGTCAAGGCATTGTTCTGGATGAAAGTGGAAATTTATTGTAGCACATATTTGCATACACATTGGATTCATTTTCCTATTTTCCATTTGAAATACTTAATAACTGACACTAACCCATACCCTAATAGACTCTTACTACTAATCCTAATATGATGGAGTAAAATAACCCAAACAGAATAGAAATACAAACATTTCAGAGGAGGCATGGTGTATAGTTAGACTTGGCTTTTGCATGATAAAGTGTAGGTGTTATAAATCTAGTTAATTTTTAATTGAAATAGTTCCATGTGTACTTAAAGTTAACAAATATGTGAATTCCTGTCACCCTTTCTCTGTAGCCTATTCAGCACATGTATTTTTATATGCACATATAGAATTCTACCTGGTACCACAGGTACATTCTTGTGAGGTGGCTGACTTGGCAGATAGAAATTGTGAGAATAGATCACTCTGCCTAAACGCTTTTGAAACTGAAATTTCAAACTATGGGTGAGCTTCCTAGTTGAACAACATTATACATAAATCCATGTTCAGTAAAATGAATATTTTTGGATCTGTGGATGATATATATTTCATGGTGAATTTCGATTGGCATATGTATTGCTAATTTTTAATGTCTGTGTGTGTGTGTGTGTGTGTGTGTGTGTATATATATATATATACACTCTAAATTTTTTTAAAATATAAAATATATGTGTCTTATTATAAACTCCCTAAATTCATTCATATTCATGTATGTGGATTTAGAGTTAACATTTCAGAAGATTATTCACGGAAATATTCATCCACCTGAAATACATATTTTTTTCCTAGAAATGAAAACTAACTTCAGTGAATGGTGGATACAAATCCTAATATTTCTACAATAATTAATCCAGTTTCTCATCAATGCAAGTAGATTCCTATGGGACATGATGTGTATTTTGATGTTCATTCTTATTCACCACTGGTATGTTACAATTTCTTCAGTTTATGCACATTATAGGTTATATATTTCATCCATACGTTAGCAAAATTATAGGCATTTGTTTCACTTTCAATCATTTTCTGCTTTAGAACACATGTAATCCTCCATGTTTCTTGACTGGTTTGTTTATGAGACTTCATTCCAAACATATTATTTTCGATTTCCATAATCATATTTGAAGCAAAACTCACACACCCTTCATGATAAACTATAACCCTAATATTACTATTAGATGTATAACTGGTTGGAATGAATGATTGTATATCAATATAAGATTTCTTATATATTTTCAGATATCAAATAAATCCATTATTTAAAGTGGAACCAGTTATATTATTTATTCACACTATTGTCTATTCATGCATTGTCTCTATATTCATAGACACAGGGTACACCTCTTTGTAAACCCAATACTAATTTATACGTCTTCAAAATTTTGCTCCCAGTAATGGTGGAAGAAATACTCATGTCATCTGATCTACATATACATTTTATCACAGTAATATTCTGGACACAAAAAGAAAAGGTCACACTTATGTTTGCACCAAAGCCTAAATGTAAAGTGAACATGGATTACTAAAACCATCCATGTCAAGTTTGGCTAATGCTCTCAAAAGTCAATCCTATTTGTGACAACATATTTGTTTCTTGCTAAGTTTATATATTCAAACTCAACCCTGTTGAAAATATCTAATCCTATCTCTCACTTTATACTTTTCCTGGTTTCATAATGTCTCTATTTATATCAGCTTTCCTACATACTTTCCACAGTACATCATTGTGACTGACTCTTCAATTGTGCTGACATTTACATTCACACTCTAATCCAAACCCTATTGCTAAGGAACTTTTTTTCCAAATCCTATACTCACTCTTCTTCTTAAACCTACTGACTATCTTCCTAATCCTACCCATTATCCCTTTTTGACTGGATGTTCTCTTATACATTCAATAACACAAGGTACAGTGTCTAATGCCATTGTATATCGATCTATCTCAGACATCTGTGCAGAACATAATTCAACGCTAAGTATCACAATCAAGGGCCCATCCCCATTCTGCGCTTCAAATCTTATTTAGATTTCTGTTTTCATACATATATTTCACCTATATATACTTATAAATGTCGCAGGTTCCCAGTACCATTATTCATGCAGCAGAATGATTCCTTATTCAAATTGAACATATTATTAACCCTAACCATAAACTGTTCCCTCAATCTAACTTTACAGAAGAGCAGGGACAGAGTTGGTCTTACAATACAGGAATATAGGGGATCTTCCACCTCCTGAGGACCTCAAGGTCCATGCAGAAATGATCCCTGGAGAAGATGTAAACAACTATGAAGGACCTGAGAGAGCAAAAGTCAGCATCCATGGCAAACAACCTGGTCAGGATGAAGGGTTGTTTATGAATCAGCCTCTCTCTTCTTATTGTAGAGAAGATGGACCAAACCATGTTGGTGTGGAGAGCTGTTCCTAGGTGCCTATGGTTGATATACCATTCTACCTTGTGAAAGTGTCACAGAAAGTAGGGGAAGCCTCCATCTCATGGTCGTCTTGGAAGCAACTGTTAGGACAAAGTGGTTACCAAGGCAGTGATCTGATTCAGTTCCTTAAGGAAGTGACCTCACCTCCCTTCTTTGTTGATGGAACTCTCTGAACTTGGTATCCAAGAAGCCAGGCACCAAGAGGCAGTCCCAATCCCAGTGGTCTCACTTGTATGGATTTACCAAGGACAGAGTCAGTAATTCTTGGTACCTACTGATGTGAGGACAGCCAAAACCAGGAAAGCTCTGAAGAGGGGCTTTTCCTGAGAAAGTAGGTAGTGGCTCACTGCTGGCTCCTGACAACTTCACAGAGTTGGCCAAGGAGACCAGATCTGAGACAGGACAGGCCATTTCATTGGAACATAGTATGGCCCACCAGTCAGAGGACACTCCGGATAGTCACAGACCTACTTGGGGGAAGGATGTGTCTTTGTGGGAGTCGGTGTGGGTTTGTGGTTTTGTCTCATATTCTGAGAATAGGTAGGAATGGCGGTTTGTTTGGTTTGGAGGGAACTGTTTCTAGTAAGTCATTTGACAAGGCGAGTGTTTCTATGTCTGTTTATACCACTGTGTCCCTGGTTGTAGACATTAGAAAAGAAAATGCATCAATGGGTGAGTCCTGTCTAGTAGAAAGCTTCTCAGCTTTCATCCTGCCCAATTCATGAATGGACTGCGGCTTGACTTATCAATGGGGAACACCTGCTAACTTCTTAAGTTCCTGTTTTCTTCCTGAATTGTGTGCACTCTCCAGAATAGGCTCATGGTTTTGTGTCCATGATATGTACCTCCTCAAATCTCTGTGACATGGCCATGTACTGGATAGCTGAAGGGAATGGCGAGCATCTCAGAAAGCTCAGATATCAGTGTGACCAGGAATGCCTCAGTGGAAAAACCCTGCTTTGGACATTTTGCTTACCTATTCTTCTGTTGCCCTGAAAGTCAGGAAGGTCTTTGCATCAGGTGTGTCTTGTGGGAGTGTTTTGGTTTTAATTGTGGTCATTTTTGTGGCCGTTGGAAGAGATGACTATGTCCACCTGGGCTTGAACACTTATGTGATTCCCCTTAGAGACTGAGTTCTGGAACTGACCTCAAAGAAGTATTGGCATGTATTGTGTTGGGATTTTAGGAGGCCACGCATGAGAGTCGCACTTGGAAACTGAGATCTAGGCCCAGGGAGGCTTTCGGAAGAGCACTGGAAATTACAGGAAGGACATCACATGATTTCATTCTTAAAGACTTGGAAGCCATCGTTGCAAGTCAAAACACACATGGACCTCACATTGTAGACCTCAAATTCCTGGCTTAATGTGACCTTTTAGCCTGTCTTTGGGAAGCCTTGCCTGTTAGAATTCTCCAGAGCTTTCATTGAAATGAGCTTCTTCTCCATTTTATGGTTCCTGAATGAATTGAAACCCACAGTGCCTTCAACTTCATCCATGAAAAATGCCTAGATAAATATCATTAAAGTTTGGAAATTCCCATCACCTGGTGGCACTGGAGAACCTTTGGGTGTCCTATTGCTGATCATGAGTGTACCAGACAGTGCCTTGATTGACTGGGTTTCATGAAAATGGTATAGAACAGAGATGCCAGTAACTTGGAGCCTGATGAGTAGTCGGCCTAGAGCAGTGGTGTGCAGGTGTGTGTTAAAACATCTGTGGTGGGGTGATGTGGATATGCCATTGGCTTCCAAATGCCTTGTGACTGATATGGTGCAGCCCCCATACCCTTGTATGTAAAGGCATCTTGTTATATGGAGAGGTTGCAGGGCAATGTTTAGAATCAGATTGCTATGGTCAAGGGGGCAAGCTATGTGGGATATAAGCCAGGTTGGTGCATTCTCCTGCAGACCCTTACCCACCACACGTGACAGAACTCCCTCCATCACTGTGTCCCAGTTGAACTTCTCGTATTTTGTGAAGCAAATACCAAACTCCCAGTGCAGCTGCAAGAAACACCACGAAAATTGGAGGATGACCAAATGGCTTCACAGTCCACACTGGAAGACACTTAGCCCCCAGTGGCAACAGTTTACCTATAAAGAGAGAATTCAGCCCTGCTGCCTCATGTTCATAGGAAAAAAAGAAACCATGTCCTCCAGGTCATATAGATGCAGACCCAGCTTTGATGGTCTCACTACAAAGGAAGCTAAAGCTCCTGTCATCAACATATATTTCAGGTGCCCAACCTCAGAGGCAGTTTTTCAAAAAGTCTTTAGGCCAGCAGAGCTCCATGTTTTTGGAGTTTTTACCCTGTCCCTTACTTTTTGAAACTTCTCTACAACCTCGAAGGTTGTGAACTCCTGAGCATTTTCCATTACCGATATGTATTCACAGATTTTCTAACTCTTCTCCTCTAATTGTGTCTTACTTGGGGTGAAGGAAATGTCAAGGCATTGTTCTGAATGAGAGTTGGAAGATTTTTGGGTAGCACATATTTGCCTACACATTGGATTCATTTTCCAATTTTCCATTCGAAATACTGAATCCCTGACTGTCAAGGGTAGAAGGAATTCTTTTTCAAAGAACAGCCTGACACTTACAAGAAACAGCCACCAGGAGACATCCTGTCTGGAAGACATCCTGTAGCCATATGTGTCCCTGAGACATCCTGTGGCCATCTTTCTTCCAAAAACATCCTGAAGTTATCTCACCTTGTGAAGACATCCAGGAACTGCCGATAAGAGAGTTTTCCCAAATCCAGCATTTTAATACCCATGTGTGAACAATAAAATTTTGCAGCTTGATCAGAACTCCTGTGTTGCTCTCATCTCTCGTGTCTCTTGTCCCTTCATTCCTCCCCATCTAGGTTCGCTGCCCATGTTGATGTGTCCTGCCGGCCGGGACATCTGGCGCCCACCGACTGGGGCTCAAGCCATTGACTGAGGGGGAACCCCTTCCTCCTGGAAGACTTGGTCAAGAGGAGCCCGCGATCATCTCAGCAGACACCACCCGAAGACATATCCAGGAGGAGGGTGGGAATGATGCACGGTGAGTGACCCACCATGTGACAAGCAGTATCGTCACATGATTTGTTTATTTCAGGCCTCAAGGAGTTCTTCAAGACATGGGGGGCACATGTTAAGAAAAAGGAGTTAAAATTTTTCTTTTCACACATAGGAGCATTGTGTCCATGGTTTCCTCTTGAAGGGACCATTGATGGCAAAAATGGCTTAGAGTAGGAGACTGTTTAAAAGATTATTATGAATCCTTTGGCCCAGAAAAAATGCCAGTTCCCACCTCTTCTTACTGGAACTTAATTAATGAAATTCTTAAAAGTTTTCGCTTTGACAATGGTACCTTACAACTTGTCAGGATTGGGGAAGAGATTATGCAAAAGACCTCTCGTCCCTGCTCTGCATGCCCATCATTAGTATAGACATAGAACCTTCTCAGTCTTCCCAGGACCCTGAGAACCTTCCTGGTCCCCCTCAAAATACGACCCTAATTAATAAGGCTCCAATGATTAAAAACCACCTTTATCCAGTTTTAAATCCCAGAGACACATTGACCCCTGGGAAGGACACTATCTTGGAGAAGCAGCTCTCTACCATTCAGAAGACCCGCAACCTCTCAGGACCCTGCCACAGCCTACAGGATTTACACATCCACCTCCCTCCTATATCCCTCCTGCCTTTTGTGCTCTGGCCCTTCAGGGGCCAAGTGCCCCCCCAGATATTTTTTCCCTACTTCCCCTACCTAACCTCTCTCCCTTGCCAGCATCCTTCCAACATGGACGGGAAGAGATGCAACTTTTAAAATAATTAAATTCCCTTGACTCTGAGCTCTCTTCATTAGCCTTAGCTATGGAGTCAATGCAAGCTGGCCCACAGCGGTCTAATACAAAGTCGAAGCCACTCCATCGGCCTGTTCTCACCTACCCAGTCACCACCAGTCAGATAGATAAGCCTGCCCAGGCTGAGGTCAAAGACTTCGATGAGGAACAAGAGGAGGAAGCGGGGGAAATGGATCAAGGAGATCAGGACTCAGAGGATGAGGAGTTCACCCCTGGGCAGGAAGGAACCCAGAGTCTACAAAAAATTAAGCCTATGTTTTCTTGAAAAACTTAATAAGGCTTGTGCTCACTATGGCCCCACTGTGCCCTACACGTTGGCTTTATTAGAAATCCACAGCGCACAATGGCTTACTCCCAATGATTGGAAATTTTTAGACCAAGCTACCTTCAGTGCCGGAGACTTCCTGTTATGGAATGCAGATTTCAAAGACAATGTCGGGAAACTGCTCAAATAATTTTAACTAAGGCCTCCTCTGAATCTGGGACTTAAGTTTAGCTAGTGGGCAATGCGCCTTTTGACACTAAAAATAACAGGCACGTTTCCCTCCTGGACTCTTGGCGCAGACTCAGATGGCTGGTTTTCCTGCTTGGTGACACCTCCCTCAAAAGGCCTCGGCTACCAATTCCCTGGCAAAAATTTGACAAGTGCCCCATGAGCCTTATAGGTAGTTTGTTCCCCGGCTTAACCTAGCTGAGGAATGCTTGCATGAACCAAGCGAAGGTGAAAGCACCTATGTAAAACATCTTGCCTTTGAAAATGCCAACCTAGCATGTCAGGATGTTCTTCAACCACATAAGGATAAAGGGAAACTTTCTGAATTTATTAGACTCTGTGCAGGCGTGGGTGCAGCCCATGCCATGGGTCTCGCTTTAGGGGCTGCCTTTACCAAGGCGTTTCACAATCCTGGCTCACGTACTTGCTTTACTTGTAAACAACCTGGCCATTTTGCATGTGGGTGTCCGATAGGCAAACAAAGCCTAGGAATAGCGTCTCCTCAAACTGGGGCTTAACCGCCCCCAGCTACCCTTTTCCATAGAAGTGGTAAAGGTCATCACTGGGTCAGTGAGTGTAGATCTAAGACAAATGCCCTCAGACAGCCTATTTCTTCTTGCTTCTCGGGAAACTCCCTGCGGGGCCAGCCCCTGGCCACAACATCCCCCAGGAAAAACACAGGAGCAATAAGGTTTCTTCCCTCCCAAACTCCCAACCTACCACAAAATCCTTCTCCACAATTGCCTCCCTCCAACTAGCCACCCCAGGCAGCGCAAAATTGGACCTCTGTGCCACCACAGTTACAATATTAGACTCAATGCAAGGGCCCCAGATAATACCCACTGGAATTATGGGTCCCCCTCCATCTCATACATGTGCCCTTATTCTTGGAAGAGCCTCCACTACCATACAAGGTGTTCAGGTCTTCGCTGGCATTAATGATAATGATTTCACTGAAGAAATAAAAATACTGGCCACTGCTATTAATGGAGTTGCCGCCATCCCAGGAGGAACAAGACTTGCACAATTAATTCTCCTTCCCTTGGATTCAGGAGGCATTTCCACCACCCAAACCTACCTCGGGGGGCTGCCTTCTTAGTCTTCTCTGATGTGTATTGGGTTCAACCCATTTCTCACAATAGACCCACCCTTACCTTACTTACTGAAGGAAAGGAATTCCAAGGAGTTCTAGATATTGGAGCTGATGCCACAATTATTTCTCAAAAATACTAGCCATCAGGTTGGCCCCTCACTCCATCCTTGACTGACCTTAAAGGGATAGGAAAATAAAAAAATCCTCTGGTCAGCTCAAGGTCTATTAGCTGCACTGATAAAGATGGTAATAAGTCAACTGTCACTCCTTTCGTTGATTCTGACCTCCCTGTTAACGTATAGGGTGGAGATATTTTGAGTCATTGGAAGTTATTCTCGCCAGTCCCAATTCCATGGTGACTCATCAAATGCTTCCTATGAATTTTGTTCCTGGTACAGGCCTGGGGATACTGAAACAAGGACTGGTGGAGCCTATACAACCCATAAAAAAAACAAATACATGTGGACTTGTGTATTCAGATTTTTAGTGTCGGTCCCTGACCCTCCTGTACCCCATGCAGATAAAATTATTTGGGAGACTCAGACTCCTGTGTTGGTGGATCAGTGGCCCCTTACCCAAGAAAAATTGGAGGCTGCCTCCACGTTAGTGCTGGAACAGCTGGCAGCCGGCCATGTAAAGCCCTCAACCTCACCATGGATTACTCCTATTTTTATTATCAAGAAAAAATCAGGCAAGGGGCGCCTTTTACAATATTTGTGTGCCATTAATAAAGTTATGTGCCCGATGGGAGCACTACAGCCAGGCATTCCCACACCAGTGGAGATTCCAAAAACCTATTGTAAAATGGTTATTGACTTAAAAGATTGCTTTTTTACCATTCCTTTACATCCTGAGGATAGACCCTATTTTGCCTTTAGTCTCCCTCGCATTAATTTTCTGGGCCCTATGCAGAGATTTCAATGGAAGGTTCTACCCCAAGGTATGGCCAACAGCCCTAGTCTTGGCCAAAAATACGTTGCTCAAGCAGTAGACCCTGTGAGAGAGCGATGAGCACAAAATTATATTTTACATTATATGGATGATTTGTTAATTGCTGCACCTAATACCCATGACCTTAATAATTGTTACTTGGACTTTTACAAAATCTCACTACCTTGGGACTACAGATAGCTCCAGATAAGTTTCAAACACAGGACCCTTATACCTATTTGGGCCTTAAACTTCAAGATAATCAGATCCAAATTCCTAAAATACAACTATGTGTGGACCATATTCACACACTTAATGATTTTCAAATATTACTGAGGATATTCAATTGCTAGGAACATATTTAAAATTACCCACTTGTGTACTTTTGCCCCTTAATGATATTTTGATAGGTGATTCCCACCCCTCCTCCCCTCAAAAGCTTACTACCGAGGCATGACATGCATTAAACCAAGCCACAGAAGCCATTGCCCAAAAGTTTATTACACAAATTTCATATAACCTTCCTCTGGTTCTGGTTATTTTCCACACTCCTCATACACCCACAGGAATATTTTGGCAGCGAGATCCACATTTTAAAAATAAAGGCTGCCCCTTGCTTTTGGTCCTTGTACCCACCACATCCTCCAAGGTTATTACTGTTTATCTTGCTCAGGTAGCTTCTCTTATTTTTAAAGGTCGTTTGCTTTCTCGACAACATTTTGGCAAAGACCCTGATAATATTTTAATTCCATATACTAAGGACCAAACCCTTACTACAATTTTTACTACAGACATGGATGAATGGGATATTGCCCTATCAGGCTTTTTGGGAACAATTCATAACCACATCCCCAATGACCCCCTTTTAAATTTTGTCCAGTTACATCCATTTATTTTTCCCAAAATTACTCAAAAGGCTCCCATTCCTCAAGCCCTTACCTTTTTTACAGATGGTTCCAGTAATGGCCGTGCAGTCTTTGTTGTCAATAACAAGCCTACCACCTTTGATACTGTCTATCAGTCAGCTCAGTTTGTGGAATTGTTCGCCATAACACAAGTTTTTATAAAGTTTTTTGATAATCTTGTTAATATTTATACAGACAGTGCCTACATTGCTCATTCTGTGCCCCTTCTGGAGATTTCACCCACCATTAAGGCTTCTTCCAATTCCCCCTTTCTGTTTCACCAGCTTCAGCAGCTAATTCAGGCCAGAAAACATCCATTTTCCTTAGGACATATCATGACACACTCTGACCTTCTGAGCCCTCTAACACAAGGTAATGCCCAAGCTGATGCAGCAACACGTTCCATCTTTCCAATTTTTGTTGGCTCCATTCAAAAGGCCATGGAGTTACACAATCTTCACCATCTAAATTCCCAGAGCCATCGATTACTTTGGAAAATTACCAGGCAACATGCATGAGAAATAGTAAAAGCATGCCCTGCTTGCACTGTCTCCCTCCCCATTCAACATTTGGGAGTTAACCCCCGAGGATTACTGCCCAATCAGATTTAGCAAATGGATGTTATTCATTTTCCTGAATTTTGAAAAACCAAATATATATACGTTTCTATAGATACCTTCAGCGGCTTTATTTTTGCATCACCACATTCTTGAGAGGCTACCAAAGATGTCCTTTCTCATCTTGTTTCAGCCTTTTTCGTAATGTGTAAACCAATACATATTAAAACAGATAAATGTCCTGCATATACCAGTGCCAAGTTTAAACAGTTTTGTGCTACCTTGCAATTTTGTCATACTACTGAAATTCCATACAACACTCAGGGCCAAGGCATGTGGAACTTGCCCAGCTTACCTTAAAGACTTGGCTATCCCATCTTAAGGCTTCCGCCCTTGTATTTACTACTCCCACGGATCGCCTTAACCATGCATTATTTGCCCTTATTTTTCTTACCCTAGACAGTGAAGGCCATTTGGCCACAGACAGACACTGGCATCCTTCATCCAATTCTGTTCGCACACCTGTTATGTGGTGCAATCCCATTACAAATAAATGAAAACGCCCACATCCTATCCTCATCAGGGGATGAGGCTCAGCTTGTGTTTTGGACCAAGAGCAAGCATCCCCAAGATGGTTACCAGAATGCCTGGTTAAACAGGTAAATTACTTACCTCAACCCAGGGACGGAGGCCCTCACCCTGAGGACAAATTTTCCTCCATTTCAGATACAGCCAACAATCTGTGCGAGGATCCTGCTTAAGGCACTTCTGCTGAACAGGTTTGAACACAGAGGCCTTGGACCTCTAATTTCCAACATCATGGGGTACCTTTTTGCCCCCCCCCCGTGAATGCAAAGGAGGATTTTGGACTGAGGCTCCCACTAGTTGGACCCAGACTGCTGACTGCATGACTAAGGTGACTTACCTCCGTGCCAAGGTTGACCATAATCTCGGAGGAGTTCATCAGCCTAAATGGGTATGTGTTAACAAGACAAAGATTATTCCCCCTAGTACAAGTAAAGCTCTCCAAAATTGTTCTGCAACTTGTACGCATACCCAGGCGATGCATGTCTCTTGTAATGCGTCGGCTTCACTTTGTGTTAATAAACAGGGAGAACAATTTTTTGAAGCCTCCCTAACTAAAACTCATGCAGCAGGGGGACCACTATTCATTATACCCCCATTCTCTTTGACCATGGAGGAGATGGCAAATACACCAAGCTACAGTCAGCTGGGTGCCAAGGCACTGTCGGAAAACCTTCCTACTGGCCCATTAAGGCCCCTACAGGGGTCTCTGATGGTGGAGGACCCACTTATTCTGTCAAGCATCCTCAGATAATCAAACTTTTGAAACCCCAAATCCCTGAGCTCACATATCATCCCTTAATGTAGCCTAAATCCCAGTTCCCAGGTTTAGATACCAATACATTAGATATTTTGCAAACTACATTCTCCTAGCTTAATAATTCAAACCCCACCCTTGCTGGTGATTGCTGGCTCTGCATGACAACAGGGGCAATCATGCCTATGGCAGTTCCTATTAATTCTATCATGGACAATGATAATACATGCCAACCCGGATTTCCCTTTAAAGTACAGCCTATAGGCACTTTTACATTATTTCTTTTAGGCGCGATGCAGAATAATACCTATGATATTGATGTTCGACTTACTTCCTTTGGAAATTGCTCAACAGTATAAAATTATTCCTCACCCACCCCATCTTTTTGTCCCTCCAATGGCACAGTTTTTATGTGTGGAGGAAACTCGGCCTTCCCACGCTTCCAGCGAATTGGACCATTGGTTGTGTTCTTGCTTTATTACTCCCTGATATAACTATTGTCAGAGGAGATGAACCTCTACCAATTTCTAGCCTAGACACTTTAGTCAAAAGACATAGGTGGGCAATACAGGCTTTACCACTCATTGCCAGCCTTGGAATAACAGCTGCTGTGGGCACAGGTACAGTGGCTTAGGCACGGCTATTCACTCTTACCATCGCCTGTCTCAACAACTTATAAATTATGTACAAACTTTATCAGGAACCATTAAAGATTTGCAGGACCAAATAAATTCCCTGGCAGAAGTGTTCCTACAAAACAGACGAGGCTTAGATTTGCTGACAGCTAACCAGGGAGGTATTTGCTTAGCCTTAGGGGAACGATGCTGCTTTTATGCCAATAAATCAGGCATAGTACGCATTAAAATTAAGCAGCTTCAAGAAGATCCAGAAAAGAGACAAAGGGAACTATTTGAAAATCCCCTCTGGATTGGGCATAATGGATTTCTACCCTACCTTCTTCCCCTATTAGTCCCTTTGTTGGGTTTACTTTTAATGGTGTCCATAGGCCCCTGCATTATAAAGAGGCTGGTACAATTTATTAAAGAACAGATTAATATTTTGGTTTCTAAGCCCATACAGGTCCACTATCATGGTCTGGAGATGGAAGACAGCACTGCCAACATTTAAAAGAATGTTCAACCCTTCTCACAGGCTTATTAAGTTTACATCCCCACAGATCTCTCTTTCTTACAGAAAACTATAAGTAACAGCTCTGAGCAACCATCTTCTACCCTTGCAATAAGGGTTCATTCTCCATGGGCCCCTCCGCTTGGGGGAGGACACACCCTTGGAATGAGCACGTTAGGCCATAATAACGGAGGGTCCAGGAAGGACTGCAGGAGGATGGATCCACGGATCCCCAAACACAAGACCTCTGAATGACACGCTCTGGTGCATGGCAGTTGGCATGCTATCCCCTCAAAGACGTCTCCTCCAAAAACATGCCAAAGCCAACACGAATTCTCCTAGGAAAGATGTTCCCTCAAATCAGGAGATATTCTAAGGCATCCTAGAGAAACAGAGCCACTATCACCCCCTAAATCCATGGCCTGTAAGGTATGGTCGAATATTTTATATAACAAAAGGGGAAATGTCAGGGGCTAGAAGGAAGTTCTCCTTCAAAAAATAGACTGACACAAGAAACAGCCCCCTGGGACACAACCTGCCTGGCAGACATCCCACAGCCATCTATCTCCTTTTGACATCCGGCTACCATCTGTCTACCTGAAACATCCTGAGGTTATCTCACCCTGTGAAGACATCCAGCAACTGCCGATAAGAGAGCTTTCCCATCCGCAGCATATAAATACCCTCTGAGAATAATAAATTTTGCAGCATGATCAGAACTCCTGTCTTGCTGTCATCTCTCGTGTCTCTTGTCCCTTCATTCCTCCCCAACTAGGATCGACACCCAAGTTGATGTGTCCTGCCAGCCGGGCCATCTGACACTAACCCATACCCTCCTAGACTCTGATGACAAATCCTAATATGATGGAGAAAAATAACCCAAACAGAATAGAAATACAAGCAGTTCAGAGAAGACATGGTGTATAGTTGCACTTGCCTTTTGCATGATATAGGGTAGGTGTTATAAATCTAGTTAATTTTTAATTGAAATCGTTCTCCATGTGTTTTTAAAGTTAACAAATATGTGAATTCCTGTCTCCCTTTCTCTGTAGCCGATTCAGCACATGTATTTTTATATGCACATATAGAATCCTACCTGGTATCAGATGTACATTCTTGTGAGGTGGCTGACTTGGAAGATACAAATTGTGAGAAGAGATCACTCCTCCTAAACGCTGTTGGAACAGAAAATTCAACCTATGGGTGAGCCTCCTAGTAGAACAACATTATACATAAATCCATGTTCAGTAAATTAAATATTTTTGCATCTGTGGATGATATATACTTCATGATGAATTTCGATTGGCATATATATTGCTACATTTTATTGTCTGTGTGTGTGTGTTGTGTGTGTGTGTGTGTGTGTAGGGTATATATATATATATATATATATATATATATATATATATACACTGTCCAAATATTTCAAAATATGAAATATATGTGTCTTACATATACTACCTAAATTCATTCATGTTCATGTATGTGGATTTATAATCAACTTTTCATAATATTATTCTCAGAAATATTCATCCACCTGAATTACATATTTGTTTTCTAGTACTGAAAACTAACTTCAGTGAGTGGTGCATACAATCCTAATATTTCTACAGTAACTGACCCAGTTTAACATCAATGCAACTAGATTCCTCTTGGATATGATGTCTATATTGAAGTTCATTTTATTCAACACTGGTACATTACTATTTGTTCAGTTTATACACATCATAGGTTATATATTTCATGAACAACTTCAATAATTTATAGGATTTTGATTCACTTTCAATCATTTCCTGATTCAGAACACATGTATTCCTCCAGGTTACTTGATTGTTTATTCATGAGACTTCTTTCCAAACGCTTTTTTTTTTTCGATTTCCATAATCATTTTGAAGAAAAACTGACACACTCTTCATGATAAACCATAACCCTAATATTACCATTAGATGTATTTCTGGTTGGAATAAATGATTGCATATAAATATATGATTTTCTGTTTATTTTCAGATATCAATTCAATCGAATTTTAAAGTTGGAACAAGTTATAATATTTAATCACAGTATCGTCTATTCATAAATTATCTCTATGTTCATAGACACAGAGTAAATATATTTGTAACCCCAATACTAATTTTTTCATCTTCAAAATGTTGCTCCCAGAAATGGTGGAAGAAATACTCATGTCACCTAATCTACATATACATTTTATCACAGTAATATTCTGGACACAAAAAGAAGAGGTCACACTTATGATTGTATCAAAGCCTAAATGAAAAGTGAGCATAGATTACTGAAAGCATTGATGTCCAGTGTGCCTAATGCTCTCAAATGTCAATCTTATTGGTGACTACATATTTGTTTCTTCTTAAGACTATATTTTGAACCTCAACCCTGTTGCAAATGTCTAATCCTATCACTCAATTTATACTTTGCCTGATTTCCTAATGTCTCTATTGATGTCTGCTTACCTAAATATTTTCCCCAGTTCACCATTGTGACTGACCCTTCACGTGTGCTGACATTTACATTCACTCTCTACCCGATACACTATTGCTAAAGAACTTTTGGTCCAAATTCTGTACTCAGTCTTCTTCTGAAACTTATCGAATATCTTCCTAATCCTACCGACTATCCCTGTTCTAGTGGATGTTCACTTCTACATTCAATCATCCAAGGTACAAGGTCCTATGCCATTGATTATCGTTTTATCTGAAACACCTGTGCAGAACGTATATCAAAGCTAAGTATCCCAATCAATAGCGCAATGCCCTTCTGGGCTTCAAATCTTACCTAGATTTTTGTTTTCATACTTATATTTCACCTATATATTCTTATAAATATCACAGGTTCCCAATACCATTATTCATCAATTAGAATAATTCCTAACCCAAATCAAACCTGTTATTAACCCTAACCATACACTGTTCCCTCAATCTAACTTTACAGAAGAGGAGGGACCAAGTTGGTCTTACAATACAGGAATGTAGAAAATCTTCCACCTGTTGTAAAACTCAAAGGTCCATGAAGAAGTGATCCCTGGAGAACATGTAGGCAGCCATGAAGGACCTGAGAGAGCAAACGTCATCTTCCATTGCAAACAACCTGGTCAGGATGAAGGGTTGTGTCTGAATCAGCCTCTCTGTTCATAATGTAGAGAAGATGGACACAAACAGTCCTGTTTGGAGAGCTGTTCCTGGGTGCCTATGGTTCATATACCATTCTAACTTGTGAAAGTGTCACAGGAAGTAGGAGAAGCCTCGATCTCATGGGACCCTTGGAAGCAACTGTTAGGACAAAGTGGTTGCCAAAGCAGTGACCTCATTCAGTTCCTGAAGGAAGTGACCTCACCTCACTTCCTTGGTCATGGAACTCTCGGTACTTGGGATCCAGGAAGCAAGGTACCAAGAGCCTGTCCCAGTCCCAGTCCCAGTGGGCTCACTTGTTTGGATTTACCAAGGACAGAGTCAGTCTTTCATGGTACCTACAGATATGAGGATGGCCAACTGCCAGGAAAACTCAGAAGAGGGGCCTTTCCTGAGAAAGCAGATAGTGGCTCACCGCTGGCTCCTGACAAGTTCACAGAGTTGGTGATTTCCGGGGATCATAAGTTGGATCACCAGTCAGAAGACACTCTGGATAGTCACAGACATACTTTGTAGAAGGTGGTGCCTCTGTGGTTGTCGGTGTGGGTTTGTGGTTTTGTCTCATGTTCTGAGAATAGGTAGAAAAGGCGGTTTGTTTGATTTGGAGTGAACTGTTTATAGTAAGTCGTTGGCAAGCAAGAGTTTCTATGTCTGTGTATCCCACTGTGTCCATGGTTTTAGACATTAGAAAACAGAATGCATCAATTGTTGTGTCCTGTCTAGTAGAAATCTTCCCAGCATTCATCCTGCCGAATTTATGAATGGATTTCAGCTTGCCTTATCGATGAGCAACATGTGGTATCTTCCAAAATTCCTGCATTCTTCATGAATTCTGGCTACTCTCCAGAATAGGCTCATGGTTTTGTGTCCAAGATATGTAGCAGTTCCAAGCCCTGTGACATGGCCATGTACTGGATAGCTGAAGGGAATGTCGAGCATCTCAAAAAACTCAGATATAAGTGTGACCATGATAGTCTAAGTGGAGAAACCCTGCTTTGGGCCTTTTGCTTACCTATTGTTCTGTTGCCCTGAATGTCAGGAAGGTCTTTGCCTCAAGACATTCGTTTGTGAAGCCTGAAGAAAACAGGTTCAAATGGAAATGAATGGACATCACCTGTGGATCTTTGCTTAATTCCTTTGGAAATGGAAGTGTCTGAATCAGCCTCTTGGCCCTGTGTGAGGCCGTGGCTTAGATTCTCAACCCCTGAAGAATCTAAAGAAACATCACATGTGTGCATCCAAAACAAAAATGGCCAAAAGTGCAGTTATTGTGGATGAAGTCTCTCCCCATTCTCTGTGAAGTTCCTGACCTCCATCAAGTTAGAATAGGGATCCTTTGGGCCAAATCATTTCTTCAAAGCCCTAAAGAGGCTTGCCCATAATTGCTTGAATTTTCCCGTGACTACAATTCACATAAAGAATCCAAACTGCACAGTCAATACGCCTAAAATTGGAGAAACAGAGAAGTATTAACAGCAGGCCTATATGAACACTCCTGGTTCACAGGAGTGGTGTCCAGGCCACCCTGAATTTAGGCAAATTAGGGGCAAGAGAGATTATTTAGGAGACTGTCTTGAGCTTCGCCCCTCGTGGAAAATTCCAGCGATAGGTTATGATGAGTGTCTATATAAAAGAACATGAGGGCCATGTGGGAGTGTTTTGGTTTTAATTGTGGTTGTTAGTGTGGTGGTTGGAAGAGATGACTGGGTCCACCTTGACATGAACTCTGGTGTTTTTCCCCTTAGAGACTGAGTTCTGGAACTGACCTCAGAAAAGTATTGCCATTAATTGTGTTGGGATTTTAGAAGGCCATGCATGAGAGTCGCCCTTGGAAACTGAGATCAAGGCCCAGGGTGGCTTTCAACAGAGCACTGGGAATCACAGCCAAGATATCACATAATTTTCTTCTGAAAGACTTGGCAGCCATAGTCGAGAGTCAAAAGACACATGGACCTCACATTGTAGAACTCAATGGGCCTGGCTTCATTTGACCTTTTGGCCATTCTTTGGGAAGCATTACCTGTGAGATTTCTCCAGAGCTTTCATTGAAATGAGCTTCGTCAAGATTAATGGTTCTGGAATGAACTGAAACTCACAGTGCCTCCAACGTCATTGTTGAAATATGGCTAGAAAAATACCATGAAATTTTTGAAATTTCCATGACCAGCTGGCACAGGAGAACCTTTGGATGTCTAGTTGCTGATCATGAGTATAACAGACAGTGCCTTGATTGACTGGTTTTAATAAAAATTGTGTAAAACAGAGATGCCAATAAGTTGGTGCCTGATGATTAGTGGGCCTAGAGCATTGGTAGGCAGGTGTGTGATAAAACATCTGTAGTGGGGCCATGTGGATCTGCCATTGGCTTCCAAATGGCGTGTGACTGACATGATGCAGCCAGCAGTCCCTTCTAAGTAAAGGCATGTTGTTATATGGAGAGGTTTCAGGGCAATGTTCAGAATCGATTTGCTATGGTCAATGGGGCAAGCTATGTGATATAGAAGCATGGTTGGTGCATTCTCCTGCAGAAATTGAAATACCACATGTGACAGAACTCCCTGCTGCACTGTGTCCCAGTTGAACTCCGTGTATTTCATGAAGCAAATACCAAACTCCCATTGTAGCAGCAAGAAACACCATGAAAATTGGAGGATGAACAAATGGCTTCACAGTCCACACAGGGAGACACTTAGAACCCAGTGGCCACAGTTTACCTACAAAGATCAAATTCAGGACTGGTGTCTCATGTTAATTGGAAAATAAGAAACTATGTTTTACAGGTCACATAGGTGCAGACCCAGCTTTGATGATCTCAGTACAAAGGAAGCTAAAGCTCCTGATAACAACATATGTTTCAAGTGCCCAACCTCAGAGGCAATTTTTCAAGAAGTCTTTAGGCCAGCAGAGCTCCATGTTTATGGAGTGTTCACCCTGTCCCTTACTTTTGGAAACTCCTGTACCACCTTCAAGGTAGTGAAATTCTTAGCATATTACATTCCAGATAAGTATTCACTGATTTTCTAATTCTTCTCCTCTAATTATGTCTTACTTGGGGCGAAGATAATGTCAAGCCATTGTTCTGGAGGAGTGGGAAGATTTTGTGTGGCACATATTTGCATACACATTGGATACATTTTCCAATTTTCCATTCGAAATACTGAATCCCTGACTCTAACCCCTACCATACTAGACTCTGACTACTAATCGTAATATGATAGAGAATAATAACCAAAACAGAATAGAAATACAAGCAGTTCAGAGGAGGCATGGTGTATAGTTGGAATTGCCTTTTGCATTATATAGGGTAGGAGTTATAAATCTAGTCATTTTTTTTGTTGAAATAGTTCTCCGTGTGTTTCGAAAGTTAACAGATATGTGAATTCCTGTCTCCTTTTCTCTGTAGCCTATTCAGCACATGTAATTTTATATGCACATATAGAATTGTACCTGGTATCACACGTACATTTTTGTGAGGTGACTGACTTGGCAAATACAAATTGTGAGAAGAGATCACTCCTCCTAAATGCTGTTGGAACTGAAAATTCAACCTATGGGTAAGCCTCCTAGTTGAACAACATTATACATAAATCCATGTTCAGTATATGAATATTTTTGGGTCTGTGGATGATATGTATTTTATGATGAATTTCGATTGGCATATATATTGCTAGTTTTTAATGTCTGTGTGTGTGTGTGTGTGTGTATATATATATATATATATATATATATATATATATATATATACTCTCCAGATTTTTCAAAATATGAAATATTTGTGTCTTATTTTGCACTCCCTAAATTCATTCATATTCATGTATGTGGATTTATAATCCAATTTTTAAAAAATTATTCTCAGAAATATTCATCCACCTGAAATACATATTTTTTCCTAGTACTGAAACAGTTTTCAGTAAACGGTGCATCCAAATCCTAATATTTCGGCATTGCAAGATGGCTGTGAAGACAGTGTATTACACCCAGTGTACCCTGCCACTGTGCAAGTGAATAACGAGTTAGAGCAATGAAAAACTATCTTGTTAGGATCTTACAGGAAAATGGGTGTTTACCGAAACCTAGAAGAATGATTTCCACCACCGAGGTCCGGTAATTGAGTCTCAAACACAAGCCACTTGTGCAACTGGAGATCCATTCTGATTGATCCGCTTGACCTGCCCTGTGTCTACAAATGGTGAGGCACCACCGAGAAGCGACCAGCAAGCAGGGAGAAACGTTGCTGCGGATTCTGTGGAATCCTGCTGGCTGAGCATCCACTGAGCCCCCAGCTGAATTCGGGATTTCAGACGGGGAAGTTAGCAGTACATTTCTATGCCCCAAAGCGGAAACTCCACAAAGGAAACCAACAGCCACCATCTTGGAGAGCTGAAGTAACCACCACCACTCCCTGACAGATTGCAAGAATAAAACAGGTGTGTGTTTCTCAGCTCATCTCACATACAGAGGGGAATTCGCATAAAATATCTCCTAGGCTTTTGGGGGAGGGATAATCAGAGCAAGTCTGCATAAAGACTGGGGGAAAACTAGAGGCACCTGACCTTCATCTCCCCTTCCCATCAGCGGCAAAAATGAAACTTGTCTAGCCAGTGCGGGGCGATGGGCAAGCGAAAAAAATTAAAACAATAGAGTTCCAGGGTTCCCAATAGACACCCTCCCCACCCAACAAACGGCAGACCCAGAGAACAGTTTGAGCTGCCGAGAAGCATCACTCAGGAGAAATCTGGTCTAGCAGGAGAAATCAGGACTAGCAGGATAAACCAGGGGACTAGAGGCCAGGCCCTCCTGACTGGCTGGCTGGAGAACGCCGGCCCACTGCCAGTGTGACTGGGCAACTGGAGACCACCTTCCTGCTGGCGCCAGCCCACCTGCTGACGCTATGTCTTGACGGCTGGAGAACGCGCGCCTGCCGGCGACCGAACGCGCAACTGTGTGGCTAGAGATCACCCACCAGCTGAAGACAGACCACAAGCTGCCCGCGCTACTGGGTGGCTGGAGACTGCCGGCCTGCCAGCGACCGGGAGCTGAAACCAACCAGAGACAATCCAGTCCACCCACCCAATTCGGACACTCCAGCAAGGAGCCTGGGGCCCACCACAGCAGAGAGGTGACATCACTGGAGCTCGGCCGTCAGAATTCCTTAACAGCAGAATCCACTTAAGCAGGCATAGTCTACCAACACAAAGGAGAGAAAACAGAGATATATAAACCCATAACAAATCTATAGAAGAGAGCAGAAACACAGCAATCAAATAGAGCTGGAAAATGACGTGAACATCATGAAAAAACAAGGAAAAACAAGGTGTACAAACAATGAAGGACAACTTAATACTACAGGAGAACCTAGAAGCATCAGAAACAGGGATAGGGAAAAAACTTAAGTCATACCTAACTCAGATGGAAAGGAATAAGAGAGAAGACATGAGGCAGCAAGTCTAAGGATAAAAGTATATTTTGAAAATGAATTAAACAAACAAATACAAATGGCAAAGAACAAGCTTTACCAGGAGATAGAGGTCTTTTAAAAAATCATACAGTAATTCTAGAAATGCAGGAAACTATAAACCAAATTAAAAACTCAAACAAGAATATTACAAATAGACTAGATCAAGTAGAAGTCAGAACATCAGATAATGAAGACAAAGTTTGTCAACTTGAAAAGAATATAGTCAACACAGAAAACATGCTTAAATCCCATGAGCAACTATTCAAGAGATATGGGATGTCATAAAAAAAACAAAATTGGGAGTCATCGGGATAGAAGAAGGCATAGAAATTCAAACTGAATGAATGAACAACATATTAAATGAAATAATTCTATAAAACTTCCCAGAGATGAAAGATGGAATGGATTGCCATATCCTGGAAGCCTACAGGACCTCAAACATTCAAAACCATAATAGACAAACTCCAAGACATATAATTATGAAGATAGCCAACATACAGAACAAGGAGAGAATATTAAAAGCTACGAAAGAAAGTAGGCAGATAACATTCAGGGGTAAACCAATAAGGTTAACAATTGATTTTTCATCACAGACATTGAAAGCGAGAAGATCTTTGAACAATGTATTTCAAACACTGAAAAATAATGGATTCCAACCAAGAATACTGTATCCAACAAAATTAAGCTTCAGATTTGACAATGAAATTAAGTCCTTCCTGATAAATAAAAGCTAAAAGAATTCGCAGACAGAACACCAGCACTGCAAAGCATTTTGAGCAAAATACTACAAGAAGAGGAATTGAAAAATAGTGCCCAAAACTAACAGCGGGAGGTATCTCAGTAAAGGGGTAAGAAAAAAACCAAAAAGTAAAAACTACCCAAATTAAAATAAATAAATAAATAAACATGACTGGAAGTACAAATCATATTTCAATTGTAACCTTAAATGTTAAAAATCTAAACTCACCAATCAAGAGACATAGGCTAGTAACCTGGATCAAAAAAATAAATCCAACAATATGCTGCCTTCGAGAGACTCATATGAAAGGTAAAGACATACACAGGCTGAAAGTGAAAGGTTGGGAAAAATCATACCACTCATATGGCCCTCGGAAACAAGCAGGAGTGGCCATACTCATATCATATAAAATCAACTTCAAACCTACGTTAATCAAAAGGGATAAAGTAGGACACTATATATTGTTAAAAGGAACCATCCACCAACAAGACATAACAATTATCAATTGGTATGCACCAAACAATTGAGCTGCAATGCTCATAAAACAAACTCGCCTCAAGTTCAAGAGTCAAATAGACTACAACACAATAATTATGGGTGACTTCAACACACCGCTCTCGCCATTAGACAGATCCTCTATAAAAAACTGAATAAAGAAACTATAGAATTCAACAGCACAATCAATAACCTTGACGTAACCGACATATATAGAATACATCAACCATCATCAAGTGGATACACTTTATTCTCAGCAGCACATGGATCCTACTCCAAGTTAGACCATATATTATGCCATTGGGCAACTCTTAGTAAATATAAAGGCGTGGAGAAAATACCATGCACCATATCTGATCATAATGGAATGAAACTGGAAATCAATGATAAAAGAAGGAAGGAAAAATCCTACATCACATGGAAAATGAACAATATTCTACTGAATGATCAATGGGTTACAGAAGACATAAAGGAGGAGATAAAAATATTTTTAGAATCAAATGAAAATACAGACACATCGTACTGGAATCTATGGGACACAAAGAAGGCAGTTTTAAGAGGGAAATTCATTTCTTGGAGTTCTTTCCTCAAAAAAAGAATAAAACAACAAATAAATAAATTCACAGTACACATCAAAAACCTAGAAAAGGAAGAGCAAAACAACAGCAAATGTAGTAGAAGACAAGAAATAATTAAAATTAGAGCAGAAATCAACGAAATTGAAACAAAAAAAAAACATTGAAAAAATTGATAAAACTAAAAGTTGGTTCTTTGAAAAAATAAATAAGATTTACAGGCCCTTAGCCATGCTAAAGATGAGAAGAAGAGAGACAACTGAAATTACTAACATATGGAATGAAAAAGACAATATCACAACAGACAGTACACAAATACAGAAGATAATTAGAAAGTATTTTGAAACCCTATATTCCAATAAAATAGAAGATAGTTAAAATATCGACAAATTTCTTAAGTCATACGATCTGCCCAGATTCAGTCAGGAAGACACACACAATTTAAACAGACCAAAAACAAAGGAAGAAATAGAAGAAGCCATCAAAAGACTACCAACCAAAAAAAGCCCTGGACCTGATGGGTATAGAGCAGAGTTCAAAAAAACCTTCAAAGAAGAATTAATACCAATACTTTTCAAGCTATATCAAGAAATAGAAAAATAAGGAGCTCTTCCAAATTCATTCTCGGAGTCCAAAATCACCCTGATCCAAAAACCAGACAAAGACACTTCAAAAAAGAAAACTACAACCAATATCTCTAATGAACTTGGATGCAAAAATTCTCAATGAAATCCGTGTGAATTGATTCCAAAAGCATATCAAAATAGTTGTGCACCATGATCAAGTAGGATTCTTCCCTGGAACGCAAGGCTGGTTCAATATACGGAAATCAATAAATGCTATTCACCACATCAATAGACTTAAGGACAAGAACCATATGATCATCTCGATAGATGTAGTAAAAACATTCGACACAGTTCAGCATCCCTTTATGTTCAAAACACTAGAAAAACTAGAAATAACAGGAACTTACCTCAACATTGTAAAAGCTATATATGCTAAACCTCAGGCTAGGATCATCCTAAATGGAGAAAACTGAAGGCATTCCCTCTGAAATCTGGAACAAGACAGGGATGCCCTCTATCACCACTTCTATTCAATTTAGTTCTTGAAATACTAGCCAGAGAAATTCGACAGACAAAAGAAATTAAAGGCATAAAAATAGGAAAAGAAGAACTTGAATTATCGCTATTTGTGGATGACATGGTAATATATTTAACAGACCCAAAAGGGTCTACAAAGAAACTGCTAGAGTTAATAAATGAAGGATATAAAACCAACACGCATTAATCAAAGGCATTCCTGTATATCAGCAACAAAACTTCTGAAATTGAAATGAGGAAAACCACTCCATTCACAATATCCTCAAAGAAAATAAGATACTTGGAAATCAACCTAACAAAAGAGGTGAAAACCACAGAACCCTAAAGAGAGAGATAGAAAAAGATCTTAGAAGATGGAAAAATGTACCCTGTTCATGGATAGGCAGAACTAAATTCATCAAAATGGCGAAATTACCCAAAGTTCTATACAGGTTTAACGCAATGCCAATCAAAATCCCAATCGCATTTCTTGTAGAAATGATAAAGCAATCATGAAATTCATATAGAAAAACAAAAGACACAGAATAGCAAAAGAAATTCTAAGCAGGAAGTGTGAATCGGGAGGTATAGCGATACCAGAGTTCAAACTTTACTACAAAGCAATATTAACAAAAACAGTGTGGTACTGGTATGAAAACAGGCAGGTGGACAAATGGTATAGAATGGAGGACAGAGAAACCAATCCACAAAATTACAACTTTCTTATATTTGATAAAGTGGCTATAACATGCAATGGATGAAGGGATAGCATCTTCAACAAATGGTGCAGGGAAAATTAGAAATCCATATGCAACAAAATGAAACTGAATACCGTTCTCTCACCATGCACAAAAGTTAAATCATAATAAGCATAGCTAAGAGTCTAATCAGAGACACTGCGTCTCTAGAAAGAAAAAGTGGACACAGGACTCGTGAGAGAGAAATCTCTCTCAGACAAATTTTTTAATAAGACATCAATAGCCCAAGAGTTAATAACAAGAAAAAAACAAATGGGACTTACTTAAACTAAAAAGTTTTTTTCTCAAGAAGAGAAACAATAAGAGAGGTAAATAGAGAGCCTACATCCTGGGAACAAATTTTTACCCCTCACACTTCAGATAGAGCCCTAATATGCAGAATATACAAAGAACTCAAAATATTAAACAATAAGATAACAAATAACCCAATCAACAAATGGGCCGAGGACCTAATCAGACACTTCACAGAGGAGGACATACAATCAATCAACAAGTACATGAAAAAATGCTCACCATCTCTAGCAGTCTGAGAAATGCAAATCAAAACCACCTTAAGATACCATCTTACTCCAGTAAGATGAGCAGCCATTATGAAGTCAAACAACAATAAGTGTTGGCGAGGATGTGGGGAAAAGTGTACACTTTTACACTGCTGGTGGGACTGCAAATTGGTGAGGCCAATTTTGAAAGAAGTATGGATATTCCTGGGAAAGCTGGAAATGGATCCACCATTTGACCCAGCTATCACCCTTCTTGGACTGTTCCCTGAGGATCTTAAAAGAGCGTACTATAGGGATCCTGCCACATCAATGATCATAGCGGCACAATTCACAATAGCTAGACTGTGGAACCAACTTAGATGCCCTTCAATAGATTAATGGATAAAAAAATGTGGCATCTATACACAATGGAGTATTACACAGCACAAAAATGACAAAATCATAGAATTTGCAGGGAAATGGATGGCATTAGAGCATATTATGTTAAGCGAAGCTAACCAGTCCTTAAAAAATAAATGCCAAATGTCTTCTCTGATATAAAGAGAGCAAATAAGAGCAGAACAGGGAGGAAGAGCATGAGGACAATATTAACATTAAACAAAGACGAATGGGGGGAGAGAAAGGGAGAGAGAAGGGAAAGCTTATGAAAATTGTAGGAGACCCTCAATGTTACACAAAATCGCATATAAAATGTTGTGAGGGGAAGTGGGGGGAAACAATGGAGAGAATTGAACAATAGCAGATGAGGTAGAGAGGGAAGATGGGAGGGGAGGAGAGGGTGGATAGTAGGGGATAGGAAAGGTAGCAGAATACAACAGTCACTAATATGCCATTATGTAAAAGTGTGAATGTGTAACCGATGTGATTCTACAATTCATATTTGGGGAAAAAATGGGAGTTCATAACCCAATTGAGTCAAATGTATGAAAGATGATATATCTTGAGCTTTGTAATGTTTTCAACAACCAATAAAAATAAATAAATAAATAAATAAAGGTTTAGAAATTTAGTGGGAAGAAATCAGCTAAAAATGGGTTCAGATGTATTCATTTTGCTATGCAGAAACTTTGTTTTGTGTAGTTGTAAATATCACAAATTTATTTTACCAGAAAATGCACATAAATTGAGATGAAAGGATAATTCACCTATCTTCATGAAAAATTCATAGCATTTTCTACACTTTTCATACTTCATTTTTTTCGTGAATATTTTGACATGGACAAGGTCTAGTCTTAGGCTATTCTTCCAGAATACTACCTCATCTGACAAGTTCGTACAATGTGTTGGATTGTTCTTTTCATCTTTTATTTAATAGTTTCTAGCTGATAATGTGTATTTTTCTTATCTTTATTTGGACATTATCTTTGCATTTTATGTTTTACTGGGTAAGAGACTCATCAAAAGCTCTTTATTATATGTATCAACAATCAAACATTTAGAGCATGCAATTATTCTTAATTTTGCATGAAAATAAATTTGTACCATTTTTCTTATAAAGATGTTGTATTATTAATAATGTCCCTACTGTAATAAGTAACTACTTACAAGAAGAATTAAACAATTGACTTTATATCAATTATGAACATGAAAAGTACTAAAATAAGTATTTGGCAATTAATACACAATTGATAGAAATAGAAATCACAAGAACGCCATTTAAAATGTCAGTGCATATGGTCCTTAAATAATAGGTTGTTCAAATAAAATTTCTCTAATTCATAAGAGTTAATATGCCATATTACAGCTTAATGTGATATAAAACCTTAAATTATCAGTATTGATAAATAAGAATGATACCTTTTTACTTAAATATGTTTATTTGATTTTCACTGTAAGATGTTAATTATGGAAGAATTGAGAATTAAGAAAGACTTGGTCTATATCATTTCTAACTGGAAAATCAAAGTACTTTTAAATATATATGTATATATATATAATATATGTAATGCATATTCATGAATATAGATACATATGTGTAATAAATGTATTGTAATATATCTATCAGGTGATTATAATTTTTAGATTTTCTCAAGAAAAAGAATGACTATAAAAAACAGTCTTAAACTTAAATTTCATAGCATACTACTGTTTGTAATGACATGAGAGAAAAATAGATATGGAGGGGAAACGAAAAAGGAAGGGAGAGAATGGGGAAAATGGGGAAGAAAGTGAGTAAAGAAGAGTGACATGAGTGTATGATGTTAAGATAAAAGTGGAGGGGCTGGGTTTGTGGCTCAGTGGTAACATGCTTTTCTAGCATGTGTAAGGCACATGGTTCTATTCTCAGCACCACATACAAATAAACAAAATGAAGGTCAATCAACAACTGAAAAAATAAAAAATAAAAAAGAAGAAATATTATGAAAATTCCAAGCTTTGATGAATGTTAAATAAAAAAATTATGTTACATAGCCTTATGTAATTTTAGACTATCCAAAATAGTCACTAAATGTTAGATTATTAGTGCTATAACTAAAAATCCATTGATCTTTCCTCTACATTCTGTGGCATGCTAGTGCTAAAATAAATTGTATTATTAATCCCCCCCCAAAATCCTAATATTTCTACAGTAACTGACCCAGGTGAACATCAATGCAAGTAGACATGATGTGCATTTTGACGTTCATTTTTATTCAACACTGGTACATTACAATTTCTTCAGTTTATGCACATCATAGCATATATGTCTCATCAAAATTTCGCAAATTTATAGGCATTTGTTTCACTTTCAATCACTTCCTGCTTGAGAACACATGTATTCCTCCATGTTTCTTGACTGCTCTTTTCATGAGACTTCTTTCCAAACACATTATTTTTGATTTCCATTATCACATTTGAAGCAAAACTCACAAACCCGTCACAATAAACCATAACACTAATATTACCATTAGATGTGTAACTGGTTGGAATGAATGGTTATATATCAATATAAGATTTCTTACTTAGTTTCAGATATCAATTCAATCCATTATTTAAAGTGGAACCAGTTATATTATTTATTCACAGTACAGTCTATTCACGAATTATCTCTATATTCATAGACACAGGTACACCTCTTTGTACCCCCAATACTAATTTATACGTCCTCAAAATATAGCTCCCAGAAATGGTGGAAGAAATACTCATGTCACCTGATCTACATATACATTTTATCACAGTAATATTCTGGACACAAAAAGCAAAGGTCACACTTATGATTGTACAAAACCTAAATGGAAAGTGAACATGGATTACTAAAAACATCCATGTCCAGGTTGCCTAATGCTCTCAAATGAAAATCCTATTGGTGACTACATATTTGTTTCTTCCAAAGATTATATATTCAAACTCAACCATGTTGAAAATGTCTAATCCTGTCACTCACTTTATACTTTGCCTGATTTTGTAATGTGTCTATTGATATCTGCTTTCCTACATATTTTCCCCAGTTAATCATTGTGACTTCCTCGTCACATGTGCTGATATTTACATTCACTCTCTTAGTGATACCCTACTTCTAAAGAACTTTTGTTCCAAATCCTACACTCATTCTTCTTCCTAAATTTTCCGAATATCTTCCTAATCCTACCGACTATCACTTTTTGACTGGATGTTCTCTTCTACATTCAATCATCCAAGGTGAAAGGTCCTATGCCATTGTATATCGATTTATCTGAAACATCTGTGCAGAATGTAATTCAACGCTAAGTATCCCAATCAAGGGACAAATGACCTTCTGGGCTTCAAATCTTACTTAGATTTCTGTTTTCGTACATATATTTCACCTCTATATTCTTGTAAATATCACAGGTTCCCAATACCATTATTCATGCAGCAGAATGGTTCCTAACCCATATCGAACATGTTAATAACACTAATCATACACTGTTTCCTCAATCTAACTTTGCTGAAGAGCAGCGACAGTGTTGGTCTTACAATACAAGAATGTATGGGATCTTCCACCTGCTGAGAACATCAAAGGTACGTGCAGAAATGATCTCTGGAGAAGATGTAGGCAGCTATGAAGGACCTGAGAGAGCAAAAGACATCTCCATGGCAAACAACCTGGAAGGATGAAGGAATGTGTCTGAATCAGCCTCACTCTTCTTAATGTAGAGTAGACCAAACCAGGCCTGTGTGGAAAGCTCTTCCCAGGTGCGTATGGTTGATATACCATTCTAACATATGAAATTGTCACAGGAAGTAGGGGCAGCCTCCATCTCATGGAACCCTTGGAAGCAACTGTTAGGACAAAGTGGTAGCCAAGGCAGTGACCTCATTCAGTTCCTGAAAGAAGTGACCACACCTCACTTCCTTGGTGATGAAAGTCTCTGAACTTGGGATCCAGGAAGCCAGGCACCCAGAGCCATTACCAATCCCAGTCCCAGTGGTCTCACTTGTTTGAATTTACCAAAGACAGAGTCAGTCTTTCTTCTTACCTGTTAAGGTCTGTAAACAAGTCAGATTGGCACCTGTTATTTTGCTGGAGAAATGTTAGAGTCTGTAAACAAGTCTGGATGGTGCCTGGCAAAATGCCAGAGGGAGTGGTTTGTGAAGTAACAAAAGCGAGCCATTAAGTGTGAAGATTCCTTATTGGTTGACTGCTGTATCTATTTTATGCTAATGAGATAGGCTGTGTAAAATGTATAAATATCGCTCAGATCTTACAATAAACGGCTCTCATTCCTGCTGCATCAACATACACAAGTTATTCGTCACCCCCCAGGTTATTCTGCTGCAGCGGGACTGCGGCAGATGGTGGCCCGTTACGGGGAGCCCTGGGACACTCACGGGTAAGGGTCGAAAAAAGCTTTCTGTCCATAGATAGGACGGGAGCAATCTGCTCGTCCCTAGGCAGATAGGGTGATAGGAAAAATGACCATTTCGAGAAAATGGAGAAGATTGATGCAGTATGTTTGTGTCTTGTTTTGTTTTGAAATGTTGTATTGTCTTTGTGATGAAAATATGGAAGGGGTGAGAAGTAAATTGATAAGAGAAAAAGGCACCCCAGTGGAACCAAGAATAGTTAGGGCATGTGTTGATAAAAGCCCAGAAACTCTAGTCAGAAAGAAAAAGAAAGTTCAGAAGAAGAAGGATTATCAGGAAAAAAGTTGCAGCAAAAGGCTATTACTGAATACTTTTCGATACTGGAGGGTGCGTGAAATGACAAGGCGGCTGCCACCTGCCCAAGCCGATCATGGCGCAGAAAGAATTTTCCAAGAGGCAGTTGAGGGCTCTTCCCCGCCCCCCTGCCCGGGGGAGCGGATCACCACTGTGAGCCCAAATCTAGACCTGACCTGGAGGCACAGTCTCGCAGGCTTTTGCTCCCTGTGCCCGGAAGAAGTTTGAGCCCAGGACTCTCCCTGGGGCCATCTGGGGCTGCCCAGGATGCTACAGCTGGCAGAAGATGCCACTGGCATCCCTGAAGTTTGATCATTTCCAAGGCCAGTAACTACAATGGGTCTCCCACACCTGCAGGCTGATGAGTAATGAGTACTATTAAGGCTTATTTCAAATCTAAAAAACCTTGAGATAATGTACTAAAATTGTTCAGAAGGTTGTTTTCTTAGTGAAATGCTACAGGATTTTCTTTAGCCATCCGGAGTTCCTGCCTTCGTCCAAGTGCCGGTGAAAACAAAGGTGGAAGAATTTACAATGTTGCTGAGAACTGGAGGAAACTTCGGCTGAGAATCCGAGGAGACTTCGGAGCTATCGCTGTTTCTGCTACTACAACTTAAGCTAGCTGCCTGGAGAACTTACCTGGACTGTGATTTACCTGAACTCTGAGTTAATCTATTGAGACACTGCTTTATCTGGACTGAGACAACAGACTGTAATCTACAACAACTTGTAACTCGGTATCTTTGCTAACGGTGTCATTGCTGGTATAAGTTTTCCAAGGGCTTCTTGCATGGGGCCATCAATTGGATTGGTATTGTAACATTTTGTATCCTCCCTTTCTGTTTCTAGCACGTTATTTATGGTGTTTCTGTAAAAAACACTATGGTCCTTATTTAAATTAAACAAAAGGGGGAAATGTTAACGTCTGTAAACAAGTCAGATTGGCACATGTTATTTTGCCAGAGAAATGTTAGAGCCTGTAAAGAAGTCTGGATGGCGCCTGGCAAAATGCCAGAGGGAGTGGTTTGTGAAGTAACAAAAGCGAGCCATTAAGTGTGGAGATTCCTTATTGTTTGACTGCTGCATCTATTTCATGCTAATTAGATAGGCTGTGTAAAATGTATAAATACTGCTCTTATTCAACAATAAACGGCTTCCAGTCCTGCTGCATCAGTCTACACAAGTTGTTCGTCACCCCCCCGGTTATTTTGCCCAGCCAGCCGGGCTACGGCACTTACCTACTGATGTGAGGATGGCCAAATGCCAGGGAAGCTCTGAAGATGGTTCTTTCCTGATAAAGCAGGTATTGGCTCACCGCTGACTCCTGACTACTTCAAGAGTTGGCAAAGGAAAGCAGATTTGAGACAGAACAAGCAATTTTGGGGAACATAGTATGGCCCACCAGTCAGAGGACACTCTGGATAGTCACAGACCAACTTGGAGGAAAGAGTTGCCTTTGTGGGTGTGGTTGTGGGTTTGTGTATCCCACTGTGTCTGTGGTTATAGACATTAGAAAAGAGAATGCATCAATGGATGTGTTCTGTCTAGTAGAAAGCTTCTCAGCATTCATCCTGCCAAATTTATGAATGGACTACGACTTTCCTTATGAATGGGCAATACCTGCTATCTTCCTAAGTTCCTGTTTTCTTCCTGAATTCTGGCCACTCTCAAGAATAGGTTCATGGTTTTGTGTAAAAGATATGTACCACCTCCAAACTCTGTAACATGGCCTTGTACTGGATAGATGAAGGGAATGGAGAGGAACTCAGAAAACTCAGATATCAGTGTGACCAGTAAAGTGTCAGTGGAGAAACACTGATTTGGGCCTTTTGTTTACCTATTGTTCCGTTGCCCTGAATGTCTGGAAGGTCTTTGCCTCAGTCCACCCCTTTGTGAAGCCTGAAGAAAACAGTTTTCTAATGGAAAATAATGAGCATCACCTGTGGCTCTTTGCTTAATTGCCATGGAAAGGGATGTGTCTGAATCAGCCTCTTGGCCCTGTGTGAGGCTGTGACTTAGATTCTCACCACCTGATGAATCTAAGGAAAGATCTCATGTGTGCATCCAAAACCAAAATGGAAAAAGAGCAGTCTTGTGGATGAAGTCTCTCGCCTTCCTCTGTAAGGTTCCTGATTTCCATCAAGTGAGAATAGGTATCCTTTGGTTCAAAAAGTTTTTCAAAGCCCTGCAGAGGCAAGCCCATAGGTGCTTGGATTTTCTCATGACTCCAATTCACATAAAGAATCTAAACCCCACAGACATTAGGCTCAAATTGGAGAAGCAGAGCAGTATTAATGGCAGGCCTATTTGATCACTCCTTGTTCACAGATAGGTTGTCAAGCCACCCTGACTTTAGACAAATGAGGGTAGGGAGCATATTTTGGATACTGTCTTCAGCTGCGCCCCTCATGGAAACTTCCAGCCAGAGGTAATGATGAGTGTCTATGTGGAAGTAGTTGAGAGCCATGTGGGAGTATTTTGGTTTTAATTGTGGTCATTTGTTTGGCTGATGGAAGAGATGACTGGGTCCACCTTGGCTTGAACTCTGGTGTGAGTCTTCTTAGAGACTGAGTTTGGAAATTACTGCAGAGATGTATTGCCATGAATTGTGTTGGGATTTTTGGAGGCCACACATGGTAGTGGCCTTTGGAAACTGAGATCTAGGTCCAGGGGGCTTCCCACAGAGCACTGGGAATCTGAGCCAGAATATCACATGATTTTATTCTTTAAGACTTGACAGCCATAGTTGATAGTAAAAACACACATGGACCTCACATTGTAGACCTCAATGGGCCTGGCTTCATTTGATCTTTTGGCCACTCTTTGGGAAGTCTTGCCTGTGAGATTTCTCTAGATGTTTCATTGAAATGGGCTTTCTCACCATTTGATGTTTCCAGAATGAATTAAATCCCACAGTGCCTCCAACCTCATCCTTGAAAAATGGCTAGATAAACATCATAAAAATTTGAAATTCCCATCACCAGGTGTCACTGGATACACTTTGGATTTCCTGTTGCTGATCATGAGTGTACCAGACAGTGCCTTGATTGACTGGGTTTCATGAAAATGGTGTAGAACAGTGATGCAAATAAGTTAAAGTCTGTTGAGTAGTGGGCCTAGAGGAGTGTTTTGCAGGTCTGTGATAAAACTTCTGTGTTGGGATTATGTGGATCTGCCAAAAGGCTTGTAACTGACATGGTGCAGCCAGCAGACCCTTGTATGTAAAGGCATCTTGTTGAATGGAGAGGTTTCAGGTCAATGTTCAGAATCAGGTTGCTATGGTCAAGGGGGCAAGCTATGTGGGATAGAAGCCTGGTTGGTGCATTCTCCTGCAGACCCTGACGCACAACACGTGACAGATCTCCCTCCAGCACTGTGACCCAGTTGAATTTCTTGTATTTCCTGAAGCCAATACCAAACTCCCAGTGCAGCAGCAAGAACACCATGAAAAGTGGAGGATTACCAAATGGCTTCACAGTCCACACGGGGCCACACTTAGCCTTCAGTGGCAAGAGTTTACTTACAAAGAGAGAATTCAGCCTTGCTGCCTCACTTTCTTTGGAAAATAAGAAACCATGTTCTGCAGGTCACATAGATGGAGACCCAGCTTTGGTGGTCTCACTAGAAAGGAAGCCATAGGTCCTGACAACAACATATACTTCAAGTGGCCAACCTCAGAGGCAGGTTCTCCAGAAGTCTTTAGGCTGGCACATCTCCATATTTGTGCAATATTTACCCTGTCCCTTACTTTTGGAAACTCCTCTACCACCTCCAAGATTGTGAACTCGCAATCATGTTCCATTCCTGATATGTATTCACAGATTTTCTAACTCTTCTTCTTTTATTTTGTCTTACTTGGGGCAAAGATAGTGTCAAGGTATTGTTGTGAATGAGAGTAGGAAGATTTTGTGTAGCACATATTTGCATACACATTTGATTCATTTTCCTATTTTACATTCAAAATACTGAATCCCTGACACTAACCCATACCCTACTAGACTCTGACCACTAATCCTAATATGGTGGAGAGAAATAGTGGAAACAGAATTGAAATACAAACAGTTCAGAGGAGGCATGGTGTATAGTTGGATTTGCCTTTTGCATGATAAAGTGTAGGTGTTATAAATCTAGTCAATTTTTAATTAAAATATTTCACCATGGGTTTTTGTAGTTAACAAATACGTGAATTCCTGTCTCCCTTTCTCTGTAGCCTATTCAGCACATGTATTTTTATATGCACATATAGAATCCTACCTGGTATCACACGTACATTTTTGTGACCTGGCTGACTTGGAGATACAAATTGTGAGAAAAGATCACTCCTCCTAAACGCTGTTGGAACTGAAAATTCAACCTATATGTGAGCTTCCTAGAAGAACAACATTGTACATAAATCCATGCTCAGTACAATAAATAATTTTGCATCTGTGGATGTTATATATTTCATGATGAATATTGATTGGCTTATATATTGGTACTTTTTAATATCTCTGTGTGTGTTTTGGGTATATATATATATATATATATATATATATATATATATACACTCTCAAGATTTTTCAAAATATGAAATATATGTGTCTTATATACACTACCGAAATTCATTCATGTTCATGTATGTGGATTTATAATAAAAATTTCACAAGATTATTTTCAGAAATATTCATTCACCTGAACTACATATTTGTTTCCTAGTACTTAAAACTAACTTCAGTGAATGGTGCATACAAATCCTAATATTTCTACAGTAATTGACCCAGTTTAACATCAATGCAATTAGATTCCTATGGGACATAGTGTGTATTTTGATGTTCATTTTTATTCAACACTGGTTCGTTAATATTTCTTCAGTTTATGCACATCATAGGATATATATTTCATCCACAAATTCACAAATTTATAGGCATTTGTTTCACTTTCAATCACTTCCTGCTTCAGAACACATGTATTCCTCCAGGTTTCTTGACTGGTCTTTTAATGAGACTTCTTTCCAAACACATTATTTTCGATTTCCATAATCACGTTTGAAGCAAATCTCACACATTCTTTATAATAAAACATAACGCAATTATACAATTAGATGTGTAACTGGTTGGAATGAATGATTGTATATCAATATAAGTTTTTGTGTATATTTTCACATATCAATTCAATCCATTATTTAAAGTGGAAACAGTTATATTATTTATTCACAGTATTGTCAATTCATGCATTAATTCTATATTCATAGACACAGGGTACAAATATTTGTACCGCCAATAATAATTTATACATCTTCAAAATATTGCTCCCAGAAATGGTATAAGAAATACTTATGTCACCCGATCTACATATACATTTTATCATAGTAATATTCGAGACACAAAATGCAAAGGTCAAACTTATGATTGTACCAAAGCCTAAATTGAAAGTGAGCATGGATTACTAAAAACATCCATGTCCATGTTGCCTAATGTTCTCAAATGTCAATCCTATTTGTGACAACATATTTTTTTCTTCCTAAGATTATATATTCAAACTCAACCCTGTTGAAAATATCTAATCCTATCACTCACTTTATACTTTTCCTGATTTCTTAATGTCTCTATTGATATCGGCCTTCCGACATATTTTCCCCAGTTCATCATTGTGACTGACTCTTCACATGTGCTCACATTTAAATTCACTCTCTATCCGAAACCCTATTGCTAGAGAACTTTTTGTCCAAAACCTATACTCACTCTTCTTTCTGAAACTGAGTATCTTTCTAATAATTCCAACTATCCTTTTTTGACTAGAAGTTCTCTTAAACATTCCATCATCCAACGTACAAGGTCCTATGCCATTGTACATCGATTTATCTGAGACATCTCTGCAGAAAATAATTCAAATCTACGTATCCCAATCAAGGGCCCAATGCCCTTCTGGGCTTTAAATCTTTCCTACATTTCTGTTTTCATACTAATATTTCACGTATATTTTCTTGTAAATATTGAAGGTTCCCAAACATTCCTGCAGAATGATTCCTAACTCATATCGAACATGTTATTAATCCTAACCATACACTGTTCCCTCAATCTAACTTTACAGAAGATTAGGGACAGAGTTGGTCTTTCAATACAGGAATGTAGCAGATCTTCCACCTGCTAAGATCCTCAAAGGTCCATACAGAAATGATCCCTGGAGAAGATGTAGGCAGCTATGAAGGACGTGAGAGAGAAAAAGTCATCTCCATGTAATGGCTCACCGCTGGCTCCTAATAACCTCACAGAGTTGGCCAAGGAGTCCAGATCTGAGACAGGACAGGCCATTTCTGGGAACATAGTATGGCCCACCAGTCAGAGGACACTCCGGATAGTCACAGACCTACTTGGGGGAAGGAGGTGCCTTTGTGGGTTGGGTGTAAGTTTGTGGTCTTTTCTCATTTTCTGAGAATAGGTAGAAAAGGCAGTTTGTTCATTTTGGAGTGGATAGTTTCTAGAAAGTCGTTTGACAAAGAGTGTGTTTCTATTTCTGGGTATCCCAATGTGTTCGTGGATGAAGACATTAGAAAGAGCATGCATCAATGGATGTGTTCTGTCTAGTAGAAAGCTTCCCAGCATTCATCCTTCCCAATTTATAGATGGACTTGGCTTGCCTTCTGGATGGGCAACACCTACTGTAATCCTAAGTTCCTGTTTTCTGCCTGAATTCTGGCCACTAACCATAATAGGCTCATGGTTATGTGTCCAAGATATGTACCACCTCCAAGCTCTGGGACATGGCCATGTACAGGATAGCTGAAGGGAATTGGAGCATCTCAGAAAACTCGGATATCAATGTGACCAGTAAAGTCTCTGTGGAGAAACCCTGCTTTGGGCCTTTTGCATACCTATTCTTCTGTTGCACTGAATAACAGGAAGGTCTTTGATTAGGCCACGCCTTTGTGAAGCCTGAAGAAAACAGTTTTCAAATGGAAATGAATGGGCATCACCTGGGGCTCTTTGCTTAATTGTTTGGAAAGGGATGTGTCTGAATTGGCCACTTGGCCCTGTGTGAGGCTGTGGCTTAGATACTTAGCACCTAATGGACCTAAATAAACATCCCATGTGTGCACCCAAATCCAAAATGTCCAAAAAGTATTCATTGTGGACTATGCCTCTCGCCTTCCTCTGTAAGGTTCCTGATCTCCATCAAGTGAGAATAGGGATCCTTTGCATCAAATGAGTACTTCAAAGCCCTGCAGAGTCTAGCCCATTAGTGCTTGTGATTACGCATGACTCCAGTTCACATAAAGAATCTAAATCCCACAGTCAGTAAGCCTCAAATTGGAATTGTGGAGCAGTATTAAAGGCAGGGCTCTATGATCATTCCGTGTTCAAAGGAAGGGTGTCCAGGAAACCCTGACTTGTGACAAATGAGGTGCGAGGGTGCTTATTTTGAACACTGTGTTGGTCTGTGCCCCTCATGGAAACCTCCAGCGAGAGGTTATTATTAGTGTCTATATGGAAGAAGATGAGTGCCATGTGGGAGTCTTTTGTTTTTAATTGTGGTCATTTGTGTGGCGGTTGGAAGAGATATCTGGTTACTCCTGGGCTTGAACTCTGGTGTGATTTCCCTTAGAGACTGAGTTGTGGAACTGTTTTCAGAGAAGTATTGCCGTGAACTGTGTTGGGATTTTAGGAGGCCACACATGAGATTCGCCCTTGGAAACTGAGATCTATGCCCAGGGTGGCTTTCCACAGAGCACAAGTAATCTCAGCCAGGATATCACAAGATTTTATTATTAAAGACTTGGCAGCCATAGTTGAGAGTCAAAACACACATGGAGCTCACATTGTAGACCTCAATGAGCCTGGCTTCATCTGACCTTTTGGGCACACTTTGGGAAGCTTTGCCTGTGATAGTTCTCCATTTCTTTTGTTCAAATGAGTTTCCTCGCCATTTAATGGTTCCTGAATGATTGGAAACCCACAGTGCCTCCAACTTCATCCTTAAAAAATAGCTAGATAAATACCACCAACTTTTTGAAATTCCCTTGACCAGGTGGCACTGGAGAACCTTTGGATTCCTGTTGCTGATCATGAGTATACCAGACAGTGCCTTGATTGACTTGGTTTCATGAAAATGGTGTAGAACAGAGATGCCAGTAAGTTGGAGCCTGCTGAGTAGTTGGCCTAGAGCAGTGGTGGGGAGGTGTCTGATATAACATCTGTGGTGAGGCCATGTTTATCTGCCATTGGCTTCCAAATGGCTTGTGACTGACATTGTGCATCCAGCAGACCCTTGTATGTAAAAGCATCTTGTTATATGGAGAGGTTTCAGGGCAATGTTCAGAATCAGGTTGCTATGGTCAATGGGGCAAGCTCTGTGGGAAAGAAGCTTGCTTGGTGCATTCTCCTGCAGACCCTGACCCACCACATGTGACAGAATTCCCTGCAGCACTTTGTCCCAGTGGAACTCCTTGTATTCCAAGAAACAAATACCAAACTTCCAGTGCAGCAGCAAGAAACACCACAAAAAGTGGAGGATGAAAAAACGGCTTTACAGTAAATACGAGGAGACACTTAGCGCGCAGTGGCTACAGTTTACCTACAAAGAGAAAATTCAGCACTGCTGCCTCATGTTCATTGGGAAATAAGAAACAATGTCCTCCAGGTCACATATATGCAGACCCTGTTATGATGGTCTAACTAGATCGGAAGCTAAATCTCCTGACAACAACATATATTTCAAGTGCCCAAACTCAGAGGCAGTTTCTCAAAAGTCTTTAGGCCAGCAGAGCTCCATCTTTGTGCAGTGTTTACCCTGTCCCTTACTTTTGGAAACTCCTATACCACCTCCAAGGATATGAACTCCTGAGCATACTCCATTCCAGATATGTATTCACAGATTTTTGTAACTCATCTCCTCTAATTGTGTCTTACTTTAAGCGAAGGTGATGTCAAGGCATTGTTCTGGATGAGAGTGGGAAGATTTTTTTGTAGCACATATTTGCATAAATATTGAATTTATTTTTCTATTTTCAATTCGAAATACTGAATCCCTGAAACTAACCCATAACCTACTAGACTCTGACTACTAATCCTAATATGATGGAGTAAAATAACCCACACAGAATAGAAATACAACCAGTTCAGAAGAGGCATGGTGTATAGTTGTACTTTCCTTTTGCATGATAAAGGGTTGGTGTTATAAATCTTGTCAATTTGTAGTTAAAATAGTCCTCTATGTGTTTTTAAAGTTAACAAATATGTGAATTCCTGTCTCCCTTTCTCTGTAGCCTATTCAGCACATGCATTTTCATATGCACATATAGAATACTACATGGTATCACACGTAAATATTTGTGAGGTAACTGACTTTGCAAATACAAATTGTTAGAAGAAAACACTTCTTCTAAATGCTGTTGGAACTGAAAATTCAACCTATAGGTGAGCTTCCTAGTTGAACAACATAAATCCATATTTAGTAAAATCAATATTTTGGGATCTGTGGATGATATATATTTCATGGTGAATTTCGATTGGCATACATAATGCTACTTTGTAATGTCTGTATTTAGGTGTGTTTGTGTGTGTGTGTGTGTGTGTGTGTGTATTATATATATATTATATATATATATTTATATATATATATATATATATATATATATATATATATATATATTCACTCTGCTGATTATTCAAAATATAAAATATATGTGTCTTATTATACACTAACTAAATTCATTCATATTCATGTATTTGGATTTATAATCAACGTTTGAGAAGATTATTCTCAGAAATATTCATCCACCTGAAATACATGTTTGTTTCCTAGTACTGAAAACTAACTTCAGGGGATCATATTATGGCAGTGATAGGAGTTCATTACCCCCGTGTACCGCCTCACATTGCAGGAGAAGGACAAGTTAGAACGGCTAAAATCTATCTTGTTAGAAATTTCCAGGAAAATTGGTGTGCTCCAAAACCTACAGGAAGGATTTCCATTGCACAAGAACCAGCTACGGGGGCTCAAACACCAGCGATTTGTCCTCACGGAGGGTCACGCTGCTTATTCAGCAAATCACCCCACGGCTAGTGTCTGCAATGCGCGCTGGGAAACGACGAGAGAGCAACGCAAAGATATAGCCCTCTGGATTATGCGGGCTCCTGCCAGGTGTGCAATCACTGTGCTCAGTGTTGAGTTGTGGGTTTGAAACGGGGGAAGGAAGCGGTCCAAATCGATTTTCCACACCGGTGAGACCACAGAGGAAGATAGCGGTCACCATCTTGGAGAGCTAACGTCACCATCCCTGTTGTCGACTCATCACAGCTCATTCAGATACAGAATAGGTATTTTCAGGCTGCCATTCGCCTTCATCTTGCAGACAAATTACTCAGGGTCAGTGCTGAAGAACCCACAAAAATTGCTTCTTGGATCCTGCTCCTATCAGAACATACACCGAGCCCGGAGTGGCTGAATTCCGGGTCCCGGAACTGCTCTGGCCCAGGGCTAAAGAACCTGCAGAAACTGTTTCTTGGTCTGGGTCCTGCTGAATATTGTAAAGGTAAATGCCAACTGAGCCTTCATAGACAGTGGCAACAGGATTGAGACGGGGCTTGTGAGGGCCGGTCAGGACTCACTCATTGCTTTGGTCACCCGGCAAAGGGAAAGAAATGCTGCCATTCACATGGGATACCAACATGGCAGAGATCTGATGTGATCACAAAGCGGTGGAGGAGATAACTTCATCTATACCAGCGGCGAGAGAAATAGTTGGTCTCCTGGTAAAGAAAGTGAGTCACAAACATCCGAGTCTCTCTCACTTAGTCATCAAGCCAGAGGTGCAGAGCAGAGCTGCCGCCTGTGCCTGGAACAGGCCCAGCGACCCACCAGCATGGTAGTCACGTCACCCCAATTGGAGTAGGGGCAGAGCACACCCATGCCTGCAAGGTAGGCAGACGTATGACCGACCGGCAGAACAGGCCCAGGGGCCAGTCAGAATGGTAGACAGAACACCCCAATTGGAGGAGCATCACAGCCGCCAACCGCACCTGCAATGGAGACTTTTCCACTATACAAGAGCAATATAAATATATAGGGGGAAAATTTCAAAAACACAACAGTTTCACCAAGCAGAAAGAAACGCAAGCTGTATGAAAAGACAAGAAAAGAAAGGACCACAAGCAATGCAGGTCAACTCAACTTTAGAAGAGGTAATAGATGCAGCATATGGAATGTCAGATAAAGAATTCAGGATATACATGCTTCATGTGATCTGGAATCTCAAGGAAGACATTAGACAGCAAAAATCAGACAATGAAAGATCACTTCGACAATGAATTACATAAAAAAATCCAAGTAGCAAAGATCAACTATACAGTGAGATAGAGGTTATAAAAAACAAACAAACTGAAATCTTAGAAATGCAGGAAGTAATGAACCATCTTAAAAACTCAATTGAGAATACTACCATTAGAGCAGAATACTTAGAAGATAGAACATCAGACAATGAAGACAAAGTATTTCAACTCAAAAAGAACATATACAGCTCAGCAAGACTGTTAAGAAACCATGAGCAAAAGTGCAAGAAATATGGGATAACATAAAGAGACCAAACATAAGAGTCATTGGGATACAGGAAAGTATAGAGGTCCAAACCAAAGGAGTGAGCAATCTATTCAATGAAATAATAGGAGAAAAATTCCTAGACTTGAAGAATGAGACAAAATCCCAAATCCTAAAAGTCTACAGGACGCCGAACGTGCAATATCATAAGAGATCCACACCTAGACACATGATAATGAAGATACCCAACATACAGAATAAGGAGAGAATTTTAAAAGCTACAAGAGAAAGGAAGCAGATTATAGTTAGTGGTAAACCAACCAGGATAACAGCTGATCTTTCAACACAGACTCTGAAAGCTAGAAGATCCTTTAATAACATATTTCAAACACTGAAAGAAAATGGGTTCCAACCAATAATCATGTATCCAGTGAAATTAAGCTTCAGATGGAAGATGAAATTAAAACCTTCCACAATAAACAAAAGTGAAAAGAATTTGCAGCTAGAAAACCATCTCTTCAAAACATCCTCGGCACAACATTACAGGAAGTGGAAATGGAAAATATCAATGAAAACCAACAGTGGAAGGTAGGACATTAAAGGGGGGAAATAATCAAAGAGGAAATCAAACTATGTTTAGTAACATAAATAAACAAATATGGCTGGAAGAACAACCCATATCTAAATAATAACCAAAAATCTTAATGGCTTAAACTCACCAATTAAGAGACACAGGCTAGTAGAATGGATCACAAAACAAGAACCAACAAAATGCTGCCTACAGGAGACGCATTTTACAGGAAAAGACATACATAGACTCAAGGTGATACTTGGAAAAATCATATCACTCTTATGAACGTTGGAAACAAGCAGGAGTGTCCATACTCATATCAAATAAAATAGATTTCAAGCCAAAGTTAATCAAAAGGGATAAAGAAGGACACTACATACTACTCAAGAAAACCATATGCCAACAAGATGTAACAATCATAAATATATATGCCCCAAACAATGGTGCAGCTTTGTTCATCAAACAAACTCTTCTCAATTTCAAGAGTCTAATAGACCACAATACAGTAATCATGAGAGACATGAACACACCTCTCTCACCACTGGACAGATCTTCCAAACAAAAGTTGAATAAGAAAACTATAGAACTCAATAACACAATTAATAACCTAGACTTAATTGACATATATAGAATGTACAACCCATCATCAAGAAGTTACACTTTTTTCTCAGCAGAACATGGATCCTTCTCAAAAATACATCATATATTATGTCACAGGGCAACTCTTAGACAATAAAAAGGAGTAGAGATAATACCATGCATTTTATCTGATCATAATGGAATGAAACTAAAAATCAATGATATAAGAAGGAAGGAAAAATCATTCATCACTTGGAGAATGAACAATAGGTTTCTGAATGATCAATGGGTTATTGAAGACATCAAAGAGGAAATTAAAAAATTCTTAGAGGTAAATGAAAACACAGACACAACATATCGGAATCTATGAGACACATTGAAAGCAGTTCTAAGAGGAAAATTCATTGCTTGGAGTTCATTCCTTAGAAAAAGAAAAAACCAACAAATAAATGATCTCATACGTCATCTCAAAATCTTAGAAAAACAAGAGCAAACAACAGCAAAAGAAGTAGAAGGCAAGAAATAATTAAAATCAGAGCAGAAATTAATGAAATCGAAACAAAAGAAACAATTGAAAAAATTGACAAAACAATACATTGGTTTTTTGAAAAAATAAATAAAATCGACAGACCCTTAGCCATGCTAACAAAGAGAAGAAGAGAGAGAACTCAAATTACTACCATATGAAAGGAAAAAGGAAATATAACAAGAGACACTTCAGAAATACAGAAGAAAATCAGAAATTATTTTGAATCAATATACTCCAATAAAATAGAATATAGTGAAGGCATTGATAAATTTCTTAAGTCATATGATGTGCCCAGATTGAGTCAGGAGGATATAGACAACCTAAACAGTCTAATATCAATTGGGAAATAGAAGAAACCATCAAAATACTACCAACTAAGAAAAGCCCAGGACCGGATGGGTATAGAGCATAGTTTTAAAAAACCTTTAAAGAAAAACAAAAACCAATACTTTTCAAGCTATTTCAGGAAAAATGCAAAAATCCTCAAAAAAATTCTGGCGAATCAGACACAAAATCATATATATATAAAAAAATGTGCACCATGATCAAGTAGGATTCATTCCTGAGATGCAAGGCTGGTACAATATACAGAAATCAATAAATGTTATTCATCACATCAATAGACTTAAAAATAAGAACCATATGATCATCTCGAGAGATGCGGAAAAAGCATTCGACAAGGTACAGCATCACTTTACGTTCAAAACTCTAGAAAAACTAGGGATAACAGGATCATACCTCAATATTGTAAAAGCAATCTATGCTAAGCCTCAGGCTAGCATCATTCTGAATGGAGAACAATTGAAGGCATTCCCCCTAAAATCTGGAGGAAAACAATGATGCCCTCTCTCACCCCTTCTTTTCAACATAGTTCTCGAAACACTGGCCAGAGCAATTAGAAAGGCTAAAGAAATTAAAGGCATAAAAATAGGAAGAGAAGAACTCAAATTATCGCTATTTGCAAAAGACATGATTCTATACCTAGCAGACCCAAAAGGGTCTACAAAGAAACTATTAGAGGTAATAAATGAATTCAGCAAAGTGGCAGGATATTAAATCACCACGCATAAATCAAAGGCATTTTTGTATATCAGCGACAAATCCTCTGAAATGGAAATGAGGACAATCACTCCATTCACAATATCCTCAAAAAAATAAATAAAATACTTGGGAGTCAACCTAACAAAAGAGGTGAAAGACTTATACAATGAAAACTACAGAACCCTAAAGAGAGAAATAGAAGAAAATCTTAGAAGATGGAAAAATATACCCTGTTCATGGATAAGCATAACTAACATCATCAAAATGACAATATTACCAAAAGTTCTCTATAGGTTTAATGCAATGCCAATTAAAATCCCAAGGTCATTTCTTGTAGAAATAGATAAAACAATTATGAAATTCATATGGAAAAATAAAAGACCCAGAATAGCAAAAACAGCTCTAAGCAGGAAGTGTGAATCAGGCAGTATACCGATACCAGACCTCAAACTATACTACAGATCAATAGTAACAAAAATAGCATGGTACTGGTGCCAAAACAGGTGGGTGGACCAGTGGTACAGAATAGAGGACACAGAAACCAATCCACAAAACTACAACTATCTTATATTTGATAAAGGGGTTAAAAGCATGCAATGGAGGAAGGATAGCATCTTCAACAAATGGTGCTGGGAAAACTGGAATTCCATATGTAACAAAATGAAACTGAATCCCCTCCTCTCGCCATGCACAAGAGTTACCTCAAAATAGATCTAGGAGGTTGATATCAAATCAGAGACACTGCATCTGGTAGAAGAAAACTTTTGCCACAATCTACATACTGTGGGGTCGGGCTCCAAATTTCTCAATAGGACACCCATAGCACAAGAGTTAATCACTAGAATCAACAAATGGGACTTACGCAAACTAAATAGATTTTTCTCAGCAAAAGAAACAATAAGAGAGGTAAATAGGGAGCCTACATCCTTGGAACAAATCTTTACTCCTCACACTTCAGATAGAGCCCTAATATCAAGAGTATACAAAGAACTCAAAAAAATTAAACAATAAGAAAATGAATAACCCAATCAACAAATGGGCCAAAGACCTGAACAGACACTTCTCAGAGGAGGACATACAATCAATCAATAAGTACATGAAAAAATGCTCACCATCTCTAGCAGTCAGAGAAAAGCAAAACAAACCCACCCTAAGATACCATCTCACTGCAGTAAGATTGGCAGCCATTATGAAGTCAAACGACAACATGTGCTGTCGAGGATGTGGGGAAAAGGGCACACCTGTACATTGCTGGTGGGACTGCAAATTAGTGCAGCCAATTTGGAAAGCAGTATGGAGATTTCTTGGAAAGCTGGGAATGGAACCACCATTTGACCTATTCCCCTTCTCAGTCTATTCCCTAAACACCTAAAAAGAGCATGCTACAGAGATACTGATAAATCGATGTTCATAGCAGCACAATTCACAATGGCAAGACTGTGGAACCAACCTAGATTCCCTTCAATAGATGAATGGATTAAAAATGTGGCATTTATATAGAAGGGCTTTTGACTCACAAGGTGCAGCCAGCAGACCCTTATATGTAAAGGCAAATTGTTATATGGTTTGGTTTCAGGTAAATGTTCAGAATCAGGTTGCTATGGACACAGGGGCAAACTGTGAGAGATAGAAGATTGGATGGTGCATTCTCCTGCAGACCCTGACCATACACACGTGACACAACTCTCTCCAGCACTGTGTCCCAGTTGAACTCCTTGTATTTCGTGATGCAAATACCAAACTCCCAGTGCAGCAGCAAGAAACCCACGAAAAGTGGAGGATGACCAAATGGCTTGACAGTTCAAACGGGGAGACACTTAGGTTCCAGTGTCCACAGTTTACTTAGGAAGAGAGAATTCAGCACTGTGGTCTCATGTTCATTGGAAAATAAGAAACCATGTCCTCCAGGTCACATAGATGCAGACCCATCTTTGAAGGTCTCACTACAAAGGAAGCTAAAGCTCCTTACAACAAAATATATTTCAAGTGCCCAACCTCAGAGAGACTTTCTCAAGAAGTCTTTAGGCCAGCAGAGCTCCATATGTGTGGACTGTTTAACCTTTCCCTTACTTTTGGAAACTCCTTTAACACCTCCAATTTTTTGAACTACTGAGCATATTTTATTCCACATATGAATTCACAGATTTTCTAACTCTTCTCCTCTAATTGTGTTTTACTAGGGTCGAAGGTAATGACAAGTCATTGTTCTTGATGAGAGTTGGAAGATTTTTGCGTAGCATATGTTTGCGTACACATTGGATTCATTTTCCTATTTTCCATTCAAAATACTGAATCCCTGACACTAACCCATACCCTACTAGACTTTGACGATTAATCCTAATATGGTGAAGAAAAATAACCCAAAGAGTATAGAAATACAAGCAGTTCAGAGGAGGCATGGTGTATACTAGGTCTTGCCTTTTGCATGATAAAGGGTAGGTATTATAAAAATAGTCAATTTTTAATTGAAATAGTTCTACATGTATTTTTAAAGGTAACAAATATGTGACTTCCTGTCTCCTTTTCTCTGTAGCCTATTCAGCACATGTATTTTTATACGCACATATAGAATCCTACCTGGTATCACACATAATTTCTTTTGAGGATACTGACTTGGAAGATAAAAATTGTGAGAAGAGATCATTCCTCCTAAACGCTGTTGGAACTGAAAATTCAACCTATGTCAGCTTCCTAGTAGAACAACATTATACATGAATCCATGTTAAGCAAAATGAATATTTTTCGATATGTGGATTATATATATTTCATGATGAAATGCGATTGGCATATATATTGCTACTTTTTAATGTCTGTGTGTGTGTGTGTGTGTGTGTGACTCTCCAAGTTTTTTAAAATATGAAATATATGTGTATTATATACACTCCCTAAATTCATTCATGTTCATGTATGTGGATTTCTAATCAACTTTTCAGAAGATTATTCTCAGAAATATTCCTCCACCTGGAATACATATTTGTTTCCCATTACTGAAATCTGACTTCAGTTAATGGTTCATACAAATCCTAACATTTCTACATTAACTGACCCAGTTTAACATCAATGCAAGTAGATTACTATGGGACAAGATGTCTATTTTGAACTTCATTTCTATTCAACACTGCTACATTACTATTTCTTCACGTTTAGCCCATCATAGCATATATATTTCATCCACAAGTTCACAAATTTAGAGGCATTTGGTTCACTTTAAATCCCTTCCTGCTTTAGAACACATGTATTCCTCCAGGTTTCTTGACTGGAATTTTTTGAGACTTCTTTCCAAACACATTATTTTCGATTTCCATAATCCTTTTGAAGAAAATCTCACACACCCTTCATGATAAACCATAACCTAATATTACCATTAGATGTATAACTGGTTGGAATGAATGATTGTATATCAATATTAGATTTCCTGTATATTTTCAGATATCAATTAAATGAATTATTTAAAGTGGAACCAGTTATATTATTTATTCACAGTATGGTCTACTCATGCATTATCTCTATATTCACAGACACAGCGTACACCTCTTTGTACCCCCAATACTAATTTATTCGTCTTCTCAATATTACTCCCGGAAATGGTTGAAGAAATACTCATGTTACCTGATCTACATATACATTTTATCACAGTAATATTCTGGACAAAACTGCAAAGGTCACACTTATGATTTTACAAAGCCTAAATGGAAAGTGAACACGGATTACTAAAAACATCCATGTCCATGTTGCCTAATGCTCTCAAATATCATTCTTTGGTGACTACATATTTGTTTCTTCCTAAGATTATATATTCAAACTCAATCCTGTTGAAAATGTCTAATCCTAACACTCACTTTGTACTTTGCCTAATTTCCTATTGTCTTCCTTGATATTTGCTTTCCTACATTTTTTCCCTAGTTCATCTTTGTGACTGACTCTTCACATGTGCTGACATTGGCATTCACTCTCTAATCGAAACCCTGTTGCTAAAGATTTTTTTTTTTCCAAATTCTATATTCACACTTCTTCCGAAAACTACCGATTATCTTCCTAATCTTACCGACTATCCCTTTTGGAGTTGATGTTCCCTTCTAAATTCAATCATCCAAGGTACAAAGTCTTATGCCATTGTATATTGATTTATCCAAGAAAACTCTACTGAAGGTAATTCAATGCTAAGTATCCCAATCAAGGGCCCAATTTCCTTCTTGGCTTCAAATCTTACCTAGATTTCTGTTTTCATACATATATTTCACCTCTATGTTCTTATAAATATAGCAGATTCCCAATATCATTATTCATCCCTCAGAATAATTCCTAACCCAAATTTAACAAGTTATTAATGCTAACCATACACTGTTCCCTCAATCTAACTTTACAGAAGAGTGGGACAGAGTTGGTCTTACAATACAGGAATATAGGGGATCTTCCACCTGCTGAGAACCTCAAAGGTCCATGCAGATATGACCCCTGGAGAAGATGTAGGCAGATATGAAGGACCAAACAAGGCCTGTGTGGAGAGCTGTTCCTGGGTGCCTATGGTTGATATACCATTCTAACTTGTAAAAGTGTCACATGAAGTAGGGGTAGCCACCAGCACTTGTCCCCGTTGAACTCCTTGTATTTCGTTAAGCAAATACCAAACTCCCAGTGCAGCAGAAAGAAACACCACGAAAATGGAGGATGAACAAATGGCTTCACAGTCCACATGGGGAGACACTTTGCCCCCATTGGCCACAGATTACCTACAAACAGGGAATTCAGTACTGCTGCCATATGTTCATTATTAAATAAGATACCATGTCCTCCAGGTCACATAGATGCACACCCAGCTTTGATGGTCTCACTACAAAGAAGCTATAGCTCCGGACAACAATATAAATTTAAGTGCCCAACCTCAAAGCCAGTTTCTCAAGAAGTCTTTAGGCCAGCAGAGCTCCATGTTTGGGTTGTCTTTACAATGTCCCTTACTTTGTGAAACTCCTCCACCACATCCAAGGTTGTGAACTCCTGAGAATTTCCCATTCCAGATTGGATTTATTTTCCAATTTTCACTTCTACAGTAACTGACCTAGTTTTACATCAATGCAAGTAGATTCCTATGGAATATGATGTGTATTTTGAAGTTCATTTTTATTCAACACTGTCACATTACTATTTCTTCAGTTTATGCACATAATAGGATATATATTTATTCCACAAGTTAGGAAGTTTATAGGCATTTGTTTCACTTTCAATCACTTTCTGCTTCAGAACACATGTATTCCTCCATGTTTCTTGACTGGTCTTCTCATGAGACTTCTTTCCAAACACATTATTTTCTATTTCCGTAATCACTTTTGAAACAAAACTCACACACCCTTCATTATAAACCATAACTCTAAGATTACCATTAGATGTATAACTCTTTGGAATGAATGATTGTATATCAATATAAGATTTCCTATATATTTTCAGATATCAATTCAATCCATTATTTAAGTGGAACCAGTTATATTTTTTCCCAGTATGATCTATTTATGCATTATCTCTATATTCATAGACACAGCGTACACCTCTTTGTACCCCCAATACTAATTTATTCGTCTTCACAATATTGCTCCTGGAAATGGTGGAAGAAATACTCATTTCACCTGATCTACATATACATTTTATTACAGTAATATTCTGGACACCAAATGCAAAGGTCACACTTATTATTGTAAAAAAGCCTAAATGGAAAGTGAGCATGGATTACTAAAAACATCCATGTCCACATTGCCTAATTCTCTCAAATGTCAATCCTATTCCTGACTACATATGTGTTTCTTCCTAAGATTATATATTCAACCTGAACCCTTTGAAAATGTCTAATCTTATCACTTTATAGTTTGCCTGATTTTGTAATGTCTCTGTTGATATCTGCTTTCCTACATATTTCCCAAGTTCATCATTGTGATTGACTCTTCACATGTGCTGACAAACATATTCACTCTCTAACCAAAACCCTATTGCTAAAGAACTTTTGTTCCAAATACTATACTCACTCTTCTTCCTATACCTACCGACTATCTTCCTAATCCTACCGACTATCCCTGTTTGACTGGATGTTCTCTTGTACATTCAATCATCCAAGGTAGAAGATCCTATGCCATTGATTATAGATTTATTTTAGACATCTGTGCAGAAAGTAATTCAATGCTAATTATCCCAGTCAAGGTCCCAATGCCATTCTGGGCTTCGAATCTTACCTAGATTTCTGTTTTTATAATTATATTTCACCTCTATATTCTTTTAAATATTTTAGGTTCCAAATACCATCATTCATCCAGCAGAATGATTTCTAACCCAAATGAAACATGTTGTTAACCTTAACCATTCACTGTTCCATCAATCTAACTTTACGGAAGAGCAGGGATAGAGTTGGTCTTAAAACACAGGAATGTATGAGATATTTCACCTGATGAAAACCTCAAAGATACATGCATAAATGATCCCTGAAGAAAATGAAGGCAGCTATAAAGGACCTGAGAGAGCAAAAGTCATCTTCAATGGCAAACAACCTGGTCAGGATGAAGGGTTCTGTCTGAATCAGCCTCTCTCTTCTTAATGTAGAGAAAATGGACCAAACCCAGCCTGTGTGGGTAGCTGTTCCAGGGCGCCTATTATTGATATACCATTCTAACTTGTGAAAGTGTAACAGGAAGTAGGGGCAGCCTCCTTCTCATGTGACACTTGGAAGCCACTGGTAGGACAAAGTGATTGCCAAGGCAGTAACCTCATTGAGTTCCTGAAGGAAGTGACCTCACCTCACTTCCTTGGTGATTAAAATCTCTGAACTTGGGATTCATGAAGCAGTCACCCATAGCCAGTCTCAGTCCCAGTCCCAGTGGTCACACTTGTTTGGATTTACCAAAGACAGAGTCAGTCTTTCTTGGTAACTACTGATGTGAGGATGGCCAAATGCCAGGAAAGCTCTGAAGAGGAGCCGTTTCTGAGAAAGCAGGTAGTGGCTCACCTCTGGCTCCTGACACCTTCACAGAGTTAGCCAAGGAGACCAGATCTGACACAGGTCAGGCCATTTCAGGGGAATATAGTATGTCCACCAGTCATAGGACACTCTGGATATTCACAGACCTACTTGAGTTAAGGAGGTGCCTTTGTGGGTGTGGGTGTGAGTTTGTGGTTTTGTCTAATGTTTTGAGAATAGGTAGGAAAGGCGGTTTGTTTGGATTGGAGTGGACTGTTTCTAGTAAGTCGTTTGACAAGGCGAGTGCTTCTATGTCTGTGTTTCCCACTCTGTCCGTGGTTGTAGACATTAGAAAAGACAATGCATCAAGGATGTGTCCTGTCTAGTAGAATGCTTCCCAGCATTCTTTCTGCCCGATTTAGGAATGGACTGTGGCTCGCCTTATGCATGGGAAACACCTACTAACTTTCTAAGTTCCTGTTTTCTTCCTGAATTCCGGCAAATCTCAAGAATAGGCCCATGGTTTTGAGTCCAAGATATGTACCACCTCCAAGCTCTGTGACATAGCCATGTACTTGATAGCTGTAGGGAATGGGAACATCTTAGAAAACTCAAATAACTGTGTGACCAGTAAACTCTCAGTGGAGAGACCCTGCTTTGGTTTATTTGCATACTTATGGTTATGTTGCCCTGAATGTCAAGAAGGTCTTTGCCTCAGGCCACCCCTTTGTGAAGCCTGAAGAAAACTGTTTTCAAATGGAAATAAATGGGCATAACATGTTGCTCTTTGCTTAATTGCTTTGTAAAGGGATGTGTCCGAATCAGCCTCTTGGGCCTCTGTGAGGTTGTGGCTTAGATTCTCAGCACATGATAGATCTAAAGATAGATTCCATGTGTGCAATCAAAACCAAAATGGCAAAAAAATTAGTCATTGTGGATGAGTCTCTTGCATTCCTCTGTTAGGTTCTTTACCTCCATCAAGTGTGAATAGGAATCCTTTAGGTCAAATGAGTTCTTCAAAGCCCTGCAGAGGTGCTTGTGTTTTCTCAAGACTCCAAATCACATAAAGAATCTATACCTGAGAGTCAGTAGGCCTGAAATTGGAGAAGGAGAGCAGTATTAATGGCAGGCCTATTTGATCACTCCTGGTTCACAGGAAGGGTGTCCATGTCACCCTGACTTTAGGCAAATGAGGGGCAAGCAACATTATTTTGGACACTCTCTTGGGATGCATTCCGCATGGTAACCTCCAGCCAGAGGTTATGATGAATGTCTATATTTAAGAAGATGAGGGCCATGTGGGTGTATTTTGGTTTTAATTGTGGTCATTCTTGTGGCAGTTGGAAGAGATGACTGGATCCACCTGGGCTTGAACTCTGGTGTCATTCCCCTTAGAGACTGAGTTCTGGAACACACATCAAGGAAGAATTGCCATAAATTGTGTGGGGATTTTAAGAGGCCACGCATGAGAGTCGCCCTTGGAAACTGAGATCTATGCCCACGGTGGCTTTCCACAGAGCACTGGGAATCTCAGACAGGATATCACATGATTTAATTCTGAAAGACTTGGCAGCCATATTTGATAGTCAAAACACACATGGACCTCAATTGTAGACCTCAATGGGCGTGGCTTCATGTGACCTTTTGGCCATGCTCTGGGAAGCCTTGCCTGTGAGAGTTCTCCAGAGCTTTCATTGAAATGATCTTCCTCAACATTGAATAATTCCTGAATGAATTGAAATAAACAGTGCCTCCAACTTTATCCTTGAAAATTGGCTAGATAAATACCATGAAATTTTTAAAATTCCAATGACCAGGTGGCACTGAAGAACCTTTGGATGTCCTGTTGCTGATCATGAGTGTACCAGACAGTGCCTTGATTAACTGGTTTTCATGAATATGGTGTAGAACAGAGATGCCAGTAATTTGGAGCCTGTAGAATAGTGGGCCTAGAGCAGAGGTGATTAAGTGTGTGATAAAACATCTGTGGTGGGGTCATGTGGATCTGCCATTGTCTTCCAAATGGCTTGTGACTGACATGGTGCAGCCAGCAGAACATTGTATGTAAACGCATCATGTTATATGGAGAGGTTTAAGGGCAATGTTCAGAATCAGGTTGCTATGGTCACGGAGGCAACCTATGTGGTATACAAGCCCTGTTGGTGCATTCTCCTGCAGACCCTGACCCACCACATGTGACAGAACTCCCTCCAGCACTGTGGTCAAGTTTAACTCCTTGTATTTCATGAAACAAATACAAAACTCTGAGTGCAGCAGGAGACATTATAAAAAGTGGAGGATGATGAAATGGCTTCACAGTCCACATGGGGAGACACATAGACCCCAGTGGCCATAGTTTACCTACAAAGAGAGAATTCAGCACTGCTGCTTCATGTTAATTGGAAAATTATAATCCATGTGCTCAAGGTCACAGAGATGCATAAACAGCTTTGATGGTCTTACTAGAAAAAAAGCTAAAGCTCCTGAAAACAACATATATTTCAACTGTCCATCTTAGAGGCAGTTTCTGCAGAGTCTTTAGGCTGGCAAATCTTCATGTTTGTGGAGTATTTACATAGTCCCTTACTTTTGGAAACTCCTCTACCATCTCCAAGGTTGTGAAATCCGGAGCAGTTTTCATTTCAGGTATGAATTCAAAGATTTTCTAACTCTTTTCCTCTAATTGTGTCTTACTTGGGGTGAAAATAATGTAAAGTTATTGTTCTAAATGAGACTGGGAAAATTTTTGTGTAACACTAATTTGCATACACATTGATCCATTTTCCATTTTTCCAATTGAAATACTGAATCCCTGACAGTAACTCATACCCTACTATACTCTGACTACTAATCCTAATATGATGGAGAATAATACCCAAACAGAATGAAAATACAAGCAGTTCAGTGGAGACATGGTGTACAGTTGGACTTCCCTTTTGCATGATTAAGGGTAGGTGTTATAAATCTACTCAATTTTTAATTGAAATAGTCCTCCATGTGTTTTTAAAGTTCACAAATATGTTAATATGTCTCCCTTTCTCTGTAGCCTACTCAGCACATGTATTTTTATATGCACATAGAGAATCCTACCTGGTATCACACGTACATTTTCATGAGTTGGCTGAATTGGCAGATACAAATTGTGAGAAGAGATCAGTCCTCCTAAACCCTGTGGGAACTGAAAATTCAAACTATGTGTGAGCTTCCCAGTAGAACAATATTATACATAAATCCATGTTCAGTATAATAAATATTTTTGCATCTGTGGATGATGTATATTACATGATGAATTATGATTAGCATGTATTTATTGATACTTTATAATGTATATTTGTGTTTATTTAAAAAAAAAAAAAAATATATATATATATATATATATATATATATATATATATATATATATATCTCCAGATTTCTCAAAATATGAAATATATGTGTCTTATACACACTCTGTAAATTCATTCATGTTCATGTATATGGATTTATAATCAACTTTTCAGAAGATAATTCTCAGAAATATTCATCCACCTGAAATACATATTTGTTTCCCAGTACTGAAAACTAACTTCAATCAATGGTGTTTACAAATCCTAATATTTCTACAGTAACTGACCCAGTTTAACATCAATGCCAGTAGATTCCAATGGGACATGATATCTATATTGACCTTCATTTTAATCCAACACTGGTACATTACTATTTCTTCAGTTTTTGCACATCATAGGATATGTATTTCATCCACAAGTTCACAAATATATAGGAATTTGTTTCACTTTCAAACACTTCTTGCTTCAGAACACATGTATTCCTCCATGTTACTTGATTCATCTTTTCATGGGACTTCTTTCCAAATACATTATTTTCAATTTCCATAATCAATTTCGAAGCTAAACTCACACACTCTTCATGATGAACCATAACATTAATATTAACATTAGATGTATAACTGGTTGGAATGAAAAATTGTATATCAATATAAGATTTCCTCTATATGTTCATGATTCAATTCAATCCATTATTTAAAGTTGGAACCAGTTATGTTTTTTATTCACAGTATTGTCTATTAATGCATTATCTCTATATTCATAGATACAGTGTACTCCTCTTTGTCCCTTCAATACTAATTTATACGTCTTCAAAATATTGCTCCCAGAAATGGTGGAAGAAATACTCATGTCACCTTATCTATATATAGATTTCATCACAGGAATATTCTGGACACAAAAAGCGAAGGTCACACTCATGATTGTATCAAAGCCTAAATGCCAAGGGAGCGTGGATTACTAAAAAGAACCATGTCCAGGTTGCCTAATGCTCTCAAATGTAAATCCAATTGGTGACTACATATTTGTTTCTTCCTAAGATTATATATTCAACCTCAAACATGTTGAAAATGTCTAATCCTATCACTCACTTCATACTTTTCCTGATTTTGTAATATCTTTATTGATACCTGCTTTCATACATATTTCCCCCAGTTCATCATTGTGACTGACACTTCACATATGCTGACATTTACATTCACTCTCTACCCGAAACCCTATTGCTAAAGAACTTTTGGTCCAAATCCTATACTCACTCTTCTTTCTAAACCTACTGACTATCTTCCTAATGCTACTGACTATAGTTTTTTGACTCAATGTTCTCTTCGACAATAAATTATCCAAGGTATAAGGTCCTATGACATTGTATATCAATTTATCTGAGACACATGTGCAGAACATAATTCAAACCTAAGTATCCCACTCAAGGGCCCAGTTCCCTTCTGGCTTCCAATCTTACCTAGATTTCTGTTTTTATACTTATATTTTACCTATATATTTTTGTAAATATCACAGGCTCCCAATACCATTATTCATCCGGCAGAAAAATTCCTAACGCAAATCAAACATGTTATTAACCCTAAACATACACTTTTCCCTCAATCTAACTTTACAGAAGAGGAGGGACAGAGTTGGTCTTACAATACAGGAATGTAGGGGATCTTCCACCTGCTGAGGACATCAAAGGTATATGCAGAAATGATCCCCTGAGATGATGAAGGAAGCTATGAAGGACCTGAGAGAGCAAAAGACATCTTCCATGGCAAACTATCTGGTCAGGATGAAGGGATGTGTCTCAATCAGCCTCTACCTTCTTAATGTAGAGAAGATGGACCAAACCAGGCCTGTGTGGAGAGCTGTTCCCAGGTACCTATGGTTGGTATACCATTCTAACTGTGAAAGTGTGACAGGAAGTAGGGACAGCCTCCATCTCATGGGACTTTTAGATGTAACTTTTAGGACAAAGTCGTTGCAAAGTCAGTGACCTCATTCACTTCCTGAAGGAAATGACCTCACCTCACTGCCTTGGTGATGGAACTCTCTGGACGTTTGATCGTGGAAGACAGGCACCAAGAGCCAGTCACAGTCCCAGTCCCAGTGGTCTCACTTGTTTTGATTTATCAAGAACAGAGTCAGTCTTTCTTAGTACCTACTGATGTGACGATGGCCAAATGACAGGAAAGCTCTGAAGAGGAGCTTTTCCTGGGAAATCAGGTAGTGGCTCACCCATGGCTCCTAACAACTTCAAAGTGTTGGCCAAGGAGACTAGATCTGATACAGGACAGGCCATTTTGGGGGAACATACAATGGCCCACCATTCCGAGGACACTCTGGATAGTCACAGACTTACTTGAGCAAAGGAGGTGCCTTTGAGTGTGTGTGTGTGGGTTTGTGGTTTTGTCTCATGTTCTGAGAATAGGAAGGAAAGGCTCTTTGTTTGGATTGGTGTGGACTGTTTCCAGTAAGTCGTTTGACAAGGCGAGTGCTTCTATGTCTGTGCATCCCACTCTGTCCGTGGTTGTAGACATTAGAAAAGAGAATGCATCAATGGATGTGTCCTGTCTAGTAGAAAGCTTCCAAACATTCATCCTGCCCAATTTACAAATGGACTGCAGCTTGTATTATTGAAGGGCAACATCTGCTCTCTTACTAAGTTTCTGTTTTCTTCCTGAATTCTGGAAACTCTCCAGAATAGCCTCATGGTTTTGTGTCCAAGATATGTACCACCTCCAAGCTCTGTGATATGGTGATGTACTGGATAGCTGAAGGGAATGGCGAGCATCTAAGAAAACTCAGATATCAGTGGGACCAGGAATGTCTCAGTGGAGAAACCCTTCTTTCGGGCTTTTGCTTACCTATTGCTCTGCTGCCCTGAATTTCAGGAAGGTTTTTACCTCAGGACACTCATTTGTGAAGCCTGAAGAAAACAGTTTTCAAATGGAAATGAATGGGCATCACCTGTGGCTCTTTGCTTAATTTCATTGGAAATGGATGTTTCTGAAACAGCCTCTTGGCCCTGTGTGAGGCTGTGGTTAGATACTCAGCACCTTATACATCCCACGTGTTCATCCAAAACCAAAATGGCCAAAAGAGCAGTCCTTGTGGATGAAGTCTCTCCCTACCTCTGTAAGGTTCCTGACCTCTATCAAGTGAGAATAGGGTGCCTTTGGGTCAAATGAGTTCTTCAAAGCCCTTCAGAGGCTAGCCCATGGGTGATTCCAATGATTCCAATTCACATGAAGATTCTAAACCCCACAGTCAGTAGTCCTCAAATTGGAGAAGCAGAGCAGTATTAACGGCAGGCCTATTTGATCAGTCATGGTTCACAGAAATGTGTTCAGGCCACCCCAACTTTAAGCAAATGAGGGGCAAGGGAGCTTATTTTGGACACTGTCTTGGGCTGTGACCCTCATGGAAACCTCCATCCAGAGGTTAAAATGAGTGTCTATATGGAAGAAGATGATGGCCATGTGGAAGTGTTCTGGTTTTAATTGTGGTTATTAGTGTGGTTGTTGAAATATATGACTGGCTCCACCTGGTCTTGAACTCTGGTGTGATTCCCCTTAGAGACTGAGTTCTGGAACTGATCTCAGAGAAGTATTGCCATGAGTTTTGTTGGGATTTTAGAAGGCAATGCATGAGAGTCACCCTTGGAAACTGAGATCTGTGCCCAGGAAGGCTTTCCACAGAGCACAGGGAATCTCAGCCAGGTTATCACATAATTTTTTTCTGAAAGAATTAGCAGCCATAGTTGAGAGGCAAAACAGGCAAGGATTTTACATTGTAGACCTCAATGGGCCTGGCTTCATGTGACCATTTGGCAACACTTTGGGAAGCCTTGCCTGTGAGAGTTATCCAGAGCGTTCATTGAAATGGGCTTCCTCACCATTTAATGGTTACTGAATTAAATGAAACCCTCAGTGCCTACAACTTCATCCTTGAAAAATGGGCTCGATAAATACCATGAAATTTTTGAAATTCCCATGACCAGGTGGCACTGGAAAACCATTGGAGATCCTGTTGCTGATCATGAGTGTACCAGAAAGTGCCTTGATTGACTGGGTTTCACAAAAAAATTGTGTAGAACAGAGATGCCAGTAAGTTGGAACCTGCTGAGTAGTGGGCCTAAAGCAAAGGTGGGTAGGTGTGAGATAAAATATCTCTGGTGGATTCATGTGGATCGGCCGTTGGCTTTCAAATGGCTTGTGACTGACATGATGCAGCCAGCAGACCCTTATATGAAAAGGCATCTTGTTATATGGATAGGATTCTGGGCAATGTTCAGAATCAGGTTGATATGGTCAAGGGGGCAAGCTATGTTGGACATAAGCCTGGTTGGTGCATTCTCCTGCAGACTCTGTCCCACCACACGTGACAGAACTCCCTCCAGCACTGTGTCCCAGTTGAACTCCTTGTATTTCATGAAGCAAATACCAAACTCCCAGTGCAGCAGCAAGAATCACCACGAAAAGTAGAGTATGACCAAATGGCTTCACAGTCCACACGAAGAGACACTTATCCCCCAGTTGCCACAGTTTACCTACAAAGTGAGAATTCAGCACTGCTGCCTCATTTTCATTGGAAAATAAGATACCATGTCCTCCAGGTCACATAGATGTTGACCCAGTTTTGATGCTCTCACTACATAGGATGCTAAAGCTACCGACAACAACATACATTTCAAGTGTCCCAACTCAGAGGCAGTATCTCAAGAAGTCTTTAGGCCTGCAGAGCTCCATGTTTGTGGAGTGTTTACCTTGTCTTTTATTTTTGGAAAGTCATCTACCACCTCCAAGGTTGTGAACTCCTGAGCATATTCCATTCCGGGTATGTATTCACAGATTTTCTAACTCTTATCCTCTAATTGTGTATTTCTTCCAGCGAGGGTAATATCAAGGGATTGTTCTTAATGTGAGTGGGAAGATTTTTGTGTAGCACATATTTGCAAACACATTGGGTTTACTTTCCTATTTTCCATTCGAAATACTGAATCTCTGACACTAACCCATACCCTACTAGACTCTGACTACTAATCCTTATATGATGGAGAATAGTAACCCAAACAGAATACAAATACCAGCAATTCAGAGAAGGCATGATACGTAGTTGGACATCCCTTTTGGATTATATTGTGTAGGAGTTAAAATATATATTTAATGTTTATTGACATGGTTCTCCATGTGTTTTTAAAATTAACAAATATGTGAATTCCTCTCTCCCTTTTCTGTAGCCTATTAAGCACATGTATTTTTATATGCACAAATAGAATCCTACCTGGTATCACATGTACATTCTTCTGAGGTGGCTGACATGGCAGATAAAAATTGTGAGAAGAGATCACTCCTCCTAACCTCTGTTGGAACCGAAAATTTAACCTATGGTTGAGCTTCCTAGTTGACCAACATTATGCATAAATCCATTTTCAGTAAAATGTATATTTTTGGATAAGTGGATGTTATATATTTAATGATGAATTTCGATTGGCATATATATTGCTACTTTTTAATGTCTCTGTGTGTGTGTTTGTGTGTGTGTGTGTGTGTGTGTGTGTATATATATATATATATATATATATATATATATATATATACTCTCCAGATTTTTCAAAATATGAAATATATGTGTCTTATTATACACTTCCTAAAATCATTTATATTCATGTATGAGGATTTATAATTAACTTTTCACAAGATTATTCTCAGAAATATTCATCCACCTGAAATACATATTTGTTTCCTAATACTGAAAACTAACTTCAGTGAATGGTGCATACAAATCATAATATTTTGACATTGCAAGAGGGCCGTGAATAGAGAGCATCATACCCATTGTACCGCGCCACTGCGCAGGTGACTAACGATTAAGAACGACAAAAAACTATCTTGTTAAGAACTTACAGCAAAATGGGGGTGCACTGAAACCTAGAAGAAAGATTTCTAGCACTGAGGTACGGTAAATGAGTCCCAAACATGAGCCAACTCTGCGACCGGAGATCCTTTCTGACTGATCTGCGTGACCCGTCCAGTGGCTACAGACAGCAGGGCACCACCGAGATGCGATCAATAATCACGGAGAAACGTTGATGCAGATTCTGTGGAATTCTGCCAGTAGAGTCCCCACTGAGCCCTGGGCTGAGTTCAGGGTTTCAGATGGGGAAGGAAGTGGTACAGTTCTAACCCCCACAATAGAAACTCCACAAAGGAAACCAACGGCCACCATCTTGGTGAGCTGAAGTAATGACAGCCACTCCCCTACAGATTGCAACAATAAAACAGGTGCTGTTACTCAGCTCATTTCCCATACTTCGGGGAATTTGCATCAAATCTCTCCTAGGCTTTCTGGGGGAGAGATTATCAGAGCGAGCCTGCATAAAGACAGGGGAAAACTAGAGGCACCTGACTTTCAACTCCCCCTCCCATCAGTGGTGAAAAAAACCTGTCTAACCAGCGCTGAGAGAGGGGCAAGCGGAAAAAAAAAATCAAAACAATAGAGTGCCGGGGTTCCCAATAGCCAACTGTGCAATCAGAGATCCGGGCTGATTGAATCATGCAGCCAGTCCTGCTGTTACACATGGCGGGGCACCACCGAGAAGTGACCTAAAGCAGGGAGAAATGTTGCTGCGGATTCTGTGGAATCCTGCCGGCTGAGCTCTCACTGATCCCCGGGCTGAGTTTGGGAATTCAGACAGGGAAGAAAGTGGTATAGTTCTATCCCCCACAAAAGAAACTCCACCAAGGAAACCAGCGGCCACCATCTTTGAGATCTGAAGTAACCACCGCCCCTCTCCAATAGATTGCAACAATAAAACAGATGTGTGTTACTCAGCTCATCTCTCATACAGCGGGGAATTCGCATAAAATGTCTCCTAGGCTTTCCGGGGGAGGGTTAATCAGAGCAAGCCTGCATAAAGACGCAAGAAAAACTAGAGACACCTGACTTTCGACTCCCCCTACCATCAGTGGCAATAACGAAACGTGTATAGCCAGTGCTGGGGGAGGGGCAAGCAGAAAAAATCAAAACAATAGAGTGTCTGGGTTCCCAAAAGACACTCTCCACACCCAACAAACGGCAGGCACAGAGTACAGTTTGAACTGCCGAGAGGCATCACTCAGGGAAAATCTGGTCTAGAAAAAGAAACCAGGACAAGCAGGAGAAACCAAAGGACTAGAGGGCAGGCCCTTGTGACTGGGCGGCTGGAGACCGCAGGCCCGCACGTGACATTCCACCCACTGCCTGAGTGACTGGGGGGCTGAGGAATGCCCGCCCGCCGGCAACCAAGCGTGAGACTGCGTGGCTAGAGATTGCCAACCCAACGGCGACCGCCCACCTGCTGCCCGCGTGACTGGGCGGCTGGAGACCGCCTGCCCGCTGGCGACCAACCGCGCAATTGGGCGGCTGGAGACCACCCGCCTGCCAGTGACCCAGAGCTGAAACAAACCAGAGACAGTCAAGTCCCACCCCCCAATTCGGACACCTCGGCAAGGAGCCTGGGGCCCGCCAAAGCAGAGAGGTGACATCACTGGAGCTCGGCCTTCGGAATTACTTCCAAGCGGAATCCACTTTAGCAGGCATAGTTTACCAACACAAAGGAGAGACAACAGAGATATACAACACCAAAACAAATCTAAAGAATAAAGCAGAAACACAGCAATCAAATAGAGCTGGAAAGTAACGTGAACATCATGAAAAAACAAGGGCAAAAAAGGAGTACAAACAATGCAGGACAACTTAATTCTACAGGAGGACCTTGAAGCATCAGAAACAGGGATAGGGAAAGAACTCAAGGCATCCCGAACTCAGATGGAAAGGAATATTAGAGAAGACATGAGGCAGCAAGTCCAAGCAATAAAAGTATATTTTGAAAATGAATTAAACAAACAAATTCAAATGGCAAAGAATGAGCATTACCAGGAGATAGAGATCTTAAAAAAAATATTAAACAGTAATCCTAGAAATGCAGGAAAATATAAACCAAATTAAAAACTCAAACGAGAATATTACAAATAGACTAGATCAAGTAGAAGTCAGAACATCAGATAATGAAGACAAAGTTTATCAACTTGAAAAGAATTGAGTAAACACAGAAAAGATGCTTAAATCCCACCAGGAATTTATTCAAAAGATATGGGATGTCATAAAAAAACAAAAAACAAATTTAAGAGTCATCAGGATAGAAGAAGGCATAGAGATTCAAACCAAAGGAATGGACAACATATTAAATGAAATAATTCTATAAAACTTCCCAGAGATGAATGATGGATTGGATTGCCAATTCCTGGAAGCCTACAGGACCCCAAACATTCAAAACCAAAATAGACCAACTCCAAGACATATAATTATGAAGATAGCCAACATACAGAACAAGGAGAGAATATTAAAAGCTACAAGAGAAAGGAGGCAGATTACATTCAGGGGTAAACCAATTAGGTTAACAACTGATTTTTCATCACATTCGTTGAAAGTGAGAAGATCCTGGAACAATGTAATTCAAATGCTGAAAAAAAAAAAAAAAAAGAATTCCAACCAAGAATACCATATAAAGCAAAGTTAAGCTTCAGATTTGACAATGAAATTAAAGTCTTTCACGATAAACAAAAGCTAAAACAATTCTCAGCCAGAAAACCAGCACTGCAAAGCATTTTGTGCAAAATACTACAAGAAGAAGAGTTAAAAAATAGTGCCCAAAACTAACAGTGGGAAGTATCTCAGTAAAGCGGGAGGAAAGTAACCAAAAAAGTAAAAACTATCCAAAAGTAAAAACTATTTATTTATAATAAATAAATAAACATGACTGGAAGTACAAATCATATTTCAATTGTAACCTTAAATGTTAATGGCCTAATTTCACCAATCAAGAGACATGTGCTAGTGACCTGGATCAAAAAAACAAATCCAACAATATTCTGCGTTCAGAAGACTCATATGATAGGAAAAGACATACACAGGCTGAAGGTAAAAGGTTGGGAAAAATCGTAACACTCACACGGCCCTCGGAAGCAAGAAGGATTTGCCATACTCATATGGAATAAAATCAACTTCAAACCTAAGTTAATCAAAAGGGATAAAGAATGACACTATATTCTGTTAAAAGGAATCATCCACCAACAAGAAAAAAACAATTATCAATTTGTATGCACCAAGCAATGGAGGTGCAACGTTCATAAAACAAACTCTCCTCAAGTTCAAGAGTCAAATAGACTACAACACAATAATTATGGGTGACTTCAACATACCACTCTCGGCATTAGAGAGATCCTCTAGACAAAAACTGAATAAAGAAACTATAGAACTCAACAGCACAATCAATAACCTAGACTTAACCGACATATATAGAATATATCAACCATCATCAAGTGGATACATGTTCTTCTCAGCAGCACATGGATACTACTCAGAGATACACCATATATTATGCCATAGGGCAATTCTTAGTAAATATAAAGGCATGGAGATTATACCGTGCACCATATATGATCATAATGGAATGAAACTGGAAATCAATGAGAAAAGAAAGAAGGAAAAATCCTACATCACATGGAAAATGAACAACATGCTACTGAATGATCAATGGGTTACAGAAGACAAAAAGAAGGAGATAAAAAAATTCTTAGAGACAAATGACAATACAGACACAACATACCGGAATCTATGGGACACAATGAAAGCAGTTTTAAGAGGGAAATTCATTTCTTGGAGTTCTTTCCTCAAAAAAAGAAAAATACAACAAATAAATGAACTTAAACTACACCTCAAAAACCTAGAAAAGGAAGAGCAAAACAACAGCAAATGTAGTAGAAGACAAGAAATAATTAAATTTAGAGCAGAAATCAATGAAATTGAAACAAAAAAAAGTTGAAAAAATTGATAAAACTAAAAGTTGGTTCTTTGAAAAAATAAATAAGATCGACAGGCCCTTAGCCATGCTAAGGAAAAGAAGAAGAAAGAGAATTCAAATTACTAAAATATGGGATGAAAAAGCAATATCACAACAGACACTACAGAAATACAGAAGATAATTAGAAAGTATTTTGAAACACTATATTCCAACAAAATAGAATATTGTGAAGATATTGATAAATTTCTTAAGTCATACGATCTGCCCAGATTGAGTCAGGAAGACACAAACAATTTAAACAGGCCAAAAACAAAGGAAGAAATAGAAGAGGCAATCAAAAGACTACCAACCAAAAAAAAGCCCTGGACCGGATGGGTATACAGCGGATTTCTACAAAACCTTCAAAGAAGAATTAAAACCAATATTTTTTCAAGCTTTTTCAAGAAATAGAAAAAGAAGGAGCTCTTCCAAATTCATTCTATGAGGCCAACATCACCCTGATCCCGAAACCAGACAAAGACACTTCAAAGAAAGAATACTACAGACCAATATCTCTAATGAACTTGGATGAAAAAATTCTCAATAAAATCCTGACGAATCAAATACAAAAGCATATCAAAATAATTGTGCACCATCATCAAGAAGGATTCATCCCCGTGATGCAAGGATGGTTCAATATACGAAAATCAATAAATGCCATTCACCACATCAATAGAATTAAAGACAAGAACCATATGATCATCTCGATAGATGCAGAAAAAGCACTTGACAAAGTTCTGCATCCCTTTATGTTCAAAACTCTATAAATACTAGGGATAACAGAAACTTACCTCAAAATTATAAAAGCTATATATGCTAAACCTCAGGCTAGCATCATCCTAAATGGAGAAAAACTGAAGGCATTCCTTCTAAAATCTGGAACAAGACAGGGATGCCCTTTATCACCACTTCTATTCAATTTAGTTTTGAAATACTAGCCAGAGCAATTAAACAGACCAAAGAAATTAAAGGCATAAAAATAGGAAAAGAAGAATTTAAAGTATCACTATTTGAAGATGACATGATAATATATTTAACAGACACAAAAAGGTCTACAAAGAAATGGCTAGAGTTAATAAATGAATTCAGAAATGTGGCAGGATATATAATTAACACGCATAAATCAAAGGCATTCCTGTATAACAGCAACAAAACTTCTGAAATGGAAATGAGGAAAGCCACTCTATTCACAATATCCTCAAATAAAATAAGATACTTGGGAATCAACCTAACAAAAGAGGTGAAAGATTTATATAATGAAAACTACAGAACTCTAAAGAGAGAGATAGAAGAAGATCTCAGAAGATGGAAACATGTGCCCTGTTCATGAATAGGCAGATCTAACAACATAAAAATGGCAATATTACACAAAGTTCTCTACAGGTTTAATGCAATGCCAATCTAAATCCCAACGGCATTTCTTGTAGAAATAGATAAATCAATCATGAAATTCATATGGAAAAACAAAAGACCCAGAATAGCAAAAGCAACTCTAAGCAGGAAGTGTGAATCTGGAGGTATAGCGATTCCAGAGTTCAAACTGTACTACAAAGCAATAGTAACAAAAACAGCATGGTACTGGTACCGAAAAAAGCAGGTGGACCAGTGGTACAGAAGAGAGGACACAGAAACCAATCCAAAAAATTACAACTTTCTTATATTTGATAAAGGGGCTAAAAGCATGCAATGGAGGAAGGGTAGCATCTTCAACAAATGGTGCTGGGAAAATTGGAAATCCATATGCAACAAAATGAAACTGAATTCCCTTCTCTCGCCATGCACAAAATTTAACTCAAAATGGATCAAGGATCTAGATATAAAATCAGAGACACTGCATTTCATAGAAGAAAAAGTTGGCTACGATCTACATACTGTGGGGTCGGGCTCCAAATTTCTTAATAGGACGCACATAGCCCAAGAGTTATTAACAAGAATAAAAAAATGAGACTTACTTAAACTAAAAAGTTTTTTTTCTCTGCCAGAGAAACAATAAGAGAGGTAAATAGAGAGCCTACATCCTGGGAACAAATTTTTACCCCTCACACTTCAGATAGATCCCTAATATCCTGAATATACAAAGAATTCAAAAAAAAACTATCAATAAGATAACAAATAACCTAATCAACAAATGGGGCAGGGACCTGAAATGACACTTCACTGAGGAGGACATACAATCAATCAACAAGTACATGAAAAAATGCTCACCACATCTAGCAGTCAGAGAAATGCAAATCAAACCCACCCTAAGATACCATCTCACTCCAGTATGATTGGCAGCCATTATGAAGTCAAACAACAAGTGTTTACGAGGATGTGGGGAAAAGGGGACACTTGTACACTGCTGTTGGGACTGCAAATTGGTGAGGCCAACATGGAAAGCAGTATGGGAATTCCTGGGAAAGCTAGGAATGGATCCACCATTTGAACCAGCTATCGCCCTTCTCGGACTATTCCCTGAGGATCTTAAAAGAGTGTACTAAAGGGATACTGCCACATCAATGATCATAGTGGCACAATTCACAATAGCTAGACTGTGGAACCAACCTAGATGCAATTCAATAGATGAATGGATAAAGAAAATGTGGCATCTATACACGATGGATGCAGCACTAAAAAATGACAAAATCATAGAATTTGCAGGGAAATGGATGGCATTAAAGCAGATTATGCTAAGAGAAGCTAGCCAATCCTTAAAAAAATGGCAAATGTCTTCTTTGATAAAAAGAGAGTAACTAAGAATAGAACAGTGAGGAAGAGCATGAGGAAAAGATTAATATTAAACAAAGATGAGTGGGAGAGAGAAAGGGAGAGAGAAGGGAAAGCATATGGAAATGGTAGTAGACCCTCATTGTTACATAAAATTACATATAAGACGTTGTGAGGGGAAAGGCGGGAACAAGAGAGAGAACTGAAGAATAGCAGATGAGGAAGAGAGGGAAGATAGGATGGGAGGGGAGGGGGGATAGTAGGGGATAATAAAGGTAGCAGAGGACAACAGTCACTAATATGACATTATGTAAAAATGTGAATGTGTAACTGATGTGATTCTGCAATTCGTATTTGGGGAAAATTGGGAGTTCATAACCCATTTGAGTCAAATGTATGAAAGATGATATATCATGAGCTTTGTAATGTTTTGAAAAACCAATAAAAATAAATAAACAAAGGTTTAAAATTGAGTGGGAAGAAATCAGCTAAAAAAGAGTTGAGATGCATTCATTTTGATAAGCAGAAAGTTTGTTTTGTGTAGTTGTAAATATCACAAATTTATTTTACCAGAAAACTGGCTTTTATAAATGAACATATATTGAGATTAAAGGATAATCCACCTACCTTCATGAAAAATTCATATCATTTCCTATATTTTTCATATTTCATTTTTTTCGTGAATATTTTGTCATGTACCAGGTCTAGTCTTAGGCTACCTCTTCTGACAAGTTCGTACAATATGTTGGATTGTTCTTTTCATCTTTTATTTGATAGTTTCTAGCTGATAATGTGTATTTTTTATTATCTTTATTTGGAAATACATACCCAACTACATCTTTGCATTTTATGTTTTACTGGGGAAGAAACTCATCAAAAGCTCTTTATTATATGTATCTACAATCAAACATTTAGAGCATGCGATTATTCTTAATTTTGCATGAAAATATCTTTGTACCATTTTTCTTATAAAGATGTAGAATTATTAATACTGTCCCTAGTGTAATAAGTAACTACTTACAAGAAGAATTAAACAATTGACTTTATATCAATCATGAATATGAAAATTAATAATATAAGTATTTGGCAATAAATATGCAATTGATAGAAATTAAAATCACAAGAAAGCCATTTAAAATGTCAGTGCATATGGTCCTTAAATAATAGGTTGTTCAAATGAAATTTCTCTAATTCATAAGAGTTAATATGCCATATTACAGCTTAATGTAATATAAAAACTTAAATGATAAGTATTGATAAATAAGAATGATACCTGTTTACTTAAATATGTTTATTTGATTTTCACTGTAAGATGTTAATTCTGGAAGACTTGAAAATTAAGAAAGACTTGGTCTATATTATTTCTAACTGGCTAATCAAAGAACTTTTAAATATATATGTATATATATAACATATGTAATACATATGCATGAATATAGATACATATGTATAATAAATGTATTGTAATATATCTATAGGTTATTATAATTATTAAATTTTCTCAAGAAAAAAGAATGACTATAAAAAACATTCTTAAATGTAAATTTCATAGCATATTACTGTTTGTAATGACATGAGAGAAAAACTCCTATGGAGGGAAAATGGAAAAGGAAGAGAGAGAAGGGGGAAAATGAGGAAGAAAGTGAGTAAAGAAGAGGGAGAGGAGTGTTTGATTATAAGATAAAAGTGGAGGGTCTGGGTGTCTGGCTCAGTGGAAACATGCTTGGCTAGCATGTGTGAGGCACTGGATTATATTCTCATCACAACATATAAATAAATAAAATGAGGTCGATCAACAACTGAAAAAATTAAAATAAAAGTAGAAATATTACCAAAATTTCAAGTTTTTATGAATGCTAAATAAAAAAATTGTTGCATAGCCTTATGTAATTTCTAGACTCCCAAAAATAGTCATTTAATGATAGATTACTAGTGCGATAACTAAAAATCCATTGCTCTTTCCTCGACATTCTGTGGCATGCTAGTGCTTAAATAAATTGTATTATAATACCAAAAAAATTCTAATATTTCTACAGTAACTGACCCAGTTTAACATAAATGCAAGAAGATTCCCATGGGATATAATTGTATTTTGACGTTCATTTTTATTCAACACTGGTACATTACTATTTCTCCAGTTTATGCACATCATAATATGTATATTTCATTCACAATTTAGCAAATTTATACGCATTTGTTTTACTTTCAATCACTTCCTGCTTCAGAACACATGTATTCCTCCACGTTTCTTGACTGCTCCTTTCATGAGACTTTTTCCAAAGACATTATTTTTGATTTCCATTATCATTTTTGAAGCAAAACTCACACACCCGTCATGATAAACCATAACCCTAATATTACCATTAGATGTAAAACTGGTGGGAATGAATGATTGTATATCGATATAAGATTTCTTGCATACTTTCAAATATCAATTCAATCCATTATTTAAAGTGGAACCAGTTATATTATTTAATCACAGTATGGTCTATTCATGCATTATCTCTATGTTGATAGACACAGGGTACACCTCTGTGTACCCCCAATAATAATTTGTATATCTTCAAAATTTTGCTCCCAGAAATGGTGGAAGAAATACTCATGTCAACTGATCTACATATACATTTTATCACAGTAATATTCTGGACACAAAATGCAAAGGTCACACTTAGGATTGTCCCAAAGCCTAAATGGAAAGTGAACATGGATTACTAAAAACATCCATGTCTTGGATGCCTAATTCTCTCAAATGTCAATCCTATTGGTGAGTACATATTTGTTTCTTCCCAAGATTATATATTCAACCTCAACCATATTGAAAATGTCTAATCCTATCACTCACTTTATATTTTGTCTAATTTCCTAATGTCTCTGTTGATATCTCTTTTCCTACATATTTTCCCCAGTTCATCATAGTGACTGATTCTTCACATGTGCTGACATTTACATTCACTCTTTATCCGAAACCCTATTGCTAAAGAACTTTTTGTCCAAATACTATACTCACTCTTTTTTCTAAACCTACCGACTATTTACCTAATCTTACGACTATCCCTTTTTGACTGGATGATCTCTTCAACAATCAATCATCCAAGGTACAAGGTCCTATACCATTGTATATTGATTTATCTGAGACATCTGTGCAGAACATATTTCAAAGCTAAGTATCCCAATCACGGGCCCAATGCCTTTCTCGTCTTCAAATCTTACCTAGATTTCAGTTTTCATAATTATATTTTACCTGTATATTCTTATATATATTGCAGGTTCCCAATACCATTATTCATCCAGCAGAATGATTCCTAACACAAATCGAACATGTTATTAATCCTAACTATACACTGTTCCCTCAATCCAACTTTACAGAAGAGCAGGAACAGAGTTGGTCTTACAATACAGGGGTGTAGGGGATCTTCCACCTGTTGACAACCTCAAATTTCCATGCAGATATGATCCCTGGAGAAGATGCAGGCAGCTATGAAAGGCCTGAGAGAGCAAAAGTCATCTTCCATGGCAAACAACTCGGTCAGGTTGAAAGCATGTGTCTGAATCATCCTCTCTTTTCTTAATGTAGGGAAGATTGACCAAACTAGGCCTGTGTGGAGAGCTGTTCCCAGGTGCCTATGGTTTCTATACCATTCGAACTTGTGAAAGTGTCACAGGAAGTAGGGGCATCCTCCATATTATGAGACCCTAGGAAGCAAATTTTAGGACAAAGTGGTTGCAAAGGCAGTGACCACATTCAGTTCCTGAAGGAAGTGACCTCACCTCACATCCTTGTTGATGGAACTCTCCGAATTTGGGTACCAGGAAGCCAGGAATCCAGACCCAGTCCAAGCTCCAGTCACAGTGGTCTCACTTGTTTGGATTTACCAAGGACAGAGTCAGTCTTTTGTGGTACCTAGTGATGTGAGGATGGCCAAATTCCAGGAAAGTTCTGAAGACGGGCCCTTCCGGAGAAAGAAGGTAGAGGCTCACTGCTGTCTCCTGACCACTTCACAGAGTTGACCCAGGAGACCAGATCTGAGACAGGACTGGCCATTTCTGGGGAACATAGTATGGCCCTCCAGTCAGAGGACACTCTGGATAGTTTCAGACCTACTTGGGGGAAGGAGGTGACTTTGTGGGTGTTTGAGTGGGATTGTGGTTTTTTCTCATGTTCTGAGAATAGTTAGGAAAGGGGGTTTGTTTGGTTTGGAGTGAACTGTTTCTAGTTAGTCCTTTGACAAGGCGAGTGTTTCTATGTCTGTGTATCCCACTGTGTCCATGGTTGTAGACATTAGAAAAGAGAATGCCTCAATGTGTGTGTTCTGTCAAAGAGAAAACTTCCAAGCATTCATCCTGCCCATTTTATAAATGGACTGTGGCTTGCCTTATCATTGGGCAACACCTACTATTTTATTACGTTCCTGTATCCTTTCTGAATTCTGGCCACTCTCCAAAATAGGCTCATGGTTTTGTGTACAAGATATGTACCACTTCCAAGCTCTGTGACATGGCCATGTACTGGATAGCTGAAGGGAATGGCAAGCATCTCAGAAAACTCTGATATCAGTGTGACCAGTAAAGTCTCAGTGGAGAAACCCTGCTTTGGGCCTTTTGATTACCTATTGTTATGTTGCCCTGAATATCAGGAATGTCTTTTCCTCAGGCTACTCCTTCCTGAAGCCTGAAGAAAACAGTTTTCACATGGAAATGAATGGGCATTGCCTTTGTGTTTTACAATAAAACCTTCACAGAGATTAGGCTCTACTTAACTTAAAAATACTTTTAAATTGTATCTAAGTGTAAAAAGTAACATGTAACTGTACATATCTTTTTGATAACAAGTCCAATTATACAACAAAAATGATACACATAAATCTCCAACATGTTTTATTTTAAGCCTAGAATTACCATGCAACCTTAGAACACCAACATGATACAATGCTCTTTTGAAGCTTCTACCTTACACACTTGTATACCTGGAAGATATGAACACATTAACACCACAATTACATTGATGTTTTTGTATTAACCAAGTTTAGCTTTTTAAAGAAATAACCTGGCATAATTTTATAAAAACAGTATTGTTTAACCAGATGTTTAATTTTTTAAGATTACTTGCTCAAAACTTACACATATAACCAACTTACACAAACCTTTTTATTATTTACTTAAACCATTTTAATTACTTAATCATATAGACTCTCTTATCGAGAAACACATTTTCCCTCTATTAAATCTATATCTGGAAACTTTTAGTTTCTCTTTTCCATCTGTGAACCTCTTTCTGTTCACATTTTGAAACAATACTTATAAATTTCTGAATTTAAGCAGATTATTTTGTAGACATCAACATTTTATTAGGGCCTGTTTGTACACCTAGAAAACTTATAGGCCTAATTCTAAAGACATCTTTATTTTTATCTGTTTACCCAATTTGAATTGAACCATTTGAATCACGTGAATCCAAGATATTTATATCAATTTTTAAATATTTTATGAGCGCTCCTCATCTGTCAATTGTCATATCACTGCATGATATATGGACATACACACATACAGACATACCAACATACAACACGTAACACAAGTGTAACACATAACACAATAGTGAAGGCCTTGTAGCTTTTTCAGGTGAAATATCCATTGCAATGTTTAAAAACTCCACAGTTGATCAAAAATAGAACTGATCAGAAAACATTAACCCATCTGCAGGATCAAGATCATGAGCTCAAAAAATAAAAAATACAGAATCTAAGAAAAAGCAAGAGTGCCAAAAAAGATGACTGGCCAGTAATTAGTAAATACCATATAATGTACTTTTTGTTTGGATCTAGTTTGAGTTCAGGTAAAAAGACACTTTTACTCCTTTTTATCTGTCTCCTGCTGAGTGCTGCAGGCTTCTTTTATTTGCATATCAACTTAAGTCCTGGCTGAGGACTTGAAAACTGTAAAGGCTGGAGTTCTGAGCAGAAACCTCATGCCTAAGGCATTTTAGCTATAAGTCATAATTTCCAGGTTTGAATGTTGAAAATTATGATGCAAGTTTAAGATGTAATTCTCAAAATTTTATATCTTTATGTTTTTCTACACTAGAAAATCTTGAGTCCCTTAGCCTCACCACAAAAAACTGAAAATATGATCATTTTTTGATAATATTAAAGCCACCATCATAAGAAGTTTCTCTAGGATCATTAAGCCACTTTCTTTGTTCTGAAGTTTCTAAAGTAGTAGTAAGCTACATTAAATTTCTTGAAAAAAATTTTAAAAACAACCACAGACTACCGTTTGTATCCCAAATTAAGCTTTAAAAATTTCCAAGACTGTTGCTAATTAATGTCATTTCACTAAGCCAGACCAACGTTTTAATTTAGCACGTTTTTAAAAAAATCTTACACATTGAAGGGAACAGATATCATATCATAATTTATTATCTTTGCCCAAGTTAATGCACTGGTATATCTAGTGAAATTTTCTCAGGCTACCTAGTTCAAAATTAAAACTCTTTAATTATTTTTTTATCCGAAGTATTTAAGTTTTCTAGCATCAGCTATCTTAAATCAAACTAAACTCTTGTTTAAACCCAACTTTTATCTGTAAGATAGTGCAATGCTTTAGAAACCCATTCAGATACCAGATTGTTACAATTAAAAATATCATCTTTTAAATACAATTCCAGCCAAGATCATCCCCAAGAAACAATCTAAAATATCAACATATTACTGCATTCGTGGTCCCTTTTATTAAGTAAACAGCAAAATGGCTCTGGCACCTGCTGGGAGTCCCTTAGCCTCACCATTTACTTACAGGATTAGTCCTTCTGGTGGTTTGACCCCAGGCACCAGGCATATTCTATATCTCCCACCTTTTCAGTAGTCAGCTTCCAAAAAATTCATCCTCTGCTTGCAATTGTTTTGAGTGCTAGGCTTCCCCAAGAGGGCAGAGTGTGGTTCATTGAAAGTCCCCACTGGTGTGTCAAAATTTATGACTGAAGGTTTGGTTCCCATCCCCAAAGCCAATTAATAACAATTTAATAATGAGGATAGGGTTTTGAGAAAAGTTTAAGCGAGATATCAATGTTCTTAGACCCCAGGCATTTCCTTCTGCAGTGGGCGTGCTCAAGCCAACTATGGGAAGAAAAGAAATCACTGCTTCCCTAATCTCGCTTAACAAAGAGAAGAAAAGTTTATCAAATTTCTTTAAAACACAGCTAAGAGAGGTGTAAAAGGTGAGAACAGAAAAGCTGGTGGTTCTATTGACTTTTGGTCCCTCACAGAAGAAGCTTTAGGTTAAATTTTAGCTAAAGTTATTTCCACACATCTAAGGCAGGTTGGAACTCGGGACTCTGCATCGGTCCAAACAATGCCATCACATTTAACAGAAACACAGACAAAAAGACACACAAAGACCATCATGCAGCTCCCGTTTGTTCACAACCCCAAGATCAACAATCTTGTGACTCAGGGAGAATGGAGGGAAGAGGGGGAGGAGCAGAAGTTTTGAGTTATAGGATTGTGGGCAAAGGGGTCAGATTGGAGGCAGCGACCAGGAAAGGCTTCAGGGACAGAGGCATGGAATGGCTTTGTCCCATAATGAGAGTTACTCAAACAGAGACAAGGACAAAACAAACGTAACACAAACACGGGCACACAGTTAACGTTTAACACGAGTTCAGAAGTAAAGATTAGAACCCAGTAACTGGCATAACCTGATGAGTTACACCACAAAGACAGACAGTGAATTCAACCTGAGAGAAAAAAGTAGCCAGCAAGACCTGATGGGTTTGCAACAGAGTCACTTAATGAGGGCTCATCTGTCCCTCCTCACCTAATGAGGGCACTTCCATATCTCCTCACCTAATGAGATCACATCTGTCCCTCCCCGAGTCCTTCAAGGTGTCCCTTGCAAGAACGTGGCCGGTGGCTTTAGGACACGTTTGTCCACCACTGCCAGGGGGAACTTACACGCTCTGCTGGCAGCCACTCTGCCAACCCAAACCGAAAACCGAAAAACCAAACCTGAACAAAAAGCTCTGAGCGATCACAAGGAAAAATGGAAAGAGGCGCCTTTCTTACCCTCAGAGGGGTCCGTTGGGATCTCCTTGTTCAGTGCTGCACGATTCCCGGCCAACTCACCAAAATTAAGGGTTCAGCGAATGTCGGAGGAAGAGACCACCAAGAGACCGCGGATCATGCAACAGCAAAAAGCATTTATTGAGTTCCAATCCATCATGCTGGGGCTCCGTGCTCACTCAAGAAGGGAGAGCAGCCCAGAGCCACAAGCAGGAGTTGAGCAGTGCTTAAGTACACTTTTTGGGGAGGGCGGGACTTTACATACATCACAGTCTCTTTTAAAAAATCATCATACACCACGGGAAAATCAAACAACAATTCCAAAGATGATTAGTTCATTCTTTGGTGGGAACAGGTCTGGCAGGAGTGATAGGTCAGTTCTAAAGTGGGGTACACATTGAAACTGATTGGTTTAGGCCCTGTGATGCCTATGTGCCAGGCCACAAAGGGTACTAGGTTATTAAACAATCAGGCAGTCAGGGGAAAATTTACTGGGCAGTCCGGGAATTGTCCTACAAGCTACAGGAATTTCAGGTTTTGTGTATAGCATAGGAACGTAACAATACCTGGTCCTTTACATTTTAACTCAGACCTTGCAGCTTAGAAACTTTGCAACACCCAGTCTTTTAAACTTTAAATTTTACACATTAATTTCAATTTCTTTTACACTTACAGATTACTTCTGGTTCACAACAAGGGTGTCAAAGCCACCCTGACTTTAGGCAAATGAGGGGCAAGGGAGCTTATTTTGGACACTGTTTTTGGCTGTGCCCCTCATGGCAACCTCCAGCCAGATGTTATGATGAGTGTCTTTATGGAAGAAGATGAGTGCCATGTAGGAGTCTTGTGGTTTTAATTGTGGTCATTTGTGTGGCGGTTGAAAGAGATGACTGGGTCCACATGGGCTTGAACTCTGCTGTGATTCCTCTTAGAGACTGAGTTCTGGAACTGACCTCAGAAAAGTATTGCCATGAATTGTGTTGGGAAAACAGGAGGCCACGCATGAGCATCGCCCTTGGAAACTGAGATATAGGCCCAAGATGGCTTTCCACAGAGCACTGAGAATCTCAGCCAGGATATCACATTATTTTTTTGTGAAAGATTTGGCAGCCATAGTTGAGAGTCAAAACACACATGAACCTCACATTCAAGACCTTAATGGGCCTGGCTTCATGTGACCTTTTGGCCACTCTTTGGGAAGCCTTGCCTTAAAGAGTTCTGCAGAGCTTTCATTGAAATCAGCTTCCTCACCATGTAATGGTTCCTGAATGAATTGATACCCACAGTGCCTCCAACTTCATCCTTGAAAAATGGCTAGATAAATACCATGAATTTTTTTGAAATTTTCATGACCAGGTGGCCCTGGAGAACCTTTGGATGTTCTATTGCTGATCATGAGTGTACCAGACAGTGCCTTGATTGACTGGGTTTCATGAAAATGTTGTAGAACAGAGATGCTAGTGAGTTGGAGCCTCCTGAGTAGTGGGTGTAGAGCAGTGGACTATAGGTTTCTGAATAAATACCTGTGGTTTTACCACGTGGATCTGCCATTGGCTTCAAAAGACTTGTGACTGACATGGTGCAGGCCAAAGATCCTTATATGTATAGGCATCTTGTTATATTGAGAGGTTTGAGGGCAATGTTCAGAATCCAGTTGCTATAGTCAAGGGGGAAAGCTATGTGGGATAGACCCCTATTTTGAACATTCTCCTGGAGACCCTGACCAACCACACGTGACAGAACTCCCTCCAGCACTGTGTCCTTGTTGAACTACTTGTATTTCTTTAAGCCAATACCAAACTCCCAGTGCCACAGTAAGAAACACCACGAAAATGGAGGATGATGACCAAATGGTTTCACAGACCACAAGGGGAGACACTTAACTACCAGTGACCACAGTTTACCTACAAAGGGAGAATTCAGAACTCCTTCCTCATGTTCATTAGAAAATAAGGAACCATTTTCTCCAGGTCACATAGATGCAGATCCAGATTTGATGGTGTCACTACAAAAGAAGCTAAATCTTCTGACAACTACATATATTTCATGCGCCCAACCTCAGAGGAAGTTTCTCAAGAAGTCTTTAGGCCAGCAGAGCTCCATGTTTGTGCAGTTTTTAACCTCTCCCTTACTTTTGGAAACTGTTCTAACACATCGAATGTTGTGAACTCCTGAGCATTTTCAGTTCCACATATGTAATCACAGGTTTTCGAACTCCTCATCACTAATTGGGTCTCACTTGGAGTGAAGTTAATGTCAAGGAATTGTTCTGGATGAGAGTGGCAAGATTTTTGTGTAGCACATACTTGCATACACATTAGATTCATTTTCCTATTTTCCATTTTAAATACTGATCCCTGACACTAACACATACCCGACTAGAATCTGAAAACTAATCCTAATATGATGGATAAAAAGAAACCTAACTGAAAAGAAATACAGGCCTTCCATAGGAGGCATGGTGTATACTTTGATTTGCCTTCTGCTTAATCAAGGTTATGTGTTATAAATCTTGTCAAATTTTCTTTGTAATATTTCTCCATGAGATATATTTTTTTTTCTCAAAACATGAAACATATGTGTATTATTAAACACTCCCTAAATTCATTCATGTTCCTGTATGTGGATTTATTATCAACTTTTCACAAGATTATTCTCAGAAATATTCAACCACCTGAAATACATATTTCTTTCCTAGTACTGAAAACTAACTTCAATGAATGGTGCTTACAAATCCTAATATTTCTACAGTAACTTATTCAACACTGGCACATTACTATTTACTATTACTATTTCTTCAGTTTATGGAAATCATAGGATATATCTTACATCCACAAGTACACAAATTTATAGACATTTGGCTCAATTTCAATCACTTTCTCCTTGAGAACACATATATTACTCCATGTTTCTTTATGGTCTATTCACTAGACTTCTTTCTAAACACATTATTTTCGATTCCATAATCATTTTTGAAGCAAAACTCACACTCTTCATGATAAACCGTAACCCTAATATTACCATTAGATATATAACTGATTGGAATGAATGTATGTATATCAATATAAGATTTGCTATATATTTTCAGATATCAATTCAATCCATTATTTAAAGTTGGAAATAGTTATATAATTTATTCACAATATTGTCTATTCATGCATCATCTCTAGATTCATCAACACAGGTTACAACAATTTGTATCCTCAGTACTAATTTATAAGTTTTCAAAATTTTGCTCCCCAACATGGTGGAAGAAATACTCATGTCACCTGATGTACATATACATTTTATCACAGTAATATAATGGACAAGTATTGATAAATAAGAATGATACCCTTTTACTTAAATATGTTTATTTGATTTTCACTGTAAGATGTTAATTCTGGAAGACTTGAGAATTAAGAAAGATTTTGTCTATATTATTTCAAACAGGCTAATCAAAGTACTTTTAAATATATATATATATATAACATATGTAATACATATGCATGAATATAGATAATATGTATAATTAATGTATTGTAATATATCTATCAGGTGATTATAATTTTTAAATTTTCTCAATAAAAAAGAATGACTATAAAAAACTGTCTTAAATGTAAATTTCATAGCATACTACTGTTTGTAATGACATGAGAGAAAAATACATATGGAGGGATAATGAAAAAGGAAGAGAAAGAAGGAAGAAAATGAGGAAGAAAGTGAGAAAAGAAGAGGGAGAGGAGTGTTTGATGATAAGATAAAAGTGGAGGGGCTGGGTTTGTGGCTCAGTGGTATCATGCTTGTCTACCATTTGTGAGGCACTGGGTTATATTCTCAGCACCAGATACAAATAAATAAAGTGAAGGTCTATCACAAACTGAAAAAATAAAAAATGAAAAACTAGAAATATTACCATAATTCCAAGGTTTTATGAATGTTAAATAAAAAAAAAATGTTATATAGCCTTATGTAATTTCTACACTCCCCAAAGTAGTCATTTAATGTTAGATAATTAATGCTATAACTGAAAATCCATTGCTCTTCCCTCTACCTTCTGTGGCATGCTAATGCTAAAATAAATTGTATTATAACACCAAAAAAAATTCTAATATTTCTACAGTAACTGACCCAGTTTAACATCAATGCAAGAATATTCCTATGGGATATAATGTGTATTTTGACGTTCATTTTTATTCAACACTGGTATATTACTATTTCTCCAGTTTATGCACATAATAGGATGCATATTTCATCCACAATTTAGATAATTTATAATTTTTTACTTTCAATCACTTCCTGCTACAGAACACATGTATTCCTCCATGTTTCTTGACTGCTCTTTTCATGAGACTTTTTTCCAAACACATTATTTTCGATTTCCATTATCACTTTTGAAGCAAAACTCACACACCCGTCATGATAAACCATAACCCTAATATTACCATTACATGTATAAGTGGTGGGAAAGAATGATTGTATATCAATATAAGATTTCTTACTTAGTTAAAGGTATCCATTCAATCCATTATTTAAAGTGGAACCAGTTATATTATTTGGTCACAGTATGGTCTATTCATGCATTACCTCTATATTGATAGACACAGGGTACACCTCTTTGTACACCCAATACTAATTTATACGTCTTCAAAATATTGCTCCCAGAAATGGTGGAAGAAATACTCATGTCAACTGATTCTACATATGCATGTTATCATAGTAATATTCAGGACACAAAATGCAAAAGTCACACGTATGATTGTACCAAAGCCTAAAAGGGAACTGAACATGGATTACTAAAAACATCCATGTCCAGGTTGCCTAATGCTCTCAAATGTCAATCCTATTGGTGACTACATATTTGTTTCTTCCTAAGATTATATATTCAATCTCAAAACTGTTGAAAATGTCTATTTTTTTTACTCACTTTATACTTTGCCTGATTTTGTAATGTCTCTATTGATATCTGCTTTCCTACATATTTTCCCCAGTTCAACATTGTGACTGACCCTTCAAATGTGCTGACATTGACATTCACTCTCTAACCGAAACCCTATTGCTAATGAACTTTGGTCCAAATCCTATACTCACTCTTCTTCCAAAGCATACTGACTATCTTCCTGATTCTATCGACTATCCCTTTTTGAGTGGATGTTCTCTTCTACATTCAATCATCTAAGGTACAATGTCATATGCCATTGTTTATCGATTTATCTGAGATATGTATGCAGAACGTAATTCAATGCTATGTATCCCAATCAATTGCCCAATGCACTTCAGAGCTTCAAATCTTACTTAGATTTCTGTTTTTATACTTATATTTCACCTATATATCCATGTTAAGTAAAATGAATATTTTTGGATCTGTAGATGATATATATTTCATCATGAATTTTCTACTCACCTGATATACATATATATTTATCTCAGTAATATTCCAGACACAAAATACAAGGGTCACACTTATGATTGTACCAAAGCCTAAATTGAATGTGACCATGTATTACTAACATCACCCATGTCCTTGTTCCCTAACACTCTCAAATATCATTGCTATTGGTGACTACATATTTGTTTCTTCCTAACATTATATATTCAACCTCAACCCTGATAAAAATGTATTTTCCTATCACACACTTTGAACTTTGCCTGATTTCCTAATGTCTCTATTGATAAATGCTTTCCTACACCTTTTCTCCAGTTCATCATTGTGAATGACTCTTCACATGTGCTGACATTGACATTCACTCTCTCACTGAATCCCTATTGCTAAAGAACTTTTGGTCCAAATGCTTTACTCAGTCTTCTTTTGAAACCTACCAACTATCTTCCTTATCCTACCAACTATCCCAGTTTGAGTGGATGTTCTCTTCTATATTCAATGAACCAATGTACAAGGTCCTATTACCATGATTATCTATTTAACTGAAACATCTGTGCAGAATGTAATTCAAAGCTATGTATACCAATCAAGTGCCCAATGACCTTCTGGGCTTCCAATCGTTCCTAGGTTTCTGTTTTCATACTTATATTTCACCTCTATAGTCTTATAAATATTGCAGGTTCCCAATAACGTTATTCATACAGCAGAACAATTCCTAACCCAAATCGAACATGTTATTAACCCTAACCATACACTGTTCCCTCAATCTAACTTTACAGAAGAGCAGGGAAAGAGTTGGTCTTACAATACAGGAATTTAGGGGATCTTCCACCTGCTGAGAACCTCAAACATCCATGCAGAAATGATCCCTGTAGAAGATGTAGGCAGCTATGAAAGACCTGAGAGAGTAAGAGTCACCTTCCATGGCCAACGACCTGGTCAGGATGAAGGGATGTGTCTGAATCTGCCTCTCTCTTCTTAGTGAAGAGAAGATGGACCAAAACAGGCCAGTGTGGAGAGCTGTTCTGGAGTGCCTATGGATGATATACCATTCTAACTTGTGAAAGTGTCACAGGAACTAGGGGCAGCCTCCATCTAATGGGGCCTTTGGAAGCAACTATTAGGACAATGTGTTTGCCAAGGCAGTGACCTCATTCAGTTCCTGAAGGAAGTGACCTCACGTCATTTCCTTGGTGTTCGAAATCTCTGAACATGTGGTCCAGGAAGCCAGGCACCCAGAGCCAGTCCCAGTCCCAGTCCCAGTGATCTCACTTGTTTGGATTTACCAAGGACAGAGTCAGTCTTTCATGGTACCTACTGATGTGAGGATGGCCAAATGCGAGTAAAGCTCTGAAGAAGGCCCTTTCCTGAGAAACCAGGTTGTGGCTCACCGCTGGCTCCTGTCAACATCACAGAGTTTGACAAGGAGAACAGATCTGAGACAGAACAGGCCATTTCATGGAAACATAGTATGGCCCACCAGTCAGAGGACACTCCGGATAGTCACAGACCTACTTGGGGGAAGGAGGTGCATTTGTGGGTGTGGATGTGGGTTTGTGGTTTTGTCTCATGTTCTGAGAATAGGTAAGACAGGCAGTTTGTTTGGTTTGGAGTTAATTGATTCTAGTAAGTCGTTTGAAAAGGCAAGTGTTTCTAGGTCTGTGTATCCCACTGTGTCCGTGGTTGTAGACATTAGAAAAGAGAATGCTTCAATGGATGTGTCCTGTCTAGTAGAAAGCTTCCCCGGATTCATACTTCTCATTTATGAATGGACTGTGGCTTGCATTATCGATGGGATACCCCTGATATCTTCCTAAGTTCCTGTTTTCTTTCTGATTTCTGGCCACTTTCCAGAATAGGCTCATGGTTTTGTGGCCAAGATGTGTACAACCACCAAGCTCTGTGACATGGCCATGTACTGGATAGCTGAAGGGAATGGCAAGCATCTCAGAAAACTTAGATATCAGTGTGATCAGGAAAGTCTCCGTGGAGAAATACTGCGTTGGTACCTATTGTTCTGTTGCCCTAAATGTCAGGAAGCTTTTTGCCTCTGGCCACCCCTTTGGGAAGCCTAAAGAAAAGAGTTTTCAAATGGAAATCAATGGGGATCACCTGTGACTCTTTGCTTAATTGCATTGGAAAGGGATATGTCTGAATCAGGCTCTAGGTCCTGTGTTAGGCTTTGGCTTAGATTCTCAGCACATGATGGATGTAAAGAAAATCCCATGTTTGCATCCAAAACTAAATTGGCCAAAAGAGCAGTCATTATGGAAGAAGTCTCTCGCCTTCCCCTGTAAGGTTCCTTACCTCCTTCAAGTGAGAATAGGAACCTTTGGATCAAATGAGTTCTTCAAAGCCCTTTAGAGGCTATCCCATAGGTGCTTGGGTTTTCTCCAGAATCCAAATCACATAAAGAATCTATACCTGACAGTCAGTAGGCCTCAAAATGAAGGAGCAAAGCAATATTAACAGCAGGCCTATTTGCTCACTCCTGGTTCCCCGGACGAATGTCCAGGCCACCCTGACTTTAGGCAAATGAGGGGCAATGGAGGTTATTTTGGACACTGTCTTGGGCTGTGCCCCTCATGGAAACCTCAAGCCAGAGGTAATGATGAGTGTCCATATGGAAGAAGATGAGGGCCATGTGGGAGTGTTTTGGTTTTAATTGTGGTCATGTGTGGGCGTTGGAAGGGATGACTGGGTCCACCTTGGCTTGAACTCTGTTGTGATTCCCCTTAGAGACTGAGTTGTGGACCTCACCTCAGAGAAGTATTGCCATGAATGGTGTTGGGATTTTAGGAGGATTCACATGAGAGTCACCCTTGGAAAATGAGATCTAGGCCCAGGGTGGCTGTTCACAGAGCACTGGGAATCTCAGCCAGGTTACCACATGATTTTATTCTGAAAGACTTGGCAGCCATATATGAGAGTCAAAACACACATGGATGTCACAATGTAGATCCTAATGGGCCTGGATTCATGTGATCATTTGGCCACTGTTTGGGAAGCCTTGCCTGTGAGACTTCTCCAGAGATTTCATTGAAATGAGCTTCCTAACCATGTAATAGTTCCAGAATGAAATGAAACACACAGTGCCTCCAACTTCAACCTTGAAAAATGGCTAGATAAATACCAAGAAATTTTGAAACTTCCCATGACCAGGTGGCACTGGAGAATCTTTGGATATCCTGTGGCTGATCATGAGATTACAAGACAGTGCTTTGATTGACTGGTTTTCATGAAAATGGTTCAGAACAGAGATACCAGGAAGTTGGAGCCTGCTGAGGAGTGGGCCTACAGCAGTGGTGGGCAGGTGTATAATAAAACAACTGTGGTGGGGCCATGTGGATCTTCCATTGGCTTCCAAATGGCTTGTGACTGACATGGTGCAGCCAGCAGACCCTTGTATGTAAAGGCATCTTGTCATATGGACAGGATTCAGGGCAATGTTTAGAATCAGGTTGCTATGGTAAAGGGGGAAAGTCATGTGGGATATAAGCCTGGTTGGTGCATTCTCCTGCAGACCCTGACCTAACAAAAGTGACTGAACTCACTCACGCACCGGGTAACTGTTGAATTCTTTGTATATCATGAAGCAAATACCAAAATCCCAGTGCAGCAGCAAGAAACACCACGAAAAGTGGAGGATGACCAAATGGCCTCACAGTCCACATGTGGATACACTTATCCCCCAGTTGCCACAGTTTACCTACAAAAGAGAATTCAGCACTGCTGCCACATATTCAGTGGAAAATAAGAAACCATGTCCTCCAGGTAACATAGATGCAGACACAGCTTTGATTGTCTCACTACAATGGAAGCTAAATCTCCCGACAACAACATATATTTCAAGTGCCCAAACTCAGAGTCAGTTTCTCAAGAAGGATTTAGGGAACCAGAGCTCCATGTTTGTGGACTGTTTTCCCTGTCCCTTACTTTTGAAATCTCCTCTACCGTCTTCAAGGTTGTGAACTCCTGAGCACATTCCATTCCAGATATTTATTCACAGATTTTCTAACTCTTCTCCTCTAATTGTGCCTTAGTCTCGGTGATTGTAATGTCAAGGCATCCCTTTCTCTGTAGCCTATTCAGCACATATATTTTTACATGCAATTATAGAATCTTACCTGATACCACACGTACATTCTTGTGAGGTGACTGACTTGGCAGATACAAATTGTAAGAGATCACTCCTCCTAAACGCTGTTGGAACTGAAAATTCAATCTATGAGTGAGCTTCCTTGTTGAACAACATTATACATAAATCTATATTCAATAAAATAAATATATTTGGATCTGTAGATGACATATATTTCATGGTGAATTTCAATTGGAATGTATTATGCTATTTTTAATGTCTGTGTGTTTGTGTATGTATATATATATATATACACACACACTCTCCAGATTTTTCAAAATATGAAATATATATCTTGTTATACACTCCCTAAACTCATTCATATTCAAGTATGTATATTTATAATCAAAATTTCACAAGAGTATTCTCAAAATTATTCATTCACCTGAAATACATATTTGTTTCCTAGTACTGAAAACTATCTTCAGTGAATGGTGCATACAAATCCTAATATTTCCACAGTAACTGAACCAGTTTAACATCAATGCAAGTAGATTCCTATGGGACATGTTGTGCATTTTGACATTTATTTTATTCAACACTGGTACATTACTATTTCTTCAGTTTATGCTCATCATAGCAAATATATTTCATCCAAAACTTTGCAAATTTATAGGCATTTTGTTCACTTTCAATCACATTATTCTACAGAACACGTGTGTTCCTCCATGTTTTTGATGGGTCTTTTCATGAGACTTCTTTCCAAACACATTATTTTCGATTTCCATGATCACTTTTGAAGCAAAACTCAAAGACACTTCGTGATAAACCATAACCCTAATATTACCATTAGATGTATTGCTGGTTGGAATGAATGATGGTATATCGATATAAGATTTCTTATATATTTTCAGATATCAATTCAATCTATTATTTAAAGTGGGACCAGTTATATTATTTATTCACAGTGTGGTCTATTCATGCACTATCTCTATATTCATAGACACAGTGTATACCTCTTTGTACCACCAATACTAATTTATAGGACTTCAAAACATTGCTCCCAGAAATGCTGGAAGAAATACTCATGTCACACGATCTACATATACATTTTATCCCAGTAATATTCTGGACACAAAATGCAAAGGTCACACTTATGATTGTACCAAAGCCTAAAAGGAAAGTGAACAGGTATTACTAAAAACATCCATGTCCACATTGCCTAATACTCTCAAATGTCAATCCTATTGGTGACTACATATTTGTTTCTTCCTAAGATTATATAGTCAAACTCAACCCTGTTCAAAATGTCTAATCCTATCACTCACTTTATACTTTCCCTGATTTTGTAATGTCTCTGTTATTATCTGATTTCCTACATATTTTCCAAAGTTCATCGTTGTGACTGAATCTTCATATGTGCTGACATTTACCTTCACCCTCTAACAGAAACCCTATTGCTAAAGAAGTTTTTTTCCAAATCCTATACTCACTCTCCTTCCAAAACCTACCAACTATCTTCCTAATCTTACCTACTATACCATTTTGACTCGATGTTCTCTTCCACATTCAATCATCCAATGTACAAGGTCCTATGCCATTGTATATGGATTTATCTGAGACATCTGTGCAGAAAGTAAGTCAACACTAAGTATCCCAATGAAGGGCCCAATGCCCTTCAGGGCTTCAAATCTTAGATTTCTGTTTTCATACATATATTTCACCTACATATTCTTATAAATATTGTAGGTTCCCAATAACATTATTCATCGAGCAGAATAGTTCCTAACACAGATTGAACATGTTATTAACCCTAACCATACACTCTTCCCTCAATCTAACTTTACAGAAGAGCAGGGACAGAGTTGGTCTTACAAGACAGAAATTAAGGGATCTTTCACCTGCTGAGAACCTCAAAGGTCATTAAAGAAATGATCCCTGGAGAAGATGTAGGCAGCTATTAAGGACCTCAGAGAGCAAAAGTCATCTTCCATGGCAAACAACCTGATCAGGATGAAGGGTTGTGTCGGAATCAGCCTCTCTCTTCTTAATGTAAAGAAGATGCAGCAAACCAGGCCTATGTGGAGAGCTGTTCCTGGGTGCCTATGGTTGTATACCATTCTAACTTGTGAAAATGTCAGAGTAAGTAGGTGCAGCCTCCATCTCATGGGACCCTTGGAAGCAACTGTTAGGACAAAGTGGTTGCCAAGGTAGGGACCTCATTCAGTTCCTGAAGGAAGTGACCTCACCTCACTTCCTTGGTGATGGCATTCTCTGAACTTGGGATCCAGGTAGCCAGGCATCCAGAGCCAGTCCCAGTCCCAGTCCCAGTGGTCAAAATTTTTCGGATTTACCAAAGACAGAGTCAGTCTTTCTTGGTACCTACTTATGTGAGGATGGCCAAATGCCAGGAAGGTCTGAAGAGGGGCCTTTCCTGAGAAAGCAGATAGTGGCTCACCACTGGCTCCTTACAGCTTCACAAAGTTTGCCACAGAGACTAGATCTGAGACAGGACAGCCCATTATGAGGGAATTTATTATGGCCCACTATCAAACGACACTCCATATTGTCACAGACGTACTTGGGGGTCTGTGTGGGTGTGGGTGTGGGTATTTGTGGTTTTGTCTCATGTTCTGAGAATAGGTAAGAAAGTCGGTTTGTTTGGTTTGGTGTGAACCGATTCTAGTAAGTCGTTTGACAAGGCTAGTCTTTCTATGTCTGTGTATCCCACTGTGTCCATGGTTGTAGACAATAGAAAAGAGAATGCATAAATACATGTGTCCTTTCTAGTAGAAATCTTCCCAGCATTCATTCTGCCCAATTTATGAATGGTCTGCGGCTTGCCTAATGGATGGGCAACACCTAATATCTTCTTAAGTTCCTGTTCTCTACCTGAATTATGGGCAATCTCCAGAATACGCTCATGGTATTGTGTCCAAGATATGTACCACCTCCACGCTCTTTGATACGGCCATGCACTAGAGAGCTGTAGGAAATGATGAGCATCTCAGAAAACTCAGATATCAGTGTGACCAGGAAAGTCTCAGTGGAGAAACCCCGCTTTGGGCCTTTTGCTTACATATCCTTCTGTTGCCCTGAATGTCAGGAAGGTCTTTGCCTCAGGCTACGCCTTTTTGAAGCCTGAAGAAAACAGTTTTCAAATGGAAATGTATGGACATTACCTGTGGCTCTTTCTTAATTGCTTTGGAAAGGGATGTGTCTGAATCAGCCTCTTGGCCCTGTGTGAGGCTGTGGCTTAGATTCTCAGCACCTGATGGATCTAAAGAAAAATCCCATGTGTGCATCCAAATCAAAAAGCCAAAAGAGCAGTAATTTTGGATGAAGTCTCTCACCTTCCTCTGTAAGGTTTCTGACTTCCATCATTGAGAATACAGATCCTTTGCGTCAAATGAGTTCTTCAAAGCCCTGCAGACACTAGACCATAGGTTCTTGGGTTTTCTCATGACTCCAATTAACATAAAGAATCTAAACCCCACAGTCAGTAGGCCTCAAAATCGAGAATAAGAGCAATATTAACGGCAGGCCTCTTTGAACACTCCTGGTTCACAGGAAGGATGTCCCGGCCACACTGACTTTAGGCAAATGGATGCAAGGGAGCTTATTTTGGACACTGTCTTGGGCTGTGCCCCTCATGGAAACCTCCAGCCAGAGGTTATGATGAGTGTCTATATGGAAGAAAATGAGGGCCATGTGGGAGTGTCTTGACTTTAATTGCGCTCATTTGTGTGGCGCTTGGAATAGATGACTGGGTCCACCTGGGCTTGAACACTGGTGTGATTCTCCTTAGAGACTGAGTTCTGGAACTTACCTCAAAGAAGTATTGCCTTGTATTGTGTTGGGATTTTAGGAGGCCACACATGAGAGTCGCCCTTGGAAAGTGAGATCTGGGCCCAGGTTGGCTTTCCACAGAGCACTGGGAATCTCGGGAAGGATATCACATGATTTTATTCTTAAAGACTTGGCAGCCATAGTTGCAAGTCAAAACACACATGGACCTCAAATTTTAGACCTCAGTAGGTCTGGCTTCATGGGACCTTTTGGCCTGTCTTTGGGAAGCCTTGCGTGTGATAGTTCTCCAGAGCTTTCATTGAAATGAGCTTCCTCTCCATTTAATCGTTCCTGAATGAATTGAAACCCACAGTGCCTCCAAGTTCACCCTTGAAAAATGGCTAGATAAACACCTTTAAATTTTTGACATTCCCATGACCAGGTGGCCATGGAGAACCTTTGGATGTCCTATTGATGACCATCAGTGTTCCAGACAGTGCCTTGATTGACTGGATTTCATGAAAATGGTGTAGAACAGAGATGCCAGTAATTTGGAGCCTGCTGAGTAGTCGGCCTAGACCAGTGGTGTGCAGGTGTGTGTTAAAACATCTGTGGTCGGGTCATCTGCATCTGCCCTTCGCTTCCAAATGGTTTGTGACTGACATGCTACAAGCCACAGACCCTTGTATGTAAAGGCATCTTGTTATATGGAGAGGATTCAGGGCAATGTTTACAATCAGATTGCTATGGTCAAGGGGGCAAGCTATGTGGGATAGAAGCCTTGTTGGTGCATTCTCCTGCAGACCCTTACCCACCACACGTGACAGAACTCCCTCCATCACTGTGTCCCAGTTGAACTTCTTGTATTTCGTGAAGCAAATATCAAACTCCCAGTGCAGCTGCAAGAAACACCACAAAAATTGGAGGATGACCAATGGCTTCACATTCCACACTGGGAGACACTTAGCCACCAGTGGCCACAGTTTACCTACAAAGAGAGAATTCAGCACTGCTGCCTCATGTTCATTGGAAAATAAGAAACAATGTCCTCTAGGTCACATAGATTCTGACCCAGCTTTGATCGTCTCATTACAAAGGAAGCTAAAGCTCCTAAAAACAACCTCAGATGAAGTTTCTCAAGAAATCTTTAGGCCAGCAGAGCTCCATGTTTGTGAAGTTTTTACCCTGTCCCTTACTTTTGGAAACTCCTATACCACCTCCAAGGTTGTGAACTCCTGAGCATTTTGTATTCCAGATGTGTATTCACAGATTTTCTAACTCTTCTCCTCTAATTGTGTCTTACTTGGGATGAAGGTAATGTCAAGGCATTGTTTTGAATACACATTGGATTATTTTTCCAATTTTCCATTCGAAATACTGAATCCCTGACTGTCAGGGGTAGAAGGAATTCACCTTAAAGAATAGCCTGACACTTACAAGAAACAGCCCCCATGGAGACATCCTGTCTGGGAGACATCCTGTAGCCAACTGTGTCCCTGAGACATCCTGTTGCCATCTGTCTTCCTGAAAAATCCTGAGTTTATCTCACCTTGTGAAGACATCCAGAAACTTTGGATAAGAGAGCTTTCCCATCTCCAGCATATAAATGCCCCTGTGTGAAAAATAAAAGTTTGCAGCTTGATCAGAACTCCTGTCATGCTGTCATCTCTCGTGTCTCTTGTCCCTTCATTCCTCCGCATCTAGGTTCGCTGCCCCTGTTGATGTGTCTTTCCAGCAGGGACTACTGGCACCCACTGACTGGGGCTCGAGCCTTTGACTCATTGGGAACCCCGTCCTCCTGGAAGACTTCATCAAGTGGAGCTTGCGATTGCCTCAGCAGACACCACCAAGAGACAGATCCAGGAGGAGAGTGGGGATGATGCACAGTGAGTGACCCACCATGGGACAAGCAGTTTCGCCACATGATTTGTTTTTGTCAGGCCTCAAGGAGTCCTTCAAGACATGGGGGTGCGTGTTAAGAAAAAGGACTTAATTTTTTTTTTCTAATACATAGGAGAATTGTGTCCATGGTTTCACCTTGAAGTGACCATTGATGGTAAAAGATGGCTTAGAGTAAGAGACTGTTTAAAGCATTGTTATTAAACCTTTGGCCCAGAAAAAGTGCCAGTTCCCACATTTTCTTACTGGAACTTAATTAATGAAATTCTTAAAAGTTCACCCTTTGACAATGGTACCTTACAACTTGTCAGGATTGGAGAAGAGACTATGCAAAACACCTCTCGTCTCCCCAAGGCATGCCCATCAGTTAGTATAGACATTGACCCTTCTCAGTCTCCCCAGGACCCTGGGAACCTTCCTGGTCCCCCTCAAAATACCACCCTAATGAATAAGGCTCTAATGGTTACCAGACGCCTTTATCGAGTTTTAAATCCCAGAGACACATTGACCCCTGGGACAGAGGCTACCTTGGAGAAGGAAGCAGCAAGCTACCATTCAGAAGATGCACCACCTCTCAGGACCCTGCCACAGCCTATAGGACTTACACATCTACCTACCTCCTATATCCCTCCTGCCTTTTGTGCTCCAGCCCTTCAGGAGCAAAATGCCACCCAGATATTTTTTTCCCCACTTCCCTTGCCTAGCCTGGCTCCCTTGTGAGAGTCTCTCCAACATAGACGGGAACAGATCAAACTTTTAAAAGAATTAAGATCCCTTGACTCTGAGCTCTGTTCATTAGCCTTAGGCATGGAGTCAATGAAAGCTGGCCCACGGTGGTCTAATACAAAGGCTAAGCCACTCCATCAGCCTGTTCTCGCCTTTCCAGTCACCCGCAGTCAGATAGATATGCCTGCAAAGGCTGAGGTCAAAGACTTAGAGGAGGATCAAGAGGAGGAAGCGGGGGAAATGGATCAAGGAGATCAGGACTCAGAGGATGAAGAGTTCACCCCTAGGCAGGAAGGAACCCAGAGTGTCTACAAAAAATTAAGCCTGCGTTTTCTTGAAAAACATAAAAAGACTTGTGCTTACAATGGCCCCACTGTGCCCTACACGTTGACTTTATTAGAAAGCCACAGCGCACAATGGCTTACTCCCAATGATTGGAAATTTTTAGACCGAGCTACCTTCAGTGCCGGAGATTTCCTGTTATGGAATGCAGATTTCAAGGAGCACTGTCAGGAAACTGCTCAAAAAAAATTAACTAAGTCCTCCTATAAATCCTGAACTTATGTTAAGCTAGTGGGCTATGAGCCATTTGACACTAAAACTAAATAGGCACGTTTCCCTGCTGGACTTTTGGCGCAGATTCAGATGGCTGGCTTACATGCTTGGAGATGCCTCCCTCAAACGGGCTCGGCTACCACTTCTTTGGCAAAAATTTGACAAGGACCCAACGACCCTTATAGAAACTTTGTTCCCCGGCTTAACCTAGCTGCAGATTGCTTGCTTGGACCAAGCGAAAGCGAAAGAACTTTTGTAAAACATCTTGCCTTTGAAAACGCCAACCCGGCATGTCAGGATGTTCTTCGACCACATAAGGAAAAAGGGAAACTTTCTGACTTTATTAGACTCTGTGCAGGGGTGGGTGCAGCCCATGCCATGGGTCTCGCCCTACGTGCCCCCTTTACCAAGGCCTTTCACAATCCTGGCTCATGTACTTGCTTTACTTGTAAACAACCTGGCCATTTTGCACGCAAGTGTCCGAAAGGCAAACAAAGACTAGGAATATCGTCTCCTCAAACTGGGGCTAAATCGCCCCCAGCTACCCTTTGTTCTAGATGTGGTAAATGTCATCACTGGGCCAGTAAGTGTAGATCTAAGACAAATGGCCTCAGACAGTCTATTTCTTCCTGCTTCTCAGGAAACTCCCTGTGGGGCCAGCCCCTGGCCACGACCTCCCCCAGGACAAAACCAGGGGCAATAAGGTTTGTTCCCTCCCAAACTCCAAACCTACCACAAAATTCTTCCCCACAATTGCCTCCCTCCAACTAGCCACCCTAGGCAGCGCAGGATTGGACCTCTGTGCTGCCACCGATACAATATTAGACTCAATGCAAGGGCACCAGATAATACCCCCTAGAATTATGGGTCCCCCTTCATCTCATACGAGTGCCCTTATTCTTGGAAGAGCCTCTGCTACGTTAAATGGTGTTCAGGTCTTCCCTGGCATTAATGATAATGATTTCACTGGAGAAATAAAAATACTGGCAACAGCTATTAATGGAGTTCCGGCCATCCCAGCAGGAACAAGACTTGCACAATTAACATTCCTTCCCTTGGATTCAGGAGGCGCTTCCACTGCCCAAACCTACAACGGGGGACAGCCTCCCTCGGCTCCTCTGATGTATATTGGGTTCAGCCCATTTCTCACAATAGACCCACCCTTACCTTACTTATTGAAGGAAAGGAATTCCAAGGAATTCTAGATACTGGAGCTGATGCCACAATTATTTCTCACAAATACTGGCCATCAGGTTGGCCCATCACCCCATCCTTGAATGATCTAAAAGGGTTAAGAGTCAAAAAATTTCCATGTCTGTTCTAGGGCTTTTAGCTGGACTGATAAAGAGGGTAATAAGGTGACTGTCACTCTTTTCATTGTTCCTGACCTCCCTGTTAACCTATGGGGCCGAGATATTTTGAGTCAAATGGAAGTTGTTCTTGCCAGTCCCAATTCCATGGTGACTCATCAAATGCTTTGTATGAATTTTGTCCCTGGTACAGGCCTTGTGAGACTGAGACAAGGACTGGTGGGGACTATAAAACAAATAAAAAAAACAAATACATATGGACTTGGGTATTCTGATTTTTAGTGTCGGTTCCTGACCCTCCTGTACCCCATGCAGCTAAAATTATTTTGGAGACTCAGACTCTTGTGTGGGTGGATCAGTGGCCCCTTACCCCCCAGAAAAATTGGAGGCTGCCTCCATGTTAGTGCAGGAACAGCTGGCAGCCGGCCATGTAGAGCCCTCAACCTCACCATGGAATACTCCTATTGTTATCAAGAAAAAATCAGGCAAGTGGCGTCTTTTACAATATTTGTGTGCCATTAATAAAGTTATGTGCCTGATGGGAGCACTACTGCCTGGAATTTCCACACCAGTGGCTATTCCCAAAAACTATTGTAAAATGGTTATTGACTTAAAAGTTTGCTTTTTTACCATTCCTTTACATCCCGAGGATAGACCCTATTTTGCCTTTAGTCTCCCTTGCATTAATTTCCACGGCCCTATGCAGAGATTTCAATGGAAGGTTCTTCCCCAAGGTATGGCCAACAGCTCTAGTCTTTGCTAAAAATAAGCTGTTCAAGCAGTAGACCCTGTGAGAGAGTGATGACCACAATTTTATGTTTTACATAATATGGATGATTCTTTAATTGCTGCACCTAATTACCATGACCTTAATAATTGTTACTTGGACCTTTAGAAAACACTCACTACCTTGAGACTACAGATAGCTCCTGATAAGGTTTAAACACAGGAACCTTATACCTATTTGGGCCTTAAACTTCAAGATAATCAGATCCAAATTCCTAAAATACAACTACGTGTGGACCATCTTCACACCCTTAATGATTCTCAAAAATTACTGGGAGATATTCAATGGCTAAGAACATATTTAAAATTACCCACTTGTGTACTTTTGCCCCTTAATGATATTTTGAGAGGTGATTCCTACCCCTCTTCCCCTCAAAAGCTTACTCCCGAGGCATGACAGGCATTAAACCAAGTCACAGAAGCCATTGCCAAACAGTTTGTTACACAAATTTCTTATAACCTTCCTCTGGTTCTGGTTCTTTTACACGCTCCTCATATACCCTCAGAAAAATTTTGACAGGATATCCATATTTTAAAAATAAAGGCTTCCCCTTGCTTTGGGTCCATTTATCCACCACATCCTCCAAGTTTATTACCGTTTATCTTGCTCAGGTAGCTTCTATTATTATTAAAGGTCGTTTGCTTTCTCGACAACATTTTGGCAAAGACCCTGATAATATTTTAATTCCATATACTAATCACCAAACCCAATTTTTACTACAGAGAGGGGATGAATGGGGTATTGCCCAATCAGGCCATTTGGGAACAATTGATAACCATGTCCCCAATGACACAGTTTTACATTTTGTCCAGATACATCCATTCATTTTCCCAAAATTACTCAAAAGGCTCCCAGTCCTCAAGCCCTTACTGTCTTTACAGAGGGTTCCAGTAATGGCTGTGCGGTCTTTGTTGTAAATAACCAGCCTACCACCTTTGATACTGTCTATCATTAAGCACAGTTTGTGGAATTGTTTGCCATAACACAAGTTTTTATAACATTTTGTGATAATCCTGTTAATATTCATACAGACAGTGCCTACATTGCTCATTCTGTGCCCCTGCTGGAGATTTCACCCGCCATTAAAGCTTCTTCCAATGCGGCCTTTCTGTTTCACCAGCTTCAGCATTTTTCTTAGGACACATCAGGGCACACTCTGATCTTTCCAGTCCTCTAACACAGGTAATGCTTAAGCTGATGCAGCAACTCCTACCATCTTTCCAATTTTTGGTGGCTCCATTCAAAAGGCCATGGAGCTAAACAATCTTCACCAACTAAATTCCCAGAGCCTTTGATTACTTTGTAAAATTACCAGGCAACAGGCACGAGAAATAGTAAAAGAATGCCCTGCTTGCGCTCTCTCTCTCCCGATTCAACACTTGGGAGTTAACGCCTGAGGATTACTGCCAAATCAGGTTTGGCAAATGGATGTTACTCATTTTCCTGAATTTAGATAAACCAAATATATACATGTTTCTATCGATACCTTCAGCAGCTTTATTTTTGCATCACCACATTCTGGAGAGGCTACCAAAGATGTCCTTTCTCATCTTGTTTCAGCCTTTTCCATAATGGGTAAACCAATACATATTAAAACAGATAATTGTCCTCCATATACCAGTGCCAATTTTAAACAGTTTTGTGCTACCTTGCAATTTTGTCATACTACTGGAATTCAATACAAACCTCAGGGCCGAGGCATTATGGAATGTTCCACCTTACCTTAAAGACTTGGCTATCCCGCCTTAAGGATTCCGCCCTTGTATTTACCACTCACAGGCATTGCCTTAACCATGCATTATTTGCCCTTTTTTTTTTCTTACCCTAGACAGTGAAGGCCTTTCGGCTGCAGACAGACACTGGCATCCCTTTTCCAATTCTGATCACCCACCTGTTATGTGGCGAAATCCCCTTACAAATAAATGGAAACACCCAGATCCTGTCCTCATCTGGGAACGAGGCTCAGCTTGTGTTTTGGACCAAGAGCTAGCAGCCCCAAGATGGTTAACACAACACCTGGTTAAACAGGTTAATGACTTACCTCAAACCGGGGACGGAGGCCCTCCCCATGAGTACAATTTTTCCTCTTTTTCGGATCCATCCAACAATCTGTGTGAGGATCCTGCTTAAGGAACTTATGCTGAACAGGTTTGTGCACGGAGGCCTTGGCTCTCCACCTTCCAACATCATGGAGTACCTTTTTGCCCCCCCGCCCCCGTGAATGCAAGGGAGGATCTTGGATTCAGGCTTCCACTAGTTGGACCCAGACTGCTGACTGCATGACTAAGGTGGCTTACCTCCGTGCCGAGGTTGACCATAAACTCAGAGGAGTTCATCAGCCTAAATGGGTATGTGTTAACAAGCCAAAGATTATTCCCCCTAGTACAAGTAAAGCTCTCCAAAATTGTTCTGCAACCCGTACGCATACCCAGGCGATGCATGTCTCTTGTTATGTGTCGGCCTCAATTTGTGTTAACAAGCAGGGAAAATGATTTTTTGAAGCCTCCCTAATTAAAACTCATGAAGCAGGGGGGGCCACTATTCATTATACCCCCGTTCTCTTTGACTGGGGAGGAGAAGGCAAATACACCAAGCTACAGTCAGCTGGGTGCCAAGGCACTGTCGGAAAACCTTCCGACTGGCCCATTAAGGCCCCTACAGGGGTCTCTGATGGTAGAGGACCCACTTATTCTGTCAAGCATCCTCAGATAATCAAACTTTTGAAACCCCAAATCCCTGAGCTCACATATCATCCCTTAATGTAGCCGAAATCCCAGTTCCCAGGTTTAGATACCAATACATTAGATATTTTGCAAACTACCTTCTCCTTCCTTAGTAATTCCAACCCCACCCTTGCTGGTAATTGCTGGCTCTGCATGACAACAGGGGCAAGCATTCCTATGGCAGTTCCTATTAATTCTACTATGGACAATGATAATACATGCCAACCCGGATTTCCCTTTAAAAAATAGCCTATAGGCACTTTTACATTATGTCTTTTAGGTGCGATGCAGAATAATACCTATGATATGGATTTTGGAATTACTTCCTTTGGAAATTGCTCAACAGTACAAAATTATTCCTCACCCATCCCATCTCTTTGTCCCCCCAATGGCACAGTTGTTATGTGTGGAGGAAATGTGGCCTTCCCCAGGCTTCCAGCGAATTGGACCAGTGGCTGTGTTCTTGCCTTATTACTCCCTGATATAACTATTGTCCCAGGAGACGAACCTCTAGCCTAGACACCTTAGTCAAAAGACAGAGGCGGGTGATACAGGCCTTACCACTTATTGCCAGCCTTGGAATAACAGCTGCTGTGGGCACAGGTACACTGGCTTTGGCACGGCTATACACCCTTACCATCGCATGTCTCAACAACTTAAAATGATGTACAAACTCTATCAGAAACCATTAAAGATTTGTAGGACCAAATAGACTTCCTGGCAAAAGTGTTCCTTCAAAACAGACGAGGCTTAGATTTGCTGACTGCTAACCAGGGAGATATTTGATTGGCCTTAGGGGAACGATGCTGCTTTTATGCCAATAAATCAGTCATAGTATGCACTAAATTTAAGCAGCTTCAAGAAGATCTAGAAAAGAGATGAAGAGAACTATTTGAAAATCCCCTCTAGACTAAGCTTAATGGATTTCTACCCTACCTTCTTCCCCTATTAGGCCCTTTGTTGGGTTTACGTTTAATGGTGACCATAGGACCCTGCATTATAAACAGTGTGGTACAATTTATTAAAGAACACATTAATATTATGGCCTCTAAGCCCATACAGATCCACTATCATCATCTGGACATGGAAGACCACGCTGTCAACTTTTAAAAGGATGTTCTACCCTTCTCACAGGCTTATTTCTTAAGTTTACATCCCCACAGATCTCTCTTTCTTACATAAAACTATAAGTAAAAGCTCTGACAAACCATCTTCTGCCCTTGCCATAAGGGTTCGTCTCCATGGGCCCTTCGGCTTGGGGGAAGACGCACCCATGGAGTGAGGACGTTAGGCCATAATATCGGAGGGTGCAGGAAGGACTGCAAAAGGATGGATACACGGATCCCCAAACACAAGACCTCTGAGTGACACGCTCTGGTGCATGGTGGTTGGCATGCTTCCCCTTCAAGGCCATCTCCTCCAAAAACATGCCAAGGCCACCACGAAATCTGCTAGTAAAGATGCTTGCTCGGATCAGGAGATATTCTAAGGCCTCCTAGACAAACAGAGCTTCTAACCCCCCCTAAAAACATGGCTGGTAAGGTAGGTCAAATATTTTATATAAGAAAGGGGGAGATGTCATTGCCTAGAAGGAAGTTCTCCTTCAAAGAATAGCCTGACACTTACAAGAAACAGCCCCCTGGGAGACATCGTGCCTGGGAGATATCTCACAACCATCTATCTCCCTGAGACATCCTGTCGCCATCTGTCTTGCTGAAATATCCTGAGGTTATCTAACCCTGTGAAGACATCCAGCAACTGCCGATAAGAGAGTTTTCCCATCGGCAGCATATAAACACCCTGTGAGAACAATAAAAGTTTGCAGCTTGATCAGAACTCCTGTCTGGCTGTCATCTCTCCTGTCTCTTGTCCCTTCATTCCTCCCCAACTATGTTCGATGCCCACGTTGATGTGTCCTGCCGGCCGGGACCGCTGGCACTAACCCATATCCTACTAGACTATGACTACTAATACTAATATGATGGAGGAAAATAACCCAAATAGAATAGAAATACAAGCAGTTCAGAGGAGGCATGGTGTATAGTTGGAGTTGCCTTTTGCATGATATAGGGTAGGTGTTATAAATCTAGCTAATTTTTAATTGAAATAATTCTCCATGTGTTTTTAAAGTTAAAAAATATGTGAATACCTGGCTCCCTTTCTCTGTAGCCTATTCACCACATGTATTTTATATGCACATATAGAATCCTACATGGTATCACACGTATATTCTTGTGAGGTGGCTGACTTAGCAGATTCAAATTGTGAGAAGAGATCACTTCTCCTAAACGCTGTTGGAACTGAAAATTCAACGTATGGGGGAGCCTCCTAGTAGAAAAACATTATACATAAATCCATGTTAAGTAAAATAAATATTTTTGCATCAGTGGATGATATATATTTCATGAAGAATTTCGATTGGCATATATATTGCTACGTTTTATTGTCTGTGTTTGTGTTTTGTGTGTGTGTATATATATATATATATATATACTCTCCAAATTTTTCAAAATATAAAATATATGTGTCCTATATACACTACCTAAATTCATTCATGTTCATGTATGTGGATTCATAATCAACTTTTCACAAGATTATTCTCAGAAATATACATCCACCTGAAATACATATTTGTTTTCTAGTACTGAAAAGTAACTTCAGTGAATGGTGCATAAAATCCTAATATTTCTACAGTAGCTGACCCAGTTTAACATCAATGCAAATAGATTCCTATGGGACATGATGTGTATTTTGAAGTTCATTTTATTTAACACTGGTACATTACTATTTCTTCAGTTTATGCACACCATAGTTTATATATTTCATCCACAGGTTCACAAATTAATAGGCATTTGTTTCACTTTCAATCATTTCCTGCTTCAGAACACATGTATTCCTCCAGGTTTCTTGACTGTTCTTCTCATGAGACTTCTTTCCAAACACATTATTTTCGATTTCCATAAAAATTTGAAGCAAAACTCCCACACTCTTCATGATAAACCATAACCCTAAAATTACCATTAGATGTATAACTGGTTGGAATGAATGATTGTATATCAATATAAGATTTCCTGTATATTTTCAGATAACAATTCAATCCATTATTTAAAGTTGGAACCAGTTATATAATTTATGTTGAGTGTCTATATGGAAGAAGCTGAAGGCCATTTTAGAGGGTTTTGGTTTTAATTGTGGTCATTTGTTGGTGGTTGGAAGAGATGACTGGGTCCACCTGGGCTTGAACACTGGTGTGATTCCCCATAAGACTGAGTTCTGGAACCGAACTCAGATAAGTATTGCCATGAAGTCATGTTGGGATTTTAGGAGGCCACGTATGAGAGTCACCCTAGGAAACTGAGTTCTAGGCCCAGGATGGCTTCCCACATCGCCATGGGAATCTCATCCAGGATATTACATGATTTTATTTTTAAAGAGTTGACAGCCATAATTAAGAGACAAAACACACATGGATCTCACATTGTAGACCTCAATGGGCCTGGCTTCATGTGACCTTTTGCCCCCTCTTTGGGAAGCCTTGCCTGTGAGAGTTCTCCAGAGGTTTCATTCAAATGAGCTTCCTCAAAATTTTACGGTTCCTGGATGAATGGGAAACTCACAGTGGCTCCAAATTCATCCTTGAAAAATGGCGAGATAAATACCATGAAATTTTGGACATTCCCTTGACCAGGTGGCACTGGAAAACATTTCCATTTCCTATTGCTGATCAGGAGTATACCAGACAGTGCCTTGATTGACTGGGTTTCATGAAAATGCTGTAGAACAGAGATGCCAGTAATTTGGAGCCTTCTGAGTAGTGAGCCTAGAGTAGTGGTTAGCAAGTGTGTGATAATACATCTGTGCTGTGGCCATGGAGATCTGCCATTGGCTTCCAAATGTCCTGTGACTGACATGGTGCAGCCAGCAGACAATTATATAAAAAGGCATCTTGGTATATGGAGACGTTTCTGGGCAATGTTCAGAATCAGGTTGCTATGGACAAGGGTGCAAGCTATGTGGGATAGAAGCCTGGTTGGTGCGTTCTCCAGCAGACACTGACCAACCACATGTGACAGAATGCCGTGCAGCACTGTGACCCATTTGAACTCCTTGTATTTTGTGAAGCCAATACCAAACTCCCATTGTAGCAGCAAGAAAGACCATTAAAAGTGGAGTATGACCAAAGGGCTTCACAGTCCACACGGGGAGAGGCTTAGCCCCAATGGCCATTGTTTACCTACAAAAAGAGAATTCATCACTGCTGCACCATGTTCATTGGAAAATAAGAACACATGTTCTTCAGGTCACATAGATGCATATCTAGCTTTGATGGTCTCACTACAAAGGAAGCTAAAGCTACTGACAACAACATATATTTCAAGTGCCCAGCCTCAGAGGCAGTTTCTCAAAATGTCTTTAGGCCAGGAAACCTCTATATTCATAGACACAGGGTACAACTTTTTGTACGCCCAATACTAATTTATACGTCTTCAAAATATTGCTCCCAGAAATGGTTACGAGAAATACTCATGTCACCTGATCTACATATACATTGTATCACAGTAATATTCTGAACACAAAATGCAAAGGTCACACTTATGATTGTACCAAAATCTAAATGGAAAGTGAACCTGCATTACTAAAATCATCCATGTCCACTTGCCTAATGCTCTCAAATGTCAATCCTATTGATGACTACATATTTCTTTTTTCCTAAGATTATATAATTAAAGTCAACCCTGTTGAATGTGTAATCCTATCACTAACTTTATGCTTTGCCTGATTTCATAATGTCTCTATTGATATCTGCTTTCCTACATGTTTTCTCCAGTTCATCATTGTGACTGACTCTTCACATGTGCTGACATTTACATTCACTCTCTATATGAAACCCTATTGCTAAAGGACTTTTTTTCCAAATCCAATATTCACTCTTCTTCCTAAACCTACCAACTATATTCCTAATCTTACTGACTATCCCGGTTTGAATGGATGTTCTTTTCTACATTCAATCATCCAAGTAAATGTCAGGTGAGCGTCGGAGGAAGAGACCACCCAGAATCTATCTCATGCAACAGCAAAGGGTTTATTGGGGGTCCAGCGTGCTGGTGCTCATACCTAACTTGAATAGAGCAGAGAGCGCTGAGAACAGCTTAAGCAGAGCTTATATACTTTCCTTGAAGAGGGCAGGGAGGGAATTTTATTAATGGATCAGGGCGAGTGGGCATTTTGCATGCAACCGGGTGAGGGAGTGCATTCTGTAGTTTGGCCGTTGGGGACAGCACATTCTGGGAACAAGATTAGCAAACATTTCTCAAGATTTCAACAGTGTTTTGTTAAGCGTACAGAAAAACAGGAAGTGACAAGTGCCTATTTTATTAACCTTTCATTCCCCACTTCTTCTTCTGGCTACTTTTAGTCATAAAATTGATCATTGGGGGGTGTCACATTTTATGTCTGCTAGTGGGGTATTAACATAAGTTTAACTTGTCCAATTTGAGATTGGAGAAAAGAAATTACATGGTTGAGCAAACAGAGTTTATAGGTAGCAATAATATGAGGAATACACAATTTGAAAGGGTTACCAGTCTTTTCCAGTTTCCAGCCAGAGTCTCAACAGGCCGCAGGCTTGAGATGAGAGGTATTGATCCAGGAAATGATTCTGTCTACCTTTACCGCTGTAGGTGTTATAAGTAGCACCTGGTATGGTCCTTTCAAGCGGGGTTCCAGGGATGACACCTGATGTCGTCTTACATAGAAGAAGTATCTTACTTGATGTTGATTTGGAGTCCTCTCGTCCCCAGGTTGTTAGGCAGTGGCCATCTGTTTTCACAGGTATCCTGAGTTCTTTCAAGAGCTTTAAGTCTGTCAAGCAAGGGGGTGTGAAAGGGATCATTAGGTCTTAGAGTTGGAGTTAGGTCCCTTACTGGAGGAGGGGCACCATAGAAAATTTCATACGGGGTGAGGTTACACAAAGAAACAGAGGGAGTATTTCTTGCATGAAACAGTTCATAAGGCAGTAGCATAGTCCAATATTTTATGCCGGTCACTAAGCTTAATTTCGTTATGGTCTCTTTAATGGTTCTATTCATTCATTCTGCCTGTCCTGAACTCGGGGGTCTATAAGCACAATGTAACTTTCAATAAATCCCCAAGGTCCTGGCTAACCCTTGACTTATGTGGGTTATGAACGCGGGTCCATTATCACACCCTATTACTTTAGGCAGGCCGTATCTTGGAAAAATATCTCCCAGGATCTTCTTCACCACAATTTGCATTGTTTCTTTTTTTTTCTTTTTTTCCTTTTCTTTTTCTTTTTTTTTTTTGTTGGGAAAGGCTTCAATCCATCTGAAAATGTATCTACAAAGACTAGGAGATTTTTAAGTCCATAACTTGCTGGCTTTATTTCAGTAAAGTACACTTCCCAGAATTGTCCTTGTCTGGTTCCTCATAGGTGCTTTCCTGCAGGAAGCTTGGAAGGATAAGAATTAACCAATTGATGGACCTGACAGGCTTTTGTTAACCATTCAGTTATTTCCTTTAACTGTGAGTCGGTTAGTGGAAAACTCTGTTCTTGATCCTTCAGGAATGAATGTAGTTTCTTTGAACTAAGGTGAGTGATTTGGTGTACATTATCTACTGACATAGTTAGAGCTGTGAATATAGGAGTTTTTACTGAAGGATTTAGAAATGCAACTTGGGGGCCTTCAGGGTTAAAAGTTATTTTGGCCTGGAGCTTGCTGAGCAGAACTCTGCCCATCAATGGGGCCGGGCATTCTGGAATTACTAGGAAGAAGTGATGGATTTTTTCTTTCCCCTGGTCCCAGGTCCTCTTAGTTGTCCAAGCCCGATATTTACTGCAATTAGCCCCTTGAATTAGAGACCTTTTATTTGATAGAGGGCAAAATGGGGCCTTAATGGCTGAGTATATTGCCCCTGTATCCACTTCAATGTTTACTGGGGTGCCCTCCACTTCAAAAGTTAACCTGAGCTCGGGGAGGGGATCTGATCCCCAACTTTCTTAGTCATCCTCCAGAGTCAGAATGGCTGGCTGGCGTGGCTGTCTCTTTCTAGGGCTCTCTTTGGCCCAGTGTCCTTTTTCTTTACAGTAGGCACATTGATCTGAGGCCAGGGGTGGCCTCTAGTTTGGGCCCAGGTATCCCTTCCTGTCTCTATGTTTCTTATTTCTGGCCTATTTGTTGTTGTGACCAGGACCTTAGTCAATTCCTTAGTCTGTCTTTTGTTTCTTTTATCCTCCCTTTGCTTTTTTATCTTCTTCAGTTTCTCTCGTATAGTATACCTTTTTGACTTCGCTGACTAAATCTCTCAAAGTCATATCTTGTAATCCATCTAAGTGTTTTAAATTTCTTTAAATATCCAGGGCAGCTTGCCCAATAAAGGCCATCATGACAGATGCCTTTTGAGCCTCTGCCTGAGTATCAAAAGAAGTATATCTCCTATATGCCTCCATAATTCTCCCTAGAAACATAGAGGGAGATACGTCAGGCCCTTGAATAAACTCTATTACCTTGGCCAAATTAGTTGGTCGCCTAGCAGCCACTAAGATACCCGCTATTAGAGCCCGGAGATAAGTGAACAGATGCTCCCTACCTTCAAAGGTATTGGGGTCCCTGTTTCGTCGATTCTAGGGAAAGCCGGGTTGAATATGTTGGGAAGTTGTGTCAGTCACCCACCTGGTCTGAGGATATTATTTTCTAGCTTCCAGGAGGATTCTCTTTTGTTCCTCTGTCATGAAGAGAGTCCCTAGGTGTTGTTGGCAGTTATTCCAAGTAGGCTGGTGTGAAAACATCCAAGAATCAACCACACCTGAGAGACGAGTGGGGTCCTCGGTAAAAGGGGGATTGTTATTTTTCCAGTTATATAGGTCTGAAGAGGAGAAAGGCCAATACTGGTAGGCTTGCATTTTTTCGCCATGACCATCATCAATCATTGGCACATAGGGACGGAGGGGGAGCATCACGGGAGTTCCAGGGTTTTCAATCATTCATTGCCGGTGAGTTCCTTTAGCCGGGCCAGGTTCCTCCAGGGGAGGAGGGGCTGTGTGTGCCACGGGGGAGTTTTCTGGAGGGTGCTGGGCTGGCTTAGCTTCCTCCAATGGCAGAGAGGCTGAGTCAGCAGCAGGGGAATCACTTAGAGGGTGTTGGGGGTTGGGAGACCAGGGCAAGGGATAAGGAGAGGGATGAGAGTCCAGTAGAGTTAAATCTTGTGACTTAGGCAGAAAAGAGGGTGGAGGAGGAGGAGGAGCAGAGGGTTTGAGAGATCGTGGGGGAAAGATTAGGAGCGGGGGCAGGGGCAAAGAAAGGCTTCACCCATGGAGGAGATTTGCAGAGGTAATGCCGGGTTAAGATATATGGCTTTTGATCTGGATGGCTATGTGGCCCTTCCTGAAAGACAATATCTCTGACTTTTTAAATTACTGAGAAGTAGAAAAATTCTTCTAAGGGCCATCCGAATCCAAAGGTGGGCCATTCTGAGGCACAGAGAGTCTGCCAGGTCCAGCGGTTTACTGAAAAAGAAAGATTCTGAGCCCTTAAGCGGAATTTGGTCCAGTGATCAAGGGTCAGGAACAGAGGCATTGAAGTGCTCTTTCCCATAATGAAAAATGCACAAACAGTAAAAGCAACGACACATGACACAGACAAGACAAGACAATAAAGACAGGCAATGGACGTCCAACACTGAGACGAGGACTGAGTAGCCGGCAATACCTGATGGGCTGGCAATACCGAATCTGAAACAAAATATCACTGAGTTAAGGAGACTATTGTTCCTCGATTTTCAGAGTCCTCTGGGGTGTCCCTCAGGGTGGTTGCCTGTGGCTCTGTGACACATCTGTCAGCCACCGTGAGAGAGAGCTCACGCTCTTTATTGACAGCCATTTTGCCAAGACCTAACCTGAAACCTGACACCAGAAAGAGGCGCCTTACGAATCCCTAGAGGAGCCTGTTGGGGTCTCTCGTCCGCTGCTCCCAGAACTCGGTGGAACCTCCATATGTAAAGGTCAGACGAGTGTCAGGCGAAGAGACCTCCAAGAGACTGTCTCATGCAAAAGCAAAGGGTTTATTGGGGGTCCAGCATGCTGGGGCTCAGAGCTCACTTAAATATAGCAGAGAGTCCTAAGAACAGCTTAAACAGGGCTTATATACTTTCCTTGGGGAGGGCAGGGAGGGAAGTTAAGTATACAGAAAAACATGAAGAGACAACTACCTATTTTACTAACTTTTCACTAACGACTATACTTTGCCAGATTTCCTAATGTCTCTATTGATATCTATTTTCCTACATACTTTTCCCAGTTCATCTTTGTGACTGACTCTTCACATGTGCTGACATTTACATTTACTCTATACCCGAAAAGCTATAGCTAAAGAACTTTTGGTGCAAATTCTATACTCACTATCCTTTCTAAACTACCGACTATCTTCTTAATCTTACCGACTATCACTTTTTGACTGGATGTTATCTTTGACAATCAATCATCCAAGGCACAAGGTCCAATGCAATTGTATATCGATGTACCTGAGACATCTGTGCAGAAAATATATCAAAGCTAAGTATCACAATCAAGGTCCTAATACACTTCTGGGTTTTAAATCTTACCTAGATTTCTGTTTTCATACTTATATTTTACCTATATATTCTTGTAATTATCGCAGGTTATCAATACCATTTTTCATCCAGCTGAATGATTCCTAACCCAAATCAAACCTGTTATTAACCCTAACCATTCACTGTTGCCTCAATCTAACTTTACAGAAGAGCAGGGACAGAGATGGTCTTACAATACAAAAATGTAGGATTCATTCCAACTACTGAGAAACTCAAAGATCCATGCAAAAATGATCCCTGCAGAAGTTGTAGTCAGCTATGTAGGAACTGAGAGAGCAAAAGTCATCTTCCATTGTAAAAAACCTGGTCAGGATGAAGGAATGTGTCTGAATCAGCCTCTCTCTTCTTAATTTAGAGAAGAAGGACCAAACCAGGCCTGTGTTGAGAGCTGTTCCCGGGTGCCTATGGTTGATATACCATTCTAAGTTGTGAAAGTGTCACAGGAAGTAGGGGCAGCCTCAATTTCATGGGACCCTTTGAAACAACTGTTAGGACAACGTGGTTGCCAAGGCAGTGACCTTATTCAATTCCTGAAGGAAGTGACCTCACCTAACATCCTTAGAGACATAACTCTCTGAACTTGGGATCCAGGAAGCCAGTCACCCAAATCCACTCCCAGTCCCACTCCCAGGGGTCTCAATTTCTTGGATTTACCAAGGACAGATTTAGTCTTTCTTGGTACATACTGATGTGAGGATGGCCAAATGCCAGAAAGCTCTGAAAAGTCGCCTTTACTGAGAAAGCAGGTATTGGATCACCGCTGGCTCCTCAGTACTTCACAATGTTGACCAAAGAGACCAGATCTGAGACAGGACAGGCCATTTTGGGGGAAGAAAATATGGCCCACAATCAGAGAAACTCTGGATAGTCACAGACCTACTTTGGGGAAGGAGGTGCCTTTGTGGGTGTGGGTGTGAGTTTGTGGATTTGTCTCATGTTCTCAGAATAGGTAGGAAAGTCGGTATGTTTGGTTTGGTGTAGACTGTTTCGAGTAAGTCGTTTGACAAGGCGAGTGTTTCTATGTCTGTGTATCCCACGGTGTCCATGGTTGTAGACATTAGAAAAGAGAATGCATCAATTGATACGTCCTGTCTAGTTGAAAGCTTCCCAGCATTCATCCTGCCCAATTTATGAATGGATTTCAGCTTGCTTTATCGATGGGCAACACTTGCTATCTTTCAAAGTTTCTGCTTTCTTCCTGAATTCTGGCCACTCTCCAGAATAGGCTCATGGTTTTGTGTCCAATATATGTACCACTTCCAAGCCCTGTGACATCGTCATGTACTGGATAGCTGAAGGGAATGGCGAGCATCTCGAAAACTCTGATACCAGTGTGATCAGGATAGTCTCAGTGGACAAAACCTTTGGGACTTTTAATTATCAATTGTTCTGCTGCCCTCAATGTCTGAAAGGTCTTTGCCTCAGGCCACCCCTTTTTGATGCCTGAAAAAAACTGTTTTCACATGGAAATGAATGGGCATCACCTGAAGCTTTTTGCTTAATTCCATTGGAAAGGATGTGTCTGAATCAGCCTTTTGGCCCTGTGTGAGGCTTAGGCTTAGATTCTCAGCACCTGATGGATCTAAAGAAAGATTCCATGTGTGCATCCAAAACCAAAATAGCCAAAAGAGCAGACATTCTGTATGAAGTCTCTCCCCTTCCTTTGTGAGGTTCCAGACCTACATCAAGTTAGAATAGGAATGCTTTGGGTCAAATAATTTCTTCAAAGCCCTGCAGAGGCTAGCCCATAGGTGCTTGGGTTTCCTCATGTCTCCAATTCAGACAAAGAATCTAAACCCCACAGTAGTCCTCAAATTGGAGAAGCAGAGAAGTATTAACAGCAGGCCTATGTGATCACACCAGGTTCACAGGAAGGGTGTCCAAGCCACCCTGATTTTAGGCAAATTAGAGGCAAGGGAGATTATTTTGGAGACTGTCATGGTCTGCGCCCCTCATCGAAACATCCAACCAGAGGTTATGAAGAGTGTTTATATGAAATATCATGAGGACCATGTGGGAGTGTGTTGGTTTCAATTGTGGTCATTTGTGTGGTGGTTGGAAGAGATGACTGGGTCCACCTTGACATGATCTCTGGTGTGATTCCCCTAAGAGACTGAGTTCTGGAACTGACCTCAGAGAAGTATTGCCATGAATTGTGTTGGGATGTTAAGAGACTACGCATGAGAGTCGCCCTTGGAAACTGAGATGTATGCCCAGGTTGTATTTCCACAAAGCACTGGGAATCACAGCCAAGATATCACATGATTTTATTCTGAAAGACTTGGCAGCCATAGTTGAGAGTCAAAACACACATGGACCTTACATTGTAGACATCAATGGGCCTGGATTCACGTGACCATTTAGCCACTCTTTGGGAAGCCTTGCCTGTGAGAATTCTCCATTGTCTTTTATTGACATGAGCTTCCTCAAAATTTATTGGTTCTGCATTGACTTGAAACACACAGTGCATCCAACTTCATCTTTCAAAAATGGCTAGATAAATACCAAGAAATTTTTGAAATTCCCATGACCAGGTGGCACTGGAGAACCTTTGGATGTCCTGTTGCTGATCATGAGTATACCAGACAGTGCCTTGATTGACTGGGTTTTATGAAAATGGTGTAGAACAGAGATGCCAATAAATTGGAGGCTGCTGAGTACTGGGCCTAGAGCAGTAGTGGGCAGGTGTGTGATAAAACATTTGTGGTGGGGCCATGTTGATCTGCCATTAGCTTCCAAGTGTCTTGTGACTGAAATGGTGCAGCAAGCAGCCCCTTCTATGTAAACGCATCTTGTAATATTGAGAAGTCTCAGGGCAAGTTTCAGAATCAAGTTGCTATGGTCAATGGGGCAAGCTATGTGGGATAGAAGCATGTTTCGTGCATTGTCCTAGAGTAACTGACCCACCACACGTGACAGAACTCCCTCCAGCACTGTGTCCCAGTTGACCTCTTTGTATTTTGTGAAGCAAATACCAAACTCCCAGTGAAGCCGCAAGAAACACCATTAAAATTTTAGGATCACAAAATGGCTTCACAGTCCACACGGGGAGACACTTAGACCCAGTGGCCACAGTTTAGCTACAAATAGCAAATTCAGCACTGCTGCTCATGTTCAGTGGAAAATAAGAAACAATGTCCTCCAGATCACATAGATGCAGACCCACCTTTATTGGTCTCACTAGAAACGAAGCTAAAGCACTTGACAACAACATATGTTTCAAGTGCCCAACCTCAGAGGCAGTTCCACAAGAAGTCTTTAGGCCAGAAGAGCTCCAGTGTGTGGAGTGTTTACCCTGTCCCTTACTTTTGGAAACTCCTTAGCATATTCCATTCCAGATATGTATTCACAGATTTTCTAACTCTTCTCCTCTAATTTTGTCTTACTTGGGGAGTAGGTAATGTCAAGCCATTGTTCTGGATGACAGTGGGAACAATTTTTTGTAGCACATATTTGCATACACATTGGATTCATTTTACAATTTTCCAGTCAAAATGGTGAATCCCTCACACTAACCCCTACGCTACTAAACTCTGACTACTAATCATAATATGATGGAGAATAATAACCCAAACAGAATTGAAATACAAGCAGTTCAGAGGAGGCATCGTGTATAGTTGGACTTGCCTTTTGCATTATATAGGGTAGGAGTTATGAATCTAGTCAATTATTTGGCTGAAAGAATTCTCCATGTTTTTTTAAAGTTAACAAATATGTAAATTCCTGTCTCCCTTTCTCTGTAGCCTGTTTAGCACATGTAATTTTATATGCACATATAGAATCATACCTGGTATCACACGTATATTTTTGGTGAGGTGGCTGACTTGGCATATAGAAATTGTGAGAAGATATCACTCCTTCTAAAAGCTGTTGGAACTGAGAAGATATCACTTCTTCTAAAAGCTGTTGGAACTGAGAATTCAACCTATGGGTGATCCTCCTATTTGAATAGCATTATACATAAATCCATGTTCAGTAAAATGAATATTTTTGAATCTGTGGATGATATGTATTTCATGATGAATTTCGATTGGCATATATAATGCTACTTTTTAATGTCTCTCTGTGTGTGTCTGTGTATATATATATATATATATATATATATATATATATATATATCCTCCAGATTTTTCAAAATATGAAATATATGTGTCTTATTATGCACTCCCAAATTTCATTCATATTCATGTATGTGGATTTATAATCTACTTTTCAAAAGATTATTCTCAGAAATATTCATCCACCCGAAATACATTTTGGTTTACTAGTACTGAAAACTATCTTCAGTAAATGGTGCATAGAAATCCTAATATTTTGACATTGCAAGATGGCCATGAATAGAGTGCATCACACCCTTTGTACTGCGCCACTTCACATGTGAATAAGGAGTTAGAATGACGAAAAAGTATCTTGTTAGGATCTTACAGAAAATTGGGTGTGCCTGAAACCTAGAAGAATGATTTCCACCACCAAGGTCCTGTAATTGAGTCTCAAACAAGAGCCAACTATGTGACCAAAGATCTGGGATGACTGATCCGTGCGGCCCGTGCCATGGCTACAGACGGCGGGCCTCCACCGAGAAGCGACCAGCATGCAGGGAGAAACGTTGCTGCAAATTCTGTGGAATCCGGCTGGCTCACCCGCCACTGAGCCCGGGGCTGAGCTTGGGATTTCAGATGGGGAAGAAAGCGCTACAGTTCTATCCCCCACAACCGAAACTCCATCGAGGAAACCAACGGCCACCATCTTGGAGAGCTGAAGTATCCACCGCCACTCTCCGACAGATTGCAACAACAAAACAGGTGTGTGTTACTCAGCTTATCTCCCATACAGCAGGTAATTTGCAAAAATTCTCTCTTAGGCTTTCCAGGGGAGGGATTACCAGAGAAAGCCTTCACAAAGACGGGGGGAAAACTAGTGGCACCTGACCTTCAACTTCCCCTCCCATCACCGGTGAAAACAAAACTTGTCTAGCCAGCGCAATGGGTGGGGCAAGCGGAAAAATTCAAAACAATAGAGTGCCAGGGTTCCCAATAGACACCCTCCACACCCAAGAAACGGCAGGCAAAGAGTACAGTTTGATCTGCCAAGAGGCATCACTCAGGGGAAATCTGGTGTAGCAGGGGAAATAAGGACTCGCAGAGGAAACCAGGGGACTAGAGGACAGACCCGCTTGACTAGGCGGCTGGAGAACGCCTGCCCACCAGCAACCAATCACCCACCGGCTGTCTGCGCAATTGGGCAGCTAGAGATCACCCGTCCGCCGGTGACAGCCCATTCACTGATTGCACGACTGGATGGCTGGAGACCGCCCGCCCGCCAGCGACCGGGAGGTGAAACCAACAAGAGACAGTCCAGTCCCACCCCCCCATTCAAACACCCCGGCAAGGAGCCTGGGGCCCGCCATAGCAGACAGGTGACATCACTGGAGCTCAGCTGTCGGAATTCCTTCCAAGCGGAATCCAATTTGCAGGCATAGTCTACAAACACAAAAGAGAGACAATAGAGATATACAAAACCAAAACAAATCTATTGAAGAGAGCAGAAACACAGCAATCAATAGAGCTGAAAAGTAATGTGAACATCATGAAAAAACAAGGGAAAAAAATTCTACAGGAAGACCGAGAAGCATCAGAAATAGGGATAGGGAACAAAACTCAAGGCATACCTAACTCAGATGGAAAGGAATATTAGAGAAGACATGAGGCAGCAAGTCCAAGCAATAAAAGTATATTTTGAAAATCAAATAAACAAACAAATTCAAATGGCAAAGAACGAGCTTTACCAGGAGATAGAGATCTTAAAAAGAAATATCAAACAGTAATCCTAGAAATGCAGAAAACTATAAACCAAATTAAAAACTCAAACGAAGAATATTACAAATAGACTAGATCAATTAGAAGTTAGAACATCAGATAATGAAGACAAAGTTTATCAACTTGAAAAGAATAGAGTAAACACAGAAAAGATGCTTAAATCCCATGAGCAATCTATTCAAGAGATATGGGATGTCATAAAAAAAACAAATTTGAGTGTCATCTGGATAGAAGAAGGCATAGAGATTCAAACCAAAGGAATGGACAACATATTAAATGAAATATTTCTGGAAAATTTCCCAGAGATGAAAGATGGAATGAATTGCCAAATCCTGGAAGCCTACAGGACCCCAAGCATTCAAAACCATAATAGACCAACTCCAAGACAAATAATTATGAAGATAGCCAAAACAAGGACATACAGAACAAAGAGAGAATATTAAAAGCTACGAGAGAAAGTAGGCAGATTACATTCAGGGGTAAATCAATAAAGTTAACGACTGATTTTTTATCACAAACTTTGAAAGCAAGAAGATCCTGGAAAAAAGTATTTCAAACGCTCAAAAATAATGGATTCCAACCAAGAATACTGTATCCAGCAAAATTAAGCTTCAGATTTGACAATGAAATTTAAGTCTTTCATGATAAACAAAAGCTAAAAGAATTCACAGCCAGAACACCAGCAGTGCAAAGCATTTTGAGCAAAATACTACAAGAAGAGGATTTGAAAAGTAATGCCTGAAACTAGCAGCGGGAGGTATCTCAGTAAAGGGAGAGGAAAATAACCAAAAAGTAAAAACTAACCAAAATAAATAAATAAATAAATAAATAGACATGACTGGAAGTACAAATCATATTTCAATTGTAACCCTAAATGTTAATGGCCTAAACTCACCAATCAAGAGACATAAGCTAGTAACCTTGATCAAAAAAGAAAAAAATTCAACAATATGCTGCCTTCAGGAGACTCATATGATAGGTAAAGACATACAGAGGCTGAAATTAAAAGTTTGGGAAAAATCATACCACTCACATGACCCTCGGAAGCAAGCAGGAGTGGCCATACTCATATCGAATAAAATCAACTTCAACCCTACGTTAGTCAAAAGGGATAAAGGAGGACACTATATACTGTTAAAATGAACCTTGCACCAACAATGCATAACCATTATCAATTTGTATGCACCAAACAATTGAGCTGCAACACTCATAAAACAAACTCGCCTCAAGTTCAAGAGTCAAATAAACTACAACACAATAATTATGGGTGACTTCAACAAACCGCTCTAGCCATTAGACAGATCCTCTAGACAAAAACTGAATAAAGAAACTATAGAATTCAACAGCAAAATCAGTAACCTAGACTTCACCGACATATATAGAATATATCAACCATCAAAAAGTGGATACACGTTCTTCTCAGTAGCACATGGATCCTACTCAAAGGTAGACCATATATTATGCCATAGGGCAATTATTAGTAAATATAAAGTCGTGGAGATAATACCATGCACCATATCTGATCATAATGGAATGAATCTGGAAATCAATGATAAAAGAAGGAAGGAAAAATCCTACATCACATGGAAAATGAACAACATGCTACTGAACGATAAATGGTTTACAGAAGACATAAAGGAGGAGATAAAAAAATTCGTAGAGACAAATGACAATACAGACACAACACACTGGAATCTATGGGACACAATGAAAGCAGTTTTAAGAGGGAAATTCATTTCTTGGAGTTCTTTCCTCAAAAAAAAAAAAAAGAAAAAAACAGCAAATAAATGAACTCACACTACACCTCAAAAACCTAGAAATGGAAGAGCAAAACAACAGCAAATGTAGTAGAAGACAAGAAGTAATTAAAATTAGAGCAGAAATCAAGGAAATTGAATCAAAAAAAAACATTGAAAATATTGATAAAAATAAAGTTGGTTCTTTGAAAAAATAAATAAGATTTATAGACCCTTAGCCATGCTAAGGAAGAGAAGAAAAGAGAGAACTCAAATTACTAACATACGGGATGAAAAAGGCAATATCACAACAGACACTACAGAAATAAGAAGATAATTAGAAAGTATATGGAAAACCTATGTTCCAATAAAATAGATGATAGTGAAGATATCAATAAACTTCTTAAGTCATGCGATCTGCCCAGATTGAGTCAGGAAGACAGACACAATTTAAACAGAACAATAACAAAGGAAGAAATTGAAGAAGCCATCAAAATACTACCAACAAAAAAAAGCCATGGACCGGATGGGTATACAGCAGAGATCTACATAACCTTCAAAAAGGAATTAATACCAATACTTTTCAAGCTATTTCAAAAAATAGAAAAAGAAGAAACTCTTCCAAATTCATTCTATGAGGCCAATATCACCCTGATCCCAAAACCAGACAAAGACACTTCAAAGAAAGAAAACTACAGACAAATATCTCTAATAAACTTGGATGCAAAAATTCTCAATAAAATCTTGGTGAATCGAATACAAAAGCATATCAAAAAAATTATGCACCATGATCATGTAGGATTCATCCCTGGGATTCAAGGCTGGTTCATTATACGGAAATCAATAAATGCTATTCACCACATCAATAGACTTAAAGACAACAACCATATGATCATCTCGATAGATTCAGAAAAAACATTCGACAAAGTTCAACATCCCTTTATGTTGAAAACACTAGAAAAACTAGGGATAACAGGAACTTACCTCAAGATTGCAAAAGCTATATATGATAAACCTCAGGCTGGCATCATCCTAAATTGAGAAAAGCTGAAGGCATGCCCTCTAAAATCTGGAACAAGAGGGATGCCCTCTATCACCACTTCTATTTAATTTAGTTCTTGAAATACTAGGCATAGCAATTAGACAGACAAAAGAAATTAAAGGCATAAAACTAGGAAAAGTAGAACTTAAATTATCGCTATTTGCGGATGACATGATAATATATTTAACAGACCCAAAAGGGTCTACAGAGGAACTGCTAGAGTTAATAAATGAATTCAGCAAAGTGGCAGGATATACAATCAACTGGCATAAATCAAAGGCATTGCTGTATATCAGCAGCAAAACTTCTGAAATGGAAATGAGGAAAACCACTCCATTCAAAATATCCTCAAAGAAAATAAGATAATTGGAAAAACAATTAAATAGTTGGGAAACAACCTAACAAAAGAGGTGAAAGATTTATAAATGAAAACTACAGAACCCTAAAGAGATAGAAGAGATCTTAGAATATGCAAAAATATACCCAATTCATAGATAGGCAGAAATAACATCATCAAAATGGCGATATTACCCAAATTCTCTACAGTTTTAAATTGATGCCAATCAAAATCCCAACGACATTTCTTGTAGAAATGATAAAGCAATCATGAAATTCATATGGAAAAACAAAAGACCCAGAATAGCAAAAGCAACTCTAAGCAGGAAGTGTGAATCTGGAGGTATAGCGATTCCAGAGTTCAAACTGTACTACAAAGCAATAGTAACAAAAACAGCATGGTACTGGTACCGAAAAAAGCAGGTGGACCAGTGGTACAGAAGAGAGGACACAGAAACCAATCCACAAAATTACAACTTTCTTATATTTGATAAAAGGGGCTAAAAACCTGCAATATACGAAGGATAGCATCTTCAACAAATGGTGCTAGAAAAATTGAAAATCGATATGCAACAAAATGACACTGAATCCCTTTCTCTCGCCAAGCAAGGAAGTTAACTCAAAGTGGATCAAGGAGCTAGATATCAAATCAGAGACACTGCATCTGATAGAAGAAAAAGTTGGCTACGATCTACATACTGTGGGGTCGGGCTCCAAATTGCTTAATAGGACACCCATAGCCCAAGAATTAATAACAAGAATAAATTAATGGGACTTACTTAAACTAAAAAGTTTTTTTTTTCTCAGCAAGAAAAACAATAAGAGAGGTAAATAGAGAACCTACATCCTGGGAACGAATTTTTACCCCTCACACTTCAGATAAAGCCCTAATATCCAAAATATACAAAGAACTCAAAAAAATTAAAAAATAAGATAACAAATAACCCAATCAACAAATGAGCCAAGGACCTGAACAGACACTTCACAGAGGAGGACATACAATCAATCAACAAGTACATGAAAAAATGCTCACAATCTCTAGCAGTCAGAGAAATGCAAATCAAAACCACCCTAGGATACCATCTCACTCCAGTAAGATCGGCAGCCATTAGGAAGTCAAACAACAGTAAGTGTTGGCGAGGATGTGGGGAAAAGGGGACACTTGTACACTGCTGGTGGGACTGTAAATTGGTGCAGCCAATTTGGAAAACAGTATGGAGATTCCTGGGAAAGCTGGGAATGGATCCACCATTTGACAAAGATATCACCCTTCTTGGACTATTCTCTGAGCATCTTAAAACAGCGTACTATTGGGATACTGCCACATCAATGATCATAGCGGCACAATTCACAATAGCTAGACTGTGGAACCAACTTAGATGCCCTTCAATAGATGAATGGATAAAAAAATGTGGAATCTACACACAATGGAGTATTACGCAGCAGTAAAAAATTACAAAATCATAGAATTTGCAGGGAAATGTATGGCATTAGAGCAGAATATGCTAAGCGAAGCTAGCCAATCCTTAAAAAACAAATGCCAAATGTCTTCTTTGATATAAAGAGAGCAACTAAGAACAGAAAGGGAGGAAGAGCATGAGGAAAAGATTAACATTATACAAAATGAGTGAGGGGAGAGAAAGGGAGAGAGAACAGAAAGCATATGGAAATGGTAGGAAACCCTCAATGATACACAAAATTACACATAATAGGTTGTGAGGGGAAATGGGAGGGAAATAATGGAGAGAATTAAACAACAGCACATGAGGTAGAGAGGGAAGATGGGAGGGGAGGGGAGGGGGGATAGTAGGGGATAGGAAAGGTAGAAGAATACAACAGTCACTAATATGCCATTATGTAAAAATGTGAATGTGTAACCAATGTATTTCTGCAATTCTTATTTGGGGAAAAAAATGGGAGTTCATAATCCAAATGAGAAAAATGTATCAAAGATGATATATCATGAACTTTGTAATGTTTTGAACAACCAATAAAAATAAATAAATAAAGGTTTAAAATTCAGTGGGAAGAAATCAGCTAAAAAAGTGTTGAGATGCATTCATTTTTCTTAGCAGAAACTTTGTTTTGTGTAGTTGTAACTATCACAAATTTATTTTACCAGAAATTTGGCTTTTGAAAATGCACATAAATTGAGATTAAAGGATAATTCACCTACCTTCATGAAAAATTCATAGCATTTCCTATATTTTTCATATTACATTTTTTTAGTTAATATTTTGTCATGGACCAGGTCTAGCCTTAGGCTATTCTTCCAGAATACTACCTCATCTGACAAGTTCGTACAATGTGTTGGATTTTTCTTTTCTTCTTTTATTTAATTGTTTCTAGCTAATAATGTGTATTCCTTCTTATCTTTATTTGGACATACATACCCAACTATATCTTTGCATTTTATGTTTTACTGGGGAAGAGACTCATCAAAAGCTTTTTGTTATATGTATTAACAATCAAACATTCAGAGCATGCAATTATTCTTAATTTTGCATGAAAATATCTTTGCACAATTTTTCTTATAAAGATTTAGATTTATTAATAATTTCCCTGCTGTAATAAGTAACTACTTACAAGAAGAATTAAACAATTGACTTTATATCAATTATGAATATGAAAAGTACTAAAATAAATATTTGTCAATTAATACACAATTGATAGAAATTGAAATCATGAGAAAGCCATTTAAAATGTCAGTGCATATGGTCCTTAAATAATAGGTTTTTTAAAAAACATTTCTCTAATTCATAAGATATATTATGCCATATTTTCGCTTAATGTGATATAAAACCTTAAATTATCAGTATAGATAAATAAGAAAGAAACCTGTTTACTTAAATATGTTTAATTGATTTTCACTGTAAGATGTTAATTCTGGAAGACTTGAGAATTAAGAAAGATATGGTCTATATTATATCTAACAGGCTAATCAAAGTACTTTTAAATATAAATGTATATATACATACATAATATATGTAATGCATATGCATGAATATAGATACATATATATAATAAATGTATAGTGATATATCTATCAGGTGATTATAATTTTAACGTTTTCTCAAGAAAAAAGAATGACTATAAAAAACAGTCTTAAATTTAAATTTCATAGCAAGATACTGTTTGTAATGACATGAGAGAAAAATTGATATGGATGGAAAATGAAAAAGGAAGAGAGAGAAGGGGGAAAATGAGGAAGAAAGTGAGTAAAGAAGAGGGAGAGGCATATTCGATGTTAAGAAAAAAGTGGAGGGGCTGGGTTTATGGCTCAGTGGTAACATGATTGTCTAGCATGTGTGAGGCACTGGGTTCTATTCTCAGCACCACATAAAAATAAACAAAATGAAGGTCCATCACCAACTGAAAAACAAAAAATAAAAAAGTAGAAATATTACCAAAATTCCAAGCTTTGTTGAATGTTAAATAAAAAACAATATGTTACATAGCCTTATGTAATTTCTAGACTCCCCAAAATAGTCATTAAATGTTAGATCATTAGTGCTATAACTAAAAATCCATTGTTCCTTCCTCTACATTCTGTGGCATGCTAGTACTAAAATAAATTGTATTATAACACCAAAAAAAAAAAAGCCAAATCATAATATTTCTACAGTAACTGACCCGAGTTTAACATCAATGCAAGTAGATTCCTATGGGACATGATGTGCATTTTGACGTTCATTTTTATTCAACACTGGAACATTACTATTTCTTCAGTTTATGCACATCATAGGATACATATTTCATCCACAATTTAGCAAATTTATACGCATTTGTTTAACTTCAAATCACTTCCTGCTTCAGTACCCATGTATTCCTCCATGTTTCTTGACTGCTCTTTTCATGAGACTTCTTTACAAACACATTATTTTCGATTTCCATTATCATATTTGAAGCAAAACACCCGTCATGATAAACCATAACCCTAATATTACCATTAAATGTATAAGTGGTTGGAAATAATGATTGTATATCAATATAAGATTTCTTACTTAGTTAAAGATATCAATTCAATCCATTATTTAAAGTGGAACCAGTTATATTATTTATTCACAGTATGGTCTATTCATGTATTATCTCTATATTCATAGACACAGGGTACACCTCTTTATACCCCCAATACTAATTTATACGTCTTCAAAATATTGCTCCCAGAAATGGTGGAACAAATACATGTAACCTGATCTACATATAATATACATTTTATCACAGTAATATTCTGAACAGCAAAAAGCAAAGTTCACACTTATGATTGTACCATACCTAAATGGAAAGTGAACATGGATTACTAAAAATATCCATGTTCAGGTTGCCTAATGATCTCAAATGAAAATCCTATTGGTGACTACATATTTGTTTCTTTCAAAGATTATATATTCAAACTCAACCCTGTTGAATATGTCTAAAGCTGTCACTCACTTTACACTTTGAATGATTTTGTAATGTGTCTATTGATATCTGCTTTCCTACATATTTTCCCCAGTTCATCATTGTGACTGAATCTTCACATGTGCTATCACTAACATTCACTCTCTAACCGAAACCCTATTGCTAAAAAACTTTGGTCCAAATCCTATATTCACTCTTCTTCCTAAACCTACCTACTGTCTTCCTAATCCTACCGACTATCCCTTTTTGACTGGATGTTCTCTTCTACATTCAATCATCCAAGGTACATGGTCCTATGCCATTGTATATCGATTTATCTGAGACATCTGTGCAGAACGTAATTCAATGCTAAGTATCCCAATCAAGGACCCAATGACCTTCTGGGCTTCAATTCTTACTTAGATTTCTCTTTTCGTTCATATATTTCACCTCTATATTCTTATAAATATCACAGGTTCCCAATACCATTGTTCATCGAGCAGAATGGTTCCTAACCAAAATTGAAAATGTTATTAACACTAACCATACACTCTTCCCTCAATCTAACTTTACAGAAAAGCAGTGACAGTGTTGGTCTTACAATTCAGGAATGTATGGGATCTTCCACCTGATGAGAACCTCAAAGGTGTGTGCAGAAATGATCCCTGGAGAAGATGTAGGCAGCTATGAAGGACCTGAGAGAGCAAAAGTCATCTTCCATGGAAAACAACCTGGTAGGATGAAGTTTGGTGTCTGAATCAGCCTCTGTCTTCTTAATGTAGAGAAGACGGACCAAACCAGGCCTTATGGAGAGCTGTTCCTGAGAGCCTATGGATTATATCTCATTCTAACTTATGAAAGGGTCACAGGAAGTAGGGGCAGCCTCCATCTAAAGGGACCATAAGAAGCAACTGTTAAAACAAAGTGGTTGCCAAGGCAGTGACCTCATTCAGTTCCTGAAGGAAGTGACCTCACCTCACTTCCTTGGTGTTGGAACTCTCTGAACTTGGGATCCAGGAAGCCAGGCACCCCGAGCCAGTCCCAGTCCCAGTCCCAGTTGTCTCACTTGTTTGGATTTACCAAGGACAGGGTCAGTCTTTCTTGGTACCTACTGATTTGAAGATGTCCAAATGCCAGAAGAGCTCTGAAGAGGGGCCTTTCCTGAGAAAGAAGGTAGTGGCTCACCGCTGGTTCCTGTCAACTTCACAGAGTTGGCCAAGGAGACCAGATCTGAGAGAAGACAGGCCATTTCGGAGGAACATAGTATGGCCCAGCAGTCAGAGAACACTCCGAATAGTCACAGACCTACTTGGGAGAAGGAGGTGCCTTTGTGGGTGTGGTTGTGGGTTTGTGGTTTGGTCTCATGTTCTGAGAATAAGTTTTTTCAGATATCAGCTCCGGAGCCCAGGAATTAGTTCTCATTGGGGCTAAGGTTCCCCACCAGCGAGATTTGAAATTGGCGCTGGCTGCATTGTTAACAAGGGTGGGGACTTTTCACGCCACTGAAGAAAAGAAGAAGGTAGGAAGAAGAAGTCCTTAGGTGCCATGTTGGGGTTTTTCTCTGGGGTATGGCTGCCATTTATACTTTTCCTTACATTCCTCCCTTTTTGTTTTTTTAGAAATTTTGGTGTTGTTTGTCATTTCTGGCTGATTCCTGCTGTGTAGAGGTGCTGTGGGGCCTAGAAAGGGAAGTGGACGAATGCTCGGGGGGCAGGTCTTGGGATATCATGGCAGCCAGAAATAAAACCCAGTGGTATAGATAGCTACTTCAGTAGGGGTAAAGTCTATGAAAGTTCCCTGATGCCACAAGTTGTCGATGGCATGAAACCAGTCCTGGATGGAGGAGATTGTTGGTATCAGCCACTGGTCCTGTAACAGAGACTCAAGGAAATACTGGAAGCGTTGCCTGGACATGGCGTCACCAGCACCTGAAGAAGATCAGAGCGAATAAAAACAGAATGAAGATAAAAATTAAAGCAAAGGTCAATTTTTGGCAGAAGTTCCATGTTGGGGGACTGACATAGAAGAGGCCAACGGCCATGAGGAAGCTTAGAATGTCATAAAGACTCATGAATCCAGGATGGCAGATTAGGAGGTTCTCCAAGCTCGTTGCCTCCCGCTGTCTGATGTACGTTGCATTCCATCGTTCCTGGTAGTGAGCTTCATCACTGAGTGAACTGTTCTCTTGGAGATGTTAGGGGTTCATTGGTCATCAGAGGCTGGTAGTGCCTAAGCAAAAGCTGGTTGAAATTTTGATTAAAAATTTTTTGTAGTTGGGTTTGAAGGAACTTCATTATGCATGGCAAGAGAGCACAAAAAGGGAGCATCCCAATAAGGGGCCCCAAGATAGGTAGTAAGTACATGGCAAGATAGGATTGGAAGAACCCTGTTATGGGATTGGAGGAGCTGGGTTTGAGCAATTTGGTCGATAATTCCTGCAATTTAACAACATTTTTTTCTATCAGCCCAGATTCATTAACATAATAGCAACATTCCTCTCTGAGGAATAGGCATGTACCCCCTTTTTCTGCAGTGAGAAGATCAATTGCCCTTTGGTTCTGTAAAGCCACGTGTGCCAATGAAGTAACCTGGCGCTGCAAGGAGCCCAGAGACTCAGCAGTGGTATCGAGTGCTTCCTGCAGTTTTTGTTGCAGGTCATTGGATGCCCATAGAAGATGACCTATAGCTCCACCAGAGAGTCTGAGACCCGCCACTGAGGTTGTTAAAGTGAGGCCTACAAGAACCGGCAGAAAGACTGCCCTACGGGTTCGGGAAGGTAGGGCCAACTGTCGGAATTCGGTGGGAGTATACAAAGACAACTGAGGAACTACAGTAACCAAGAAACAGGTGCCAGATACATTGATCGTTGAGGTACTTAAAGACCCATTACACCAGAGGAAATTTCCAGGTTGCATAAACGCAGGGCTCGATTGGGTGCTTAAGCTCAAGGAACAAATTGGTAAAGGATTCATTATTGGCAGGTGGAAACAGATGAAAGCAAATAAAGCATTGGTGGAATAACTTTCCCACAGTGGGATACGTGTCACATGTAGGGGTTGTCCTTTCTTAGAGAAATTGTAGGTTTTTGCTGAAATATTTCCTGCTGCTAATGGGACCACTGCTAGAAGTGGACGACTAATTGAAGCACAGAGAAAGCACTGAGAAGGAGGCACAGAAAGAGGGGTGGATTTTAATACTTGAAGAGTTTGGTGTAACAAATTGAGCCATGTGTCAGGGGGACCTGAGGGGGTTGAAGGGTCTGAATCCTTTTTGGATGAGCTATGGATAAGATCTCGAAGTTTTGATTCTGACTCCTTAATGTGTTCGACTACCTGGATGGTTGCCTTAGGTGGCATAATCAGGGTGCTGCCAACAGTCATCCACATTGTGGGTCTGGCTGAGGTTGTCCGAACATAGACAGCAAACTCAACATAGCCCCAACGTTTGGCCTTGGGGTCAGGTATATCTAAAGTATACCATCCATTGTTATCAGATGAAGAGCCTTTATGCCACTTTAGGTAACTAGATGTCCACCCTTTTGGGTAACCAAGTGAGTGGTAAGAATAGCTACCATGTTCATCATGGAACCTGCATGACCAATAGGGGCACCCATTATATATCTCAGGCCACCAATGACAATAGTCTTTTGTTTGATCAAAAAGGAAGCAAATGAAAGGCCAGTTCCAGCTACCAGGGACGAAGGTCCTTGAAGGTGACAATTTTAGGGAAATAGAGGTGCAATTGTGGATGAAGCAAGTAGTTGCATCCACTGCACGGACCTTCTGCATGCCATGTTCTGAGTACCGTTCCTGAAGAGTGAATAAATACATGGTAGGAGAGGTGGGTAAAGACCAGTCCCGATAGAGTACAGAAAATAAGCAGAGCACAAAAAAACAAGCAGTTACAGAAGATTAGGGTGTTGGGAGAGCTCATTGTGACTTTTTTAAGAGGAATTGGGCTGCATGGAACACCGTGTGAGCTGCAACTTAAATGGGTGAGATGAGTGTGGAGAGCAGGAGTTAAGGGGAGGTTCAGGAGGTGATTCTTGGAGTTCCTCTGGGTGGTCCTGTCGTCAGCAGGTGGGACCTCCTGGTGATATGGCTTCAACCTAGAAATGTGAATCCAGGGAGTGAGACGGTTGTCTGGTAAGGAGAGTTTGGCGGCAGTGGGGGTACAGAGAATGACAGGATAGGGGCATTTCCATTTTGGGGCAAGAGTCCCTATCTCCTCTGGGGTATTATAATAGACTAGACTCCCAGGTGTTATGGGAGGAGTGTTTGGAGAGGACACTGGGTCCGGATGAAGCCAGTCCTGATATTTCCAGATTTCCGAGCAGAGATGATATAAAAGAGGCAAAGACAAATCTCGGGTGAGAGATCCTTGTGAAATGACCAACCCAGGGGGTATAAGAGGTCTTCCATACATTATCTCAAAGGGAGACAGTAAAGATGGTTTTTAGGGAGAGCTCTGATTCGAAGCAAATCCAAGGGAAGGAGTTTGACCCAGTCTAAGTTTAATTCCATTGTCAATTTGGTAAGGAATTCGTTTAGAGTACGATTTACCCTTTCCACTTTCCCTGAAGCTTGGGGGTAATATGGACAGTGGGAATGCCACTTGAAGGAGAGGGCTTGAGAGACCTTTTGTGTGATCCTAGAAATAAACTCAGGGCCATTGTCATATTGTAGAGAAGTGGGCATACCAAACCTGGGGATGATGTCTGTCAGTAATATTAAAGCTACAGTGGAAGCCGTTTTATTGGAAGTGGGAAATGCCTCAATCCAACCAGAGAAAGTGTCCACAAAGACAAGGAGGTATTTAGTGCGCCATACTGTGAGCATGTTGGTGAAGTCTACCTGCCAGTCAGCAGTGGGAATGTGTCCCCGGGCTTGGTGGGAAGGGAAAGGTTTGGGCCTTAAAGGAGTATAAGTGTTGGTCCACTGACAGATCTGACAATTAGAGGCTATATTCTGTAGCATGGCTTTGTCAGAGAGGGTGAGCGAGAAGAAGCTCTGTAAAAAGAGGGTCAAAGACTGAGAATTGGAAAGGAATAGATTATGAAGGAACTTGAAGAGATTCTTGTTCTTACTGGAAGAAGTAGGGGCTTCAGATGAGCTGTCTAAAGTGGCCATTATATGTCCCCCAGGGGGTCCATCATTGGAAGTGGTAGCAGCCATTTGTGCCACCTGGTCAGCTTTGGCATTGCCCTCAGTGATAAGAGAGAAGTCCTTCTGATTAGACCTACAATGGACAACTCCCACCTGGGTGGGTAAGTGGGAGGCCTCTATCAGATTTGTTATAAGAGCCGAATTAGTGATCACATTACCTTTGGTGGTAAGTAGGCCTCGCTCCTTTTATATTGCAGGATGGGATAAGATATGGAAGACATATTTTGAATCAGTATAAAGGGTGACGGATTTGCCTTGTGCTAGAAGGCTGGCACGAGTGGCTACTATAAGTTCAGACTGCTGGTTGGTAGTTCCTGAAGGCAGAGCTTTGGCCTCTATAATCTCAGTGGCTAATACTACAGCGTATCCAAAGTAATGAGTGCCGTTCTGCCTAAAGGAACTGCCATCAGTAAACCAGATAAGGTCAGGCTTGGCTAGTAGTCACTCAGAAATGGAAGAATGACAGGGGAGGAAATCATCTAAGGTTTCCAACCAATTATGAGTTGGTGTGTTAGACGTGGGAGTCATTGGGAGCAGTGAGGCAGGGTTCTGTGCAGAGCAGGGAAGGAAAGTAATATTAGGGTTTTCCAGAAAGGAAGTGAGGAGCGACAGAAATCTGGATGGAGGAAGGGTTTGAAAGCCCTTATAAGCTAAAAGATCCTTCAAGTGATGTGGGGAGTGGATAGTTAAAGGGGCCCCAAAAGTAAGCTTAGAGGCTTCTTTGTGTAAAATTTGTCCAGCAGCCAGAGCTCTTAACAAGGGGCCCACTCACGGATGGTAGGGTCAAGTTGCTTGGACAAATATGCCACAGGTGCAAATGTAGGCCCATAGTTTTGACCTAAGACCCCAAGTTCTTGCCTCCCATTTTCATGGACATATACATGAAATGGTCTTGAAAGATCAGGAAGGTGAAGGGCAGGTGCCTTTAAGACAAGTTGCTGAAGCCTGCGCAAGTTGTAGTTTGGGGAGGAGGCAAGAGATTCACTAGGGGGTCCCTTTGCTAGGTCATACAGGATTTGTAAAGAAGAGAATAATTTGGGATCCAGGCCCTAAAATAACCTGCTAGTCCTAGGAATGATAGTATTTTGGCTTTTGTATGGGGCACTGGAAGATAAGAGAGGAGTTACCTCCTATCCAGTGTTATTTCCTTTTTTCTGGGTGTAAGGCAAAAACCAAGATAGGTGACAGAAGCCTGGGAAACATGGGCCTTGTGGGGAGACTCCCTATTTCCCTTGTCTGCTAGGAAATTAAGAAGCTGAGCAGTGTGGGATTGAGAGTGTTCCCAGAGGGACTACATAGAAGAAGGTTATCGACATATTGAAGGAGAGTAGAGTCAGGACAGGTCGGGTGAAAGGATGTGAGGTCCTGGGCAAGAACTTGGCCAAAGAGATCGGGGCTATCCCTGAATCCCTGTGGGAGGACAGTCCAGGTAAGCTGATGAGAATGGCGGGTGTGAGAGTCAGTGCAAGTAAAAGCAAAGATATACTGAGATTCTGAGAACAAGGGAATAGAAAAGAACGCATGTTTTAAATTTAGGACCAAGAAGTGGGTAATAGTGGCAGGGATCTGAGAGAAAAGGGTGTACGGGTTGGACACTAGCGGGTGGATGGGGACCACAGAGGATTTGACAAGGGGAAGGTCTAGAACCAGCCTGTAGGACACGTTAGGTTTCTTTACTGCCAGAATGGGGGTGTTGAAAGGAGAGTGTGTAGGCCTAAGATACCCCTTTCATAATAAATCCTGGATGATGGCTTCTAATCCGAGGAAGGCTGTGGTTGTGAGTGGATATCATGGTTGACTAATATATCTTGAAGGGTCCCGTAAGACAATATGAATAGGACTGCATTTAGCCATAAAGGGTGTAGTTGTGTCCCAAAACTCAGGGTTAACTGGTTTAGATAGTCGTGGGAGAGTGCATGAAGGAGGTGTATCTGCCCCTAGGAACATCATGAGGAAATGAGAGGTAGGAGAGTTGTGGGGTGATATGTGAATGGTGACTTTTAATAGTGAGAGTATGTCCCTTTCCAGAAGGGGAATGGGGCAATGGCTCATAACGAGAAAGGAGTGAGTGAAGGACAAAAGGGATTTTGAGGGAAAATACGTTTACCTCCTACCACGACAATAGGAGTTTTTGAGGGTGTGGTAGGACCCCAATACTCCCTCAAGACTGAAAAAGTGGCACCAATATCCAAGAGGAAGGTAATGAAGCGTCCATCCACCAGGAAGGTGACCCTAGGCTCTTGATTCTTGATGGTAATAGTCTGGAGGGAAGGCCCAGGGCTCCATCAATCCTCCTCTGCAAAGCCCAGAAGAGGCTGGGGTTGCCGGGTGGCTGAACAACCTCCCTTCCGGGTTGTTGGGCAGTCTGCCCCCCAGTGTCTCCTTTGATGGCATGTTGGGCAGGGGTTTTACGGTGTTCTCGGCGAAGGACAATCCTTACCACATTTGAAGAAAGCTCCAGGGGGTGTCACATTGGGCCGGCATGGTGATGGCCTTCTCTGAATGACCTGGGCAAACATTTGGAATTTGGCATTTTCAGCTCTCTGCCTACGGCAATCACTTTCATCCTCTCTACCATGAAAAACCTTTAAAGCGACAGCGAGGATTTTGGTCTGAGGAGTAGCAGGGCCCTGTTCAAGCTTTTTAAGCTTGGCTTTAATGTCAGAGTATTTTTGGGCCAGAACATATGTCATTAAGACATGACGGCCATCAGGGGTTTCTGGGTCGAGTTATGTGCACTGTTGAAGGGCCTTGGTTAGTCTATCCAGGAATTCTGAAGGTGTTTCCTCCTTCCTTTGAATGACCTCCTGCACCTTTTTAAAGTTAACAGCCTTGCGGGTGGCCTTTTTCAGGCCCGCCAAGAGGCAGGATGTAAAAAGGTCATGAGTCTGTAAGCCTTCAGGGGTGTTGTAATCCCATAGGGGATCCTGCTCTGGGACAGCATGAGGGCCCGTGCGGTGGTTAGGATTGGTTCTATGATTTTCATCAGCATGGGCTTGGGCTAGCTCCCAGACCCATTGCCTTTCCTCGGGGAGATGTGTATTGGCCAAGAGCATGTATATGTCATGAAGAGTGAGGCTATATGCTTGCAGGACCCATTGAAACTCCCGTATGTAAGTGGTGGGTTTAGTGGTGATTGAGCCTAACTTCCTCTCTAGCTGAGTAATGTCTGACCTGGAGAAGTGCATGTGGACTCTGATGACACCCTCGGGACCAGCTACCTCACGAAGGGGTGCGATTGTCTTAGGGGTGGGAAGGAGTCCTTTAGACCTGGTAACAGGAGGACTGAAAGAGGCAGGCGGCGGACAGGAAGGAGAGGAAGGGGAAGGGAGTGTCTCTTTGGAAGAGGAGGAGGTAGAGCAGGCAGAAGAGGACGGAGGGGAGGGGGATAAAATGGAAGGCTGAGGATCCATGGAATCAGGCAGAGGATGAGGAGGGTATAGCAGAAGAGAAGGGGCAGATGGGGCTGAGGATAAGGTGGGGGTTCATCTGCTGGGTCGAATGAGGAAGAATCTGTGAAGTCAGAAGTAGAAGTAGGGGAAGAGAGGGGATTGCAAGCAAGGAGGACCTGAGGGGGAGGGCAGGAGGAGCAGAGACAAGGTGCTGTGTGGGAAGGCTAAAACCTTCAATACAGGGAATCTTCTTCCACTTTTTCAGACGCTGGCAGTAGTTAAAAAGGTCCCGGGGGAGGTTTGGATCTAAGGATCCTTCTTGGACTGATCCCCTCATGGAAACCTCAAGCCACAGGTTATGATGAGTGTCTATATGGAAGAAGATGAGGGCCTTGTGGGAGTGCTTTGGTTTTAATTGTGGTCATTTGTGTGGTGGTTGGAAGTGATGACTGGGTCTACCTGGGCTTGAACTCTGGTGTGATTCCCCTTAGAGTCTGAGTTCTGGAACTGATCTCAGAGAAATATTACCATGAACTGTGTTCAGATTTTAGGAGGCCACGCATGGGATTCGCCCTTGGAAACTGAGATCAAGGACAGAGTGGCTTTCCACAGAGCCTTGGAATCTCAGCTAGGATATCATATGATTTTATTCTGAAAGATTTGGCAGCCATAGTTGAGAGTCAGAACACCCATGGACGTCACATTGAAGACCTCAATGGGCCTGGATTCATGTGACCTTTTGAAGACTCTATGGGAAGACTTGCCTGTGAGAGTTCTCCAGAGCTTTCATTGAAATGAGCTTCCTCACCATTTAATGGTTCCTGAATGAACTGAAACCCACAGTGTCTCCAACTTCATCCATGAAAAAAAGCTAGATAAATACAATGAAATTTTTGAAATTCCAATAATCAGGTGGCACTGGAGAACCTTTGGATGTCTTGTTGCTGATCATGAGTGTACGAGAGAATGCCAAGATTGACCGGGTTTCATGAAAATGGTGTAGAACAAAGATGCCAGTAAGTTGGAGCCTGCTGAGTAGTGGGCCTATTGCAGTGGTGGGCAGGTGTGTGATAATATATCTGTGGTGTGGCCATGAGGATTTGCCATTGCCTTCCAAATGGCTTGTGACTGACATTGTGCATCCAGCAGACCCTTCTATGTAAAGGCATCTTCTTACATGGAGAGGTTCCAGGGCAAAGTTCAGAGTCAGATTTCTATGGACAAGGGGGCAAGCTCTGTGAGATATAACCTGGTTGTTGCATTCTCCTGCAGACCCTGACACACCACAAGTGACTGAACTCCTTCCAAAACTGGGTCCCAGTTGAACTCATTGTATTTCATGCAGCAAATACCAACCTCCAGTGCAGCAGCAAGAAACACCACGAAAAGTGGAGGATGAACAAATGGCTTCACAGTCCACACGGGAAGACACTTAGCACCCAGTGGCCACAGTTTACCTAAAAAGAGAAAATTCAGCACTGCTGCCTTATGTTCATTAGAATACAAGAAACCATGTCCTCCAGGTCACATAGATTCAAACCCAGCTTTGATGGTCTCACTAGAAAGGAAGCTAAAGCTCCTTACAACAACATATGTTTCAAGTGCCCAACCTCAGAGGAAGTTCCTCAAGAAATCTTTAGGCCGGCAGAGCTCCATGTTTTTGGAGTGTTAACTGTTAGACAAGGACACAAGAAAAGACCACTGACTCTAATTAAAATCAAATTAAATTAATCTTATTATTTCCACCTTTCATGCTGCCTCCCCTCCCAAAACAGCCGGAACAAGACAGCAACCCCAGCTTTCCTACAGCCCAGCTTTATAGCTCAGAAAGTTACACAAAAGGGGTGTTACAGATAGCAGAACTCTGACAAGCATCACACTAATGGTAGTTTAGATTTTTTTTGCTGTCCCTACATCAGAATTCAGCGGACCATTAGAGCCTCAGAGAGGGATGTTGTCTGGCCAGAGAAGGCAAATATTTATGATGTGTCACTAAAGTTTCAGAGAGGGCTGCTATCTGGTTAGAGAGCTGGGCATGCATGAGTTCAAGGCACTTGCAGGCATTTCAAGCAGGTTCAGAACTTGCAGTAATTTATGGTAAAGCCAAAATTATCTTTTCATGGCTTTGTGGCAAGATGGCTCCCAATTTTAATAAAAGATCAGGTTGGGTCTATCATTTCCCCCTTTTCTCTGTGTCCCTTTCAAATCTTTAATAGATTAGGGGAAGAGCACTGAGGAAATTTTAATCCCTCAGGTAAGATTCTCCAAACTTTTAGAACTCACCCAAAACCGATCTCCCTGATTTTACCTGACTTAATTAATTACTTATATTGATAGTCTATTTATCTTTCTCTTCATTGTTGTAAGAAGAGTGGCGTCAATCATTATTTCTTCTTCTGACCTGAGACAGGGTGAAGTGAGTGGGCGTGAGGGACATGAGTTGCCTTTTATAAGTCAGTTGGGGGACATGAGTTGCCTTTTAGAAGTCAGTTCGAATTGAAGTCTGGTTGGGGAAGAACAGGTTGTAAAGTCATCTGGGGATGGGTTCTTCTATGAGAGAAACAAAAACCATGAGTACTGAATAAATGTTGCAGCAGTTGGAACATGTCACTGTATGGAAGTTCCCTCACCAGTCTTTAATATCCCCAGTTATCAGGACTATCAAATTAATATTTAACTTTTAGTGTTACAGTTGTCCCTCCCCGTAAGATACAGTTTAACAATTTAATGTCATCTGATCTTGTAAAATCCTTTTTTTTGTATGACCTCTATGTCTAATAGAGAAACCTTTAATTCTGTTACTCAGGGCTGGATAATCGTACAAGCAAACACCAAGCCTACCTGTGTAGGTTAGGAATATCTGCAGGCCTTAAATTAGAAATTTCTGCCTGTGGCAGCTCTTCTTGATAGTCTCTTTTTATAAGTATCAGGCATTCCTGTCTGAGAATCCTTCTTTGTAGCCTCCAGTCTTACTTATTTTGGGAGGCTAAAATAAAATGCATACCTTAAAATAATATTATTATTATTATTATTATTATTATTATTATTATTATTATAATATTATTATTATTATTTAAAATGCCCAGGAATGGCTGTATTTTGGTCTTAACTGTCTTTCCAAAGTGTTTAAGATGAAGCAGTCAAACGGACTTTTGTTTCTATCTATTGTTAACAGTCAGCTGAGCTTTATGGGAGTCAATTCTGGAAAAACGAGAGCAGATTTTCAATTCTGCTAGTGCCATTTGCGCTAGGTGGGTCCAGGTCTTGCTTGACCATTTGGCTTCCCTCAGAAGCATCAGGGATATCTCCTTTCTCTGATGACTCTCGTAACAAATGCACTGATTGGCTTTCTGTTCTCCAGTGGTCTCATTAATCTCCCTATCAGGAGGTTATGTGGCTCAGAGTTGAAAAGCTCTTTAGAGAAGTCCCCTGTTCCCTGGATTCAGATTGACTCAGAGGGTAAGAGCCAAAATATTGGTTTTCTTGGCCCTTTTCATTTAACTTTAATTTTAAATCCTAATCTTAAACATCCAGCAAATAAATTTTAACAGCCTTATATTAAGAGTACTGGACTTTAATGTCCATAACTTTATAATTATCTTTTAATTAATTGGGATCTGTATTATTCTGTCTGTATTGTAGGTGATGACTTATTATCTTGAATAAACCCATGTTGTGTTCTTAAAGCAACTAACAGGGAATCTTTAGATCACTTATAAGAAAATTTCAAAATAAAATTAACAAAAGTAAAAATACTTAGTTCGTGTAATAGCTACCCTAAATTTTTTGGCTGAGTATTACTTTATATCCCCTGTTTTAGATCCTAGGAATCTTGAAATTTTTTAGGTTTTTAACATAACTTTAAATAAATATTATCTGACCTACTGGTTTCGTAGTCATTCTCACATATAGTAAAATGGGACACACAGCCTTATCTCAGGTAAGGCAGGGCTCTTTATAAATTTTAAGTATTTTAGTTCTAAAGCTGATCTTTATTTTTAAATATCATTTGACAAAGTTTACATAAATTGCGGTCTCATGAACATTAGCTAACACCATATGATATCACATTTAAAACATGAATTAAAGAAAGCCTGAAAGTTTTCAACTTTTACATAGATTAGGCTCTCATTAACTTAAAAATTCATTTAAATTGTTCCACAATGTAAAAAGTAACATGAAACTTTACATATCTTATTGATAACAGGTAAATAAATCTCCAATATATTTTTTTTACCATACAACTTCAGAACACCAGCTTGATATAATGCTCTTTTAAAGTTTCTACCTTACAGACTTGCATACCTGTAAGATATGAAAACATTAATAGCATCACAATTACATTGATGTTTCTACATTAACCAAGTTTACCTTTTAAAGAAATGGCAGTACAGTGCTCTAAAATAACAGTTCTGATTTAATAAGTTGTTTAATTTTTATGGTTCCTTGCTCTAGAAAAAATAAAACTTAATAAACACAATGTTATGGGTAAACTTATGTTTCAAAAAATTTTTGTCTCATTAACACATGACTGATTTTTAAAATCTTATATAGAGTTTAGTAAAAACTCATACAGACCTTAGTAAATGAATCAGATATCTAACAAAAGTACTCACGAATGAGTAATCCCATATCAAATTTAGTTTACTTATTTATCAAAATATTAGAGAAATGTATTGAACAGTGTAAACCATTTTTATGTTGAAGAAAATGTCCTAGAACCAAGGCACATTAGACGTTTTGTAGATATTAATATTTTATTAGATTTTTGAACACCTAGAAAAATTTGTAAGCTTAAATTTAAAAACATTTATTTTTATCTGTTTATCCAATTTAAATTGAAACATTTAAACCACGTGAACTAAAGATCTTTGGATCCACTTTTTAAAATTTGTTTTTATGAGCGCTTTTTTTATGAGCGCTCCTTATATATGTTAATTTGTGTATCATATATATGATATACGAACATATGTATATATAGACAGACAACACATAACAAAATTGTACACACATAATAATAGTAAAGGCCTTGTAGTTTTTCGCAGGTTAAATCTTTATTGCAATGTTTCAAAAAGTCCACAGTTGGTCAAAGATAGAACTGATCAGAAAAACATTAACCTAGGTCTGCATGCTCAGAATCATGAGCTCAAAAAGAAAATACAGAATCTAAGGAAAAAAATAAGAGTCCTAGAAAAAACGACTGGCCAGTAATTAGTAAATACCATACAATTTACTTTTTTTTTCCGTTAGGCATCAAATCAGTCTCCTACTAAGCTTGCAGGCTTCTTTCATTTGCATTTCAACATAAGTCATGGCTGAGGTCTGGAAGGAGCAGGAAAAAACTGCTATTCTGAGCAGACACCTCAGGCCTAAGGCATTTTAACCATAATTTTCAGGTTCGGGTGTTGAAAATTATGATACAAGTTTAAGATACAATTCACAAAATTTTATGTCTTTACATCTTATTTTGCCAACAGATACCATACTATAGTTTACTATCCTTGTCCAAATTAATGCACTGGTACACACAGTGACATTTTCCCTGGCTACCGAAATCAAAATTGGTTAAAAAAAAAAAAAGACTGAATGATTGGGAAGTTACTTGCCAATTGGAAGTAGAGTTCTTCAGTTTTCCATCCTAAGTATTTAAGTTCTCTGGCATGAATTACCTGAAATCTTAAACTAAACAGTTACCTAAACCCGACTTTTAACTGCAAGATTGTGCAATGCTTCAAAAACCCATTCAGATTCCATTTTGTTATGATAAAACATCATCATTTAGACACACATTCAGCTAAGATCATTCCCAAAAAAAATTTTATAATATCAACACATTATTGCACATGTCTTAAAGGACCAGAAACAAAGACACAAGACAGACAGAAAGGAGGTAGAGACTATGGTTGCCAGACAGAATACTTTAAACCAGAGCAGATAAGAGAAAAATCTACTACACCAGTGGCACCATAAAAATCTACTACACCAGTGGCACCATGGGGGGGACCAGATGTTTTAACAGAGGGGCAACCTGAAATGGAAAATAAAGTGTCTATATGGTGACTTTAATGAATTTAGTGTCCCCTTTTTCTTTTTCTCTTTTTTAACAAGACAGAGGTGGCGTAATTCTTACAGTGCACGGAAGGAAGGAGGGTATTCCCTGAATCAACAGGGCTTTGGCAGCTGCTGGGGGTCCCTCAGTCCCTCCTTTTACTTACAGGATTAGCTCCTCTGGTTCAGTTCCACCCCAAGCAAGCTCCATCTCCTAACATTTCAGTAGACAGCTCTCACAAAGTTCTGGGGCGGAGGGGGGATACCAAATTTGTAACTTAAAGTTCGGTTCCTGACCTAGAAGCCAATTTATACCAATTAAATAATGAGGAATGGGTTCTGAGAAAAAGAAAAGGGGAGGTTAATTGCTTTGCTAACAAAGGAGAAACACAGGGGACTCTGCCAAATTTTGTGACTCTCTTGATCTGGAAGGACAAGGGGTTTTAAAGGAGTTTCACTTGTTAACCTGGGAGATACTCAGTTCTTAGGTCCCCAGCAGGCATTGCCCTCTGCAATGGGTGTGCTCCAGGCAGCCAGCTAGAGGCTTCTATCATCCTGCTTAACAAAGGGGGGTAAAGTTCATCGCAGTTCCTTAAAACACAGTTCAAACGGGTGTCAGGCTTACTCTCTTTATTACCCATTTTCACATCCAATATCCTTAAGTTTTTACCACTGAAATCACACAACAAAATGAACAAAAGCAAACAAGCAAACAAAAAAATAGAACGCAGAACAAAACACACACACACACACACACACACACACACACACACAAAGAAAAACAGAAACCAGGCGCCTAAACAGAAAAACAGTGGTACAGTGCAAGATCTTGCTAAAGCTCCAGGGTACGAGCGCGTCCGTGCCCATGGGCACCTCTCTACACTTCCAGAGGAATTTCCTACAAAACAGAACAGAGGACAGAATGATTCTTGTTACTGTCCTGGACAGGAGTATATGTGAGTCTCCCCAGGCCACATCTCTGTCATCAGAAGAGATCTCCCTTAACCGGATATCAGATGTTATAAAGGCGCCACTTACCTATGGAGGCCTCCTCAATCAGGTGCTTGCTAATAGTTTTAGTGCGGAGGTTCACTGCAATGCTCCCGGGACTAAAGGCTCTCTTCCTAATATAGAGAAGATGGACCAAACCAGGCCTGAGTGGAGAGCTGTTCCTTGGTGCCTATGGTTTATATACCATTCTAATTTGTGAAAGTGCCACAGAAATTAGGTTCAGCCTCCTTCTCATGGTACGCTTGGAAGCAACTCTTTGGACAAAGTGGTTGCCAAGGCAGTGACCTCATTCAGTTCCTGAAGGATGCGACCTCACCTCACTTCCTTGGTAATGGAACTCTCTGAACTTGGGATCCAGGAAGCCAGGCACAGAGAGCCAATCCCCGTCCCAGTCCCAGTGGTCTCACTTGCTTCAATTTAGCAAGGACAGAGTCAGTCTTTCTTGGTACCTACTGATGTGAGGATGGCCAAATGCCAGGAAAACTCTGAAGAGGGGCCTTTTTTGAAAAAGCAGGTAGTGGCTCACAGCTGGCTCCTGACCACTTCACAGAGTTGGACAAGGAGACCAGATCTGAGACAGGACAGGCCATATCGGGGGAACACAGTATGGCCCAGCAGTCAGAGGACACTCCGGAGAGTGAGAGACCTACTTGGGGGAAGGAGGTGCCTTTGTGGATGTGGATGTGTGCTTGTGGTTTTGTCTCATGTTCAGAGAATAGGTAGGAAAGTCGGTTTGTTTGGTTTGGAGTGAACTGTTTCTAGTAAGTTGTTGGACAAGGCGAGTGTTTCTATGTCTGTGTAACCCACTGTGTCCGTGGTTGTAGACGTTAGGAAAGAGAATGCATCAATGGATGTTTCCTGTCTATTAGAAAGCTTCCCAGCATTCATCCTGCCCAACTAATGAATGCTCTAGGGCTTGCCTTATCAATGGGCAACACCGGCTATCTTCCTAAGTTCCTGTTTTCTTCCTGAATTCTGGCCACTCTCCAGAATAGACTCATGCTTTTGTGTCCACGATATGTAGCACCTCCAAGCACTGTGACATGGACATGTACTGGATAGCTGAAGGAATTGGCAAGAATCTCAGAAAACTCAGATACCAGTGTGACCAGGATAGTCTCAGTGGAGAAACCCTGCAATTGGCCTTTTGATTACCTATTGTTCTGTTGCCCTGAATGTCAGGAAGGTCTTTGCCTCAGGCCACGCCTTCGAGATTCCAGAAGAAAACAGTTTTCAAACGGAAATGAGTGGGCATCACCTGTGGCTGTTTGCTTAATTGCTTTGGAAAGGGATGTGTCTGAATCAGCCCCTTGGCCCTGTGTGAGCCTAGAGCTTAGATTCTTAGCACCTGATGGATCATAAGAAAGATCCCATGTGTGGATCCAAATCAAAATGACCAAAAATCAGTCATTGTGGATGAAGTCTCTCGCATTCCTCCGTAAGGTTCTTTACCTCCCTCAAGTGAGAATAGGGATCCAATGGGTCAAATGAGTTATTCAAAGCCCTGCAGATGCTAGCCCATAGGTTCTTGGGTTTTCTTATGAATCCAATTCAAATAAAGAATCTAAACCGACAGTCAGTAGGCCTCAAATTGGAGAACAGAGCTGTGTTAACGGCAGGCATATTTGATCACTCCTGGATCACAGGAAGGGTGTCCAGGCCACCCTGACTTTTGGTAAATGAGGGGAAAGGGAGCTTATTTGGGACACTGTCTTGTGCTGCGCCTCTCATGGAATCCTCCTGCCAGAAGTTATGATGAGTGTCTATATGGAAGAAGATGAGTGTCATGTGAGAGTGTTTTGGTTTTAACTGCGGTCATTTGTGTGGAAGTTGGAAGAGATAACTGGGTCCAACTTGGCTTGCACTTTGGTGTGATTCTGCTTAGAGACTGTGTTTTGGAACTGACCTCCGAGAAGGTACAAGGTCCTATGACATTGTATATCTATATTTCTGCGACATCTCTACAGAACGTAATTCAATGCTAAGTATACCAATCAAGGGCCAAATGAACTTCTGGACTTCAAATCTTACCTAGATTTCTGTTTTCATACTTATATTGAAAGGTTAATAAAATAGATACTTGTCACTTCCTGTTTTTCTGTATGCTTAACAAAACACCCTTGTAATCTTGAGAACTGTTTACTATTCTTGTTCCCAGAATGTGCTGTTCCCAACTGCCAAACTGCAGAATGTACTCCGTCAACCAGTTGCACGCAAACTGCCCACTTGCCATTACCCATCAATAAATTTCTCTCCCTGCCCTCTCCAAGGAAAATATATAAGCATTTCTTAAGCTGTTCTCAGGGCTCTCTGCTCTGTTCAAGTGATCTCTGAGCCCTTCATGCCGGACTCCCAATAAACCCTTTGCTGTTGCATGAGACAGTCTCTTGGTGGTCTCTGCCACAGATGCTCGCCCAACCTTTACATCTGGTGGCCCTAGCGAGATCCGGCAGCTGCAGACAAAATACCCCCAACGGGCTCCTCTGGGGGTAAATAAGACCCATCTTTCTGGTTTCAGGCTTCAGGTTAGGGTATGGCAAAATGGCTATTGGTAAAGAGCGTGAGCTCTCTCCCATGGTGGCTGACACACATGCCACAGAGCCACAGACCATGTCCCTGGGATATAGACTCGGGAAATCGAGGAACAATAGTCTCCTCGACTCAGTGATATTTTGTTTCTGATTCGGTATTGCCAGCCCTTCAGGTTTTGCCGACTAGTCAGTCCTGGTCTCAGTATTGGACGTCCATTGCCTGTCTTTATTGTCTTGTCTTGTCTGTGTTGTGTGTCGTTGCTTTCACTGTCTGTGTATATTTTATTATGGGACAGATCATTTCAATGCCTCTGTCCCTGACCCTTGATCACTGGACCAAATTCTGCTTAAGGGCTCAGAATCTTTCTTTTTCAGTAAAACGCCAGACCTGGCAGATTCTGTGTCACAGAATGACCCACCATTGCAGTTGGATGGCTCCTAGAAGGATCTTTGTACTTCACACTTATTTGAAAAGTCCGAGATATTGTCTTTCACCAGGGACCACATAGACATCCAGATCAACAGCCATATATCTTAACTTGTCAGTACCTCTACAAATCTCCTCCTCCATGGGTCAAGCCTTTCCTTGTCCCTGCACCTGCTCCTACTCCTTCCCCCACAATTCTATCTCTCAAACTCTCTGCTCCTCCTCCTCCACCCTCTGTTCTCCTTGAGTCTCAAGACTCTACTGGACTCTCCTCCTCCTCCTTATCATCTGCCCTCGTCTCCCAACCCCCAACACCCTCTAAGTGATTCCCCTTCTGCTGACTCAGCCTCTCCACCATTCGAGGAAGCTAGGCTGTCCCAGTGCCATCAAGATGACTGTCCCGCAGCACAGACAGCCCCTCCTTCCCTGGAGGAAGCTGGCCCGGCTAAAAGAACTCGGAGAACTCACTGACGTTTTCACACCTGCCTACTTGGGGTGACTGCCAACACCACCTAGTGACTCTCTTCATGACAGAGCAATGAGAAAAAAATCTCCTGGAATGTAGAAAAAATATCCTCAGACCTGATGGGCGACCAACACAACTTCCCAACATAATGAATGCTGGCTTCTCCTTAAACCTATTCAACAGGGACCCCAACACGTTGGAAGATAGGGAGCATCTGTTCAATTATTGCCAGGCTCTAACAGCGGGTCTCCAAGGGACCGCTGGGTGACCAACTAATTTGGCCATGGTAAGAGAAATTATTCAAAGGCCTGATGAATCTCCCTTTATGTTTCTAGAGAGAATCATGGAGGCATATAAGAGATATACTTCTTTCGATCCTCAGGCAGTGGATTAAAAGGCATCTGTCATAATGGCCTTAATTGAGCAAGCTGCCATGGATATTAAAAAAAAAAATTAAAAGAGAGATTTAGTCAAAGAAGCCAAGAAAGTATACTATAAGAGAGAAACAGGGAGAAAGAAAGGGAGCAAACGGAGGATGAGAGAAGCAAAAGACAGACTAAGGCATTGACTAAGGTCCTGATCACAACAAGAAAGAGGCCAGAAATTAAGACACAGGGTGACAGGAAGAGCCCATGCCAGAGGCCACCCCTGGCCTCAGATCAGGGTGCCTACTCTAAAGAAAAAGGATACTGGGCCATAGAGTTCCCTATAAAGAGACAGCCACGCCAGCTGGCCATTCTGACTCTGGAGGATGACTAAGAAAGTCGGGGCTCAGATCCCTTCCCCTAGCTCAGGGTAACTTTTGAAGTGGAGGGAACTCCAGTAAACTTTGAAGTGAATACAGGAGCAGTATACTCAGCCCTTAAGGCCCCATTGGGCCCTCTATCAAATAAAAGGTCTCTAGTTCAAAGGGCTGATGACAGTAAATATCGGGCTTAGACTACTAAGAGGACCATGGACCTGGGGAAAGAAAAAATCCATCACTCCTTCCTAGTAATCCCAGAATGCCCGCACCCATTGATGGGCAGAGATCTGCTCAACAAGCTCTGGGCCAAAATAACTTTTAACCCTGAAGGCCCCCAAATGAAATTTGTAAATCCTTCAGTAAAATTCCTATAGTCACCGCTTTAACTATATTAGTAGAAGATGAACGTCCACTCTTCACACCCCCCAAGACTGATCAAACAAGCAAGCTACCCCAAAAATGGATAACAGATTACCCAGATGCCTGGGCAAAAACTGCGGTGTTAGGTCTGGCCGTGAAACAACCTCCAATAACAGTGGAGTTAAAAACCTCAGTCTCCCCAATCAATGTCAAATAATATCCTCTAAGCAAAAAAACTAAAGGTGGGATAAGGCCCCATATTCAGAAATATTTGGCCTTAGGAGTCCTAAGGCCCTGTCAATCGGCCTGGAACACTCCCCTGCTACTAGAAAAAAAAAAGCCAGGAACCGGGGACTATCGCCCCATTAAAGAGCTAAGAGAGATCAACAAAAGAGTGCAGGACATTCACCCCACGGTACCTAATCCGTAAAATCTGCTTAGCACTCTGAACCCTGAGCGGAAATTATATACTGTTCTGAACTTAAAAGATGCTTTCTTTTGCTTGCCTCTGCATAAAGATAGTCAGTTGCTGTTTGCTTTCGGGTGGGTAGACCCAGAAACCAAAACGTCTGGTCAACTAACTTGGACTAGACTCCCACAGGGGTTCAAAAACTCCCCCACTCTCTTTGATGAAGCCCTCCACAGAGATCTCAACAACTTCAGAACTACGCACCCTGAAGTTACCCAGCTTCAATATGTGGATGACCTGCTACTGGCAGCCAACACCAAGGAAAACTGTGAGTCTGGGACCCAAGCACTATTATATGAGCTTGCTCAACTCGGGTATAGAGTTTCGGCCAAAAAGGCCCAAATTTGCTAGCATGAAGTAATCTTCCTCGGCTATTCCCTTAGGGGCAGTAAACGATGGCTCACTGAGCCCAGAAAACAAACCATTGTGTAGATACCACCCCCATCTTACAGCAGACAACTCAGAGAATTTCTTGGGACTGCTGGCTTTTGCAGGTTATGGATACCTGGGTTTGCGTCCTTAGCTGCTCCTTTATACCGCTGTTAAAGGAAGATGCCCAATTCCAATGGAACCCTGAGTACCAGGAAGTTTTTGATAACATCTAAGGACACTGACACTGAACACCTCAACTTCACTGAGCTCAGCCTGCAATTACAGCAAGCCCTACACTACGTTAAAAATGCACATCAACTCACTCACCTTGGTTCAAAGAAACTGCAGGCATTACTGTAGGATTAAGAACAGAGTTCTCCACTAACCAACTCACAGCGAAAGGAAATAACTGAACGGGTAACAAAAGCCTGTCGGATCCGTCAATTGGGTAATGCTTACCCTTCCAAGTTTCCTAGAGGAAAGCACCTACGAGGAACCAGACCAGGACAATTCTGGTAAGTGGACATTAATGAAATTAAGCCAGCAAGGTATGGACTTAAATATCTCCTAGTCTTTGTAGATACATTTTCAGGATGGATTGAAGCCTTACACACACACACACACACACACACACAAAAAAAAAAAAAAAAAAAAAAAAAAAAAAAAAAAAAAAAACGGCGCAAATGGTTTTCAAGAAGATCCTGAAAGATATTTTTCCAAGATACGATCTGCCTAATGGACTGATAATGGACTGGTGTTCATGGCCCAGGTAAGTCAGGTGTTAACCAGGACCCTGTGGATTAATTGGAAGTTACATTATGCTTATATATCTCAGAACTCAGGACAGGTAGAAAAAATAAATAGAACCATTAAAGAGACCTTAACGGCCCCCTTAGGGATCTGGTGGCTATCTCTCCACCCAGACATTTTTCAGCTCGGTAGAGGTCTTTCCTTTTGAGATATACCTGATGAAGAGGATCTCACTAAAATTTCATTAAATCCCTTCCATACCATAGATAATTGAAACAAACATTATGGATGCAGGGACACGCGAGCCAGATGCAGGTTGGCTAGCCTATATTACTATGTATGCCCGGCAGACTATCAAAGCGACAAACAGCCATGGCTTTGTGGGGGAAAAGCCGACTTCTTGTGTAAGTCATGGGGATGTGAGCATACAGGGGCTGCCTGGTGGAACCCAAACTCCTCATCAAATTCAGTACACAGCATTGGCCATATTACCAATTAGACAACCAAAAACTATGGCCCCCAGAGGGTTCTCTAGATCTTCAAATTCTGCATGACATTTTTAACTTTGGCAAGTGCTCAAAAGGGGGAAATTCCCCTATGTGGAATTCTTTTTCCTCCTGCGCTCACATCCTGTACTATGCTTCCCCAATAGTTCCTCACACTCAGCCTTCTGCTCTAGACTCTCTGCTTTCACTCCCACCTCAGCAACCTGATTTCTCCCCTACAATTACTAGATCAAAAACCCAAACCTCCGCTGGATCTCAGAACATTGCCCCCTTGCTGAGGAAGCAGGTACCGAGGTACCCCTCCACCCACTCACTCCTCTCTTTTCCTGTCAGTGTCTGCACTAGGTCCCACCAAGTCCTCTAGCAAGCTTAGCCAAAGCTCAAACCAGCTGAGAAGAGCCCTCAGGCCCCTATCCAAGATGTAATGAAAATTACCTTTAAAGTTGATTTGTCATCACTGAAAACAGGTTCTAAGAATTTAAAGTCCCTCACAGGCTTTTTGGAATACTCACTCCCGTCTTCCCCTCTGCTCTACCTGTTCTACTGCTCAAGTTTTTGTTCTATGAAAATCCCAAACCCCTTTCCCATTATTCTTTGGCATCTCTCCTTCCTCATTCTCAGATCCACAGAGCTGCTCTCAGCATCGCCTTCCCTGTCATCCCCCTCTGTACCAGGTCCACAGAAATGTCTTAAATTACCTTCTCCAGAAGTCTTCACCAAGGCTTACTTTAGGACTTTCAGCAAAAGAGTCCCTCTGAAAAAGTTCAATGGAGATAAACTTCCACTCTTCGTGTTGCCCTGTTCTACTTGGCCACTGGCTGGAAAAATCACCACCCCTAAGCTAGACATCGCCTTACCAGTTTTTCACAAAATATGTGAACAAGGACTCTGGCCTTGAGCTGGGGCTTCACAGAGATGGCTACATTTCTAAGATAAAAAAGTTACCAACTGGGCTCCATGGTGACAGCTGGCAAGGAGAAAAAAAAAGAGACAAAAAAGCTCTCCCGTTCCAAGGTGTCCTTAAAAAGTTAACGTGCACAGAACAGAGGAAAAAAACAGAAACAAAAACTGATTTGTGTAAATTTCTGCAGACTGTGAACTTCTGAGCCCCTTCCCTTACATGTTGGGTACAAATACTAAAACTACCAAAACTTGGGGTTCAGTGGATTAATTGATTACAACAGAAGCAATGCCCTCTAAATACGGATGCAACCAAATAAAACTGCTTTCCTGTCTTTGGTGCTATCTTAGGTGCCTTTCCTTGTCCATCCCTACAACAGTATAATTCTATACACTTTAACATTATTTATGTTTTCATAAAATGGTCAATAGATGCGATTAATTATGTAATGATGCAGATGTTTTCGAGAGTGCTCTATCAGGATGCAAGTTCATTTAAAGATCAAATAGGGGGGCATACAACCCGGTTCCACCAGGAACCTGTATCCCTCACTTTAGCCATCCTATTAGGAATAATAGTTGCTAAAGGGGTGGGCACAGGAACAAATGCCCTAGTCCATGAGACACACCAAAGACACAATTAGAAGCAGAAATAGACCAAAGCTTAAAGACATTGAAAACCGCATCACAGCTTTACAGGAATTTTAACCTCTCTCTCTCTGAAGTTGTTTACAGAGCAGGCGAGTGTTGGCCCTCCTCTTCATGAGAGAAGGGTGCCTTTTTGCTTGCATTGAGGAAAGAATGATGTTTTTATGCCGACAATACTGGAGTTGTAAAAGAATCTATGAGTAAATTAAGAAAACGACTTGAAGAGGGTCAAAGAAAGACAGAGGCCCCCAAAAGGAGGTTTGAGTCTTGGTTCACATAGTCCACCTGGTTAACTACGCTTTTATCCACCCAGGCTGGTCCATTAATAATTCTCATATTATTGTTAACTGTAGGACCCTGTTTGCTCAACCATGTAGTTTCTTTTCTCACCCAAATTGAACCTGTTATTAACCCTAACCATACACTGTTCTCTCAATCTAATTTTACAGAAGAGCGGGGACAGAGTTGGTCTTAAAATACAGCAATATAGAGGATCTTCCACGTGCTGAGAACCTCAAAGGTCCATGAAGAAATGATCCCTGGAGAAGATGTAGTCAACTATGAAGGACCTGAGAGAGCAAAAGTCTTCCATGGCAAACAACCTGCTCATGATGAAGGGATGTGTCTGAATCAGCCACTCTCTTCTTAATGTAGAGAAGATGGACCAAAGCAGGGATGTGTTGAGAGCTTCTCCTGCGTGCCAATGGTTGACAGACCATTCTAACTTGTGAAAGTGTCACAGAAAGTAGGGGCAGCCTCCTTCTCATGGGAACCTTAGAAGCAACTGTTAGGACAAAGTTGTTGCCAAGGCAGTGACCAAATTCAGTTCCTAAAGGAAGTGACCTCACCTAACTTCTATGGTGATAGAACTCTCTGAACTTGGAATCCAGGAAGCCTGGCACCCAGAGCCAGTCCCGGTCCCAGTCCCAGTTGTCAAACTTATTTTGATTTACCAAGGACAGACTCAGTCTTTCTTGGGACCTACTGATGTGAGGATGGCCAAATGCAAGAAAAGCTATGGAGAGGGGGCTTTCCTGAGAAAGCAGGCATTGACTCACCACTTGATCCTGAAAACTTCACAGAGTTGGCCAAGAAGACCATATTTGAGACAGAACAGGCCATTTCTGGGAACATAGTATGGCCCACCAGTCAGAGGACTCTCCGGATAGCCACAGACCTACATGGGGGAAGGAGGTGCCTTTGTGATGTGGGTGTGAGTTTGTGGTTTTTGTCTCATGTTCTGAGAATAGGTATGAAAGAAGGTTTGTTTTGTTTGGAGTGAACGGTTTCTAGTAAGTCGTTTGACAACGCGAGTGTTTCTATGTCAGTGTATCCCACTGCGCCCGTGGTTGTAGACATTAGAAGAGAGAATGCATCAATGAATATGTCCTGTCAGGTAGAAAGCTTCCCAGCATTCATCCTTCCCAATTAATTAATGGACTGCAGCTTGCCTTATTGATGGGCAACACCTACTATCTTCCTAAGATCCTGTTTTCTTCCTGAATTCTGGCCACTCTCCAGAATAGGCTCATGGTTTTGTGTTTAAGATATGTACAACCACGAAGCTCTGTGAAATGACCATGTACTAGATAGCTAAAGGGAATGGCGAGCATCTCAGAAAACTCAGATATCAGTGTGATCAGTAAAGTCTCAGAGGAGAAACCATGCTTGGGGCCTTTTGCTTACCTTTTCTTCTGTTGCCCTGAATGTCAGGAAGGTCTTTTCCGCAGGCCACCACTTTGTGAAGCCTGAAGAAAACAGTTTTCAAATGGAAATGAATGGGTATTACCTGTGGTTCCTTGCTTAATTGTTTTGGAGAGGATGTGTCTGAATCAGCCTATTTGCCCTGTGTGAGGCTGTGGCTTAGTTTCTCACCTTCTGATGGATATAAAGAAAGATCCCATGTGTACATCCAAAACCAAAATGGCCAAAGAGCAGTCCTTGTGGATGAAGTCTCTCGCCTTCCTCTGTAACTTTCCTGAACTCCATCAAGTCAGAATAGGGATCCTTTGGGTAAAATGAGATCTTCAGAGCTCTGCAGAGGCTAGCCCATGGTTGCTTGGGTTTTCTCAAGACTCCAATTCACATAAAGAATCCAAACCCCACAGTCAGTTGACCTCAAATTGAAGAAGTGGAGCAGTATTAATGGGAGGCCTATTTGATCTCTCCTGGTTCACAAGAAGGGTGTCCATGCCACCCTGAATTAGGCAATTTAGGTGCAAGAGAGCTTATTTGGGACACAGACTTGAGCTGTCCCCCTCATGGAAAACTCTAGCCAGAGGTTATTATGTGTGTTGGAGTCTTTTAATTTAAATTGTGGTCATTTGGGTGGCGGTTAGAAGAGATGACTTGGTCCACATGTGCTTGAACTCTGGTGTGATTCCCTTAGAGACTGAGTTCTGCAACTGAACTCAGAGAAGTATTGCCATGAATAGTGTTGAGGTTTCAGAAAGCCAGGCATGAGTGTCGCCCTTGGAAACTGAGTTCTAGGCCCAGGGTGGCTTTCCACAGAGCACTGGGCCTCTCAGCCAGGATACCACATGATTTTATTCTGAAAGACTTGGCACCCATCATTGAGAGTCAAAACCCATATGGACCTCACATTGTAGAGCTAAATGAGCTAAACATCATGTGATCTTTTCACCACTCTTTGGGAAGCCTTACCTGTGAGTGTTCTCCAGAGCTTTCATTGAAATGAGCTTCCTAACCATCTAATGGTTCCTGAATAAATTGAAACTCACAGTGCCTCCAACTTCATCCTTGAAAAATGGCTAGATAAATACCATGAAATTTTTGAAATTCCCATCACCAGGTGGCACTGGAGAACCTTTGGATGACATGTTTCTGATCATGAATGTTCCAGACAGTGTCTTGTTTTACTGGGTTTCATGTAAATGGTGTAGAACAGAGATGTCAGTAAGTTGGACTCTGTTGAGTAGTGGGCCTAGAGCAGTGTTGGGCAGGTATGTGATAAAACATCTGTGTGGGGCCATTTGGATCTGCCATTGGCTTCCAAATGGCTTGTGACTGATATGGCGCAGCCAGCAGAACCTTCCGTGTAAAGGCAACTTGTTATATGAAGAGATTTCAGGACATTGTTCAGAATCAGGTTGCTATGGTCAAGGGGTCAAGCTATGTGGGATAGAAGCCTGGTTCTTGTATCATCCTGCAGACCCTGACGCACCACAAGTGACAGAACTCCCTCTTGCACTTTGTCCCAGGTGAACTCCCTGTATTTCATGAAGCAAATACCAAACTCCCAGTGCAGCAGGAAGAAACACCACGAAATGGAGGATGACCATATGGCTTCACAGTCCACACGGGGAGACACTAAGCCCCCAGTGGCCACAGTTTACCTACAAAGAGAGAATTCAGCACTGCTGCCTCGTGTTCATTGTAAAATAAGAAACTTTGTCCTCCTGGTCACATAGATGCAGACCCAGCTATGAGGGTCTCACTACAAAGGAAGCTTAACTCGTGACAACAACCTATATTTCAGTGCCCAACCTCAGTGGCAGTTTCTCAAAAAGTTTTAGGCAAGCAGAGCTCCATGTTTGTGGAGTGTGTACTTTGTCCTTATTTTTGGAAACTCCTATACCACCTCCAAGTTTGTGCACTCTTGAGCATTTTCCATTCCAGAAATGTAATCACAGATTTTGTAACTCTTCTTCTCTAATTGTGTCTTACTTGGGGCGAAGGTAATGTCAAGGCATGGTTCTGGATGAGAGTGGGAAGATTTGTTGTAGCACATATTTGCATACACATTGGATTAATTTTCCTATTTTCCATTCGAAATTCTGAATCCCTGACACTAACACATATTCTACTAGACTCTGACTACTAATTCTAATATGATGGAGAAAAATAACCCAAACAGTATATAAGTACATGCAGTTCAGAGTTCGACTTGCCTTTTGCATGATAAAGGGTAGGTGTTATAAATCTAGTCAATTTTTAATTGAAATAGTTCTCGATGTGTTTTCAAAGGTAACAAATATGTGAACTACTGTCTCCCATTCTCTGGAGCCTATTCAGCACATGTATTTTTATATGCACAAATAGAATCCTGCATGGTATCACACGTACATTCTTGTGAATTACATGACATAGCAGATACAAAGTGTGAGAAGTGATCACTCCTCCTAAACCCTGTTGGAACTGAAAATTCAACCTATGGGTGAGCTTCCCAGTAGAACAACATAATACATAAACCCATGTTCAGTAAAATGAATGTTTTTGCATCTTTATGATATATATTTCATGATGAATTTCGATTGGCATATATATTGCTACTTATTAATGTCTATGTTTGTGTGTGTGTGTGTTTGTGTGTGTGTGTGTGTGTGTGTGTGTGTATATATATATATATATATATATATATATATATATATTTATACTCTCCAGATTTTTAAAAATATGAAATATATGTGTCTTATATACAATCCCTAAATTCATTCATGTTCATGTATGTGGATTAATAATCAACTTTTCACAAGATTATTCTTAGAAATATTCATCCACCCGAAATACATATTTGTTTCCTAGTACTGAAAACTAACTTCAGTGAAAGGTGCATACAAATCCTAATATGTCTACATTAACTAACCCAGTTTAACATCAATGCATGTAGGTTACTATGGAACATGATGTGTATTTTGACGTTAATTTTTATTCCACACTGGTACATTACTATTTCTTCAGTTTATGTACATCATAGAATATATATTTGATTCACTAGTTGGCAAATTTATAGGCATTTGTTTCACTTTCAATCACTTCCTGCTCCAGAACACATGTATTCCTCTATGTTTCTTTACTGGTGTATTCATGAGTCTTTTTTCCAAATATATTATTTTTGATTTCCATAATCAATTTTGAAACAAAACTCACAAACCCTTCATGATAAACCATAACCCTAAGATGATCATTAGATATATAACTGGTTGGAATGAATGATTGTATATCAATATAACATTTCTTATATATTTTCAGATATCTATTCAATCCATTATTTAAAGTGGATCCAGTTATATTATTTATTCACAGTATGGTCTATTCATGCATTATGTGTATATTCATAGAAATAGGGTACACCTCTTTGTACGACCATACTAATTTATAAGTCTTCAAAATATTGCTCCAAGAAATGGTGGAAGAAATACTCATGTCACCTGATCTACATACACATTTTATCACAGAAATATTCTGGACACCAAAAGCAAAGGTCACACTTACAATTGTACCAAAGCCTAAATAGAAAGTGAGCATGGATTACTAAAAACATCCATGTCCAGGTTGCCTAATGCTCTCAAATATCAATCCTATTGGTGACTACATATTTGTTTCTTCCTAATATTATATATTCAACCTCAAACCTGTTGAAAATGTCTAACCCTATCACACACTTTATACTTTGCTTGATTTCCTAATGTCTCTATTGATATCTGCTTTCCTACATGTTTTCCCCAGTTCATCATTGTGACTGACTCTTCACATGTACTGACATTTACATACACTCTCTACCCGAAACCCTATTGCTAAAGAACTTTTGGTCCAAATCCTATACTCACTCTTCTTTCTAAACCTACCGACTACCTTCCTAATCCTACCGATTATCACTTTTTGACTGGATGTTCTCTTCAACATTCAATCATCCAAAGTACAAGGTCCGATGCCAGTGTATATTGATTTATTTGAGACATCTGTGCAGCACATAACTCAAAGCTAAGTATCCCACTCAAGTCCCCAATGCCCTTCTGGGCTTCAAATCTTACCTAGATTTCTGCTTTCATAGTTATATTTCACATATATACTCTTGTAAATACCACAGGTTGCCAATGCCATTATTCATCCTGCAGAATGATTCGTAACCCAAATCGAACCTATTATTAACCCTAACCATACACTCTTCCTTCAATACAACTTACAGAAGAGCAGGGACAGAGTGGGTCTTACAATATAGGAATGTAGATTATCTTCCACCTGCTGAGAAGATAAAAGATCCATGGAGAAATGATCCTTGGAGTATATGTAGGCAGCTATGTAGGACCTGAGAGAGCAATAGTCATCTTCCATGGCAAACAACCTGGTCAGGAAGAATTGATGTGTCTGAATCAGCCTCTGCCTTCTTAAAGTAGAGAAGATGGACCTATGCAGGCCTGTGTGGAGAGCTGTTCCTGGGTGCCTATGGTTGATATACCATTCTAACTTCTGAATGTGTCACAGGATGTTGGGGCAGCCTCCATCTCATAGGAACCTTGGAAGCAACTGTTAGGACAAAGTGGTTACCAAGGCAGTGACCATATTCAGTTCCTGAAAGAAGTGACCTCATTTCACTTCCTTGGTGATGGAATTCTCTGAACTTGGGATCCCGGAAGCCAGGCACCCAGAGTCAGTCTCACTCCGAGTCCCAGTGGGCTAACTTATTTGTTTTTCCCAAAGACATAGTCAGTCTTTCTTGGTACCTACTGATGTGAGGATGGCCAAATTCCAGCAGAGCTCGGAAGAGGGGCCTTTCCTGAGAAAGTAGGTAGTGGCGAACCACTGGCTCCTGACAACTTCACAGAATTGGCCAAGGAGACCAGATCTGAAACAGGACAGGCCATTTTTTGGGGAACATAATATGGTCCACCAGTCAGAAAACACTTTGGATAATCACAGACCTACTTGGGTGAAAGAATCGCCTTTGCTGTTGTAGGTGTGAGTTTGTGTTTTTTTTTGATGTTCTGAGAATAGCTAGGAAAGGTGGTTTATTTGGTTTGGAGTGGACTATTTCTAGTAAGTCCTTTGACATGGTGAGTGTTTCTATGTCTGTGTATCCCAGTGTATCCGTTGTTGTAGACATTAGAAAAGAGAATGCATCAATGGAAACGTTGTCTCTAGTTGAAAGCTTCCCCACATTCTTACTGCCCAATTGATGAATGGACTGCAGCTTGCCTTATGGATGGGCAACATCTACTATCTTCTTAAGTTCCTGTTTTCTTCGTGTTTTCCAGCCACTCTCCAGAATAGGCTCATGGTTTTGAGTCCCAGATATGTAACACCACAGGGCTCTGTGACATGGCCATGTACTGGATAGCTTAAGGGAATGGGAGCATCTCAGAAAACTCAGATATCAGTGTGACCAGTAATGTCTCAGTGGAGAAACCCTTCTTTGGGCCATTTGCTTACTTCTGTTTCTATTATCCTGAATATCAGGAAAGTCTTTGCCTCAGGCCACCCAGTTGTGTAGCATTAAGAAGACTGTTTTCATATGGAAATGAATGGACATCACCTGTGGCTCTTTGCTTAATTACTTTGGAATGGAATGTGTCTGAATCAGCCTCTTGTCCTTGAATGAGGTTGTGGCTTAGATTCTCAGCACCTGATGGATCTAAAGAAAGATCCCATGTGGTTCCAAAACCAAAATGACCAAAAGAGAAGTCATTGTGGATGAATATTTTTGCCTTCTTGTTTTAGGTTCCTGACCTCCATCAAGTGAGAATAGGGATCCTTAGGGTCAAATGAGTCTTTGAAATCCCTGCAGAGGCTATCCCACATGTGCTTGGGTTTTCTCATGACTCCAAATCACATCAAGAATTTATAGGCTTCAGCCAGTAGGCCTCAAATTGGAGAAGCGGAACACTTTAACAGCAGGAATATTTGATCACTCCTGGTTCACAGGAATAGTGTTCAGGCCACCATGTTTTTAGGCAAATGAGGGGCAAGTGAGCTTATTTTGGACACTACCTTGTGCTCATTGAAACCTCCAGCTAGAGGTTATGATGAGTGTCTACAAGGAAAAAGATTATGGCCCTGTGGGAGTGATTTCATTTTAATTTTGGTCATTTTTGTGGCAGTTGGAAGGGATGACTGGGTCCACCTGGGCTTGAAATCTGGTATGATTTACCCTGAGAGACTGAGTTCTGGAACTGACCTCAGAGAAGTATTGCCATGAATTGTGTTGGGATTTTAGGAGGCCACGCATGAGACTCGCTCTTGGAAACTGAGATCTTGGCCCAGGTTGGCTTTCCACAGAGGCCTGGGAATCTCAGCCAGGATATCACATGATTTTATTCTGAAAGACTTGGTAGCCATAGTTGAGATTCAAAACACACATGGACCTCACATTGTAGACGTCAATTGGCCTGGCTTCATGTGACCTGTTGGCAACTCTTTGAGAAGCCTTGACTTTAAAGTTCTCCAGAGCATTCATTGAAATGAGCTTTCTCAACACTTAACGGTTCCTGAATGAATTGAAACCCACAGTGCCTGTAACTTCATCCTTGAAAAATTGCTAGATAAATACCATAAAAGTTTTGAAATTCCCATGACCAGGTGGCACTGCAGAAACTTTGGATGTCCTGTTGCTGATCATGTGTATACCAGACAGTGCCTTGTTTGACTGGGTTTCATGAAAATGGTGTAGAATACGAGATGCCAGGAATTTGGAGCCTGGTGAGTAGTGGGCCTAGAGTAGTGGTGGGCAGGTATGTGATGAAACATCAAGGTGGGGCCATGTGGATCGGCTATCGGCTTACAAATGGCTTGTGACTGATATGGCTCAGCCCCCATTCCCTTGTAGGTAAAGGCATCTTGTTATGTGGAGAGGTTTCAGGGCAATGTTCATAATCAGGTTGCTATGGTTATTGGGACAAGCTATGTGGGATAGAAGACTGGTTGGTACATTCTCCTGCAGACGCTAACCCACCCCACGTGACAGAACAGGCTCCAGCACTGTATCCCAGATGAACTTCTTATATTGTGTGAAGCAAGTACCAAATTCCCAGTGTAGCAGCAAGACACACCACGAAAAGTGGAGGATGATCAAATGTCTTCACAGTCCCCACCGGGAGACACTTAGCCTCCAGTGGACATAGTTTACCTACAAAGAGAAAATTGAGCACTGCTGCCTCATGTTCATTGGAAAATAAGAAATCATGTCTTCCAGGTCACATAGAAGCAGACCCAGCTTTATGGTCTCACTACAAAGGAAGCCAAAGCTCATGACAACAACATATATTTCAAGTGCCCAACCTCAGAGGCAGTATTCCAAGAAGTCTTAGGCCAGCAGAGCTCTTTGTTTGTGGAGTGTTTACCCTGTCCTTTACTTTTGGAAACGCCTCTACCACCTCCAAGGTTGTGAACTCCCGAGGATATTCCATTCCATATATGTACTCATAGACTTTCACACTTTCCTACTATAATTGTGTCTTACTTGGGTGAAGGTAATGTCAAGGCATTGTTCTGGATATGAGTGAGAAGATTTTTGTGTAGCACATATTTACATACACATTGGATTCATTTTTCAATTTTCCATTTGAAATACTGAATCCCTGACACTAACCCATACCCTACTAGACTCTGACTAATGATCCTAATATGATGGTGAAAAATAACCCAAAAAGAAAAGAAATACAAGCAGTTCAGAGGAGGCATGGTGTATAGTTGGAATTGCCTTTTGCATTATATTTTGTAGGAGTTATAAATCTAGTCAATTTTTTGTTGAAATAGTTCTACATGTGTTTTTAAAATTAACAAATATATGAATCCCTGTCTCCCTTTCTCTGTAGCCTATTCAGCACATGTATTTTTACATGCACATATAGAATCCTACCTGATATCACTCGTATACACTTGTGAGGTGGCTGAATTGGCAGATGCAAATTGAGAGAAGAGATCACTCCTCCTAAACGCTGTTGGAACTGAAAATTCAACCTATGGGTGAACATCCTAGTTGAATAACATTATACATAATTTCATGTTCAGTAAAATTAATATTTTTCAATCTGTGGATTATATATATTTCATGATGAATTTCTATTGGCATATATGTCGCTACTTTTTTTATTGGTTGCTCAAAACATTACAAAGCTCTTGACATATCATATTTCATACATTAGATTCAAGTGGGGTATGAACTCCCATTTTTACTCCAAATACAGATTGCAGAATCACATCAGTTACACATCCATATTTTTACATAATGCCCTATTAGTTACTGTTGTATTCTGCTACCTTTCCTATACTCTACTATACCCCCTCCCTTCTCTTCCCATCTTTTCTCTCTACCATACCTACTGTAATTCATTTCTCTCCTTGTTTATTTTCCCACAACCTCTTATATGTAATTTTGTGTAACAATAAGTGTCTCTCTCCATTACCATGCAATTTCCCTCTTCTCTCCCTTTCCCTCCCACCTCATGTTTCTGCTTAATGTTAATCTTTTCTTCATGCTCTTCCTCCCTGCTCTGTTCTTAGTTGCTCTCATTATATCAAAGAAGACATTTGGTATTTGTTTTTTAGGGATTGGCTAGATTCACTAAGCATAATCTGCTCTAGTGCCATGCATTTCCCTGCAAATTCCATTATTTTGGCATATTTTAGTGCTGCGTAATCCTCCATAGTATATAAAAGTCACATTTTTTTATTCATTCATCTATTGAAGGGCATCTGGGTTGGTTCCACAGTGTAGCAATTGTGAATTGTGCTGCTATGAAAATTGATGTGGCAGTATCCCTGTAGTACGCTCTTTTAAGGTCTTCAGGGAATAGTCCAAGAAGGGCAATAGCTGGGTCAAATGGTGCTTCCATTCCAAGCTTTCACAGGAGTCTCCATACTGCTTTCCAAATTGGCTGCACCAGTTTCAGTCCCACCAGCAATGTACAAGAGTACCCTTTTCCCCACATCCTCGCCAGCACTTGTTGTTGTTTGACTTCATTATGGCTGCCAATCTCACTGGATTGAGATGGTATTTTAGGGTGGTTTTTATTTGCATTTCTCTTACTGCTAGAAATGGAGAGCATTTTTTCATGTACTTGTTAATTGATTCTATGTCCTCCTCCGAGAAGTTTCTGTTCAGGTCCTTGGCCCATTGGGTTATTGGTTATCTTATTGTATAATTTTCTGAGTTATTTGTATACTTTGTATACTCTAGATATTAGGGCTCCATGTGAAGGGTGAGGACTAAAAATTTGTTCCCATGATGTAGGCTCCATATTTACCTCTCTTATTGTTTCTCTTTCTGAGAAAAAAAAATTCAGTTTAAGTAAGTCCCATTTCTTGATTCTTGTTATTAACTCTTGTTTTATGGGTGTCCTATTAAGGAATTCGGAGCCTGACCACACAATATGTAGATCGGAGCCAACTTTTTCTTCTATCAGACGCAGAGACTCTGATTTGAATCTAGCTCCTTGATCCACTTTGAGTTAACTTTTGTGCATGGCAAGAGGAGGAGATTCAGTTTCATTTTGTTGCATATGGATTTTCAGTTTACCAAACACCATTTGATGAAGATGCTATCCTTCCTCCATTGCAGGCCATTAGCTCCTTTATCAAATATAAGATAGTTGTAGCTTTTTGGATTAGTCTCTGTGTCCTCCATTCTGTACCATTGGTCCACCCACCTGTTTTCGTACAAGTACCATGCTGTTTTTATTATGATTGCTCTGTAATATAGTTTGAAATCTGGTATCGCTATACTGCCTGATTCACACTTCCTGCTTAGAATTGCTTTTGCTATTCTGGGTCTTTTATTTTTCCATTTGAATTTTATGATTGCTTTATCTATTTCTACAAAAAATTCCTTTGGGATTTTGATTGGCATTGCATTAAACCTATAGAGAACTTTTGGTAATATCGCCATATTGATGATGTTAGTTCTGGCTATCCATGAACGGGGTATATTTTTCCATCTTCTAAGATCTTATTCTATTTCTCTTTTTAGGGTTCTGTAGTTTGCATTATATAAATCTTTCACCTCTTTTGTTAGGTTGATTCCCAAGTATTTAATTATTTTGAGGAAATTGGGAATGCAGTCTTTGGACTCATTTTTGTTTCAGAAGTTTTTTTGCTAATATACAGAAATGCCTTTGATTTATGCATGTTGATTTTGTATCCTGCCACATTGCTGCATTCATTTATTAGTTCTAGTAGTTTTTTCTGTAGACCCTTTTGGGTCTTCTATGTATAGAATCATGTCATCTGCAAATAGTGATAATTTAAGTTCTTCTTTTCCTATTTTTATGCCTTTAATGTCTTTCATCTCTCTAATTGCTCTGGCCAGTTTTTTCGAGAAATATATTGAATAGAAGTGGTGATAGAGGACATCCCTGTCTTGTTCCAGATTTTAAAGGGAATGCCTTCAACTTTTCTCCATTCAGAATGATGCTAGCCTTAGGCTTAACATAGATAGCTTTTACAATGTCGAGGTAAGTTCCTGTTATCCCTAGTTTTTAAAATGTTTTGAACATAAAGGAATGCTCTACTTTGTTGAATGGTTTTTCTGCGTCTATCGAGATGATCATATGGTTCTTATCTTTAAGTCCAATGATGTTGTGAATAACATTTATTGATTTCCATATATTGAACCAGCCTTGCATCCCAGGGATGAATCCTAGTTGATCATGGTGCACAATTTTATTGATGTGCCTTTCTATCCAATTCACCAGAATTTTAATGAGGATTCTTGCATCTAGGTTCATCAGAGATATTGGTCTGTAGTTTTCTTTCTTTGAGGTGTCTTTGTCTGGTTTCAGAATCAGGGTGATGTTGGCCTCATAGAATGAATTTGGCAGAGCTCCCAGTTTTTCTATTTCCTGAATAACTTGAAAAGTATTGGTATTAATTCTTCTTTAAAGGTTTTGTAAAACTCTGCTCTATACCCATCCGGTCCTGGGCTTTTCTTGGTTGGTAGTCTTTTGATTGCTTCTTCTACTTCATCCATTGATATTGGTCTGTTTAAATTGTGTGTTCCCTTATGACTCAGTCTGGGCAAATCATATGACTTAAGAAATTTATTGATGTCTTCACTATTTTCTATTTTATTGGAATACAGTTTTCCAAATAATTTCTAATTTTCTTCTGTATTTATGTTGCATCTGTTGTGATATTGCCTTTTTCATCCCGTATGTTAGTAATTTGAGTTCTCTCTCTTCTTCTCTTCATTAGCACGGCTAAGGGTCTGTCGATCTTATTTATCTTTTCGAAGAACCAACTTTTAGTTTTGTTAATTTTTTCAATAGTTTCTTTTGTTTCAATTTTGCTCTGATTTTAATTATTTCTTGCCTTCTGCTACATTTGCTGTTGTTTTGCTCTTCCTTTTCTAAGGCTTTGAGATAAAGTGTGAGCTCATTTATTTGTTGTTTTTTTTTTCTTTTTTTGAGGAATGACCTCCAGGTGATGAATTTACCTCTTAAAACTTCTTTCATTGTGTCCCATAGAATCTGATATGTTGTGTCTGTATTTTCATTTATCTCGAAGAATTTTTTTTATTTCCTCCTTTATGTCTTCTGTAACCCATTGATCATTCAGTAACATATTGTTCATTTTGCAGGTGATGTATGATTTTTTCTTATTTCTTTTATCATTGGTTTCCATTTTCATCCCATTATGATCACAAAAAATTCATGGTATTATCTCCTCCCCTTTATATTTACTGAGGGTTGCCCATTGATCATTCAGTAACATATTGTTCATTTTGCAGGTGATGTATGATTTTTTCTTTTTTCTTTTATCATTGGTTTCCAGTTTCATTCCATTATGATCACAAAAAATTCATGGTATTATCTCCTCCCCTTTATATTTACTGAGGGTTGCCCTATGGCATAACATATGGTCTATTTTTGAGAAGGATCCATGTGCTGCTGAGAAAAAAGTATATCCACTTGATGATGGTTGATATATTGTATATATGTCAGTTAAGTCTAGGGTATTGATTGTGATATTGAGTTCTATAGTTCCTTTATTCAACTTTTGTTTGGAGGATCTGTCCAATGGTGAGAGAGTTGAGCTGAAGTCACCCATAATTATTGTATTGTGGTCTATTTGATTCTTGAACTTGAGGAGAATTTGTTTTATGAACGTCGCAGCACCATTATTTGCTGCGTGAATATTGATAATTGTTATGTCTTGTCGGTGAATGGTTTCTGTTAACAGTATATAATGTCCTTCCTTATCCCTTTTGATTAAATTAGTCTTGAGGTCGACTTTATTTGATAGGAGGATGGCCACCCCTGCTTGCTTACGAGGTCTGTGTGCATGGTATAAATTTTCCCAATCTTTCACCATCAGCTTGTGTATGTTTTTTCCATTCAGATGTGTCCCCTGGAGGCAACATATTGTTGGATTGTTTTTTTTTTTAATTCAAGTTACAAGCCTATGTCACTTTATTGGAGAGTTTAAGCCATTAACGTTTAGAGTTACTATTGATATATGGTTTGTACTGCCACCCATGTTTGCCTATATCTTTTTTTTTAAATTAGATTGTTTCTCCATGATTAGCTTTTCCCCACCCTCTGTCATTACTGAGGCACTTCCCACTGATGGTTTTCGTTGTTGATTTTCATTTCTTCCTTGTGTAGTGTTTTGCTCCAGATGCTTTCCAATGCTGGTTTTCTGGCTGCAAATTCTTTTAGCTTTTGTTTATCATGAAATATTTTTATTTCGTTGTCTTACATTAAGCTTAATTTTGCTGGATACATAATTCTTGGTTGGCATCCATTGTCTTTCAGTGTTTGAAGTACGTTGTTCCAGGATCTTCTCACTTCCAGCATCTGTGATAAAAAAATCCATTGTTAACCTTTTTGGTTTACCCCTGATTGTAATCTGCCTCCTTTCTCTGGTAGCTTTTAATATTTTCTCTTTGTTTTGTACATTGGATATCTTCATAACAATGTGTCTTGGCATGGGTCTACTGTGATTTTGTGTGCTCAGTGTCCTGTAAGCATCTACAATTTGTTTATCTGTTTCCATTTTTATTTCTGGAAAGTTTTCTCTAATTATTTCATTCAGCAGGTTACTCATTCCCTTGGTTTGAATCTCTGTACCTTCCTCTTTCCGGATGACTCATAAGTTTGTTTTTTTATGTTATCCCATATCTCTTGGATGTTTTCTCATAATTTTTTACAGCATTTCTTTCTTGGCTAGAGTTTTTTTCAAGATGATATATTTTGTCTTCATTATCTGACATTCTGTCTTCTACTTGCTCCACTCTGTTAATGATACTCTCAATTGAGTTTTTAATTTGGTTTATCATTTCCTTCATTTCTAGAATTATTGTTTGATTTTTCTAATAATCTCTATCTCCTGATAAAGATGCTTAATTTCTTATTTTATCTGTTTATGTAATTCATTTTCAATGCGTTCTTTCACTGCTTTTGTTGTCTCGTATCCTCTTTAAGGTTCCATTCCATCTGTCTAAGGTATTCCTTGAGTTCTTTATATGACCATTTTTCTGATGACTCTAGATGCTCTTGAATATTTAGGCTGTCCTTCATTGTTTGCACTTTTTTTCTTCCTTGCTTTTTTATGCTTCTCATGTTACTTCTTGTTCCGTTTGACTACTGAGTTACTGCTTACTCTTATAAATTTATTTGATGCTTGGAAGGAAAGATATTAGAAGGGAAGGGAAGAAGTCACTAAGGAGAATGAGAGTAGGCAGGTAGAATTCAAGGAAGGGGGTATAACAAAATTGAAAAGAAATGAAAAGACAAAAGAAAAAAATAGAAAATAAAGAAAATTTTAAGTAATAATGATAATTTAAAAATGAAAATTAAAATTTAAAATAATAATAATAATAATAAAATAAAAAATTTAAAAAAATAAAAACATTAAAAAAGTTAAAGAACAACAACAAAAATGAAAATCAAAGAAAAAGAAAAGCATACAAATAAAATAATAATATTAATACATGCAGTCCTAGAGTTCAATTTACTTCTCTTCCAGTAGGTGGAGCTGTGTGCACTGGGCCAAGATTCTCCTCTCAATTAGTGGGAACCAATCACTGTGCAGCAGCTCTTCCTCCCAGACTGGGCGGGTCTCCAATCCTGAGTGCCTAGGGCCTTCTCTTGTGCTTCCTCAAGCCAGGCCCCGCTCACCTTTGACGCTCACCACAATACTGGTTACACGCCAGGCCTCTGCTCCTGGTAGCCCTGTTTTAATGAACACCTGGGCACACTCTCCCTGTTTGCCTCCCTCAGACCCTAAGTTTGTAGAGTTTTGGCCTGAGAACCCCCAGAGAATTTTCTTGTCCTCCGGGAGCCATGCCCCCGGTAGGTGGTGTAAGAGACCTCAATTGTCAGCACTGGTGGGAGCGGTAGCCGGCAATTACACGCCTCGAGTCCCGAGCCAATCCTGATTCCCTAGGTCTGGCTATCGCGCTCCTGGAAGACCTGGGAGGGGCCATTACGGCAGAGCTGGGAAGGGCCCTTGAGGTTTCCCCATGGTTTTGAGAGAGATGGCAATGGGATTACACACTTGTCGCGTTGGTTTCAATGAAGTTATCTCCTCCGCCTGTAATGTCAGTTCTCTGCCATGGTCGTATCCCATTAAAATGGTGACCATTCGTTCCCTTTGCTGGGTGACCAATACAACAGGTGGGTCCTGACTATATCTCCCAAGCCCCATTTCAATCCTGTGGCCACTGCCTATGAAGGCTCAGTTGTCTTTTAACTCTGTCAATTCAGAAAGACCGACCAGTTATTTCAGCCTGAATGTTAGTGCTGAGTCACAAAAACCAGACGAATCTAAGCTTGAATGCAGCCAATCCGGGCTCTGTGTGTGTTCTGAGGGGCCCAGACTGTTCGCCCCAGATTCACAACAGGTCAACATTGCCTAGTGATTCTGAGCAAACAGCATTTAGACAGTTTACGACTCCCTATGCCCGTGCAGCTGAAGAGATCACAGACTTGATTTCTCCATGCCTGCCTTCATAATGGATCTCCTGTATTGCTACTTTTTAATATCTGTGCATGTGCGTGTGTGTGTGTGTGTGTGTGTGTGTGTGTGTATATATATATATATATATATATATATATATATATATATATACACTCTCCAGATTTTTCAAAATATAAAATATGAAATATATGTGTCTTATTATACACTCCCTAAATTCATTCATATTCATATCTGTGGATTTATAATCAACTTTCCACAATATTATTCTCAGAAATAATCATCCACCTGCAATACATATTGTTTCCTAGTACTGAAAACTAAATTCAGTGAATGGTGCATACAAACCCTAATATTTCTACAGTTACTTAGCCAGTTTAAAATGAATGCAAGTAGATTCCTAGGGGACATGATGTGTATTTTGACGTTCATTTTTATTCAACACTTGTACGTTACTATGTCTTCAGTTTATGCACATCATAGGATATATATTTCAGTCACAAATTAGAAAATTTATAGGAATTTGTTTCACGATCAATCACTTCCTGATTCAGAACACATGCATTCCTCCATGTTTCTTGACTAGTCTTTTCATGAGACTTCTTTCCAAACACATTATTTTTGTTTAACATCATCACTTATAAAGCAAAACTCAAACACCATTCATCATAAACCATAATCCTAATATTACCATTAGATATATAACTGGTTGGAATGAATGATTGTATATCAATATAAGATTTCTTATATATTTTCACATATCAATTCAATCCATTATTTAAAGTGGAATCAGTTATGTTATTTATTCATAGTTTGGTCTATTCATGCATTATCTCTATATTCATAGAAACAGGTTACACCTCTTTGTGCCCCTAATACTAATGTATACATCTTCAAATTATTGCTCCCAGAAATGGTGAAAGAAATACTCATGTCACCTAATCTACATATACATTTTATCACAGTAATATTCTGAACAAAAAAAAATAAAATGTCACACTTATGATTGTACCAAAGCCTAAAAGGAAAGTGAATGTTGATAACTAATAGCATCCATGTCCAGGTTGCCTAATGCTCTCAAATGTCATTCCCATTTGTGACGACATATTTGTTTTTTCCTATGATTATATATTCAAACTCAAGCCTGTAGAAAATGTCTAATCCTATCACTCACTTTATACATTGCCTGATTTCGTAATGTCTCTATTGACACCTGCTTTCCTACATATTTTCCCCAGTTCATCATTTTGGCTGACTCTTCACATGTGCTTATATTTTCATTCACACTCTAAACGAAACCCTATTGCTAAAGAAGCTTTTTATTCCAAATCATATACTCACTCTTCTTCCTAAACCTACTGACTATCTTCCTAATCCTACCGACTATCCCTTTTTGACTGGATGTTCTCTTCTACATTCAATCATCCAAGGTACAAGGTCCTATGCCATTGTATTTCGATTTAACTGAGACAATTGTACAGAACATAATTCAACACTAAGTATCCAAACCAAGGGCCCAATGCCCTTCTGGGCTTCAAATCTTTCTTAGATTTCCGTTTTCATACATATATTTCACCTATATATTCTTATAAATATCGCAGGTTCCCAATCCCATTATTCATCCTGCAGAATGATTCCTAACCCAAATCGAAAATATTATTAACCCTAACCATACACTAACTTTGCAGGAGAGCAGGAACTGTGTGGGTATTAAACTACAGGAATCCAGGGGATCTTCACCTGCTGAGAAACTCAAATGTTCATGCAGAAATGATCCCTGGTGAAGATGAAGGCAGCTATGAAGTACCTCAGAAAGCAAAAGTCATCTTCCATGGCAATCATTCTGGTAAGGATGAAGGGTTGTGTCTGAATCAGTCTCTCTCTTCTTAATGTATAGAACATGGACCAAACCAGTCCTGTGTGGAAGCTGTTCCCGGGTGCTTATGGTTGATACAGCATTCTAACTAGAGAAAGTGTCCCATGAAAATCGGGGCAGCCTCCACCTCATGGTACTTTTGGAAGCAACTGTTAGGACAAAGTGGTTGCCAAGGCAGTGACATCATTCAGATCCTGAAGGAAGTGATCTCACCTCACTTCCTTGGTGAGGGAACTCTCTGAACTTGGGATCCAGGAAGCCAGGCACCCAGAGACAGTCCCTGTTCTAGTCCCAGTGGTCTCACATGTTTGGAATTACCAAGGACAGAGTCAGTCTTTCTTGGTACCTACAGATGTGAGGATGGCCAAATGCCAGGAAACCTGTGAAGAGGGGCTTTTCCTGAGAAAGCAGGTAGTGTCTCACCGCTGACTCTTGAGAACTTCACAGAGTTGGCCAAGCAGACATGATCTGAGACAGAAGAGGTCATTTCCGGGGAACATAGTATGGCCCACCAGTCAGAGGACACTCCGGGGAGTCACAGACCTACTAGGGGGAAGGAGGTGCCTTTGTGGGTGTGGGTGTGAGTTTGTGGTTTATTTGGTATGGAGTGGAATATTTCTATTAAGTACTTTGACAAGGCGAGTGTTTCTATGTGTGTGTATCCCACTGAGTCCATTGTTGTAGACATTAGAAAAGACAATGCATCAATGGATGTGTCCTGTCTAGTAGAAAGCTTCCCAGCATTAATCCTGCCCAATTCATGAGTGGACTCTGGCTTGCCTTATGGATGGGCAACACCTACAAGCTACCTAATTTCCTGTTTTCTCTCTCAATTCTGGCCACTCTCCAGAATAGTATCATGGTTTTGTGTCCAAGATTTGTACCACCTCCAAGATCTGTGACATGGCTATGTAATGGATAGCTGAAGGAAATGGCTAGCATCTCAGAAATCTCAGATATCTGTTGACCAGGAAAGTCTCAGTGGAGAAACCCTGCTTGGGTCCTTTTGCTTACCTATTGTTCTGTTGAATGTCAGGAAGTTTTTTGCCTCAAGCCACCACTTTGTGAAGCCTGAAAAAAAGAGTTTTCAAATGGAAATGAATGGGCATCACCTGTGGCTCTTTGCTTAATTGCTTAGGATTGGGATATGTCTGAATCAGCCTGTTGGCCCTGTGTGAGGCTGTGGCTTAGATTCTCAGCACCTGATGGATCTAAAGATAGATCCCATGTGTGCATCCAAAACCAAAATGGCAAAAAGATCATATATTTTTGATGAACTCTCTTGCCTTCCTCTGGTAGGTTCCTGATATCCATCAAGTGAGAATAGGGATCCTTTGGGTCAAATGTGTTCTTCAAAGCCCTGCAGAGGCTAGGCCATAGGGGCTTGATTTTCATGACTCCAATTCACTTAAAGAATCTAAACCCCAAAGCTAGAAGGCCTCAAGTTGGAGAAGTCAAGCAATATTAAAGGCAGGCCTATTTGATCACTCCTGGTTCACAGGAAGAGAGTCCATGCTACCCTGACTTTAGGCAAATGAGGGGCAGGGAGCTTATTTTGGACACTGTCGTGGGCTGCGTCACTAATGGAAACCTCCAGCCAGAGGATATGATGAGTGTCTATATGGAAGAAGATGAGGGCCATGTGAGAGTGTTTTGGTTTTAATTGTGGACATGTGTCTGGCGGTTGGAAGAGATCACTGGGTCAAACTAGGCTTGCACTCTGGTGTGATGCCCCTTAGAGACTGAGTTCTTTACTGATCTCAGAGAATTATTGCCAGGAATTGTGTTGGAATTTTAAATGGCCATGCATGAGAGTTGCCTTTGGAAAGTGACATCTAAGCCCAAGTTGACTTTCCACAGAGGACAGGGAATCTCAGCCAGGATATCACATGATATTATTCTTAAAGACTTGGCAGCCATATTTGAGAGTCAAAACACACATGGACCATACATTGTAGACCTCAATGGGCCTGGCTTAATCTGATTTTGGGCACTTTTGGAAGCATTGCCTGTAAGAATTCTCCAGAGTTTTCATTGAAATGAGCTTCCTCACCATTTAATGGTTTCTGAGTGAATTGAAATCCACAGTGCCTCCAACTTCATCCTTGAAAATTGGCTAGATCAATAACATGAAATTTTTGAAATTCCCATGAACGGGTAGCACTGGAGAACATTTGGATGTCCTGTTGCTGATCATGAGTATACAGGACAGTGCCCTGATTGACTGGGTTTTATGAAAATGGTGTAGAACAGAGATTCCAGTAAGTTGGATCATGCTGAGTAGTTGTACTAGAGCAGTGGTTGGCAGGTGTGTGATAAAACATCTGTGGTGGGGGCATGTGGATCTGCCATTGGCTTCCAAATGGATTGTGACTGACATTTTGCAGTCAGTAGAACCTTATATGTAAAAGCATATTGTTATATGGAGAGGTTTCAGGGCAATGTTCAGAATCAGGTTGCTATGGTCAATGGGGCAAGCTATGTGGGATAGAAGCCTGGTTGGTGCATTCTCCTGCAGAACCTGACCCACCACACTTGACAGAACTCACTTCAGCACTGTGTCCCAGTTGAACCCTTGTATTTAATGAAGCAAATACCAAACTCCCAGTGCAGCAGCAAGAAACACCACGAAAGTGGAGGATGACCAAATGAATTTACAGTCCACACGGGGAGACACCAGTGGCCACAGTGTACCTACAAATAGAAAATTCAGCACTGCTGCCTCATGTTCATTGGAAAATAAGAAACCATGTCATCCAGGTCACATAGATGCAGAACCAGATTTGATGGTCTCACTACATATGAAGCTAATGCTTCTGACAACAGCATATATTTCATTGCCCAACCTCAGAGGCAGTTTCTTCAGATGTTAAGCTGGCAGAACTTCATGTTTTTGGAGTGATTACCCTGTCCCTTTTGGAAACTCCTCTACCACTTCCAAATTTGTGAACTTCTGAGCATTTTCCATTCCACATATGTATTCACAGATTTTCTAAATCTTCTCCTCTAATTGTGTCTTATGTAGGGCGAAGGTAATGTCAAGGCATTGTTCTGAATGAGAGTGGGAAGATATTTGTGTAGCACATATTTGCATACACATTGGATACATTTTCCAATTTTCCATTCGAAATACTGAATCCCTGACACTAACACATACCCTACTAGACTTTGACTTCTTATCCTAATTTGATGGAGAATAATAACCCAAACAGAATACAAATACAAGAGGTTCACAGGAGGCATGGTGTATAATTGGACTTGCTTTCATATGATAAATGGTAGGTGTTATAAATCTAGCGAATTTTAATTGAAATAGTTCTCCATGTGTTTTCAAAGTTAACAAATAAGTGAACAACTGTCTCCCTTTCTCTGTAGCCTATTCATCACATGTATTTTTATAAGCACATATAGAATTCTACCTGGTATCAGTCGTACATTTGGTGAGGTGGCTGGCTTGGCAGAAACAAATTGTGAGAAGAGATCACTCCTACTTAATGCTGTTGGAACTGAAAATTCAACATATGTGTGAGCTTCTTAGTTGAACAACATAAATCCATGTACATTAAAATTAATATTTTTGGATCTGTGGATGATATATATTTCATGGTGAATTTCAATTCACATACATAATGCTACTTTTTAATGTCTGTGTGTGTGTGTGTGTGTCTGTGTATATATATATATATATATATATATATATATATATATATATATATATATATTCACTCTCCAGATTTTTAAAAATATTTAGTATATTTTTTATACCCTCCCTAAATTCATTCATATTCATGTATGTGGATTTATAATCAACTTTTCACAAGATTATTCTCAGAAATATTCCTCCACGTGAAATACATATTTTTTTCCTAGTACTGAAAACTAACTTTGGGGGATCACATGATGGCGGCGAATGGAGTGCATTACCCCCATGTACCGCGTCACTGTGCGGGAGAATGACGAGTTAGAACGGCTAAGACCTATCTTGTTAGGAATTTCCAGCAAATTTGGGGTGCTCCACAACCTAGTGGACATATATCCATCTCACGAGGATCAGCTACGGGGGCTCAACGCGAGTGATTTGTCCGCACGGAGGGTCATGCTGCTTATTCAGCAAATTGCCCTGCAGCTAGAGTCTGTGGTGCGCATGGAAACGACGAGATAGCATCGCAAATGTACAGTGGTGCGGATTCTATGGGCTCCTGCCAGCTATGCAATTACTGTGCTCAGTGCTGAATTCTGGGATTGAGACGGGGGATGGATGCGGTCCAATTCCGTTCTCCATACCGGTCAGACCACAGAGGAAGCCAGCGTCCACCATCTTGAAGAGCTGACGTCACCATCCCTGTTTTCGACTGATCGCAGCTCATTCAGCTATAGAACAGGTAATTTCAGGATGCCATTCACCTTTGTCTCGCAGACAAATTACTCAGGCTCAGTGCTAAAGAACCCGCAGAAACTGCGTCTTGGAGCCTGCTCCTATTAGAACATACACTGAGCCCAGAGCGGCCAAATTTGGCCGCCCCGAACTGATCTTGCTCAGGGCTAAAGAACCCGTGGAAAGTGCTTCCCGGTCCGGGTCTTGCTGAATAATGTGGAGGTAAATATCAACCGAGCCTTCATAGGCAGTGGCAACAGGGATTGAGACGGGGCTTGTGAGGGCAAGTCAGGACTCACCATTGCATTGGTCACCCAGCAAAGGGAATGAAATGCTGCCTTTTGCATGGGATACAAACATGGCAGAGATCTGATGTCATCAGAAAGCAGCGGAGGAGATAACTTCATTGATACCAGCGGTGACAGAAACAGTTAGTCTCCTGGTAAAGAAAGTGAGTCACAAACACCCGAGTCTCTCTCACTTTTTCATCAAGCCAGAGGGGCAGAGCAGAGCCGCTGCCCATGCTCGGAACAGGCCCAGCGACACACCTGCATGATAATCACTTCACCCCAGTTGGAATAGAGGAAGAGCAGAGCCGCCGCAGGTGCCCAGAACAGGCCCAGTGACCAGCAGGCGTGGTAGTAACGTCACCTCAATTAGAGTAGTTGCAGAGCAGAGCCTTCTCCCGCGCCTAGTACAATCCAAGTGGCCCACCGGCATGGTAGTCACGTCATCCCAATAGGAGTAGGGGCAGAGCAGAATCTTTGCATGTGCCCGGAACAGGCCCAGCAACCTACCAGCTTGGTAGTCACGACACCCCAATTGGAGTAGCGGCAGAGCAGAGCCACCACCCGCGCCCTCAAGGTAGACAAATTTGCACCTGACCAGCAGAAGAGGCCCAGCGGCCTGCCAGCATGGCAGACACTTCACCCATTTGGAGTAGGGGCAGAGCAGATCCATCGCCCATGCCCTCAAGGTAGGCAGACCTGTGACCGACCACAGAACAGGCCCACCCACCCGCCGGCGTGGTAGTCACGTCACCCCAATTGGAGTAGGGGCAGAGCAGAGCCGCCGCCCGCGCCTCCAAGGTAGGCAGACCTGTGACCGATCGGCAGAACACCCCAGGGGTCCACGGGTGTGGTAGACACGTCACACCAATTGGAGGAGGGGCAGAGCAGAGCCGCCTCCCACGCCTGCATGGTAGGCAGAACTGCGACCGATCAGGAGAACAGGTCCAGCGGCCCATCAGCGTGGTAGATAGATCACCCCAATTGGAGGAGCAGCACAGCCACCCCCCGCCCCTGCAAGGAAGATTTTTCAAATATACAAGAGCAATATAAATATATAGGGGGAAAATTTCAAAATCACAACAGTTTCACCAAGCAGAAAGAAACGCAAGCCGTATGAAAAGACAAAGAAAAAAGGACCACAAGCAATGCAGGTCAACACAAATTTAGAAGAGTTAATAGCTGCAGCAGATGGAATGTCAGATAAAGAACTCAGGATATACATGCTTCAGATGATCTGGAGTCTCCAGGAAGACATTAGACAGCAAAATCAGACAATGAAAGATCACTTCGACAATGAATTACACAAACAAATCCAAGAAGCAAAAGATCAATTATACAGGGAGATAGAAGTTGTAAAAAATAACAAACAGAAATCCTAGAAATGCAGGAAGCAATAAACCAACTTAAAAACTCAATTGAGAATACTACCATCAGAGTAGAACACTTATAAGATAGAACATCAGACAATGAAGACAAAGTATTTCAACTTGAAAAGAACATAGACAGCTCAGCAAGACTGTTAAGAAACCATGAACAGAACATCCGAGAAATATGGGATAACATAAAGAGACCAAACTTTTGAGTCATTGGGATACAGGAAGGTATAGAGGTCCAAACCAAAAGAATGAGCAATGTAATCAATGAAATAATATGAGAAAACTTCCCAGACTTGAAGAATGAGACAGACTCCCAAGTCCTAGAAGCCAACAGGACGCCGAATGTGCAAAATCATAAGAGATCCACACCTAGACACATTATAATGAAGATACCCAACATACAGAATAAAGAGAGAATTTTAAAAGCTACAAGAGAAAGGAAGCAGATTACATTTAGGGGTAAACCAATCAGGATAACCGCTGATATTTCAACACAGACTCTGAAAGCTAGAAGATCCTTGAAATATATGTTTTTGTCAGGAGCTTTAGCTTCATTTCTAGTGAAAGCATCAAAGCTGTGTCTGCATCTATGTAACCTGGAGGACATGGTTTCTTATTTTCCAAAAGACATAAGGAGGCAGTGCTGAATTCACTCTTTGTAGGTAAACTGTGGCCACTTAAGGCTAAGTGTCTCCTGTGTGGACTGTGAAGCCATTTGATCATCCTCCACATTTCATGGTGTTTCTTGCCGCTGCACTGGGAGTTTGGTATTTGTTTCACTAAATAAAACGAGTTCAACTGAGACCCAGTGCTGAAGGGAGTTCTGTCATGTGTGGTGGGTCAGAGTCTGCAGGAGAATTCACCAACCAGGATTCTATCCCACATAGATTGCCCCCTTGACCATAGCAACATGATTCTGAACATTGCCCTGAAAATCTGCATATAAAAAGATGCCTTTACATGGAGAGGTTTCAGACATATAAGTTTCTGCTGGATGCACCATGTCAGTCTCAAGCCCTTTCGAAGCAATGGCAGATCCACATGGCCCCACAAGAGATGTTTTATCACACACCTGCACACCACCGCTCTAGGCCCACTATTCAGTAGGCTACAAGTTACTGGCATTTCTATTCTACATCATTTTCATGAAACCCAGACAATCAAGGCACTGTCTGGTACACTCATGATGAGCAAAAGGACATGAAAGGTTCTCCAGTGCCACCTGGTCATTGGAATGGCAAAAATTTCATGGTATTTATGTAGACACTTTTCAATGATGAAGTTGGAAGCACTGTGGGTTTCAATTCATTCAGGAACCATTAAATGGTGAGGAAGCTCATTTCAATAAAAGCTCTGGAGAACTCTCACAGGCAATTTTTCCCAAGGAGTTGGCTAGATCTCAGTTTACAAGGGCGAATCTCATTAGTGGCCTATTCCACTGCCACACAAATGACCACAATTGAAACCAAAACACTCCCACATGACCCTCATCTTCTGCCATAGAGAAACTCATCATAACCTCTTGCTGCAGGTTTCCATGAGGGGTGCAGCCCAAGACAGTGTCCAAAATAAGCTCACTTACCCCTCAATTGCCTAAAGTCAGGTTGGCCTGGACACCCTTCCTGTGAACCAGGAGTGATCAAATAGGCCTGCCCTTAATACTGCTCTGCTTCTCCATTTTGACTCTTACTGATTGTTGAGTATAAATTCCTTTGTGTGAATTGGAGTCATGAGAAAATCCAAGCACCTATGCATTAGCCTCTGCAGGGCTTTGAAGAACTCATTTGACCCAAATGATATCTATTCTCACTTGATAGAGGTCAGGACTTACAGAGGAAGGCAAGAGACTTCATCCACATTGACTGCTCTTTTGGCCATTTTGGTTTTGGATTCACAGATGGAATCTTTCTGTAGATCCATCAGGTGCCGAGAATCTAAGCCCCAGCCTCACATAGGGCCAAGGGGCTGATTCAGACACATCCCTTTTTAAGCAATTAAGCAAACAGCCACAGGTGATGCCCATTCATTTTCATTTGAAAACTGTTTTCTTCAGGATTTACAAAGGGGTTGCCTGAGGCAAAGAAATTCCTGACATTCAGGGCAACAGAACAATAGGTTAGCAAAAGGCCCAAAGCAGGGTTTCTCCACTGAGACTTTACTGGTCACACTGATATCTGAGTTTTCTGAGATGCTCCCATTGCCTTCAGCTATCCAGTACATGGCCATGTAACAAATCTTGGAGGCGGTACATATCTTGGACACCAAATCATGAGACTATTCTGGAGAGTGGCCAGAATTCAGGAAGAAAACTGGAGCTTAGGAAGATAGTAGGTGTTGTCCATTCATAAGGCAAGCTGCAGTCCATTCATCAATTGCACAGGATGAATGCTGGGAAGCTTTCTACTAGACAGGACACTTCCATTGATGCATTCTCTTTTCAAATGTCAACAACCATGGAAACTGTGGGATACACTTTTTGAAACCCTCGCAGTGTCAAACGACCTTCTAGAAACAATCCACTCAAAAACAAACAATCCACTATTCCTACCTATTCTCAGAACATGTGACAAAACCACAAACTCACACCCACACCCACAAAGCACCTCCTTCCCAGAAGTAGGTCTTTGATTATCCGGAGTTTCCTCTGACTGGTGGGCCATACTATGTTCCCCCGAAATGGCCTGTAATTTCTCAGATCTGGTGTCTTTGCCAGAACAACTACCTGCTTTATCAGGAAACAGCCATCTTCATAGCTTTCCTGGCATTTGGCCATCCTCACATCAGTTGGTACCAATAAAGACTGACTCTGTCCTTGGTAAATACAATCAAGTGTGCCAACTGTGACTGGGACTGGCTCTGGGGGCCTAGCTTCCTGGTTCCAAAGTTCAGAGAGTTCCATTACAAAGGAAGTGAGGGGAGGTCACTTTTTTCAGGAACTGAATGAGGTCACTGCCTTGGCAACCACTTTGCTCTAACAGTTGCTTGCAAGGGTCCCATGAGATGGATGCTGCCCCAATTCCTGTGACATTTTCACAAGTTAGAATGGTATATCAAACATAGCCACCCAGGAACAGGTCTCCACACAGGCTTGGTTTGGTCCATCTTCTCTACATTAAGAAGAGAGAGGCTGATTCAGACACAACCCTTCATCCTGACCAGGCTGTTGCCATGGAAGATGACCTTTGCTCTCTCAGGTTTTTCATACCTGCCTACATGTTTTCCAGGGATAATTTCTGCATGGACCATTGAGGTTCTAAGTAGGTGAAAGATCCCCTCCATCCCTGCATTGTAAGACCAACTCTGTTCCAGCTCTTCTGTAATGTTAGATTGAGGGAACAGTGTATGGTTAGGCTTAATAACCAGTTCGATTTGGGTTAGGAATCATTCTACGGGATGTATAATGGTATTGTGTAACTGCGATACTTACAAGAATATATAGGTGAAATATAAGTATGAAAACAGAAATCCAGGTAAGATTTGAAGTCCAGAAAGTCATTGGGTCCTTGATTGGATTACTTAGCTTGAATTACGTTCTGCACAGATATGTCAGATAAATTGATATACAATGGCATAGGAACTTGTACCTTGGATGATTGATTGTAGAAGAGAACATCCCCTCAAACAGAGATAGTCAGTAGGATCAGGAAGATAGTCGGTAAGTATCAAAAGAACAATGAGTATAGGATTTGGACCAAAAGTTATTTAGCAATAGGGTTTCGGTTAGAGAGTGAATTTCAATAACAGCACATGTGAAGGGTCTCCAACAATGATGAAGTGGGGAAAATATGTAGGAATGCAGATATCAATAGAGACATTAGGAAATCAGGCAAAGTATAAAGTGAGTGATAGGATTAGATATTTTCAACAGGGTTGAGGTTGAGCATATAATCTTAGAAAGAAACAAATATGCAGTCACCAATAGGATTGACATTTGAGAGCATAAGGCACCCTGGACATGGATGATTTTAGTAATCCATGTTCACTTTCTATTTAGGATTTGGTAGAATCATAAGTGTGACCTTTGAATTTTGTGTCCAGAATATTACTGTGATGAAATGTATATGTAGATCAGGTGACATGAGTATTTCTTCCACTATTTCTGGAAGCAATATTTTGAAGACGTATAAATTTGTATTGGGGCTACAAAAAGGTGCACCCTGTGTCTATGAATACAGAGGAAATGCATGAATAGACCATACTGTGAATAAATAATAAAACTGGTTTCAACTTGAAATAATAGATTGAAATAAATGTGAAAATATATAAGAAATCTTATATTAATATACTATCATTCATTCCAACCCATTATACGTTTAATGGAAATATGAGGATTTTGGTTTATCATGAAAAGTGTGTGAGTTTTGCTTCAAATTGATTATGGAAATCGAAAATAATTTGTTTGGAAAGAAGTCTCATGAAAAGACCAGTCAAGAAACCTTGAGGAATACATGTGTTCTGAAGCAGGAAGCGATTGAAAGTGAAACAAATGCATATAAAATTGCGAAATTGTTGATGAAATATGTGTCCTATGTGGTAAGCCATTGTTGTAGATTGTGGCCGCCGTTAGAAGATGGCGCCGACTTCCACTGTGGCCTGTGATAAACAAATTCTTTTGTGGAGAGTTGGCACGCTATCCCTTGCCACCCTATAAGCAAGATCCACGCAGCGGCTTAAGATTGGTACGTGGGAGACTTTATTAGGCTGTGCTTGGGCGCTTGCCAGTAGAGAGGGGGGTCACAAAAAGATACTTTAATCAAGGCCTGAATAAACTGCTGAAAGAAGATTCCTGAGTTGCGTCTTCCTTGCGGGCAAGGGGTCGCTACAAGTGGTGCTGAAAACCCGGGAACCAGAACTTTCAGCAGTCAGGGGTGGTGAACCAGTTAGTCCCAGGTAAGTAGGACCCGCGGTCAAAGCGGAGATCAGTCCTAGATAAGTGGGACCCGCTATCAAAGCGGAGATTAGTCCTAGGTAATTGGGACCCGCTATCAAAGCGGAGATTAGTCCTAGGTAATTGGGTCCCGCTATCAAAGCGGAGATTAGTCCTAGGTAATTGGGACCCGCTATCAAAGCGGCAGCTCCTCTGTAAAGCCAGAGAGAGCATTACATCTTATTGCAGCTGCACTGTGTACTTTCGCTCTTACTTTCACTTTTGTTTTTTGTGTGTCTTTTGTTGTGTCATGGGTGCCGTATCTTCAAGTCCGCTTCTCCTGGCCCTAGATAACCTGTTACGTTCCAAGGGCCTAGAAGTGAAACGTAGTACTTTACAGAGATTTTTACAGAAGACAGATATTGTTGCACCGTGGTTCGCGTTCTCGGGTAGCCTCACTCTACCTAGCTGGGATAAGTTAGGCACAGATCTTGACTTTGCTTCTGAGCAGGGCATATTAGATGGTGGGGTGATACCCCTTTGGAAGATGATCCGTAGTTGCCTCGCAGATGGCAGATGTCAGGAAGCACTTACTAAAGGACAAGAAGTTTTAGAGCAATTACATGAAGAAAGATCAGAAATGGCAGGCAGTGAGGTATTTCAGGAGGGTGGGAGTGTGCGGAGCGAGAAACAGGGGAGGAAACAATTATCTCCGGCAGGCAGTGACGTATTTCAGGAGGATGGCAGTGTGCGGAGCGAGAAACAGGGGAGGAGGTGATTGTCTCTGGCACGGAGTGAAATATATCAGGAGGAAGGGAATGTGCAGAGCGAGAAACGGGGGAGGAAACGCTTGTATCCATATCTCAGTACACTGCGCACACTCCCATGCAAAAGTGGATCAGAAGAGGAGGACGATGAGGAGGAGGAGCTCGGGAGACTGTCTCGGCAGCTAGGAAGTCTAACTATGGGAGAAGGGAACAAAAATAAACAGGAGCTCAGAAGAAAAAAAAAAATCATCCTCCGGACCCGCCGCCGTACGGTGGGGGTGTTTCGAGGAGAGCTTTCCATGCCCAAACACGGGGGCTGTTAACATTTTTACTGATGGTTCCAAGTCTGGAATGGGAGCCTACATAATTAATGACTCTCCCCCTATCCAGCATCAATTTGCTCCTGGAAATCCACAATGGGTAGAACTACAAATTGTTATTGAAGTTTTTAAACAGTGTTCTTTTCCTTTTAATCTTATTTCGGACTCCAGCTATGTGGTACAAGCACTAAAAGTCCTGGAGGCCGTGGGAACTATTAGTGATGCCCACAATGTGTCTGTTTACTTTACTCAGCTTCAACAGCTTATCTCTAACCACACTGCTTCTTTTTATCCAATGCATATCAGGGCTCACACCTCTCTTCCTGGTCCGTTATCCCAAGGTAATGCCTGTGCGGCCTTAGCCACTAGAGGTCAATTGATATGCTTGGCTTCCTCCTTAGAGGGGGCTAAGTTGTTTCACCAAAACTTCCATGTTAATGCATTAACGCTGCGCAGGCGTTTTTCCATTTCAAGAGCGGATGCTCGGCAGATAGTATTGCAATGTCCCCATTGTGTCACATTTCTTCATCCCCCTAATTATGGAGTAAACCCACGGGGATTAAAGCCATTGATTGTTTGCCAAATGGATGTGACACATATACCTGACTTTGGTAACCTTAAGTATGTGCATGTTTCCGTTGATATGTGCTCTGGAATTATCCATGCTTCTGCTTTATCGGGAGAAAAGGCACGTAATGTCATTACTCACTGTTTAGAGGCATGGGCAGCATTGGGTTGCACCTGCATCCCTTAAGACTGATAATGGAACTGCTTATACTGGCAGACAATTTACAGCTTTTTGTTCTACTATGGGAGTGCAACTTACTCATGGTTTGCCTTATAATCCTCAAGGACAAGGCATTGTTGAGCGTGCTCATCGCACCTTAAAGGAAACTTTACAAAAACAAAAAGGGGGAATAGGAGCTAAACACACTCCTAAAGAACGCCTGTCCTTAGCTCTATTTACCATTAATTTTTTGAATTTGGATATTCATGGTCGCTCTGCGGCCGATAGACATGTGTCCCCTCAGCCCTCTGTGATTGGCTATGTTAAGTGGAAGGATGTTCTTACGGGCCAATGGAACGGCCCTGACCCCGTGCTGACATGGGCACGAGGATCTGTATGTGTTTTTCCCCAGGATCGTACGGAACCGTTGTGGGTCCCTGAACGCTTGACAAGAAGAGTCTCAACATCAACTGACCAGCAACAAGAGATACCACAACAATCCTGTGATGAAGATATTCATTCTGCTAAGTGCTCTGGCTCTGGTGCTGGTGCCGATGGCACAGGCGACACCAATGCGGTGGTGGGCAGTGGCACGGGCCTGGCCAATGCCGATGCCGGTTCATGGTAATTCTAGTGTCCTCCCCACTCTTTTTTCAACCTCATGTGAGATGTCTGCTCCCTGTGCCTCTCCTAGAGGGGACATGGAGAGAATTTTTAATCAATCTCAAGTTAATCTCACAGGAGTTTTTTGTTTCAGCCTTAGAAACGCTAATTGCATTAGCCTTAAGACCAAAAATTTGACTAACTGGGAGGACCCATTGCGGTCCAATCAGGTCTCAGGAAGCATTATCAGTGCTGTATTGAGCAAGGTAGCTTCGGGGAAGCAATCAGGCTCAGAGACCCCCGCAAACAGCAGCTCTGCTCTTAACATAACTACCTTGGCTATTATCTCCGAGGTACTAATCCCAGTGCCTCCTTTTTCTAGTAGTATTTATAATGCCACTCATTTCAAGGCCTCTCCTTACTGTTCCCCTAATCTTGGTTTCCCCCCAACATTTACGCCTTGTCAGGATCATTCTTGGGAGAAACATCAAGTTGCTAAAGGTTTCTCCCTTTCCCCCTCTCTTAATAGGTATGTTTATAACTTTAACAATAGTGCCAGCTCCTCTACAGGAGTAGGTTGGTCCTGGTTTCAATGGCTGATTTCCAGTGAAAAGGGGGCTTCAGCTGATATTTCTGCACTGGCTCAGTTGCTAGGAGCCAAAAGTTGGCTGGCTAATATTTCTGGTACTCTTAGGGAAAGTGAATAAGGTAATAGACTTACATCTGTTTCATTCAACTCTCTGTTGTATAATGCCACATTGCCTCCTGCAATGGTCTGTGTCCAATCCCCCTTCTTATTCCTTTTGGCTGAGGCCACCTCGTCGGGGATGCTGGATTGTTCTCATACTACCTGTCTCTTATCTGAGTGTTGGAATGGTTCCTGGACTGTAGCAGTGTTTATGAAGATTCCAACTTTTGTCCCAATCCCGGTCACTGCGGATCCTGATAAATTCCCTATTGTTGAGCTACTTAGAGTCCGCAGAGATTTTGGAATCACAGCGGCTATAGTGACAGCCGTGGCGGTATCTGCTGCTGCAGCGGTTACGGCTGGAGTGGCTATGGCCAATCAAGTACAAACTGCTGCCACCATTAATCACCATTAATCAAGTTGTCCAACAAACTTCCACCATACTTGAATCCCAAAATATAATTAACCAACATATTTTGTCAGGGATTTTAGCTGCCAACCAAAGAATAGACTTATAATTTTGTTCAACTAGGAAGTTCACCCATAGGTTGAATATTCAGTTCCAAAAGCGTTTAGGAGGAGTGATCTCTTCTCACAATTTGTATTTGGTGAGGAAGCCACCTAACAAAAATGTAGGTGTGATACCAGGTAGCTTTCGGTATGTGCATATAAAAATACATATGTTGAATAGGCTACAGAGAAAGGGAGACAGTAATACACATATTTTGAACTTTAAAAACACATGGAGAACTATTTAATTAAAAATTGACTAGATTAATAACACATAAACTTTATCATGCAAAAGGCAAGTCCAAATATACATCATGCCTCCTTTGAACTGCTTGTATTTATATTCTGTTTGTGTTATTTTTCTCCATCATATTAGGATTAGTAGTCAGAGTCTAGTAGGGTATGGGATAGTGTCAGGGATTCTGTATTTTGAATGAAAAATTGGAAATTGTGTCCAATGTGTGTGCAAATATGTGCAACCCAAAACTTCCCACTCTGATCCAGAACAATGCCTTGACATTACCTTCGCTCCAAGTAAGACACAATTAGAGGAGAAGAGTTAGAAAATTTGTGAATACATGTCTGGAATGGAAAATGCTCAGGAGTTCACAAACTTCGAGATGGTAGAGGAGTTTCCAAAAGCAAGGGATATGGTAAACACAACACCAACATGGAGCTCTTCTTGCCTAAAGACTGTTTGAGAAACTGCATGTGAGATTGGGCACTTGAAATATAAGGTGTTGTCAGAAGTTTTAGCTTTATTTTTAGTGAGACCATCAAAGATGGGTCTGCATCTATGTGACCTGGACGACATGTTTTCTTATTTTCCAATGAACATGAGGCAGCAGTGCTGAATTCTCTCTTTGTAGGTAAACTGTGGCCACTGGGGGCTTAGTGTCTCCCCGTGTCGCTGTGAAGCCATTTGGTCATCCTCCACTTTTTGTGGTGTTTCTTGCTGCTGCACAGTGAGTTTGATATTTGCTTCACAAAAAAAAGGAGTTCAACTGGGACACAGTGCTGCAGGGAGTTCTGTCACTTGTGGTGGGTTAGAGTCTGCAGGAGAAAGCACCATCCAGGCTTCTATCACTCATTGCTTGCTACAATGCCCCCTTTTCCATTGCAACCTAATTCTGAACATTGCACTGAAACCTCTCTATATAACAAAGTGCCTTTACATAAATGGGTCTGCTGGCTGCTGCAAGTCAATCACATGCTATTTGGAAGCCAATGGCAGATCCACATGGCCCCACCACAGATGTTTTGTCACACACCTGCCCACACCTGGTCAAGGCGCACTACTCAGAAGGTTCCAACTTACTGGCATCTCTGTTCTATGCCATTTTCATGAAACCCAGTAAATCAAGGCCCAGTCTGGTACACTTATGATGAGCATCAGGAGATCTAACTGTTCTCCAGTGCCACCTGGTCATGGGAATTTTAAAAATTTCATGGTATTTATCTAGCCATTTTTCAAAGATGAATTTGGAGCCACAGTGGGTTTCAATACATTCATGAACCATTAAATGTTGTGGAAGCTCATTTCAATGAAAGATCTGGAGAACTCTCACAGGCAAGGCTTCCCAAAGAGTGGCCTAAAGGTCACATGAGGCCAGGCCCATTGAGGTCTACAATGTTAGGTCCATGGGTGTTTTGACTCTCAAATATGCCTGCCAAGTCTTTCAGAATAAAATCAGGTTATATGCTGGCTGACATTCTCAGTGCTTTGTGGAAAGCCACCCTGGGCCTAGATCTCAGTTTCCAAGGGCAACTCTAATGCGTGGCCTCCTGAAATCCCAACACAATTCATGTCAATACTTCTCTGAGTTCAGTTCCAGAACTCAGTCTCTAAGATGAATCAAACCCGAGTTAAAGCCCAGGTGGACCCAGTCTTCTCTTCCAACAGCCAAATAAATGACCACAATTAAATCCAAAACACTCCCACATTGCCCTCATCTTCTTCCATATAGACACTCATCATTACCTCTGGCTGGAGGTTTCCATGAGGGGTAAAGCACAAGACAGAGTCTGAAATAATCTCCCTTGCCCTCATTTGCCTAAAGTCAGTGTGACCTGGACACCCTTCCTGTAAACAAGGAGTGATTTAATAGGCCTGCCACTAATACTGCTCTGCTTCTCCAATTTGAGGCCTACTGACTGTCAGGTATAGATTCTTTATGTGATTTGGATTCTTTAGAAAACCCAAGCACCTATGGGCTAGCCTCTGCAGGGCTTTGAAAAACTCGATTAATTCAAAGGATCCCCAAATTCACTTGATGGAGGTCAGGAACCTAACAGAGAAAGGCAATAAACTTCATCTAAAATGACTCATTTTTTAGAAATTTTGGTTTTGGATGCACACATGGGATCTTTCTTAAGATCCATTAGGCGCTGAATATCTAAGACACAGCCTCACACACGGCCAAGAGGCTGATTCACACACATATCTCTCAAAGCATTTTAGCAAACAGCCACAGGTGATGCCCATTCATTTCCATTTGAAAACTGTTTTCTTCAGGATTCACAAAGGGGTGGCCTGAGGCAAAGACCTTCCTGACATTCAGGGCAACAGAGGAATAGGGATGCAAAAGGCCCAAAGCAGGTTTTCTCGACTGAGACTTTCCTTGTCACACTGATATCTGAGTTTTCTGAGATGCTCCCTTTCCTTTCAGCTATAGAATACATGGCCATGTCACAGAGGTTGGAGGTGGTACATAACTTGGACAAAAAAACATGAGCCTACTCTGGAGAGTGGCCAGATTCAGAAAGAAAACAGGAACTTAGGAAGATAGTACGTGTTGCCCATTGATAAGTGAAGTCACAGTCCATTCATAAATTAGGCAGGATAAATGCTGGAATTCTTTCTACTAGACAGGACACATCCATAGATGAATTCTCTTTTCTAATGAATACAACCACGGACACAGAGAGTTACACAGACATAGAAACTCGCATTGTCAAAGGAATTACTAGACACAATCCACTCCAAACCCAACAAACTGCCTTTCCTACTTATTCTCAGAACATGAGATAAACCACAAACTCACTCCCACACCCACAAAGACACCTCCTTCCCCCAAGTAATTCTGTGACTATCCTGAGTGTCGTTTGACTGGTAGGCCATACTATGTTCCCCAAAATGGACTGTCCTGTCTCAGATATGGTCTCCTTGGCCAAATCTGTGACGTTGTCAGGAGCCAGAAGTGGGCAAGTACCTTTTTCTCAAGAAAGGCCCCTCTACAAAGCTCTCCTGGCATTTGGCCATCCTCACATCAGTAGGTTCCAGGAAACACTGATTCTGTCCTTGGTAAATCCAAACAAGTGACCTCACTGGGACTTGGACTGGGACTGGGACTGGCTCTGGTTGCCTGGCTTCTGCATCACAAGTTCAGAGAGTTCCATCACCAAGGAAGAGAGGTGAGATCACTTACTTCAGGTAGTGAATGAGGACACTGCCTTGGCAATCACTTTGTCCTAACAGTTGCTTCCAAGGGTCTCATGAGATAGAGGCTGCCCCTACTTCCTGTGACACTTTCACAAGTTAGAATGGTGAATCAACCATAGGCACCCAGAAACAGCTCTTCACACAGGCCTGGTATGGTCCATTTTCTCTACATTGAGAACAGAGAGGCTCATTAAGATACAACCCTTCATCCTGACCAGGTTGTTTGCAATGGAAGATGAGTTTTTCTCTTTAAGGTCCTTCATAGCTGTTTATATCTTCTCCAGGAATCACATCTGCATGGACCTTTTAGGTTTTCAGCATATGGAAGATCCACTACATTCCTGTATTGTAAGACCAACACTGTCCCTGGTCTTTTGTTAAGTGAGATTGTGGGAACAGTGTATGTTTAGGGTTTAATAACATGTTTGATTTGGGTTAGGAATCATTCTGCTAGATGAATAATGGTATTGGGAACCTGTGACATTTATTAAAACATAGAGATCAAATATAAGTATGAAAACAGAAATCTAGGTAATATTTGAAGCTCAGAAGGACATTGAGCTGTTGATTGTGATACTTATTTTTGAATTATGTTCCGCATATATGTCTCAGATAAATCAATAATCAATGGCATAGGACCTTGTACCTTGGATGATTGAATGGAAAAGAGAACTTCCACTCAAACAGGGAAACTCAGTAAGATTAGGAAGATAGTCAGTAGCTTTCAGAAGAAGAGTGAGTACAGGATTTAGACCAAAAATTCTTTATCAATAGGGTTTCGGTTAGAGAGTGAAAGTAAATATCATCACATGTGAAGAGTCACTCACATGGTGAACTGGGGAAAATATTTAGGAAAGCAGACATCAATAGAGACATTAGGAAATCAGGCAAAGTATAAAGTGAGTGATAGGATTAGACATTATTAACTGCATTTAGGTTGAATATATAATCTTAGGAAGAAACAAATACGTAGTCACCAATAGGATTGATATTTGAGACTATTAGGCAACCTGGACCTGGATGTTTTTAGTAATCCATGTTCAGTTTCCATTTAGGCTTTGGTACAATCATAAGTGTGACATTTGCTTTTTGTGTCCAGAATATTACTGTGATACAATGTATATGTAGATAAGGTGACCTGAGTATTTCTTCCACCATTTCTGGGAGCAATATTTTGAAGAAGTATAAATTAGTATTCGGGGTACAAACAGGTGTACTCTTTGTCTTTGAATATGGATAATATGCATGTATAGACCATACTGTGAATAAATAATATAACTGGTTCCAACTTTAAATAATGGATTGAATTGAAATGTAAAAATATAGAGGAAATCTTATATTGATATACAACCATTCATTCCAACCCGTTTTACATCTATTGGTAATATGAGGATTATGGTTTATCATGAAGAGTGTGTGAGTTTTGCTTCAAATTGATTATGGAAATTGAAAATAATTTGTTTGGAAAAAAGTCTCATAAAAAGTCCAGTCAAGAAACCTGGAGAAATACATGTGTTCTGAAGCAGGAAGTGACTGAAAGTGAAACAAATGCCTATAAATTTGCGAACTTGTAGATGAAATATATATCCTATGATCTGCATTAACTGAAGGAGTAGTAATGTGCCAGTGTTGAGTAAAAATGAACGTCAAAATAAACATCATGTCCCATAGGAATCTTCTTGCATTGATGTTAAACTGAGTCAGTTAATTTAGAAATATTAGGATTTGAATGCACCATTCACTGAAGTTAGTTTTCAGACCTAAGAAACAAATATGTATTTCAGGTAGATGAATATTTCTGAGAATAATCCAGTGAAAATTTGATTATAACTCCACATACATGAACATGAATGAATTTTGGGACTGTACATAAGACACATCTATTTCATATTTTGAAATATATGGAGAGTGTGTATATATATATATATATATATATATATATATATATATATATATCACACACACACACACACACACACAACAGACATTAAAAAGTAGCAATACATATGCCAATTGAAATTCTTCATGAAATATATATCATCCACAGATCCAAAAATCTTCATTTTACTGAGCGTGGATTTATGTGTAATATTGTTCAACTAGGAAGCTCACCAATAGCTTAAATTTTCAGTTCCAACAGCGTTTAGGAGGAGTGATCACTTCTCATAATTTGTATCTGCCAAGTCAGCAGCCTCACAAAAATGTACGTGTGATACCAGGTAGGATTCTATATGTGCATATAAAAATATATGTGCTGAATATGCTACAGAGAAAGGGAGACAGGAATTCACATATTTGTCAACTTTAAAAACACATTGAGAGCTGGAGGGGCAGATCTGCCACTCGCTCCTTCAAGGTAGGCGGACCTGCGACCCACCGGCTGAACAGGACCAGTGGCCCCCCACCGTGGAAGACACATCGCCCTGGTTGGGGGAGGGGCAATGCCGCCGGGCCTGCAAGGTAGGCAGACCTGTGACCCACAGCAGGACAGGCCCAGCAATCTGCGGAGGGGCAGAGACGCCCTCCGCGCCTGCAAGGTAGGTGGACCTGCGACCACCGACAGACCAGGCCTATGGCCCGCCAGCATGGTAGACACATTGTCCCGGTTGGGGGAGGGGCAGAGCAGGCACACGCGCCTGCAAGGTAGACAGACCTGCAAGGGACAGACAAAACAGACCCAGTGGCCCGCAGATGGTCAAAGCTGCCGCCCACGCCTGCAAAGTAGCCCGACTTGCGACCCACTGGCAGAACAGGCCCAGTGCCTGCAGAGGGGCAGAGCTGCTGCTCGCACCTTCAAGGTAGGCGGACCAGCTACCGACTGACAGAACAGGCCCAGCAGCCTGCTGGTGTGGTAGGCACATTGTCCCAATTGTAGGAGGGGCAGAGCCACCACCCGTGCCTGCGAGAGAGACTTTGAAACTATACAAGCAATAAAAATATATAGGGGAAAAATTCAATAACACAACACTTTCACCAAGCAGAAAGAAACATGAACAGAATGAAAAGACAAGGAAAGAAAGGACCATAAGCAATGCAGGTAAAGTCAACTTTAGAAGACGTAATATCTGCAGCAGATGGAATGTCAGATAAAGAACTCAGGATATACATGCTTCAGATGATCTGGAGTCTCAAGGAAGACATTAGAGAGCAAAATCAGACAATGAAAGATCACCTTGATAATGAATTACATAAAAAAAATCCAAGAAGCATAATATCAAGTATGCAGGGAGATAAAGATTATAAAATCAAACAAACAGATATCCTAGGAATGCAGGAATCAATAAACCAACTTAAAAACTCAATTGAGAATACTAACAGCAGAGTAGAACACTTAGAAGATAGAACATCAGACAATGAAGACAAATTATTTCAACTTGAAAAGAACACAGACAGCTCAGGAAGACTTTTAAGAAACCATGAGCAGAACATCCAAGAAATATGGGATAACATAAAAAGACCAAACTTAAGAGTCATTGGGATACAGGAAGGTATAGAGGTCCAAACAAAAGGAATGAGCAATATATTCAATGAAATAAAAGAGAAAACTTCCCAGACTTGTAGAATGAGACAGAATCGCAAATCCTAGAAGCTTACAGCATGCCAAATGTGCAAAATTATAAGAGATCCACACCTAGACATATTATAACGAAGATGCCCAACATACAGAAAAAAGGAGAGAATTTTAAAAGCTACAAGATAAAGGAAGCAGATTATATTTAGTGGTAAACCAATCAGGATAACAGCTGATCTTTCAACACAGACTCTGAAAGCTAGAAGATCCTGCAATAACATTTTTCAAACACTGAAAGTAAATGGATTCCATCCAAGAATTGTGTATCTAGCGAAATTAAGCTTCAGGATAGAAGATGAAATTAAAACTTTCCACGATAACAAAAGTTAAAAGAATTTGCAGCTAGAAAACGATTTCTTCAAAACATCCTTGGCAAAACACTACAGGAAGAGGAAATGGAAAATAACAATGAAAACCAACAGTGGGAGGTAGGACAGTAAAGGGGGGAAAATAATCAAGGAGGAAAAAAACCATGTTTAGTAACATAAATATACAAATATGGCTGGAAGAACAACCCATATCTCAATAATAACCCTAAATGTTAATGGCTTAAACTCACCAATTAAGAGACACAGGCTAGTAGAATGGATCACAAAACAAGACCCAACAGTATGCTTCCTACTGGAGACACATTTGTTAGGAAAAGATATACATAGACTGAAGGTGAAAAGTTGGGAAAAATCATATCACCCATATGGACTTCGGAAACAAGCAGAAGTGTCCATACTCATATCAAATAAAATAGATTTCAAGCTAAAGTTAATCAAAAGGGATAAAGAGCAACACTACATACTTCTCAAGGAAACCATACACCAACAAGACATAACAATCATAAATATATATGCCCCAAACATTGGTGCACCTATGTTCATTAAACAAATTCTTCTCAAGTTCAAGAGTCTAATAGACCACCATACAATACTCATGGGAGACTCAAACACACCTCTCTCACTACTGGACTGATCTTCCAAACAAAAGTTGAATAATAAAAATATAGAACCCAAAACACAATTAATAACACAGACTTATGATATATATAGAATATACCACCCAACATCAAGCAGCTACACTTTTTTCTCAGCAGCACATGGATACTTCTCAAAAAATAAATCATATATTATGTCACAGAGCAACTCTTAGACAATATAAAGGAGTAGATATAATACCAGGCATCTTATCTGATCATAATGAAATGAAACTGAAAATCAACGATAAAAGAAAGAAGGAAAAATCATGTATCACTTGGAGAATGAAAAATAAGTTACTGAATGATCAATGGGTTATAGAAGACACCAAGGAGGAAATTAAAAAATTCTTAGAGATAAATGAAAACACAGACATAACATATCGGAATCTATGGGACACATAGAAAGTAGTTCTAAGAACAAAATTCATTGCTTAGATTTCATTCCTTAAAAAAAAAAAAAAAAAAAAAAAACGACAAATAAATGATCTCATACTTCATCTCAGAATCCTAGAAAAAGAAGAGCAAAACCATGGCAAAATAAGTAGAACGCAAGAAATAATTAAAATTAGAGCTGAAATTAATGAAATCGAAACAAAAGAAACAATTGAAAAAATTGACAAAACTAAAAGATGGTTCTTTGAAAAAATAAATCAAAACGACAGACCCTTAGCCAAGCTAACAAAGAAAAGAAGAGGGAGAACTCAGTATCACAACAGATAGTTCAGAAATACAGAAGATAATCCGAAATTAATTTGAATTCTTATTTTTCAATAAAATAGAAGATAGTGAAGGCATCGATAAATTTCTCAGTCATATAATCTGCCCAGATTTAGTCAGGAGGATATAGGCAACCTAAACAGACCCATAACAATTGAGGAAATAGAATAAACCATCAAAAGACTACCAACTAAGAAAAGCCCAGGACCGGATGGGTATACAGCAGAGTTTTACAAAACCTTTAAAGAGGAACTAATACCAATAGTTTTCAAGCTATTTCAGGAAAAATGCAAAAATCCTCAATAAAATTGTGGCGAATCAGATACAAAAACATATTAAAAAAATTGTGCACCATGATCAAGTAGGATTCATCCCTGGGATGCAAGGCTGCTTCATTATACAGAAATCAATAAATGTTATTCATCACATAAATAGACTTAAAAATAAGAACCATTTGATCATCTCGATAGATGCAGAAAAAGCATTTGACAATGTTCAGCATTCCTTTATGTTCAAAACTCTGGAAAAACTAGGGATAACAGGAACATACCTCAATAATGTAAAAGCAATCTATGCTAAGTCTCAGGCTAGCATCATTCTGAATGGAGAAAAATTGAAGGTATTCCCTCTAAAATCTGGAAGAAGATAGGGATGCCCTCTCTCACTACTTCTGTTCAACATAGTTCTCGAAACACTGGCCAGAGCAATTAGAGAGATTAAAGAAATCAAAGGCATAAAAATAGGAAAAGAAGAACGTAAATTATCACTATTTGCAGATGACATGATTCTATACTTAGCAGACCCAGCAAGGTATACAAAGAAACTATTAGAGTTAATAAATGAATTCACCAAAGTGGCAGGATATAAAATCAATATGCATAAATCAAAGGCATTCCTGTATATCAGCAACAAATCCTCTGAAATAGAAATGAGGACAACAACTCCATTCAAAATATCCACACACAAAAAAAAAAATACTTGGGAATCAACCTAACAAAAAGGGTGAAAGACTTATAAAATGAAAACTACAGAACCCTAAAGAGAGAAATAGAAGAAGATCTTAGAAGATGGAAAAATATACTATGTTCATGGATAGGCAGAACTAACATCATCAAAATGGCAATATAACCAAAAGTTCTCTATATGTTAAATGCAATGCCAATCGGGTCTAAAAGCATGCAATGGAGGAAGGATAGCATCTTCAACAAATGGTTCTGGGAAAACTGGAAATTCATATGCAACAAAATGAAACTGAATCCATTTCTCTCGCCATGCACAAAAGTTAACTCAAAATGGATCAAGGAGCTTGATATCAAATCAGAGACACAGCATCTGATACAAGAAAAAGTTGGCTATGATCTACATACTGTGGGGTTGGGCTCCAAATTCCTCAATAGGACACCATTAGCACACGAGTTAATACCTAGAATCAACAAATGGGACTTACTCAAACTAAAAAGATTTTTCTCATCAAAAGAAACAATAAGAGAGGTAAATAAGTAGTCTACATCCTGGGAACAAACCTTTACTCCTCACACTTCAGATAGAGCCCTAATATCCAGAGTATACAAAGAACTCAAAAAATTAAACAATAAGAAGACGAATAACCCAATCAACAAATGGTCCAAGGACCTGAACAGACACTTCTCAGATGAGGACATACAATCAATCAATAAGTACATGAGAAAATGCTCACCATCTCTTGCAGTCAGAAAAATGGAAAACAAACCCTCCCTAAGATACCATCTCACTCCAGTATGATTGGCAGCCATTATGAAGTCAAACAACAAGTGCTGGCGAGGATGTGGGGAAAAGGGTACACCTGTACATTGCTGGTGGGACTGCAAATTGGTGCAGCCAATTTGGAAAGAAGTATGGAGATTTCTTGGAAGCTAGGAATGGAACCACCATTTGACCCAGCTATTCCCCTTCTCGGTCTATTCCCTAAGACCTAAAATGTGCATGCTGCAGGGACACTGCTACATTGATGTTCATAACAGCACAATTCAAAATAGCAAGAGTGTGGAACCAACCTAGATGCCCTTCAATAGATGAATGGAAAAAAATGTGGCATTTATACACAATGGAGTAATACTCTGCATTAAAAAATGTCAAAATCATAGAATTTGCAGGGAAATAGATGGCATTAGAACAGATTATGCTAAGTGAAGCTAGCCAATCCCTAAAAAAACAAATGCCAATAGTTTTCTTTGATATAAGGAGAGTAACTAAGAACAGATTTGGGAGGAAGAGCATGAGAAGAAGATTAAGATTAAACAGGGGTGACAGGTAGAAGAGAAAAGGAAAGAGAAGGGAAATTGCATGGAAATGGAAGGAGACCCTCATGGTTATACAAAATTACATACAAGAGGAAGTGAGGGAAAAGGGGGGAAAAAACCAAGGGGGAGAAATGAATTACAGTAGATGGGGTAGAGAGAGAAGATGGGAGAAGAGGGGATGGGGGATAGTAGAGGATAGGAAAAACAGCAGACTACAACAGACACTAGTATTGCAATACGTAAAACAGTGGATGTGTAACAGATGTGATGCTGAAACCTGTATACGGAGTAAAAATGGGAGTTCATAACCCACTTGAATCAAAGTGTGAAATATGATATGTCAAGAAATAGGTAAATTTTGAACAACCAACAATAAAAATTAAAGGAAAAAAACACATAGAGAACTATTTCAATGAAAAATGGACTAGACATATAACACCTACGCTTTATCATGCAAAAGGCAAGTCCAACTATACACCATGCCTCCTCTGAACGGCTTGTATTTCTATTCTGTTTGTGTTATTATTCTCCATCATAGTAGGATTAGTAGTCAGAGTCTAGTAGGGTATGGGTTAGTGTCAGGGATTCAGTATTTTGAATGGAAAAAAGGAAAATGAATCCAATGTGTATGCAAATATGGGCTACACAATAAATTACCCACTCTCATCCAGAACAATGGCTTCACATTACCTTCGCCCCAAATAAGACACAATTAGAGGAGAAGAGTTAGAAAATCTGTGAATATATATCTGGAATGGAAAATGCAAAGGAGTTCACAACCTTGGATGTGGTAGAGGAGTTTCCAAATGTAAGGGACAAGGTAAACACTCCACAAACTTGGAGCTCTGCTGGCCTAAAGACTTCTTGAGAAACTGCCTCTGAGGTTGGGAACTCAAAATATATGTTGTTGTCAGGAGCTTTAGCTTTCTTTCTAGTGAGACCATCAGAGCTGGGTCTACATCTATGTGACCTGGAGGACGTGGTTTCTTATTTTCCAATGAACACTAGGCTACAGTACTGAATTATCTCTTTGTAGGTAAACTGTGACCACTGGGGTCTAAGAGTCTCCCCGTGTGGACTGTGAGGGCATTTGGTCATTCTCCACTTTTCGTGGTGTTTCTTGCTGCTGCACTGGGAGTTTGGTATTTTCTTCACGAAATACAAGGAGTTGAACTGGGACACAGTGCTGGAGGGAGTACTGTCATGTGTAGTGGGTCATGGTCTGCAAGAGAATGCACCAACCAGGCTTCTAGCCCACATAGATTGTCCCCTTGTCCATTGCAACCTGATTCTGAACATTGCCCTAAAAATTCTCCATATACCAATATGCATTTACATATAAGAATTTCCTGGCTGCACCACGTCAGTCACATGCCATTTGGAAGCAATGGCAGATCCACATGGCCCCACCACGGATGTTTTATCACAAACCTGCACACCACAGCTTGCGCCTACAATTGAGGAGTATTCAACTTACTGGCATCTCTGTTCTACACCAATTTAATGAAACTCAGTCAATTAGGGCACTTTCTGGTACACTCATGATCAGCAACAGGGCATACAAAGGTTCTCCAGTGCCACCTGGTCATAGGAATTTCAAAAATTTCATGGTATTTATCTAGCCATTTTTCAAGGTGGAAGTTGGAGGCACTGTAGGTTTCAATTCATTTAGGAACCATTAAATTGTGAGGAAGCTCATTTCAATGAAATCTCTGGAGGACACTCACAGGCAAGTCTTCCCAAAGAGTAGCCAAAAGGTCACATGAAGCCAGGCCCATTGAGGTCTACAGTGTGAGGTCTATGTGTGTTTTGACTGGCTGCCAAGTCTTTCAGAATAAAATCTTGTGATATCCTGGGTGAGATTCCCAGTGCTCTGTGGAAAGCCACCCTCGGCCTAGGTCTCAGTTTCCAAGGGCGAGTCTCATGTGTGGCCTCCTAAAAACTCAACACAATTCATGCCAATACTTCTCTGAGTTCAGTTCCATAACTCAGTCTCTAAGGGGTATCAGACCAGATTTCAAGTACTGGTTGACCTACTCATCTCTTCCAACCCCAACACAAATGACCAAAATTAAATCAAAACATCCCCACATGACCCTCATCTTATTGCATATAGACACTCATCTTAACCTCTGCCTGGAAGTTTCCATGAAGGACACAGCCCAAGACAGGGTCCAAAATAGGCTTCCTTGCCCCTTATTTTCCTAGTGTCAGGGTGGCCTGGACACCCTTCCTGTGACCCAGGAGTGATCAAATAGGCCTGCCGTAATACTGCTCTGCTTCTCCAATTTGAGGCCTACTGACAGTGGGGTTTAGAATCTTTATGTGAATTGGAGTCATGAGAAAACACAAGCACCTCTGGGCTAGCATGTGCAGGGCTTTGAAGAAATCATTTGACCCAAAGGATCCCTATTCTCACTTGATGGAGGTCAGAAACCTTACAGTGGAAGGCAAGAGACTTTATGCTCAATGACTCCTCTTTTGGGCATTTCGGTTTTGGACTCACACATGGGATCTTTCTTTATATCGATCAGGTGCTAAGAATCTAAGCCAAAGCCTCACACAGGGCCAAGAGGCTGATTCAGACACACCCCTTTCTAAAGCAATTAGGCAAAGAGCCACAGGTGAGGCAGATTCATTTCCATTTGAAAAATGTTTTCTTCCAGCTTCACAAAGGGGTGGCCTGAGGCAAAGAAATTCCTGAAATACAGGGAAATAGAACAAAAGGTAAGCAAAAGGCCCAAAGCACGGTTTTTCCACTGAGACTTTACTGGTCACACTGATATCTGAGTTTTCTTAGTTGCTCGCCATTCCCTTCAGCTATCCAGTACATGGCCATGTCACAGAGCTTGAAGGTGGTACTTCGCTTGGACACAAAACCATGAGCCTATTCTGGAGAGTGGCCAGAATTCAAAAATAAAACCAGACCTTGGGAAAATAGCAGGTGTTGCGCATCGGTAAGGGAAGCCACAGTGCATTCATATATTCGGCTGGATGAATGCTGGGAAGCTTTCTACCAGACAGGACACATCCATTCATGCATTCTCTTTTCTAATGTTTACAACCACGGACCCAATGGGATACACAGACATAGAAACACTTGCCGTATCAAATCACTTATTAGAAACAGTTCACTCCAAACCAAACAAACCGCCATTCCTACCTATTCTGAGAACATGAGACAAAAGCACAAACACACACCCACACCCACAAAGCACCTTCTTCCCCCAAGTAGGTCTCTGACTATCCGGAGTGTCCTCTGACTATTGGGCCATACTATGTTCCCCTGAAATTGCCTGCCCTGTTTCAGATCTGGTTTCCTTGGCCAACTCTGTAAAGTTGTCAGGAGGCAGTGGTGATCCACTACCTGCTTTCTCAGGAAAGGCCACTCTTCAGAGCTTTCCTGGCTTTTGGCCATCCTCATATCAGTAGGTACCAACAAAGACTGATTCTGTCCTTGGTAAATCCAAAGAAGTGAGACCACTGCTACTGGGACTGGAATGGGATTTGGGTGCCTTTCTTCCTTGATCCCAAGTTCAGAGAGTTCTATCACCAAGGATGTGAGGTGAGGTCTGAGGTCACTTCCTTCAGGAACTGAATGAGCTCACACCCTTGGCAACCACTTTGTCCTAACAGTTGCTTACAAGGGTCCCCTGAAATGAAGGCTGCCCCTACTTTCTGTGACAGTTTCACAAGTTAGAATGGTATATTAACCATAGGCAACCGGGAACAGCTCTCCACACAGCCTGGTTTGGTCCTTCTTCTCTACATTAAGAAGAGAGAGGATGATTCAGACATATCCCTTCATCCTGACCAGGTTGTTTGCAAGAGAAGATGACTTTTGCTCACTCAGTTCCTTCATAGCTGCCTACAACTTCTCCAGGGATCATTTTTGCATGTACCTTTGAGTTTCTTAGCAATAGGAAGTTCCCCTACATTCCTGTATTGTAAGACCTACTCTGTCCCTGCTCTTCTGTAAAGTTAGATTGAGGGAACAGTGTATGGTTAGGGTTAATAACAGGTTCAATTTGCATTAGGAATCATTCTGCTGGATGAATAATGGTATTGAAAACCTGCGATATTTACAAGAATATATAGGTGAAAATTAAGTATGAAAACAGAAATCTAGGTAAGATTTGAAGCCCAGAAGAGCATTGGGACCTTGATTGTGATACTGAGCTTTGATTTATTTTCTGCACAGTTGTCTCAGATACATCAATATACAATGGCAAAGGTCCGTGTATTTTGGATGATTGATTGTCAAAGAGAACTGCCAGTCAAAAAGGGATAATCAGTAGGATTAGGAAGATAGTCGGTAGGTTTAGAAAGGAGAGTGAGCATAGGATTTGGACCAAAAGTTCTTTAGCTATAGGGTTTCGGGTATAGAGTGAATGTAAATGTCACCACATGTGAAGAGTCAGTCACAATGATGAACTGGGGAAAATATGTAGGAAAGCAGATATCAATAGAGACATTAGGAAATCTGGCAAAGTGTAGTCCGTAGTGAAAGGTTAATAAAATAGGTACTTATCACTTTCTGTTTTCTGTATGCTTAATAAAACACTGTTGAAATCTTGAGAAATGTTTGCTAGTCTTGTTCCCAGAATGTGCTGTCCTCAGCTGCCAAACTGCAGAAAGTAATTCCTCACCCGGTTGCCCACAAACAGCTCACTCGCCCGGACCCATCAATAAACATCCTGCCCTGCCCTCTCCAAGGAAAGTATATAAGCTCTGCTTAAGCTGTTCTCAGGGCTCTCTGCTCTATTCAAGTGAACTCTGAGCCCCAGCATGCTGGACCCATAATAAACCCTTTGCTTTTGCATGAGACAGTCTCTTGGTGGTTTCTTCCCCGGACGCTCGCCTGACATTTACATATGGAGGTTCCACTGAGATCCAGCAGCGGCAGATGAGAGACCCCAACGGGCTCCTCTCGGGGTATGTAAGGTGCCTCTTTCTAGTTTCAGGTTTCAGGTTAGGGCTTGGCAAATGGCTGTTGATGAAGAGTGTGAGCTCTCTCCGATGGTGGCTGAGAGACGTGTCATAGAGCCACAGGCCACGTCACTGGGGGACTCCCCAGAGGACTCGGGAAATTGAGGAACAATAGTCTCCTCGACTCAGTGATATTTTGTTTCAGATTCGGTATTGCCAGCCCATCGGGTTTTGCCGGCTACTCAGTCCTGGTCTCAGTGTTGGACGTCCATTGCCTGTCTTTATTGTATTGTCTTGTCTGTGTCGTGTGTCGTTGCTTTTACTGATTGTTTATCTTTCATTATGGGATAGAGCACTTCAATGCCTCTTTTGCTGACCCTTGATCATTGCACCAAAGTCCGCTTAAGGGCTCAGAATCTTTCTTTTTCAGTTAAACGCTGGACCTGGCAGACTCTCTGTGCCTCAGAATGGCCCACCTTTGGATTCAGATGGCCCCTAGAAGGATCTTTCTACTTCCCACTAATTTAAAAAGTCAGAGATATTGACTTTCAGCCAGCGCCACATAGACATCAGGATCAAGAGACATATATCTTAACTTTGCAGGACCTCTGCAATTCTCCTCCTCCATGTGTGAAGCTTTTCCTTGCCCCTGCCCCCGCTCCTACTCTTTCCGTCATGCTCTCTCAAACCTTCTGCTTCTCCTCCTCCTTCAACCTCTGTTCTCCCTGAGTCACAAGATTTGACTCTACTGGACTCTCGTTCTACTACTTATTCCCTGCCCTCGTCCCCCAACCCCCAACACCTTCTAAGTAATTCCCCTGCTGCTGTCTCAGCCTCTCCGCCATTGGAGGAAGCTAAGCGAGCCCAGCGCACTCCAGATAACTCCCCTGCGGAAAACACAGCCCCTCCTTTCCTGGAGGTTGCTGGCCCGGCTAAAGGAATTTGCCGGCGTTGAAGGATTGAAATCCCTGGTACTCACGTGATGCTCCCTCTCCATTTCTAAGGAACAATGATTGATGACAACCATGGGGGAAAAATGCAAGCCTACCGGTATTTACCTTTCTCCTCTTCAGACCAAAATAACTGGAAAAATAACAATCCCCCTTTTACCGAGGACCCCACCTGGGTCTCAGGTGTGGTTGAGTCATTGATGTTTTCACACCAGCCTACTTGGGATGACTGCCAACAACTCCTAGGGACTCTCTTCATGACAGAGGAACAAAAGAGTATCTTCCTGGATTCTAGAAAAAAATATTCTCGGACCAGATGTGTGACCGACAAAACTTCCCAACATATGCAAAGCCACCTTTCCCTTGCACCGACCCAACTGGGACCCCAAAACCTGTGAAGGTAATGAGCATCCTTCCTCTTATTGCCGGGCTCTAATAGTGGGTATCTTAGTGGCCGCTAGGCGACCAACTATTTTGGCCAAGGTAAGAGAGATTATTCAAGGGACTGATGAATGTCCCTCCATGTTCCTACAGAGAATTATGGAGGCATATAGCATATTTAATCCTTTCGATCCTCAGGGAGAGAATCAAAAGGCATCTGTCATGGTGGCCTTTATTGGGCAAGCTGTTCTGGATATTAAAAGACAGTTACAATGCTTAGATGGATTACAAGATATGACTTTGAGAGGTTTAGTCAGAGAAGCCAAGAAGGTATACTATAAGAGAGAAACTGAGGAAGACTAGGGAGCAAAGGGAGGATAAAAGAAACAAAAGACAGACTAAGGCATTGACTAAGATCCTGGTCACAACAACAAATAGACCAGAAATTAAGAAACATGGAGACAGGAAGGGACACCGGGGCCCACACAAGAGGCCACCCCTGGCCTCAATTCAATGTGTCTACTCTAATAAAAAGGACACTGGGCTAAAGAGTGCCCTAGAAAGAGACAGCCAGGCCAGCTGGACATTCTGACTCTGTAGGATTACTAAGAAAGTCGGGGCTCAGATCCTCTCCCCGAGCTCAGGGTAACTTTTGAAGTGGAGGGTACCCCAGTATACTTTGAAGTGGATACAGGGGCAAGATATTCTGCCTTTAAGGCCCCATTGGAACCTCTATCAAATAAAAGGTCTCTAATTCAAGGGGCTAATGGCAGTAAATATTGGGCTTGGAAAACTAAGAGGACCATGGACCAGGGGAAAGGAAAAATCCATCACTCATTCCTAGTAATCCCAGAATGCACGGCCCCATTGATTGGCAGAGATCTGCTCACAAAGCTCTGGGCCAAAATAACTTTTTACCCTGAAGGCCCCCAAGTGGAATTTCTAAATCCTTCAGTAAAAACTCCTATAATCACGGCTCTAACTATGTCAGTAGAAAATGTACATCAAATCACTCACCTTGGTTCAAAGAAACTGCATTCATTTCTGAAGGATCAAGAACAGAGTTTTCCATTAACCAACTCACAGTGAAAGGAAACAACTGAATGGATAACAAAAGCCTGTTGGGTCCATCAATTGGTTAATTCTTACCCTTCCAAGCTTCCTGCAGGAAAGCACCTACGAGGAACCAGACCAGGACAATTCTGGGAAGTGGACTTTACTGAAATTAAGCCAGCAAGGAATGGACTTAAATATCTCCTAGTCTTTGTAGATACATTTTCAGGATGGATTGAAGCCTTCCCCCCAAAAAAAAAAGAAAAGAAAAGAAAAAAAATGAAACAGCGCAAATGGTGGTCAAGAAGATCCTGGAAGATATTTTTCCAAGGTACGGCCTGCCTAAAGTAATAGGGTCTGATAATGGACCGGCGTTCGTGGCCCAGGTAACTCAGAGGTTAGCAAGGACCCTGGGGATTAATTGGAAATTACATTGTGTTTACAGACCCCCGAGTTCACGACAGGTAGAAAGAATGAATAGAACCATTAAAGAGACCATAACGAAATTAAACTTAGAGACCGGCATAAAAGATTGGACTATGCTCCTGCTTTATGTACTGTTTCATGCAAGAAATACTCAATCTATTTCTTTGTGTAACCTCACACCCTGTGAAATTCTCTATGGTGTCCCTCCTCCAGTAAGGGACCTACCCCAACTCTAAGACCTAACGATTCCTTCCACACCCCCTTGCTTAACAGACTTAAAGCTCTTGAAAGAACTCAGGGATACCTGTGAAAACAGATGGCCACTGCCTACCAACCTGGGGATGAGGGGACTCTACAGCGATATCAAGTAGAGACTTCGTCTATGTAAGACGACATCTGGTGTCATCCCTGGAACTCCGCTGAAAAGGACCATACCAGGTGCTACTTATAACACCTACAGGGTAAAGGAAGTCAAAATCACTTCCTGGATCCCTACCTCTCATCTCAAGCCTGTGCCCTGTCCAGACTCTGGCTGGAAACTGGAAAAGACTGGAAACCCTTTCAAATTGTGGATTCGCTGTGTGGATAAGGCTATAGACTCTCCCCTTGACCACCAGTAGTCCTAACCCTCATAAGCCTGTTCAGCAGCGATGGCTGATCACAAATCCTACTGGAACGGAAGTATGGTCTATCTTGCATACAGCCCGCTTAGGGACCTGGTGGCCATCTCTCCAGCCAGACATTTGTCAGCTGCATATAGGTCTTCCCGATTGGGATATCCCTAATGAAGAGGATCCCACTAAAATTCCATTAAATTCCTTCCATACCATAGATAATGGAAACAAACATTATTGATGTAGGGACACGCGAGCCAGATGCTGGTTGGCTAGCCTAGATTACTATGTTTGCCCAGTGTACTATCAAAGCCACAAACAGTCAAGGCTGTTTGCGGGGAACGCCGACATCTTCTGTAAGTCATGGGGATGTGAGCATACAGGGACTGCCACATGGAACCCAAACTACTCATGAAATTCTCTACACAGCATTGGCCATATTACCAATTAGACAACCAAAACCGATGGCCCCCAGAGGGGTCTCTAGATCCTCAAATTCTGTGTGACCTTTTTTACTTCTGCAAGTGCTCAAAAGGGTGAAAGGAGATTCCTCTATGTGGAGGCCTTTTCTCTCCTTTGCTCACATCGTGAACTATGCTTCTCCAATACATGCTCACCCTCAGCCTTCTGCTCTAGACTCTCTGTTGTCACTCCCACCTCATCAACTTGATTTCTCCCCTCCAATTACTATATTAAAAATCCAAACCTCCAGCGTTTCTCAGACCATTGCCCCCTTGCTGAGGTAGCAGGTACTGAGGTAACCCTCCACTCACTCACTCCTCTCTTCTCCTGTCAGTGCCCACACTAGGTCCAACCAGGTCCTCTTACCAGCTAACCCAAAGCTCAAACCAGCTGAGAAGAGCCCTCAGACCCCTATCCAAGATGTAATGAAAACGGCCTTTAAAGTTGCTTTGTCATCACTGAAAACAGGTTACTAAGAATTTAAAGTACCTTACAGGCTTTTTGGGATACTCACTCCCATCTTCCCCTCTGTTCTACCCGTTCTACTACTCATGTTTTTGGTGCTAGGAAGATCTCAAAACCCTTTTCCATTATTCTTTTACATCTCTCCTTCCTCATTCTCAGATCCAAAGAGCTGCGCTCAGCCCTGCATTCCCCGTCTTCCCTCTCTGTACCAGGCCCACAGGAAAGTCTTAACTGACCTTATCCAGAAGTTTTCACCATGGCTAACTTTAGGACTTTCAGCAAAAGAGTCCCTATAAAAGAGTTCAGTGTAGATAAACTTCCTCTTTTTGTGTTGCCCTGGTCTACCTGGCAACTGGCTGAAAAAAATCAGCACTCCTGAGGTAGACACACCCTTACTAGTTTTTCACAACATATGTGATCAAGGCTCTGTCCTTTAGCTGGGGCTTTATAGAGATGGCTACATTGCTAAGATGAATAAGTTACAAACTGGGCTCCATGGAAACAGCTGGCAGGGGGAAAAAAAGGGAAAAAAAAGCTCTCCCCCACCCAGGTGTCCTTGAAAATTTAACTTGCCCAGAACTGAGGAAAAATCAGAAACAAAAACTGCTCTTTGTGAACTTCTGCAGACTGTGAACTTCAGAGCCCCTTCCCTTACATGTTGGGTACAAAATTCTGAAACTACCTAAACTTGGGTTTCTGGGGATTAATTGATTACAACAGGAGCAATGCCCTCTGAATCTGGTTGCAACCAAATATGACTGTTTCCTTGTCTTTGGTGCTATCTTAGGTGCCTTGCCTTGTCAGTCCCTACAACAATATAATTCTATATACTTAAACGTTGTTTATGTTTTTATGAAATGGTCAACAGAAGTGATTAATTGTGTAATGGTGCAGATGTTTCCCAGAGTGCTCTATTATGACGCAGGTTCATTGGAAGATCAAATAGAGGGGCATACAACCCGGTTCAGTTGGGAACATATATCTCTCACCTTAGCCATTCTATTATGAATAGGAGTTGCTGCCTGGGTTCGCACAGGAACCACTGCCCTGGTCCATGGGACACAACAAATGACCCAATTAGAAGAAGCAATAGATCAAAACTTAAAGATATTAGAAAATTCCATCACAACTTTGCAGGAATCTTTTACCTCTCTCTTTGAAGTTGTTTTACAGAAAAGTCGAGGTTTGGACCTCCATTTCATGAGAGAAGGGAGCCTTTGTGCTGCATTGAGGAAAGAATGTTTTTTTTTTTTTTTTTTTTTTTTTTTTTTTTTATGTCGACCATACTGGAGTTGTGACAAACCCTATGAGTAAATTAAAAAGATGCCTTGAAGAGCATCAAAGAGAGATAGAGACCCAAAATTGGTGGTTTGAGTCTTGGTTTACACAGTCCCACTGGTTAACTACGTTTTAATCAACCCTGGCCGGTCCAATAATAATCCTCATTTTATTGCTTACTATAAAACCCTGTTTCTCAACCATGTAATTTCTTTTCTCCAAGCTCAAATTGGACAAGTTAAACTTATGTTAATACCCCACTAGCATACATAAAATGTGTCACCCCCCAACAATCACTTTTATGATTAAAAGTAGCCAGAAGAAGAAGTGGGGAATGAAATGTTAATAAAATATGTACTTGTCACTTCCTGTTTTTCTGTATGCTTAACAAAACACTGTTGAAATGTTGAGAAATGTTTCCTAATCTTGTTCCCAGAATGTGCTGTCCCCAACTGCCAAACTGCAGAATGTACTCCCTCACGCGTTTACACACAAACCGCTAACTCCCCCTGACCCATCAATAAACTTCCCTCCCTGCCCTCTCCAAGAAAATTATATAAGTTCTGCTTAAGATGTTCTCAGGGCTTCCTGCTCTATTCAAGTGAGCTCTAAGCCCCAGCATTCTGGACCCCAAATAAACCCTTTCTGTTGCATGAGATAGTCTCTTGGTGGTCTCATCCTCTGACACTCGCCCTACATTTACTTGGATGATTGAATGTAGATGAGAACATCCATTCAAAAGTGATAGTCGGTAAAATTAGGAAGATAGTCGGTAGGTTTAGGAAGAAGAGTGAGTATAAAATTTGGAACAAAAGTTCTTTAGCAATAGGGTTTCGGTTACAGAGTGAATGTAAATGTCAACACAAGTGAAGAGTCAGTCACAATGATGAATTGGAGAAAATATGTTGGAATGCAGATATCAATACAGACATTACAAAATCAGGAAAAGTATAAAGTCAGTGATAGGATTAGACATTTTCAACAGGGTTGAGTTTGAATATATAATCTTAGGAAGAAACGAATATGTAGTCATCAATAGGATTGATATTTGAGAGCAATAGGCAAATTGGACATTGATTTTTAGTAATCCATGTTCACTTTCCATTTAGGCTTTGGTACAAATATAAGTTTGACCTTTGAATTTTGTGTCCAGAATATTACTGTGATAACATGTATATATAGATCGGGTGACATAAGTATTTCTTCCACCATTTTTGAGAGCAATATTTTGAAGACTTATAAATTAGTATTTGCGGTACAAACAGGTGTACCCGGTGTCTATGAATATAGAGATAATGCATGAATAGACCAACTGTGAATAAGTAATATAACTGGTTCCACTTTAAATGGTGGATTGAATTGATATCTGAAAATATAAAAAATCATATATTGATATACAATCATTCATTCCAACAAGTTATACATCAATGTTAATATTAGGGTTATGGTTTATCATGAAGGGTGTGTGAGTTTTGCTTCAATGTGATTATAAAAATCGAAAATAATGTGTTTGTAAAAAAGAATCTTGAGAAGACCAGTCAAGAAATATGGAAGAATACATGTGTTCTAAAGTAGGAAGTGATTGAAAGTGAAAAAACGCCTATAATTTTGTGATCTTTTTGATGAAATATATATCCTATGATGTGCATAAACTGAAGAAATAGTAATGTACCAGTGTTGAATTAAAATGAACATCAAAATACACATCATGTTCCATATGAATCTTCTTGCATTGAGGTTAAACTGGGTCAGTTACTCTAGATATATTAGGATTTGTATGCAACATTCACTGAAGTTAGTTTTCAGTACTAAAAACAAAAAAGTATTTCAGGTGGATGAATATTTCTGAGAATAATATTTAGAAAAGATGATCATAAATCCACACACATGAATATGAATGAATTAAGGAAGTGTATATTAAGATACAAATATTTCATATTTTGAAAAATCTGGAGAATGTGTGTATGTATATATATATATATATATATATATATATACACACACACACACACATATATATACATACAAACACACATATATATATACATACACACACACACATTGAAAACTAGCAATATATATGCTATTCGAAATTCATCATGAAATATATATCATTCACAGATCTAAAAATATTCATTTTACTGAACATGGATTTATATATAATGTTGTAAAACTAGGAAGCTCACCCATTGGTTATATTTTCAGTTCCAATAGCGTTTAGGAGGAGTGATCTTCTCTCACAATTTGTATCTGCCAAGTCGTTCACCTCACAAGAATGTAGGTGTGGTACCAGGTAGGATTCTATATGTGTTTATTGCTGTTGCATTGGGAGTTTAGTAATTGCTTCATGGAATCCAAGGAGTTCAACTGGGACACAGTGCTGGAGCGAGTTCTCTCAGGCGTGGTGCGTTAAGGTATGCAGGAGAATGCACCAACCAGGCTTCTATCCCACATAACTTGCCCCCTTAAACATAGCAAACTGATTGTAAACATTGCCCTGAAACGTCACCATATAACAAGATGCCTTTGCATAGGAGGGTCTGCTGATTGCACCATGTCAGTCACAAGCCATTTGGAAGCCAATGGTAGATCCACATGGCCCCACCACAGATGTTTTTTCACACACCTGCCAACCACTACTCTAGGACAACTACTCAGCAGGCTCCAACTTATTTTCATGAAACCCAATCAATCAAGGCACTGTCTGGTACACTCATGATCAGCAACAGAATATTCAATGGTTCTCCAGTGCCACCTGGTCATGGAAAATTGAAAATTTTCATGGTATTTATCTAGCCATTTTTCACGGATGAAGTTGGATGCACTGTGGGTTTCAATTCATTCAGGAACCATTAAATGTTGAGGAAACTCATTTCAATGTAAGTTCTGGAGAATTCTCACAGGCAAGGCTTCCCAAAGAGTGGCCAAAAGGTCACATGAAGCCAGGGCCATTGAGGTCTAAAATGTGATGTCATTGTCTGTTTTGACTCTCAACAATGGCTTCCAAGTCTTTCAGAATAAAATCATGTGATATCCTGGTTGAGATCAGAGTGCCCTGTGGAAAGCTAACCTGGGCCTTCATCTCAGTTTCCAAGGATGACTCTCATGCGTGGCTTTCTCAAATCCCAACACAATTCATAGCAATACTTCTCTGAGGTGAGTTCCAGAACTTAGTCTCTAAGGGGAATCACACCAGAGTTCAAGCCCAGGTGGACCCAGTCATCTCTTCCAACTGCCACACAAATGACCACAATAAAACCGAAATTCTCCCACATGGTCCTCATCTTCTTCCATATTGACACTCATCATAACCTCTGGCTGGAGGTGTCCATGAGGGACGCAGCCCAAGACAGTGTCCAAAATAAGCTCCGTTGCTCCTCATTTGCCTAAATTCAGGGTGGCCTGGACACCCTTCCTTTGTACCAGGAGTGATCAAAAAGGCCTGCCTGTCATACTGCTCCACTTTTCCCATTTGAGGCCTATTGAGTGTCACTTAAAGATACTTTATGTGAATTGGAGTGATGAGAAAACCTAAGCACCTACGGGATAGCCTCAGAAGGGCTTTGACGAACTCATCTGACCCAAATGATCCCTATTCTCACTTGATGGAATTCAGGAACCTTACAGAGGAAGGCAGAAGACTTCATCCACAATTACAGCTCTTTTTGCCATTTTTGATTTGGATGCACACATGGGATCTTTCTTTAGATCCATCAGGTGCTGAGAATCTAAGTCAAAGAATCACACTGGGCCAAGAGGCTGATTCAGACACAACTCTTTCCAAATCAATTAAGTAAAGAGCCAAAGGTGAAGCCTATTTATTTCCATTTGAAAACTATTTTCTTCAGGATTCACAAAGGGGTGGTGTGAGACAAAGACTTCCTGACTCTCAGGGCAACAGAACAATAGGTAAGCAAATGGCCCAAAGCAGGGTTTCTCCACTGAGACTTTCCTGGTCAACTGATATCTGAGTTTTCTCAGATGCTCGTCATTTCCTTCAGCTATCCAGAACATTGCCTTGTCACAGAGCTTGGGTGTGGTACATAACTTAGACACAAAACCATGAGCCTATTCTGGAGAGTGTCCAGAATTCTGGAGGAAAACAGCAACTTAAGAAGGTAGCAGGTATTGCCCATTAATAAGGCAATCCACAGTCCATTCATAAAATGGGCAGGATGAATGCTGGGAAGCTTTCTACTAGACAGGACATATCCATTGATGCATTCTCTTTTCTAATGTCTACAACCACGGACACAGTGTGATACACAGACCCAGAAACACTTGCCTTGTTAAACGACTTACTAAAAACAGTTCTCTCCAAACCAAACAAACTGACTTTTCTTCCTATTCTCAGAACATGAGACAAAACCACAAACCCACACCCACACCGACAATGACACCTTCTTCCCCCAAATAGGTATGAGACTATCCGGAGTATCCTCTGACTGGTGGGCCATACTATGTTCCCCCGAAATGTCCTGTCCTGTCTCAGATCTGGTCTCCTTGGCCAACTCTGTGAAGTTGTCAGGAGCCAGGAGTGAGCCACTACCTGCTTTTCCAGGAAAAACCCCTCTTCCAAGCTTTCCAGGCATTTGGCTTCCTCACCTTAGTAGGTACCAAGAAAGACTGATTCTGTCCTTGGTAAATCCAAACAAGTGAGACCACTGGGACTGGGACTGGGACTGGATCTGGGTGCCTGGCGTCCTGGATCCCATGTTCAGAGAGTTCCATCAATAAGGAAGTGCTTTGAGGTCATTTCCTTCAGGAACTGAATGAGATCACTGCCTCGGCAACCACTTTGTCCTAAGAGTTTCTTCCAACGGTCCCATGAGATGGAGGCTGCTCCTACTTCCTGTGACACTTTCACAAGTTAGAATGGTATATCAACCATAGGGAACCAGGAACAGCTCTCCACACAGTCTTGGTTTGTCCATCTTCTCTACATTAAGATGAGAGAGGCTGATTCAGAAACATCCCTTCATCCTGACCAGGTTGTTTGCAATGGAAGATAACTTTTGCTCTCTCAGGTCCTTCATACCTGCCTACATCTTCTCCAGTGATCATTTCTGCATGGAGCTTTGAGGTTCTCAGCAGATGGAAGATCCACTACATTCCTGTATTGTAAGATCAACACTGTCCCTGCTCTTCTGTAAACATGTTATTAACACAAACAGTGTATGGTTAGTGTTAATAACATGTTCCATTTGGGTTAGGAATTATTCTGCTGCATGAATAATGGTATTGGAAACTTGTGATTATTTTAAGAATATAGAGATGAAATATATGTATGAAAAAAGAAATCTAAGTAAGATTTGAAGCCCAGAAGGGCATTGGGCCCTTAATTGTGATACTTAGCGTTGAATTACATTCTGCACCGATGTCTCAGATAAATCAATATACAATAGCATAAGACCTTGTACCTTGAATGATTGAATTTAGACGAGAACATCCAGTCAAAAAGGGATACTCGGTAGGATTAAGAAGATAGTTAGTATGTTTAGGAAGAAGAGTGAGTATAGGATTTGGAACAAAAGTTCTTTAGCAATAGGTTATTTATTAGGGTGTGAATGTAAATGTCAGCACATGTGAAGAGTCAGTCACAATGATGAACTGGGGAATATATGTAGGAAAGCAGATAGCAATAGAGACATAATGAAATCAGGCAAAGTATAAAGTGAGGGATAGGATTAGACATTTTCAATTGGGTTGAGTTTGAATATATAATTTTAAGAAGAAACACATATGTAGTCACCAATAGGATTGATATTTGAGAGCATTAGGGAACCTGGACATGGATGTTTTTAGTAATCCATGTTTTCTTTCCATTTGGGCTTTTATACAATCATAAGTGTGACCTTTGCATTTTGTGTCCAGAATATTTCTGTGATTAAATGTATATAAAGATCAGGTGACATGAGTCCACATCCACCATTTCAGGGAGCAATATTTTGAAGACGTATAAATTAGTATTGGGGGTACAAAGAGGTGTACACTGTGTCTATGAATATAGAGATAATGCATGAATAGACCATAGTGTGAATAAATAATATAACTGGTTCCACTTTAAATAATGGATAGAATTGATATCTGAAAAGATATAAGAAATCTTATATTGACATACAATCATTCATTCAAACCAGTTATACATCTAATGGTAATATCAGAGTGATAATTAATATGAATGGTATGTGAGTTTTGCTTCAAAAGTGATTATGAAAATCAAAATTAATGTGTTTGGTATAAAATCTCATGAAAAGACCAGTCAAGAAACTTAGAGGAATACATGTGTTCTGAAGCAGGAAGTGATTGAAAGTGAAACAAATGCCTATAAATTTTTGAACTTGTGGATGAAATGATATATCCTATGATGTCCATAAACTGAAAAAATAATAATGTACCAATATTGAATAAAAATAAACTTCAAAATACACATCATGTCCCGTAGGATTCTACTTGCATTGATGTTAAACTGATTCAGTTACTGTAGAAATATTAGGATTTGTAAGCTCCATTCACTGAAGTTAGTTTTCAGTACTAGGAAATAAATATGTATTTCAGGCGGATGAATATTTCTGAGAATTATCTTGTGAAAAGTTGATTATAAACCACATATAGAAACATGAGTGAATTTAGGGAGTGTATAATAAGACATATATATTTCATATTTTGAAAAATCTGGACAGTATATATATATATATATATATATATAGATAGATAGATAGATAGATAGATAGATAGACACACACAGACATTATAATGTACCAATATAAATGCTAATCGAAATTCACCGTGTAATACATATCATCCACATATCCAAAAATATTCAATTTACTGAACATCGATTTATATATAATGTTGTTCATCTAGGAAATTCACCAATAGGTTTAATTTTCAGTTCCATCTTTATTTAGGGGGAGTGATATCTTATCACAATATGTATCTTTCAAAATCAACGAGCTTACAAAAATGTACTTGTGATACCAGGTAGGATTCTAAATATGCATAAAAAATACATGTGATGAATAGGCTACAGAGAATGGGAGACAGAAATTTACATATGTGTTAACTTTAAAAACTCATGGAGAACTATTACAATGAAAAGTTTACTAGATTTATAACACATACCCTTGATAAAGCAGAAGGGAAGTCCAAGTATACACCATGCCTCCTATGAACGGCCTGTATTTCTATTCTGTTAGGTTTCTTGTTCTCCATCATATTAGGATTAGTAGTCAGAGTCTAGTAGGTTATGGGTTAATGTCAGGGATTCAGTATTTCAAATGGAAAATATGAAAATGAATCTAATGTGTATGCAAATATGTGCTACACAAAAATCATCCCACTCTCATCCAGAACAATGCCTTGACATAACCTTCGCCCCAATTAAGACACAATTAGTGGAGAAGAGTTAGAAAATCTGTGAATACGTATGTGGAAATGAAAATGCTCAGGAGTTCACAGCCTTGGAGGCGGTAGAGGAATTTCCAAAAGTATGGGATAGGGTAAATACTCCACAAATGTGGAGTTCTGCTGGCCTAATGACTCTTTGAGAAACTGCCTTTGAAGTTGGGACCTTGTAATATATGTTGTTGTCAGGAGCTTCAGCTTCCTTTGTAGTGAGACAATCAAAGCTGGATCTGCATATATGTGACCTGAAGGACATGGTTTCTTATTTTCTAGTGAACATGAGGCAGCAGCTCTGAATTCCCTCATTGTAGGTAAACTGTGGCCACTGGGAGCTAAGTGTCTCCTCGTGTGGTCTGAGAAGCCATTTGGTCATCCTCCACTTTTCCTGGTGATTCTTACTGCTGCACTGGGAGTTTGGTATTGGCATCAGTAAATACCATGAGTTCAACGGGGACACAGTGCTGGAGGGAGTACTCTCACGTGTGGTGGGTCAGGGTGTGCAGGAGAATGCCCCAACCAGGCTTCTATTCAACAAAGCTTGCCTCCTTGTCTGCAGCAACCCAATTCTGAACATTGCCCTAAAACCTCTCAATGTAACAAGATGCCTTAACATATAAGGGTCTGCTGGCTGCACCATGTCAGTCACAAAGCATTTGGAAGCCAATGGCAGATCCATGTGGCCCCATCACAGATGTTTTATCATACACCTGCAAACCACTGCTCTAGGCCCACTACTAAGCAGGTTCCAACGTACTGGCACCTTTGTTCTACACCATTTTCATGAAACCCAGTAAAACAAGGCACTGTCTGGTACACTAATGATCAGCAACAGAACATCCAAAGATTCTCCAGTGCCACCTGCTCTTGGGAATTTCAAATATTCCATGGTATTTATCTAGCCATTTTTCAAGGATGAAGTTGGTGTCACTGTGGGTTTCAATTCATTCAGGAACCATTAAATGGTGAGGAAGCTCATTTCAATGAAAGCTCAGGAGAACTCTCACAGGCAAGTCTTCCCAAAGAGTGGCCAAAAGGTCAAATGAAGCCTGGCCCATTGAGGTCTACAATGTGATTTCCATGTGTGATTTGACTCTCAAGTATGGCTGCCAAGTTTTTCAGAATGAAATCATGTGATATCCTAGCTGAGATTCCCAGTGCTCTGTGGAAAGCCATCCTGGGCCTAAATCTCAGTCTCCAAGGGCAATTCTCATGCGTGGCCTTCTAATATCCCAACAGAATTCATGGTAATACTTCTCTGAGTTCAGTTCCAAAACTCAGTCTCTAAGGGGAATCACACCATAGTTCAAGCCCAGGTTGACCCAGGAATCTCTTCCTACTGCCACACAACTGACCACAATTAATACCAAAACACTCCCACATGGCCCTCATCTTCTTTTATATAGACACTCATCATAACCCCTGGGTTGAGGTTTCCATGAGGGGTGCATACCAAGACAGTGCCCAAAATAATCTCCCTTGCCTCTAATTTGCCTAAAGTCAGGGTGGCCTGGAAACCCTTCCTGTTAACCAGGAATGATCAAATAGGCCTGCCATTAATACTGATCTACTTCTCCAAATAATCACACTGGGAAAATATGCTGATTAAGACACATCTCTTTACAAAGCAATAAAACAAAGAGCCACAGGTGATGCCTATTCATTTCCATTTGAAAACTCTTTTCTTCAGGATTCACAAAGGGGTGGCCTAAGGCAAAGACCTTCTAGATATTCACAGCACCAGAACCATAGGTAAGCAAAATTCCCAAAGCAGGGTTTCTCCACATAGACTTTACTGTTCACACTGATATCTGAGTTTCCTGAGATGCTCCCATTTCCTTCAGCTCTCCAGTACATGGCCATGTCACAGAGCTTGGAGGTGGTACATATCTTGGACAGAAAACCATGAGCCTATTCCGGAGAGTGGCCAGAATTCAGGAATAAAACAGGAAATTAGGAAGTTAGTCATTGCTACCCATCCATAAGGAAAGCTGCAGTCCAATCATGAATCGGGCAGTATGAATTTTGGGAAGCATTATACTAGACAGGACACATTCATTGATGCATTATGTTTTCTAATGTCTACAACTACAAACACAGTGGGATACATAGACATAGAAACACTTGCCTTGTAAAACGACTTACTAGAAACAGTCCACTTCAAATCAAACAAACTGCCTTTCCTACCAATTCTCAGAACATGAGACAAAACAACAAACTCACACCCACAACAACATAGGACTTTCTTCCCCCAAGTAGGTCTTTGACTCTCCGGAATTTCCTCTGACTGTTGTACCATACTATGTTCCCCCAAAATGCCCTGTACTGTCTCAGAGCTGGAATTTTTGGCCAACTCTTTGAAGTTGTCAGGAGCCATCTTTGAGCCACTACCTTCTTTCTCAGGGAAGGCCACTCTCCAAAGCTCTCCTGGCATTTGTACCAAGAAATCAGTAGGTACCAAGAAAGACTGATTCTATCCTTGGTAAAACCAAACAAGTGAGCCCACTGGGACTGGGTCTGGGACTGGTTCTGTGTGCCTGGCTTCCGGGATTCCAAGTTCAGAGTGTTCCAAGACCAAGGAAGTGAGATAGGTCACTTCCGTTCGGAACTGAATGAGGTCACTGGTTTGGCAACCACTTTGTCCTAACAGTTCCTTCAAAGGGTCCCATGAGATGGAGGCTGCCCCTACTTTCTGTGACACTTTCACAACTTAGAATGGTATATCAACCATAGGCACCCAGGAACAGCTCTCACACAGAACTGGTTTGGTCCATCTTCTCTACATTAAGAAGAGAGAGGCTGATTCACACACATCCCTTCATCCTAACCAGGTTGTTTGCCTTACAAGTTGACTTTTGCCCTCTCAGGTCCTTTATAGCTGCCTTCATCTTCCCCAGGGATAATTTCTGCATGGACCTTTGAGGTTCTCAGCGGGTGGAAGATCCCCTATATTCCTCTATATTAAGACCAACTCTGTCCCTGTTCTTCTATAAAGTTAGATTGAGGGAACAATGTATGATTAGGGTTAATAACATGTTCAATTTGAGTTAGGAATCATTCTGCTGGATGAATAATGGTATTGGGAACCTGGGATATTTATAAGAATATAGATGTGAAATATAAGTATGAAAACAAAAATCTAGGTAAGATTTTAAGCCCAGAAGGGCATTGGGTCCTTGATTGGAATACTTAGCATTGAATTTCGTTTGCACAGATGTCTCAGATAAATCAATATACAATGGCATATCACCTTGTACCCTGGATGATTGATTGTAGAAGAGTTCATCCAGTCAAAAAGGGATAGTTGTTAGGATTAGGAAGATAGTCGGTCTGTTTCGGAAGAAGAGTGAGTATAGGATTTGGACCAAAAGTTCAATAGCCCTAGGTTTTCGGTTAGAGAGTGAATGTAAATTTCAGCACATGTGGAGAGTCAGTCACAATGATGAACTGGGAAAATTATGTAGGAAATCAGATATCAATACACACATTATGAAACCAGGCAAAGTATAAAGTGAATGATAGGATTAGACATTATCAATAAGGTTGAGTTTCAATATATAATCTTAGGAAGAAACAAATATGTAGTCACCAATATGATTGACATTGGAGAGCATTAGGCAACCTGGACATGGATGTTTTTAGTGATCCAGGATCACTTTCCATCTAGGATTTGCTACAATCAGAAGTGTGACCTTTGCATTTTGTGATCAGAATATTACTGTGATAAAATGTATATGTAGATCAGGTGACATGAGTATTTCTTCTAACATTTCTTGGAGCAATATTTTGAAGAGATATAACTTAGTATTGGGGGTACACAGAGTTGTACCCTGTGTCTATGAATGTAGAAGAAATGCATGAATTGACAATACTGTGAATAAATAATATACTGTTTCCACTTTAAATCATGGATTGAATTGATATCTGAAAATACGTAAGAAATCTTATATTGATATACAATCATTCATTCCAACGAGTTATACATCTAATGGTAATATTAGGGTTATGTTTAATCATGAAGGGTGTGTGAGTTTAGCTTCAAAAGTTATTATGGAAATGGAAAATAATGTGTTTGGAAAGAAATCTCATAAAAAGATGAGTCAAGAAATATAGAGGAATTCATATGTTCTGAAGCAGGATTTGATGGTAAGTATAAAAAAAGCCTATAAATTTCCTAACTTGTGGATGAAATATATATCCTATGATGTGCAAAAACTGAAAAAATAGTAATGCACCAGTGTTGAATGAAAATGAACGTCAAAATACACATCATATCCCATAGGAATCTACTTGCATTGATGCTAAACTGGGTCAGTGACTGTAGAAATATTATGATTTGTATGCACTATTCACTGAAGTTAGTTTTCAGTAGTAGGAAACAAATACGTATTTCAAGTGGATGAATTTTTATGAGAATAATCTTGTGAAATGTTGACTATAAATTTACATATATGAACACGAATGAATTTAGGGAGTGTATAATAAGAAACATATATTTCATATTTTGAAAAATCTTGAGAGTGTATATATATATATAGATATGTGTGTGTGTGCATTTATGTATATATATATATATATATACATATATATATATATATACACACACACACACACACACACACACACACACAGACACTAAAATGTATCAATATGCATGCCAATCGAAATTCACTATGAAACATATATCATCCACAGATCCAAAAATAATCATTTTACTGAACATGGATTTATGTATAATATTGTTCAACTAGGAAGTTCACCCATAGGTTGAATTTTAAGTTCCAACAGCGTTTAAGAGGAGTGATCTCTTCCCATGATTTGTATCTCCCAAGACAGCCAAACTCACAAGGATGTACGTGTGATACCAGTTATGTTTCTATATTTGCATATAAAAATACATGTGCTGAACAGGCTACAGAGAAAGGGAGACAGGAATTCACATATTTGTTAACTTTAAAAACACATGGAGATCTATTTCAATTAAAAATTGACTAGATTTATAACACCTACACTTTATCATGCAAAAGGAAAGTCCAACTATACACCATGCCTTCTCTGAACTGCTTTCATTTCCATTCTGTTTGGTTATTTTTGTCCATCATTTTAGGATTAGTAGTCAGAGTCTATTAGGGTATGGGTTAGTGTCAGGAATTCAGTAATTCGAATGGAAAATAGGAAAATGAATCCAATGTGTATGCAAATATGTGCTACACAAAAATATTCCCACTCTCATCCAGAACATTGCCTTTACATTACCTTTTCCCCAAATAAGACACGATTAGAGAAGAAGAGTTAGGAAATCTGTGAATACATATCGGAAATGGAAAATATTCAGGAGTTCACAATCTTGGATGTGGTAGAGGAGTTTCCAAAAGTGAGGGACAGGGTAAACACTTCACAAACATGGAGCTCATTGAGCCTAAAGACTCTTGAGAAACTGCCTCTGAGGTTGGGCACTTGAAATATATGTTGTTGTCAGGAATTTTAGCATCCTTTCTAGTGAGACCAACAAAGCTGGGTCTGATCTCTGTGACCTGGAGGATATGTTTTTTTTTTTTTTTATTTTCCAATGAACATGAGGAAGCAGTGCTGAATTCTCTCTTTGTAGGTAAACTGTGGCCACTGGGGTCTAAGTGTCTCCCCATGTGGACTGTGAAGCCATTTGATCATCTTCAACTTTTCGAGGTGTTTCTTGCTTCTGCATGGTGAATTTGGTATTTGCTTCAGGAAATACAAGGAGTTCAACAGGTACCAGTTATGGAGGGAGTTCTGTCACGTGTGGTGGGTCAAGGTCTGCAGGAAAATGCACCAACCAGGCTTCTACCCCACATAGCTTGCCCGCTTGTCCATAGCAATCTGATTCTGAACATTGCCCTGAAACCTCTCCATATAACAAGATGCTTTTATATATAAGGGTCTGCTGACATCACCATGTCAGTCTCAAGCCATTTGGAATCCAAGGGCAGATCCACATGGTACCACCACAGATGTTTTATCACATACCTGCACACTACTGCTCTAGGCCCACTACTCAGCAGTCTCCAACTTACAGGGATCTCTTTTCTACACTGTTTTCATGAAACCAAGTAAATCCAAGCACAGTCTGGTACACTCATGATCAGCAACAAGTCATCCAAAGTTTCTCCATTGCCACCTGGTCATGGAAATTTCAAAAAATCCATGGTATGTACATAGCTATTTTTCAAAGATGAAGTTGGAGGCACTGTGGGTTTCAATTTATTTAGGAAACATTAAATGGTGAGGAAGCTCATTTCAAAGAAATCTCTGGAGAACTCTCACAGGCAAGGCTTCCCAAAGAGTGGCCAATATTTCACATGAATCCAGGCCCATTGAGGTCTAAAATGTGAGGTCCATGTGTGTTTTGACTCTCAATTATGGCTGCCAAGACTTTCAGAATAAAATCACGTGAAATGCTGGCTGAGATTCCCAGTGCTCTGTGGAAGCCACCTTGGCCTAGATCTCAGATTTCAGGGTGACTCTCATGTGTTGCCTCCTAAAATCCCAACACAATTCATGGCAATACTTCTCTGAGGACAGTTCCAGAATTCAGTCTCTAAGGGGAATAACACCAGAGTTCAAGCCCAGGTGAACTAAGTCATCTCTTTCAACCGCCACACAAATGACCAGAATTAAAACCAAAACACTCCCACATGGCCCTCAACATCCTCCATATAGACACTTATCATAACCTCTGGCTGGAAATTTCCATGAGGGGTGCAGACAAAGAAAGTATCCAAATAATTTCCCTTGCCCCTCATTTGCCTAAAGTCAGGGTGGCCTGGACACCCTTCCTGAGAACCAAGAGTGATTAAATAGGCCTGCACTTAATACTGCTCTGCATCTCCAATTTGGGGCCTACTTACTTTCAGGTATAGATTCTTTATGTGATTTGGAGTCATGAGAAAAGCCAAGCACCTCTGGGCTAGTCTCTGCAGGGTTTGAAGAACTCATTTGACCAAAATTATCCCTATTCTCACTTGATGGATTTCAGGAACCTAACAGAGGAAAGCAAAAGACTTAATCCACAATGACTGCTCATTTGGCCATTTTGGTTTTGGATGCACACATGGTATCTTTCTTTAGATCCATCAGGTGCTAAGAATCTAAGCCACAGCCTCACATAGGGTCATGAGGCTGATTCAGACACATCCCTTTCCAAAGCAATCAAGCAAAGAGCCACAGGTGATGCCCATTCATTTGCATTTGACAACTCATTTCTTCAGGCTTCACAAAGGGGTGGTCTGAGGCAAAAAGCTTCCTGAAATTCAGGGCAACAGAACAATAGGTAAGCAAATGGCCCAAAGCAGGATTTCTCCACTGAGACTTTCCTGGTCACACTGATATCTGAGTTTTCTGAGATGCTCGCCATTCCCTTTAGCTATCCAGTACATGGCCATGTCACAGAGCTTGGAGGTGGTATATATATTGGACACATAACCATGAGCCTATTCTGGAGAGTGGAGTGGATTCAGGAACAAAATATAATCTTAGGAAGATAGTAGGTGTTGCCCATTCATAAGGCAAGCCGCAGTCCATTCATAAATTGGCAGGATGAATGTTGGGAAGATTTCTACTAGACAGGAGACATCCATTGATGCATTCTCTTTTCTAATGTCTAGAACCACGGACACAGTGGGATACACAGACTTAGAAACACTCGCCTTTTCAAAAGACTTATTAGAAACAATTCACTTCAAACCAAAAAACCGCCTTTATTACCTATTCTCAGAACATGAGACAAAACCACAAACCAACACCCACATCCACAAAGACACCTTCTTCCCCCAAGTCAGTCTGTGACTATCCATAGTGTCCTCTGATTGGTGGGCCATACTATGTTACCCCGAAATGGCCTGTCCTGTCTCAGATCTGGTCTCCTTGGTCAACACTGTGAAGTTCTCAGGAGCCAGCGGTGATCCACTAACTGCTTTCTCAGGAAAGGCCACTCTTCAGAGCTTTCCTGGCATTTGGGCATCCTCACCTCCATAGGTACCAACAAAGACTGACTCTGTCCTTGGTAAATCTGAACAATTGAAACCACTGCGACTGGGACTGGGACTGAGACTGAATTTGGGTGCCTGGCTTCCTGGATCCCAAGTTCAGAGAGTTCCATCACAAAGGATGTTAGGTGAGGTCACTTCCTTTAAGATCTGAATGAGGTCACTGCCTTGGCAACCACTTTGTCCTAACAGTTGCTTCAAAGTGTCCCATAAAATGGAGGCTGCCCCTACATCCTGTGACACTTTCACAAGTTAGAATGGTATATCAACCATAGGCACCCGGGAAGTGCTCTCCACACTGGCCTAGTTTGGTCCTTCTTCTCCATATTAAGAAGAGAGAGGCTGATTCAGACACATCCCTTCATCCTGACCAGGTTGTTTTCAATGGAAGATGACTTTTGCTCTCTCAGTTCGTACATATGTGCCTACAACTTCTCCAGGGATCATTTTTGCGTGGACCTTTGAGTTTCTCAGCAGTTGGAAGAAACCGTAAATTCCTGTATTGTAAGACCAACTCTGTCCCTGCTCTTCTGTAAAGTTAGATTGAGGGAAGAGTGTATGTTTAGGGTTAATAACAGTTTCGATTGGGGTTAGGAATCATTCTGCTGGATGAATAATGGTATGGCGAACCTTCGATATTTTCAAGAATATATAGGTGAAATATAAGCACGAAAACAGAAATAAAGGTAATATTTGAAGCCCAGAAGGGTGTTGGGCCCTTGATTGCAATATTTAGCATTGATTTATTTTCTGCACAGATGTCTCAGATAAATCAATATACAAATGCATAGGACCTTGTACTTTGGATTATTTATTGTCAAAGAGAACTTCCAGTCATAAAGGGATAGTCGGGGGGCTGGGGATGTGGCTCAAGTGGTAGCACGCTCGCCTGGCATGCGTGCGGCCCGAGTTCGATCCTCAGCACCACGTACAAACAAAGATGTTGTGTCTGCCAAGTACTAAAAAAAATAAATGTTAAAAAATTCTCTCTCTCTCTCCCTCTCTCTCTAACTCTTTCTTTAAGAAAAAAAAAATTAAAAAAAAGAATAGTCGGTAGGATTAGGACGATAGTCGGTAAGTTTAGAACGGAGAGTGAGTATAGGATTTGCACCAAAAGTTCTTTAGCTATGGGGTTTCGGGTATAGAGTGAATGTAAATGTCAGCACATGTGAAGAGTCAGTCACAATGATGAAATGGGGAAAATATGTAGGAAAGCAGATTTCAATAGAGACATTAGGAAATCTGGCAAAGTATATTCGGTAATGAAAATTTAGTAAAATAGGTAAATGTCACTTCCCGTTTTTCTGTATGCTTAACAAAACACTTTTGAAATCTTGAGAACTGTTTGCTAATCTTGTTCCCAGAATGTGCTGTCCCCAACTGCCAACCTGCAGAATGTACTCATTCACCCGGTTGCACGCAAACTGCTCACTCGCCCAGACCAAACAATAAAGTTCCCTCTCTGCCCTCTCCAAGCAAAGTATATAAGCTCTGCTTAAGCTGTTCTCAGGGCTCTCTGCTCTATTCAAGTGAGCTCTGAGCCCCAGCATGCTGGACCCCCAATAAACCCTTTGCTTTTGCATGAGACAGTCTTTTGGTGGTCTCTTCACCCGATGCTCGTCTGACCTTTACATATGGAGCTTCCAGTGAGATCCGGCAGCGGCGAACGAGAGACCCCAACAGGCTCCTCTTGGGGTATGTATGGTGCCTCCTTCTGGTTTCAGGTTTCAGGTTAGGGCTTCGCAAAATGGCTGTCAATGAAGAGTGTGACCTCTCTCCGATGGTGGCTGACATACGTGTCACAGATCCACAGGCCACATCCCTGGGGGATGCACCAGAGTACTCGGGAAATCGAGGAGCAATAGTCTCCTCAACTCAGTGATATTTTGTTTCAGATTCGGTATCGCCAGCCCATCGGGTTTGGCCAGATACTTAGTCCTGGTCTCAGTGTTGGAAGTTCCATTGTCTGTCTTTATTTTCTTGTCTTGTCTGTGTCGTGTGTCATCGCTTTTACTGTTTGTGTATCTTTCATTATGGGACAGAGCACTTCAATGCCTCTGTCCCTGACCATTGATCACTGGACCAAAGTACCCTTAAGGGCTCAGAATCTTTCTTTTTCAGTAAAATTCTGGACCTGACAGACTCTCTGTGCCTCAGAATGGCCCACCTTTGGATTCGGATGGCCCCTAGAAGGATCTTTCTACTTCCCACTAATTTAAAAAGTCAGAGGATATTGTCTTTCAGCCAGGGCCACATATCCATCCGGATCAACAGCCATATATCTTAACTTGGCAGGACCTCTGCAAATCTCCTCCATGGGTGAAGCATTTCCTTGCCCCTACCCCCGCTCCTACTCCTTCCCCCATGATCTCTCAAACCCTCTGCTCCTCCTCCTCCTCCACCCTCTGTTCTCCCTGAGTCACAAGATTTGACTCTACTGGACTCTCGTCCCCCTCCTTATCTCCTGCCCACGTCCCCCAAAGACCAACACCCTCTAAGTGATTCCCCTGCTGCTGACTCAACCTCTCCATTATTGGAGGAAGATAAGCCAGGCAAGCGCCCTCCAGATAATTTCCCCACAGCACACACAGCCCCTCCTCCTCTGGAGGAAGCTAGCCCAGCTAAAGGTACTCACCAGCAGTGAATGATTGAAAAACCTGGAACTCGAATGATGCTCCCCCTCATCCCTAGGGGCCAATGATTGACAACGGCCTTGGGGGAAAAATGCAAGCCTACCAGTATTAACCTTTCTCCTCTTCAGACCAATATAACTGGAAAAATAAATATCCCCCTTTTACCGAGGACCCCACTCGGCTCCTAGGTGTGGTTGAGTCATTGATGTTTTCACACCAGCCTACTTGGGATGACTGTCAACAACACCTAGGGTTGTCTCTTCATGATAGAGAAACAAAAGAGAATCCTCCTGGATGCTGGAGAAAATATCCTCTGACCAGATGGGTGACCGACAAAACTTCCCAACATATTCAACCCGGCTTTCCCTTGAATCGACGAAACTGGGACCCCAACACCTTTGAAGGTAGGGAGCATCTGTCCACTTATCGCTGGTCTCTAATTGTGGGTATCTTAGTGGCCGCTAGGCGACTAACAAATTTTGCCAAGTTAAGAGAGATTATTCAAGGGCCTGATGAATCTCCCTCTATGTTTTTAGAGAGAATTATGGAGGCATATAGGAGATATACTCCTTTCGATCCTCAGGCAGAGGATCAAAAGGCATCTGTCAAGATGGTCTTTATGGGCAAGCTGCCCTGGATATTAAAAGAAAGTTACAATGCTTAGATGGATTACAAGATATGACTTTGAGAGATTTAGTCAGAGTAGCCGAGAAGAGAAGGTATACTATAAGAGAGAAACTGAGGAAGAGTAGGGAGCAAAGGGAGGATAAAAGAAACAAAAGACAGACTAAGGCATTGACTAAGGTCCTGGTCACAACAACAAATAGGCCAGAAATAAGAAACATGGAGACAGGAATGGATATCGGGGCCCATACTAGAGGCCACCCCTGGCCTCAATTTAATGTGCCTACTGTAAAGAAAAAGGACACTGCTTCAAAGAGTGCCATTGAAAGAGACAGCCACTCTAGCCAGCCATTATGACTCTGGAGGATGACTAAGAACGTTGGGGCTCAGATCCCCTCCGAGAGCTCAGGGTAAATTTTGAAGTGGAGGGGACCCCAGCAAACTTTGAAGTGGATACAGGGGCAATATACTCTGCCCTTAAGGCCCCATTGGTCTCTCTATCAAATAAAAGGTGTCTAATTCAAGGGGCTAATGGCAGAAAATATCAGGCTTGGACAACTAAGAGGACCATGGACCAGGGGAAAGGAAAAATCCATCACTCGTTCTTAGTAATCCCAGAATGCCCGGCCCCATTGATGGGCAGAGATCTGCTCACCAAGCTCCGGGCCAAAATAACTTTTAACCCTGAAGGACCACAAGTGGAATTTCTAAATCCTTCAGTAAAAACTCCTATAGTCACGGCTCTATATATGTCAGTAGAAAATGTACATCAACTCACTCAACTTAGTTCAAAGAAATTGCATTCATTCCTGAAGGATCAAGAACAGAGTTTTTTACTAACCGACTCAAAGCAAAAGGAAATAACTGAATGGGTAACAAAAGCCTGTCAGGTCTGTCATGGATAATGCTTACCATTCCAAGCTTCCTGCAAAAACGCACCTACGAGGAACCAGACCAGGACAATTCTGGGAAGTGGAATTTACTAAAATTAAGCCAGCAAGGTTTGAAATTAAATATCGCCTAGTCTTTGTAGATATATTTTGAGGATGGATTGAAGCCTTTTCCAGGAAAAAAGAAAAAAAAAACGAAACAGCGCAAATGGTCGTCAAGAAGATCCTGAAAGATATTTTTACAAGATACGGCCTGCCTTAAGTAAAAAGGTCTGATAATGGACTGGCGTTTGTAGCCCAGGTAAGTCAGGGGTTAGGCAAAACCCTGGGGATTAATTAAAAGTTATGTTGTGCTTATAGACCACCGAGTTCAGCACAGGTAGAAAGAATGAATAGAACCATTAAAGAGACCATAACGAAATTAAGCTTAGAATCCTGCATAATAGATTGTACTATGCTCCTGCCTTATGCACTATTTCATGGAAGAAATACTCCCTCTGTTTCTTCGTGTAACTTCACCCCCTATGAAATTGTCCATGGTGCCCCTCCTTCAGTAAGGGACCTAACCCCAACTCTAAGACCTAACAATTCCTTCCACACCCCATTGCTTGACTGAATTAAAGCTCTTGAAAGAACTCAGGGATACCTGTGAAAACAGATGGCCAATGCCTATCAACCTGGGGACGAGTGGACTCTACATCGATATCAAGTAAGAGACTTCATCTATGTAAGTCGACATCAGGTGTCATCCCTGGAACCCCACTGGAAATGACGATACAAGGTGCTACTTATAACACCTACAGCGGTAAAGGTAGAAAGAATCACTTCCTGGATCCATACCTCTCATCTCAAGCCTGACCCTGTCCAGACTCTGGCTTGAAACAGGAAAAAATTGGTAAAACTTTCAAATTGTGTATTTACCCTGTGTCTAAGGCTATACACTCTCCCCTTGACCACCAGTAGTCCTAAACCTCTTCAACCCGTTCAGCAGCGATGGCTGATCACAAATCCTACTGGTAAAGAAGTATGATCTATCTCGCATACAGCCCACTTAGGGACTTGGTGGACATCTATCCACCCAGACATTTGTCAGCTGGCTATAGGTCTTTCCTATTGGGATATACCTGATGAAGAGGATCCCACTAAATTTCCATTAAATCCATTCTGCACCATTGATAATGGAAACAATTATTATTGATGTAGGGACACGCAAGCCAGATGCAGGTTGGCTAGCCTAGATTACTATGTTTGCCCGGTGGACTACCAAAGCCACAAACAGTCACGGTTGTGTGGGGGGAATGCCGACTTCTTCTGTAAGTCATAGGGTTGTGATCATACAGGCAGTGCATGATGGAACCCAAACTCCTCATCAACTTCTGTACACAGCATTGGCCCTATTATCAATTAGATCACCAAAACCGATGGCCCCTAGAGGGGTCTCTAGATCCTCAAATTCTGCCTGACCTTTTTAACTTCTGAAAGTCCTCAAAAGGGTGAAAGGAGATTTCCCTATGTGGAGGCCTTTTCCCTCCTTCCCTCACATCCTGAACTATGCTTCTCCAATAGGTCCTCACACTCAGCCTTCTGCTCCAGACTCTCTGCTGTCACTCTCACCTCAGCAACATGATTTCTCCCCTCCAATTACTAGATCAAAAACCCAAACCTCCGCCGGATCTAAGACCATTGCCCCCTTGCTGAGGTAGCAGGTACTAAGGTAACCCTCCACCGAATCACTCCTCTCTTCTCCAGTCAGTGCCCGCACCGGGTCCCACCAGCTCCTCTTACCAGCTAACCCAAAGCTCAAACCAGCTGAGGAGAACCCTCAGACCCCTATCCAAGATTTAGTGAAAATGGCCTTTAAAGTTTCTTTGTCATCACTGAAAACAGATTACTAAGAATTTAAAGTCCCTCACAGGCTTTTAGGGATACTAACTCCCATCTTCCCCTCTGCTCTACCTGTTCTACTGCTCACCTTTTTGTTGCTAGGAAAATCACAAACCCCTTTCCCAGTATTCTTTCACATCTCTGCTACCTCATTCTCAGATCCACGGAGCTGCTCAAAGCCACGCCTTCCCCATCTCCCCCCTCTGTTCCAGGCCCACAGAAAAACATTAACTGAAATTCTACAGAAGTCTTCAGCATGGCTGACTTTAGGACTTTCAGCAAAAGAGTCCCAATGAAAGACTTCAAAGTAGATAAACTTCCTCTTTTCCTGTTGCCCTGTTGTACTTGGCCACTGGCTAAAAATATCAGCACTCCTAAGTTAGACACCCCCTTACTAGTTTTTCACAAAATATGTGAACACGGCCTTTGGCATTGAGCTGGGGCTTCACAGAGATGGCTACATTTCTAAGATAAAGAAGTTACCAACTGGGCTCCATGGTAACAGCTGGAAGGGGGAAAAATAAAGGGAAAAAAAGCTCTCCTTCACCCAGGTGGCCTTGAAAAGTTAACTTGCCCAGAACAGAGGAAAAAAACAGAAAAAATCTACTTTTTGTGAACTTCTGCTGGCTGTGAACTTCTGCGCCCCTTCCCTTATATGTTGGGTACAAAATTCTGAAACTACCTAAACGTGGGTTTCAGGGAATTAATTGATTATAACAGAAGTAATGCCCTCTGAATCCAGTTGCAAATAAAATGGAAAGTTTCCCTGTTTTTGGTAGTATCTTAGGTGCCTTGCCATGTCCGTCTCTACAACAGTATAATTCTATAGACTTAAACATTGTTTATGTTTTCATGAAATTGTCAAGACGATGTGATTAATTTTGTAAAGGTGTAGAGGTTTCCCAGAGTGCTTTATCATAATGCAGGTTCATTTGAAGATCAAATAAGGGGGCATAAAACCCGGTTCCACTGAGAACATATATCCATCACTTTAGCCATCCTATTAGGAATAGGAGTTGCTGCAGGCGTGAGCACAAGAACCACTGCCTTGGTCCATGGGATACAACAAATGACACAATTAGAAGGAGCAATTGACCAAAACTTAAAGATATTAGGAACCTCAATCTTGGCTTTGCAGGAATCTTTAACCTCTCTCTCTGAAGTTGTTTTACAGAACAGGCGAGGGTTGAACCTCCTCTTCATTAGAGAAGGGGGCCTTTGTTCTGCATTGATGGAGAATCTTGTGTTTTTGCCAACCATACTGGAGTTTTAAAAAAATCTAGGAGTAAATTAAAAAGATGCCTTGAAGAGTGTCATTGAGAGAGAGAGGCCCAAAAAGGGTGGTTTGAGTCTTGGTTCACACAGTCCCCCTGGTTAACTACGCATTTATCAACCCTGGCCATTTCAATAATAATCCTCATATTATTGCTAACTATAAAACCCTGTTTGCTCAACCGTGTAATTTCTTTTCTCCAAGCTCAAATTGGACGAGTTAAACTTATGGTAATACCCCACTAGCAAACATAGAATGTGACACCCCGCAATGATCACTTTTATCATTAAGAGTAGCCAGAAGAAGAAGTGGGGAATGAAAGATTAATAAAATAGGCACTTTTCACTTCCTTTTTTCCTGTATGCTTAACAAAACACTGTTGAAATCTTGAGAAATGTTTGCTAATCTTGTTCCCAGAATATGCTGTCCCCAACTGACTAACTGCAGAATGTGCTCCCTCACTGGGTTGCATGCAAACTGACCACTCGCCCTGACCCATCAATAAACTTCCCTCCCTGCCGTCACCAAGGAAAGTGTATAAGCTCTGCTTAAGCTGTTCTAAGGGCTCTCTACTCTATTCAAGTGAGCTCTGAGCATCAGCATGCTGGACCCCCAATAAACCCTTTGCTGTTGCATGAGATAGTCTCTTGGTGGTCTCTTCCTTCGACCTCACCCGACCTTTACTTGGATAATTAAATGTAGAAGAGAACATGCATTCAAAAAGGGATAGTCGGTAGGATTAGGAATATAGTTGGTAGGTTTAGGAAGAAGACTGTGTATAGGTTTTGGAACAAAAGTTCCTTAGCAATAGGGTTTCGGTTAGAGAGTGAATGTAAATGTCAGCACATGTGAAGAGTCAGTCACAATGATGAACTGGAGAAAATATGTAGGAAATCAGATATCAATACACACATTATGAAATCAGGCAATGTATAAAGTGAATGATAGGATTAGACATGATCAACCAGGTTGAGTTTCAATATATAATCTTAGGAAGAAACAAATATGTAGTCACAAATATGATTGAAATTGGAGAGCATTAGGCAACCTGGACATGGATGTTTTTAATAATCCAGGATCACTTTCCATTTAGGATGTGCTACAATCATAAGTTTGACCTTTGCATTTTGTGATCAGAATATTACAGTGATAAAATGTATATGTAGATCAGGTGACATGCATATTATTTCTAACATTTCTGGGAGCAATATTTTGAAGAGGTATAAATTAGTGTTGGGGGTACACAGAGTTGTTCCTATGAATATAGAAGTAATGCATGAATTGACAATACTGTGAATAAATAATATAGCTGTTTCCACTTTAAATCATGGATTGAATTGATATCTGAAAATATAAAAGAAATCTTATATTGATATACAATCATTCATTCCAACGAGTAATGCATCTAATGGTCATATTAGGGTTATGTTTTATCATGAAGGGTGTGTGAGTTTAGTTTCAAAAGTGATTATGAAAATGAAAAATTATGTGTTTGGAAAGAAGTCTCATGAAAAGACGAGTCAAGAAACATAGAGGAATACATGTGTTCTGAAGCAGGAAGTGATTGTAAGTATAAAAAAAACGTATAAATTTCCTAACTTGTGGATGAAATATATATCCTATGATGTGCAAAAACTGAAAAAAATAGTAATGTACCAGTGTTGAATGAAAATGAATGTCAAAATACATATCATGTCCCATAGGAATCTACTTGCATTGATGTTAAACTGGGTCAGTTACTGTAGAAACATTAGGATTTGAAAGGACCATTTACTAAAGTTAGTTTTCAGTACTAGGAATCAAATATATATTTCAGGTGGATGAATATATCTGAGCATAATCTTGTGAACATTTTATTATAAATCAACATTCATGACATGAATAAATTTAGGGAGTGTATATAAGACACATATATTTCATATTTTGAAAAATCGGAGGGTGTATAATATATATATATATATATATATATATATATATATATATATATATATATATATGTATATCACAGATACATTAAAAAGTAGCAATATATAAATATATATGCGTATCAAAATTTATCATGAAATATATATCATCCACAGATTAAAAAGTATTCATTTTAGTGAACATGGATTTATGTATAATGTTGTTCAACTAGGAACCTCACCCATAGGTGGAATTTTAAGATCCAAAAGCGTTTAGGAGGAGTGATCTCTTCTCACAATTTGTATCTGCAAAGTCAGCCACCTCACAAAAATGTACGTGTGATACCAGGTAGGATTCTATATGTGCATATAAAAATACATGTGCTGAATAGGCTCCAGAGAAATGGAGACAGGAATTCAGAAATAAGTTAACATTAAAAACAATGGAGAACTATTTCAATTAACAATTGACTATATTTATAACACCTACCATTTATCATGCAAAAAGCAAGTCCAACTATACACCATGCTTCCTCTGAACTGCTTATGTTTCTATAATGTTTGGGTTACTTTCCTCCATCATATTAGGATTAGTAATCAGAGTCTAGTAGGGTGTGAGTTAGTGTCAGGGATTCAGTATATCGAATGGAAAATAGGAAAATTAATCCAATGTGTATGCAAATATGTGGTAAACAAAAATCTTCCCACTCTCATCAAGAACAACACCTAGATATCACCTTCGCCCCACGTAAGACACAATTAGAGGAGAAGAGTTAGAAAATCCGTGACTACATATCTGGAATGGAATACGATCAGGAGTTTACAACCTTGGAAGTGGTAGAGGAGTTTCCAAAAGTAAGGGACAGGGTAAAAACTCCACAAACATGGACCTCTGCCTGCCTCAAGACTTCTTGAGAAACTGTCTCTGAGGTTGGGCACTTAAAACATATGTTGTTGTCAGGAGCTTTAGCTTCCTTTCTAGGGAGACCATCAAAGCTGGGTCTTCATCTCTTTGAGCTTGTGGATATGGTTTCTTATTTTCCAATGAACATGAGGCAGCAGTGCTGAATTCTCTCTTTGTAGGTAAACTGTGGCCACGGGGAGCTAAGTGTATCCACATGTTGACTGTGAAACCATTTGGTCATCCTCCACATTTCGTGGTGATTCTTGGTGCTGCACTGGGAATTTGGTATTTGCTTCATGGAATACAAGGAGCTCAACTGGAACACAGTGCTGGAGGGAGTTCTGTCATGTGTGGTGGGTCAGGGTCAGCAGGAGAATGCACCAACCAGGTTTCTAGCCCACATAGTTTGCCCCCTTGACCATAATAACCTGATTGTGAACATTTCCCTTAAACCTCTTGTTATAAAAAGTTGCCTTTACATATAAGGGTCTGCTGGATGCACCATGTCAGCCACATGCCATTTGGAAGTCAAAGGCAGATCCACAAGGCCCCACGACAGAAGTTTTATCACAAAACTGCACATCTCTGCTCTAGGTCCACTAATCAGCAGGCTTGAACTTACTGGCATCTCTGTTCTACACCATTTTCATGAAACTTAGTCAATCAAGGAACTGTCTGGTACACTCATCGTCAGCAACAGTACATCCAAAGGTTCTCCTGTGCAACCTGGTCAAAGGAATTTAAAAAATTTTATGGTATTTATGGAGCCATTATTCAAGCATGAGGTTGGAGGCACTGTTGGTTTCAATTTTTTCAGGAAACATTAAATGGTGAGGAAGCTCATTTCAATGAAACCTCTGGAAAACTCTCACAGGCAAGTCTTCCCAAGGAGTGGCCAAAAGGTCACAGAAATCCAGGACTATTGAGGTCTACAATGTGAGGTCCATGTGTGTTTTGACGCTCAAGTATGCCTGCAAAGTGTTTCAGAAAAAATCATGTGATATCCAGGCTGAGATTCTCAGTGCTCTGTGGAAAGCCACCCTGGACCTAGATCTCAGTTTATAAGGGCGACTCTCATGTGTGGCCTGCTAAAATCCCAACACAATTCATGGCAATACTTCTCTGAGTTCAGTTCCAGAACTCAGTCTCTAAGTCCCCTTGAACTCACACCAGAGTTCAAGCCCAGTTGGACCCAGTCATTTCTTCCAATCGCCACACAAATGACCAAAATTAAAACCTAAACACTCCCACAAGGCCCTCATCTTCTCCATATAGACACTCATCATAACCTCTGGCTGAAGGTTTCCATGAGGGGCGCAGGCCAAGACAGTGACCAAAATGAGGACCCTTGGCCCTCATTTGCCTAAAGTCAGGGTGGCCTGGACACCATTCCTGTGAACCAGGAGGGATTAAATAGACCTGCCATTAATACTCCTCTGCTTCTCCATTTTGAGGCCTACTGAATGTCAGGTATAGATTCTTTATGTGGTTTGGAGTCATGAGAAAACCCAAGCACTTCTGCAGGGCTTTGAAGAACTCATTTGACCCAAAGGATCCCTATTCTCACTTGATGGAGTCAGGAACATCACAGAAAAAGGCTAGAGACTTCATCCACAATGACTGATCTTTTTGCCATTTTGGTTTTGGATGCACACACGGGATCTTTCTTTAGATCCATCATGTGCTAAGCTGGAGCCTCACACAGGGCCAAGTGGCTGATTCAGACACCTCCCTTTCCAAAGCAATTATGCCAAGAGCCACAGGTGATCCTCATTCATTTCCATTTGATAACTGTTTTTTTCAGTCTTCACAAAGGGGTGGCCAGAGGCAAATACCTTCCTGACATTCAGGGCAACAGAACAAAATGTAAGCAAAAGGCCCAAAGCAGGGTTTCTCCACTGAGAGTTTCCTGGCCACACTGATATCTGAGTTTTCTGAGATGCTCTCCATGCCATTCCCTTCAGCTATTCAGTACATGGTCATGTCACAGTGATTGGAGGTGGTACATATCATGGATAAAAAATGATGAGCCTATTCTGGCTAGTGGCCAGAATTCTGGAAGAAAACAGGAACTTAGGAAGGTTGTAGGTGTTTCCCATTGGTAAGGCAAGCCGCAGTCCTTTCATAAATTGGACAGGTTGATTGTTGGGAGGCATTCTACTACACAGGACATATTCATTGATGCATTCTCTTTTCTAATGTGTACAACCACGGACACAGTGTGATACACAGAAATAGAAACACTCACCATGTCAAATGACTTATTAGAAACAGTCCATTACAAAAGAAATAAATCACGTTTTTTTACCTATTCTCAGAACATGAGACAAAACCACAAACTGACATCCACACACCCAGGCACCTCCTTCCCCCAAGTAGGTCTGTGACTCTTCTGAGTGTCCTCTGACTGGTAGGCCATACGATGTTCCTCCGAAATGGCCTTTTCTGTCTCAGATCTGGTGTTATTCACCAACTCTGTGAAGTTGTCAGGAGGCAGTGGTGAGCCAATTCCAGTCTTGTCAGTAAAGGCCCCTCTTCAGAGCTTTCTTGGAATTTGGCCACCTTCACATGAATAGGTACCTAGAAAGACTGATTCTATCCTTGGTAAATCCAAACAAGTGAGACCACTGGGACTTGGACGGGTAATGGCTCTGGGTGCCTGGCTTCCTGGATCCCAAATTCAGAGAATTCCATCACCAAGGAAGTATGTGAGGTCACTTCTTTCTGGAACTGAATGAGGTCACTGACTTGGCCACCAATATGTCCTAACAGTTGCTTCCTAGGTTCTCATAAGATGGAGGCTGCCCCTATTTCCTGTGACACAGTCACAAATTAGAATGGTATAGAAACCACAGGCAACTGGGAACAGCTCTCCACAAAGGCCTGGTTTGGTCCGACTTCTCTACATTAAGAAGAGAGAGGCTGATTCAGAAACATCCCTTCATCCTGATTAGGTTGTTTGCCATGGAAGATGACTTTTGCTCTCTCAGGTCCTAAATAGCTGCCTAAATCTTCTCCATGGGTCATTTCTGCATGGACCTTTGAGGTTTTCAGCAGATGGAAGATCCCCTACATTCCTGTATTGTAAGTCCAACTCGGTCCCTGCTCTTCTGTAAAGTTAGATTGACGGAACATTGTATGGTTAGGGTTAATAGCGTGTTCGATTTTGGTTAGGAATCATTCTGCTGGATGAATAATGGTTTGGGAACCTGTGATACTTATAAGAATATAGACTTGAAATATAAGTACAAAAACAGAAATCTAGGTAAGATTTGAAGCCCAGAGGGGCATTTGGCAATTGATTGGCATACTAAGCTTGAATTATGTTCTGTACCGAGGTCTCAGATAAATTCATTTACAATGGCATAGGATGCTGTACCTCAGATGACTGAATTTAGAAGAGATCATCCAGTCCAAAAGGGATAGTCCAAAGGATTAGGAAGATTGTCAGTAGGATTAGGAAGAAGAGTGAGTCTAGGAGTTGGACCAAAAGTTCTTTAGCAATAGGGTTTTAGTTAGAGAGTGAATGTAAATGTCAGCACATGTGAAGAGTCAGTCACAATGATGAACTGGGGAAAATATGTAGGAAAGAGAGTAAATATGTATCAATAGACACATTAGGAAATCAGGCAACGTCTAAAGTGAGTGATAGGATTAGACATTTTCAACAGGGTTGAGGTTGAATATATAATCTTAGGAAGAAACAATTATTTAGTCACTAATAGGATTGACATTTGAGCGCATTAGGGAACCTAGACATGGAGGTTTTTAGTAATCCATGCTCACTTTAAATTTAGGCTTTAGTACAATCATAAGTGTGACCTTTGCATTTTGTGTCAAGAATATTACTGTGGTAAAATATATATTTAGATCAGATTACATGAGTATTTCTTCCACCAATATGAGGAGCAATATTTTGAAAACTTATAAATTAGTATTGCGGATAAAATAGGCGTACCCTGTGTTGATGAATAAGAGATGAAGCATGAATAGACCATATTGTGAATTAATTATATAACTGGTTCCAACTTTAAATAATGCATTGAAATTATATTTGAAAATATATAGGAAATCTTATATTGATATATATACATTCATTCCAACCAGTTATACATCTAATGGTAATATTAGGGTTATGGTTTATCATGAAGAGTGTGTGAGTTTTGCTTCAAAAATGAGTATAGAATCGAAAATAATGTTTTTAGAAAGAAGTCTATTGAAAAGACCACTAAAGAATCATAGAGGAATACATGTTTTCTGAAAGAGGAAGTGATTGAAAGTGAACCACATGCCTATAAATTTGTGAATTTGTGGATGAAAGGTTATACCCTATGATGTCCATAAACTTAAGAAATAGTAATGTACCAGTGTGGAATAAAAATGAACTTCAAAATACATTTCATGTCCCATAGGAATCTAACTGCATTGATGTTAAACTTGGTCAGTTACTATAGAAATATTAGGATATATAAGGACCATTCACTAAAGTTAGTTTTCAGTACTAGGAAACAAATATGTATTTTAGGTGGTTAAATATTTCTGAGAATAATCTGTTGAGAGCCACAGCCAAAGGAGCCCCAGTAAACTTGCAGCTGCCAGCAAACTTCCGTCTGCCGGCTGATGATTGGCTCACAGCGGCCCCAGCATCATCTAGCTGATTTGCTTCTCTGTGGTGATGCTCATTGGAGATGCTCAATGAGCGGTTTCCCCGACCTTTCAGACTGCCAGCGGATGATTGGCTCACAGCGGCCCCAGCAACATCTAGCTGATTGGCTCCTCTGTGGTGATGCACATTGGGCTGGTTCCCTGCCCTTTCAGACCACGGAACTGCTCATTGGGGGACTTTTTTGGCTCCGCCCATGCGACCCAGCCAATCGGCCTCAAGAGGAGGAGACTTGTGTTTGAGGGAGAGGCTTGTGGGAAGCCTGTGGTGGCAGTTGGGCTCTGATGGCTATTCCTGAGGAGCTGTTTTTTTTGGTGTCATCTTGTTGGGTTGTATTATAGTAGAAATGCGGAATCAGAAATTATTAAAAAAAAAAAAACTGAAAGAATGTTCAGTAAATTGTTAGATGCAATTAAGGCATGGAAGACTTTACAAGGACATGGAGGTTTACAAGGTTAATTATCTAAGGTAATACAAGGAGCTAATGAACCTTATGCTGAATTTGTAGATAGGCTTATTCAAACAGCTACCAGAGTTTTTGGAAATACACAACAAGCAATGCCATTATGAAAACAACTGGCTTATGAGCAAGCGAATCTTTGGTTCAATGATATCATTAGACCATGGAAACATGAAGATTTAAACACATATATTAAATTATGTAGAGACATTAAAGGACAAGAGCAAGTCGTGGAAGCTGCAGTAAAACAGGCTTAGATGCCAGAGACATTAATGAACAAGGGCAAATTGTGGCAGCTGCAGTAAAACAGGCTTTAGATGCCAGGCCAAGAACATGCTACAATTGTGAAGAAACAGGACATTTTAAAAGGAATTGTCCCATAGGAGGAGGGTTTAACAAAACTAGGTATCAAAGGAGTAGAATACCAGGTATTTATCCACGATGCCGTAGAGGGAGACTTTGGGCTAATGAATGCTGTTCTCAAACCACCATAGAGGGTACACCATTATCAAAAAACGAACAAGGACCAGGTGTTTATCCACAATATTGTGGACAAAGACATGGAGCTCCATTGCCAAAAATGGACAAGGGGGCTCAATGCTCCGGGGCCCAAAACCACAAATATACGCAGCACTGGAGAAACCCAGCAACCCCATCAGGGTAGTGCCCAGGACACATTGTCCATCAGATCCCTCATCAGACAAACCAGAGGGAGCTCAGGGTTGGACATCTGTGCCTCCGCCAGAGCAGTACTAACTGCAGAGATGGGAGTTCAATTCATTTCCACATGGGTAAAAGGACCTCTTCCCAAAGGAACAGTAGGCTTATTATTGGGACGCAGCTCTTCTACTCTAAAAGGACTTATGATAAGTCCTGGGGTAATTGATCTCGACTATGAAGGTGAAATAAAAATTATAGCCAGTTCTCCAAAGGGTATATCAGTAATTTCACCAGGAGATAGAATAGCACAGTTACTAATAATACCCAGCCTACATGAAAAATTTTCCAGTTGTATTGTAGAAAGAGGTTCCAAGTGATTAGGCTCCACAGGTGTAGATTGGGCTATGCTTTTTTTAAATTTAGATTCTGGCCCCATGCTAAAACTAAATATTCAAGGGCATAAATTTAATGGGCTACTGGATACAGATGCAGACCTTAGCATCATCTGTCGTCAAGAATGGCCAAAACATTGGCCGTTACAACAAGCCACTCAAACGCTTGAAGGCCTAGGAGTGGCGTCTAATCCCCATAGAAGTGCAATGGTATTAGATTGGAAGGATCCTGAAGAATGTGAAGGAACTCTACAGCCATATGTATTGGATCATCTTCCCGTAAATTTATGGGGACGAGATAGTCTTCTGGACTCAGTGATATTTTTTTTCGGATTCAGTATTGCCAGTCAATCGGGTTTTGCCGGCTCCTCAGTCCTGGTCTCAGTGTTGGACGTCCATTGCCTGTCTTCATTGCCTTGTCTTGTCTGTGTCATGTTTCATTGCTTTAACTGTTTGTGTATCTTTCATTATGGGACAGAGCACTTCAATGCCTCTGTCCCTGATCCTTGATCATCACTGGACCAAAGTCCGCTTAAGGGCTCAGAATCTTTCTTTTTCAGTAAAGCCCCGGATGTGGCAGACTCTCTGTGCTTCAGAATGGCCCACCTTTGGATTTGGATTACCCCTAGAAGGATCTTTCTACTTCCCACTAATTTAAAAAAGTCAGAGATATTGTCTTTCAGCCGGGGCCACATAGCCATCTGGATCAACAGCCATATATCTTAACTCGGCGGGAACTCTGCATATCTCCTTTTCCATGGGTTAAGCCTTTCTTGCCCCTGCCCCCACTCTGAATCCTTCCCCCAGGAAATCTCAAATCCTCTGCTCCTCCTCCTCCTACACCCTCTGTTCTCCTTGAGTCACCAGATTTCACTCTACTGGACTCTCCTTCCCCTCCTTATCCCCTGCCCTTGTCCCCCAACCTCCAACACCCTCTAAGTGATTCCCCTGCTGCTGACTCAGCCTCTCCTCCATTGGAGGAAGCTATGCCGGCCCAGCGCCCTCCAGATAATTCCCTTGCGGCACGCACAGCACCTCTTCCCTTGGAGGAAGCTGACCCGTCTAAAGGAACTCGCTGGCGGTGAATGATTGAAAACCCTGGAACTCTCGGGATGCTCCCCCTCCATCCCTATGGGCCAATGATTGACGATGGCCACGGGGAAAAAATGCAAGCCTACCAGTATTAGCCTTTCTCCTCGTCAGACCTAAATAACTTAAAAAAATTATAATCCCCCTTTTTCTGAGGACCCCACTTGGCTCTCAGGTCTGGTTGAGTCATTGATGTTTTCACACCAGCCTACTTCAGAAGACTGCCAAAAACTCCTAGGGATTCTCTTCATGACAGAGGAACAACAGTGAATCCTCCAGGAAGCTAGAAAAAAATATCCTCAAACAAGATGTGCGTCCGACACAACTTCCCAACATAATCAAAGGCAGCTTTCCCTTGAACCCACCCAACTGAGACCCCAAAATCTTTGAAGGTAGGGAGCATCTGTCCACTTATCACCGGGCTCTAATAGTGTGTCTCCAAGCAGCCGCTAGCGACAAACTAATTTGGACAAGGTAAGAGAGATTATTCAAGGGCCTGATGAATCTCCCACTATGTTTCTAGAGAGAATTATAGAGGCATATAGGAGATATACTCCTTTTGATCCTCAGGCAGAGAATCAAAAGGCATCTGTCACGATGGACTTTATTGGGCAAACTGGCCTGGATATTAAAACAAAGTTACAAAGCTAGATTGATTACAAGATATGACTTTGAGAGATTTAGTCAGAGAAGTCAAGAACGTATACTATAAGAGAGAAACTGAGGAAGAGAAGGGAGCAAAGGGAGGATAAAAGAAACAAAAGGCAGACTAAGGCGTTGACTAAGGTCCTGGTCACAACAACAAATAGGCCAGAAATTAAGAAACAGGTAGACAAGAAGGGATAACATTGGCCCATGCCAGAGGACACCCTGCCCTCAGATCAATGTGCCTACCCTAAAGAAAAAAGGACACTTGGCCAAAATTGCCCTAAAAAGCGACAGCCACACCAGCCAGCCATACTGACTCTGGAGGATGACTAAGAAAGTCGGGGCTCAGTTTCCCTCCCCAAGCTCAAGGTAACTTTTGAAGTGTTTCAAAAGTGATTATGGAAATCGAAAATAATGTTTTTGGAAAGAAGTCTCATGAAAAGGTCAGTCAAGAAACATGGATGAATACATGTGTTCTGAAGCACGAAGTGATTGAAAGTGAGACAAATGCCTATAAATTTGCTAACTTGTGGATGAAATATATATTCTATGATGTGCATAAAGTGAATAAATAGTAATGTAGAAGTGTTGAATAAAATTGAACATCAAAATACACATCATGTCCCATAGTAATCTACTTGAATTGATTTTATACAGGGTCAGTTAGTGTAGAAATGTTAGGATATGTTTGCATCATTCAAAGAAGTTAGTTTTCAGTACTAGGAAACAAATATGTATTTCAGGTGGATGAATATTACTGAGAATAATCTTGTGAAAAGTTGATTAAAAATCCAAATACATCAATATGAATGAATTTAGGGAGTGTATAATAAGACACGTGTTTTATATATATATAAATATATATATATATATATATCACAGACATTAAAAATAGCAATATATATGCCAATTGAAATTCATCATGAAATATATATCATCATCATATCCAAAAATATTCATTTTAATGAATATGGATTTTTATATAAGTTTGTTCAAATAGAAAGCTCACCCATGGGTTGAATTTTCAGTTCCAACAGTGTTTAGGACGAGTGATCACTTCTCACAATTTGTATGTGCCATGTCAGCCACCTCACGAGAATGTACGTGTGACACCAGGTAGGATTCTATATGTGCATATTAAAACACATGTGCTGAATAGGCTACTGTGAAAGGAAGACAGTAATTCATATATTTGTTAACTTTAAAAACACATGTAGAACTATTTCAATTAAAAATTGACTAGATTTATAACTCCTACCCTATATATTTCAAAAGGCATGTCCAACTATACACCATGCCTCCTCTGAAATGCTTGTATTTCTATTCTGTTTGGGTTATGTTTCTCCATCATATTAGGATTAGTAGTCAGAGTCTAGTAGGGAATGGGTTAGTGTCAGGGATTCACAAAAATCTTTCCACTCTCATTCAGAACAATGCCTAGACATTACCCTCGTCCCAAGTAAGACACAATTAGAGGATAAGAGTTAAAAATTCTGTGAATACATATCTGGAAATGAATATTCTCATGAGTTCACAACCTTGGATGTCATAAAGGAGTTTCCAAAAGTATGGGACAGGGTAAGCACTCCACAAACATGGAGGTCTGCTGCCCTAAAGACTTCTTGAGAAACTGCCTCTGAGGTTGGGCACTTGATATATATGTTTTCGTAAGGAGCTTTCTTTGTACTGAGACCATCAAAGCTGGGTGTGCATCTATGCGACCTGGAGGACATGGTTTCATATTTTCCAATGAACACGAGGCAGCAGTGCTGAATTCTCTCTATGTAGGTAAACTGTGTCCACTGGGGCCTAAGTGTCTCCGCGTGTGGACTGTGAAGCCATTTGGTCATCCTTCACTTTTCCTGGTGTTTCTTGCTGCTGCACTGGGAGTTTGGTATTTGCTTATGAAGTAAAAAAAAGATCACCTGGGACACAGTGCTTGAGGGAGTTCTGTCACGTGTGGTGGGTCAGGGTCTGCAAGAGAATATACCAACAATGCTTCTATTCCACATAGTTTTTCCCCTTCACCACAGCAACATAATTCTCAACATTGCCCTGAAACCTCTCTATATAACAAGATACCATTACATATAAGGGTCTGCTGGCTGCACCATGTCAGTCACAAGGCATTTGGAAGCCAATGGAAGATCAACATGGCCCCACCACAGATGTTTTATCACACACCTCCCCTCCTCTGGTCTAGGCCCACTACTCAGCAGGCTTCAATTTACTGGCATCTCTGTTATACACCATTTTGATGAAACCTAGTCAATCAAGGCACTGTCTGGTATACTCATGATCAGCAACCGGTTTTCCAAATTTTCTCCAGTGCCACCTGGTCATGGAAATTTCAATAATTTTATTGTATTTATCTAGCCATTTTTCACGGATGAAGATGGAGGCACTGTGGATTTCAATTTGTACAGGAACCATTAAATGATGAGAAACCTCATTTCAATGAAAGCTCTGTAGAACTGTTAAAGACAAGGCTTCCCAGGGAGTGGCCAAAAAGTCACATGAAATCAGACCCATTGAGGTCTACAATGTGAGGTCCATGTGTGTTTTGACTGTCACCTATGCCTACCAAGTCTTTCAGAAAAAAAAAAAATCATGTGGTATCCTGGCTGAGATTCCCAGTGCTCTGTGGAAAGCCACCCTGGGCCTAGATCTCAGTTTCCAAGGGAGACTCTCATGCGTGCCCTCCTAGAATCCCAACACAATTCATGGCACAAGTTCTCTGAGATCAGATCCAGAATGCACTCTCTAAGTGTAATCACACCAGAGTTCAAGCCCATGTGGACCCAGGCATCTCATTTAACAGCCACACAATGACCACAATTAAACCAAAACACTCCCACATGGCGCTCATCTTTTTCCATATAGATACTCATCATAACCTCTGGCTGGAGGTTTCCATGAGGGGCACATTCCAAGACAGTGTCCAAAATAAGCTCCCTTGCCCCTCCTTTGCCTAAAGTCAGGGTGGCCTGGACATACTTCCTGTGAACCCGGAGTGATCAAATAGGCATGCCGTTAATACTGCACCGCTTCTTCAATTTGAGGCCTACTGAGTTAGAGGTATAGATTCTTTATGTAAATTAGAGTCATGAGAAAACCCAAGCACCTTTGCAGGGCTTTGAAGAACTCAATTGACACAAAGGATCCCTATTCTCACTTGATAGAGGTCAGGAACCTCACAGAGGAAAGCGAGACTTTATCCACAATGACTGGTGTATTTGCCATTTTGGTTTTGGATGCACACATGGGATCTTTCTTTAGATCCATCTGGTGCTGAGAATCTAAGCCACAACCTCACACAGGGCCAAGATGCTAATTCAGACACATCCCTTTCCAAAGCAATTAAGCAAAGAGCCACAGGTGATGCCCAATCATTTCCATTTGAAAACTGTTTACTTCAGGCTTCACAAAGGGGTGGCCAGAGCAAGAACTTCCTGACATTCAGTTCATCAGAACAATATATAAGCAAAATGCCCAAAGCAGGGTTTTTCCACTGAGATTTTCCTGGTCACACTGATATCTGAGTTTTTTGAGATGCTCGCCATTCCCTTCAGCTATCCAGTACATGGCCAGGTCACAGAGCTTGGAGGTGGTATATATGTTGCACACAAAACCATGATCCTATTCTGGAGAGTGAACAGAGTTCATGAATAAACCTGGAAATTAGGAATGTATCAGCTTATGCCCATCTTTAAGTAAAGCCGCAAACCATTCATAAATTGGGCAGGATGAAATGGGAAGCTTTCTACTAGACAGGACACATCCATTGATGCACTCTCTTTTCTAATGTCTACAACCACGGACACCATGGGATACACAGACATAGAAACACTCTCCTTTTCAAATGACTTACGAGAAACAGTTCACTCCAAACCAAACAAACCACCTTTTTTTCCTATTCTCACAACATGAGACAAAATCACAAACTCACAACCACACCCACAAAGGCACCTCCTTACCCTAAGTAGGTCTGTGACTCTATGGAGTGTCCTCTGACTGGTGGGCCACACAATGTTCCCCCGAAATGTCCTGTCCTGTCTCAGATATGGTCTCCTTGGCCATCTCTATGAAGTTGTCAGGAGCCAGCGGTGGGCCACTATCTGGTTTTTCAGGAAAGGCCCCTCTTCAGAGGTCTCTTGGCTTTTGGCCATTCTAACATCAGTAGGTACAAAGAAAGACTGACTCTGTCCTTGGTAATTCCAAACAAGTGAACCCACTGGGACTGGTACTGGGACTGGCTCTGTGTGCCTGGCTTCCAGGATCCTAAGTTCAGAGAGTTCCATCACCAAGGGAGTAAGGTGAGGTCACTTCCTTCAGGAACTGAATGAGGTCACTGCCTTGGCAACCACTTTATCCTAACAGTTGCTTCCAAGTGTCTCATTAGATGGAGGCTTCCCCTACTTCCTGTGAAACATTCACAAGTTAGAATGGTATATCAACCATAGGAACCCGGTAATAGCTCTCCACACAGGCCTGGTTTGGTCCATCTCGTCTACATTGAGAAGAGAGGTTCTGATTCAGACACATCCCGTCATCCTGACCAGGTATTTTGCCATGGAAGATTACTTTTGCTTTCTCAGGTCATCCATAGCTGACTACATATTCTCCAGGGATCATTTCTGCATTGAACTTGTGGTTCTCAACAGGTGAAAGATCCCCTACATTCCTGTATTGTAAGACCAACTCTGTCCCTGCTCTTCTTTAAATTTACATTGAGGGAACAGTGTATTCTTAGGGTTAATAAAATGTTTGATTTGGGTTAGAAATCATTCTGCTGGATGAATAATGGTATTGGGAACCTGCGATATTTTTAAAAATATAGAGGTGAAATATATAAATGAAAAAAGAAAGTCTAGGTAATTTTGAAGCCCAGAGGGGCAATGGGCCCTTCATTGGGATACTTAGCTTTGATTTACGTTGTGCACAGATATCTCAGATAAATCGATATACAATGGCATAGGACCTTGTACCTTTTATGATTAAAATTCGAAGAGAACATCCAGTCAAAAAGGGATAGTAAGTAGGATTAGATAGATATTCGATAGGTTAACAAAGAAGAGTGAGTATAGGATTTGGAACAAAAGTTCTTTAGCAATAGGGTTTGGGTTAAAGTGTGAAAGTAAATATCAGCACACTTGAAGGGTCAGTCACAATGATGAACAGTGGAAAATATGTAGGAAAGCAGATATCAATAGAGATATTACAAAATCAACAAATGGGCCAAGGACCTGAACAGACACTTCTCAGAAGAAGACATACAATCAATTAATAAGTACATGAAAAAATTCTCACCTTCTCTAGCAGTCAGAGAAATGCAAATCAAAACCACCCTAAGATACCATCTCACTCCAGTAAGATTGGCAGCCATTAGGATGTCAAACAATAATAAGTGCTAGCGAGGATGTGGGGAAAAGGGTACACTTGTACATTGCTGGTGGGACTGCAAAATGGTGCGGCCATTATGGAAAGCAGTATGGAGATTCCTGGGAAAGCTGGGAATGGAACCACCATTTGACCCAGCTATCGCCCTCCTCGGACTATTCCCTGAGGACCATAAAAGAGCATGCTATAGGGATACCGCCACATCAATGATCATAGCAGCACAATTCACAATAGGCAGACTGTGGAATCAACCTAGATGCCCTTCAATAGATGAATGGATAAAAAATAATGTGGCATCTATACACAATGGAGTATTATGCAGCACTAAAAAATGACAAATTCATGGAATTTGCAGGGAAATGGATGGCATTAGAGCAGATTATGCTAAGTGAAGCTAGCCAATCCTTAAAAAACAAATGCCAAATGTCTTCTTTGATTTAAGGAGAGCAATTAAGAACTGAACAGAGGGAAAGAGCATGAGGAAAATATTAACATTAAACTGAGACAAGTGATGGGAGGGAAAGGGAGAGAGAAGGGAAATTGCATGGAAACGGAAAGAACCCTCATCGTTATACGAAATCACATATACGAGGTTGTGAGGGGAAAGGGGGGGAAGGGAGAGAACGGAACAACAACAGATGAGGTAGAGAGGGAAGATGAAAGGGGAGGGGAGGGGGGATAGTAGGGGATAGGAAAGTCAGCAGAATACAACAGTCACTAATATGGCATTATGTAAACATTGTGAATGTGTAACTGATGTGATTCTGCAATCTGTATTTGGGGTAAAAATGGAAATGCATAACTCACTTGAATCAAATGTATGAAAGATGAAAAAAAAAATTTAAAAAGTACTAAATTGGCTCATCGTAACAATAAAAAAAGAGATATTACAAAATCAGGCAAAGTATAAAGTGAGTGATATGATTAGATATTTGCAACAGGGTTGATTTTGAATATATAATCTTAGGAAGAAACAAATATGTAGTCACCAATAGGATTGATATTTGAGAGCATTAGGCAACCTGAACATGGAAGTAATCCATGTTCACTTTCTATTTAGGCTTCAGTAAAATAATAAGTGTGAACTTTGCATTTTGTGTCCAGAATATTACTGTGATAAAATGTATATGTTGATTAGGTGACATGAGTATTTCTTTCACCATTTCTGCGAGTAATATTTTGAAGACATATACATAAGTATTGGTTTTACAAAAAGCTGTACCCTGTGTCTATGAATATACAGATAATGCATGAATAGACCATACTGTGAATAAATAGTATAGCTGGTTCCACTTTAAATAATGGATTGAATTGATATTCACAAAGGAGTGGTCTGAGGCAAAAACCTTCCTGAAATTCAGGGCAACAGAACAATAGGTAAACAAAACGCACAAAGCAGGGTTTCTCCACTGAGACTTTTCTGGTCACACTGATATCTGAGTTTTCTGAGATGCTCGCCTTTCCCTTCAGCTATCCAGTACATAGCCATATCACATAGCTTGGAGGTAGTACATATCTTGGACACAAAACAATGAGGCAATTCTGGAGAGTGTCCAGAATTCAGGATGTAAACAGAAACTTTGAAAGATAGCAGGTGTTTCCCTTCAATAAGGAAAGCTGCAGTCCATTAATAAATCGGGCAGGATGAATATTGCGAAGCTTTCTCCTAGACAGGACACATCCATTGATGCATTTTCTTTTCTAATGTCTACAACCACGGACAGAGTGGGATACACAGACATAGAAGCACTCGCCTTGTCAAAGGACTTACTAGAAACAGTCCACGCCAATTCAAACAAACAGCCTTTCTTACATCTTCTCAGAACTTGAGAAAAAACCATACACACACCTACACCCACAAAGGCACCTCCTTTGTGGAGTGTCCTCTGAATGGTGGGCCATACTATATTCCCCCAAAATGGCCTGTTGTATCTCAAATCTAGTCTCCTTGGCCAACTCTGTGCAGTTGTCAGGAGCCAGCGGTGAACCAATACCTGCTTTCTCAGAAAGGTCTTTCTTCAGAGCTTTCCTGGCATTTGGCCATCCTCACATCTGTTGGTACTAAGAAAGACTGACTCTGTGCTTGGTAAATTGAAACAAGTGAGACCACAGGGACTGGGACTGCGACTGGCTCTGGGTGCCTCTCTTCCTGGATCCCAAGTTCAGAGAGTTCCATCACCAAGGAAGTGAAGTGAGGTCACTTCCTTCAGGAACAGAATGAGGTCACTGCCTTGGCAACCTCTTTGTCCTAACAGTAACTTCTAAGGGTCCCATGAGATGGAGTCTGTCCCTTCTTTCTGTCACACTTTCACAAGTTAGAATGGTATATCAACCATAGGCACCTCGGAAGAGCTCTCCACACAGGCCTGATTTGGTCCATCTTCTCTACATTTAGAAGATAGAGGTTGATTCAGACACATCCATTCATCTTGACCAGGTTGTTTACCATAAAAGATGACTTTTCCTCTCTCAGGTCCTTCATAGCTGCCTATATCTTCTCCAGGGATCATTTCTGCATGGACCTTTGATGTTCTCAGAAGGTGGAAGATCCCCTACATTCCTGTATTGTAAGACCAACTCTGTCCCTCCTCTTTTGTAAAGTTAGATTGAGGGAACAGTGTATGTTTAGGGTTAATAACATGTTTGATTTGGGTTAGGAATCTCTCTGCCCCATGAATAATGGTATTGGGAACCTGTGATATTTACAAGAATATATAGGTGAAATGTAAGTATGAAAACAGAAATCTAGGTAAGATTCGAAGTCAGAAGGGCATTGGGTCCTTGAGTGGGATTCTTAGGTTTGAATTATGTTCTGCATATATGTCTCCGACAAATTGAAATACAATGGTTTAGGACCTTATACCTTGGATGATTAATTGTCGAAGAGAACATCGAGTCAAAAAGCAATAGTCAGTAGGATTAGGAAGATAGTCAGTAGGTTTAGAAATAAGAGTGAGTATAGGATTTAGACCAAAATTTCTTTAGCAATAGGGTCTCAGGTAGACATTGAATGTAAATGTCAGCATATGTGAAGTGTCAGACACAATGATGAACTGGGGAATATATGTAGGAAAGCAGATATCAATAGAGATATAAGGAAATCAGGCAAAGTATAAACTGAGTGATAGGATTAGACATTTTCAACAGGCTTGAAGTTGAATATATAATCTTAGAAAGAAACAAATATGTAGTCACCAATAGGATTTACATTTGAGAGCATTAGGCAACCTGGATATGGTTGTTTTTAGTAATCCATGCTCACTTTCCATTTAGGCTTTGATACAATCATGAGTATGACCTTTGTTTTTTGTGTCCAGAATATTACTGTGATAAAAAAAAGAAATATATATATATATATATATATATATATATATATATATATATATATATATATATATATATATAGATAGATAAGGTGACATGAATATTTCTTCTACCATTTTTGGGAGCAATGTTTTGAAGAGGTATAAATTAGTATTGGGGGAACAAAGAGGTGTACACTGTGTCTATGAATATAGAGATAATGCATTAATAGACCATACTGTGAATAAATAGCATACCTGGTTCCAACTTTAATAATGGATTGAATTGAAATGTGAAAATATACAGGAAATCTTATATTGATATTCACACATTCATTCCAACCACTTATACATCTAATGGTAATATTAATGTTATGGTTTATCTTGAAGAGTGTGTGGGTTTAACTTCAAAATTGATTATGGAAATCGAAAATAATGTGTTTGGAAAGAAGTCTCATGAAAAGACCAGTCAAGTAACATGGAGGAATACATGTGTTCTGAAGCAGGAAGTGATTAAAAGTGAAACAAATTCCTATAAATTTGTGAACTTGTGAATGAAATATATATCCTATGATGTGCAAAAACTGAAGAAATAGTAATGTACCAGTGTTGAATTAAAATGAATGTCAAAATAGACATCATGTCCCATAGGAATATACTTGCATTGATGTTAAACTGGGTCAGTTACTGTAGAAATATTAGGATTTGTAAGCACCATTGATTGAAGTTAGTTTTCAGCACTGGGAAACAAATATGTATTTCAGGTAGATGATTATTTCTGAGAATAATCTTGTGAAAGTTGATTATAAATCCACATACATGAACATGAATGAATTTACAGAGTGTATATAAGACAAATATATTTCATATTTTATAAAATCTGTAGAGTGTATGTGTATATATATATATATATATATATATATAGACAAAAAAACACAAAAATTCATTAAAAAGTATCAATATATATATGCCAATCGTAATTCATCATGTAATATATATCACCCTCAGATGCAAAAATATTTATTTTACTAAACATGGGTTTATGTATAATATTGTTCTAATAGGAAGCTCACCCATAGTTTGGATTTTCAGTTCCAACAGCGTTTAGGAGGACTGATCTCTTCTTACAATTTGTTTCTGCCAAGTCAGCCAACTCATAAAAATATACGTGTGATACCAAGTAGGAATCTATATGTGCATATAAAAAGTACATGTGCTGAGTAGGCTACAGAGAAAGGGAGACAGGAATTCACATATTTGTTAACTTTAAAAACACATGGAGAGAGCTGGGGATGTGGCTCAAGTGGTAGCGCGCTCGCCTTGCATGCGTGCGGCATGGGTTCGATTCTCAGCACCACGTGCAAACAAAGATGTTGTGTCCGCCAATAACTAAAAAAATAAATATTATAGAATTCTCTCTCTCCTCTCTAACTCTCTCTTTAAAAAAAAACACATGGAGGACTATTTCAATTAAAAATTGAGTAGATTTATAAAACCGACCCTTTATCATGCAAGAGGGAAGTCCAACTATACACCATGCCTCCTCTGAACTGCTTGTATTTTCATTTTTTTTGTTTATTTTTCTCCATCATATTAGGATTAGTAGTCAGAGTCTAGTAGGGTATGAGTTAGTGTCAGGGATTCAGCATTTCGAATGGAAAATTGGAAAATGGATCAATGTGTATGCAAATGTGTACTACAAAAAAATTTTCCCACTCTCATTCAGAACAATGCCTTGACATTACCTTCACCCCAAGTAAGACACAATTAGAGGAGAAGAGTTAGAAAATCTTTGAATACATATCTGAAATTGAAAATGCTTAGGGTTCACAACCTTGGAGATTGTAGAGGAGTTTCCAAAAGTAAGGGACAGTGTAAAAACTCTACAAACATGGAGATTTGCCTGCCTAAAGACGTCTGGAGAAACTGTCTCTAGGTTGGGCACTTGAAATATATGTTTTTGTGAGGATCTTTAGCTTCCTTTCTAGTGAGACCATCAAAGCTGCGTCTTCATCTCTGTGATCTGGAGGACATGGTTTATAATTTTCCAATAAACATGAAGCAGCAGTGCTGAATTCTCTCTTGTATGTAAACTGTGGCCACTGGGGGCTAAGTGTTTCCCCATATGGACTGCGAAGCAATTTCATCATCCTCCACTTTTCCTAATGTTTCTTCCTGCTGCACTCGGAGTTTGGTATTTGCTTCACGAAATACAAGGAGTTCAACTGGGACACAGTGTTGCGCGAGTTCTGTCACGTGTGGTGGATCAGGGTCTGCAGGAGAATGCACCAACAGGGCTTGTATACCACATAGGATGCCCCCTTGACCATAGCAACCTGATTCTGAACATTGCACTGAAACCTCTCCATATAACAAGTTGCCTTTACATATAAGGGTCTGCTGGCTGCACCATGTCAGTCACAAGCCATTTGGAAGCCAATGGCAGATCCACATGGCCCCACCTCAGATGTTTTATCACACATTTGCTCACCACTGCTCTAGGCCCACTACTCAGCAGGATCCAAATTATTGAGATCTCTGTTCTACACCATTTTCATCAAAACCAGTCAATCAAGGCACTGTCTGGTACACTCGTGATCAGCAACAGGACATCCAAATGTTCTTCATTGCCACCTGGTCATTGGAATTTCAAAAATTTCATCGTATTTATCTAGCCAATTTTCAATTATGAAGTTGGAAGCACTATGGCTTTCAAATCATTCAGGAATCATTCAATGGTGAGGAAGCTCATTTCAATGAAAAATTTGAAGAACTCTCACAGGCAAGGCTTCCCAAAGAGTGGCCTAAAAGTCACATGAATCCAGGCCCATCGAGGTCTACAATTGAGGTCCATGTGTGTTTTGACTAGCAAATATGGCTTCCAAGTCTTTCAGAAAAAAATAATTTGATATCCTGGCTGAGATTCCCAGTGCTCTGTGGAAAGCCACCCTAGGACTAGATCTCAGTTTCCAAAGGAGACTCTCATGCATGGCCTCCTAAATTCTTAACACAATTCATGGCAATACTTCTTTGATGATTGATCCAGAACTGAGTGTTTAAGGGGAATGACACCAGAGTTCAAGCCCAGGTGGATCCAGTCATCTCTTCCAACTGCCACACGAATGACTACAATTAAAACCAAAACACTTCCACATGGTCCTCACCTTCTTCCAGAGAGACACTCATCATTACCTCTGGCTGGAGTTTTTCATGTGGGACGCATCCCAAGAGAGTGTCCGAAATAATTTTCCTTGCCCCTCATTTGCCTAAAGTCAGGGTGGCATGGTCACCCTTCCTGTGAACCTGGAGTGATCCAATAGGCCTGCTTCTCCAATTTCAGGCCTACTGACTCTCAGGGATAGATTCTTTAAGTGATTTGGAGTCACAAGAAAACACAAGCACCTCTGCAGTTCTTCAAAGAACTCATTTGACCTAAAGGATCCCTATTCTCACTTGATAGAGGTCAGAATCCTAACAGAGGAAGGCAAGAGACTCATCAACAATGACAGATTTTTGGCCATTTTTGTTTTGATTGCACACATGGAATCTATCTTTAGATCCATCATGTGCTGAGAATCTAAGCCACAACCTCATACAGGGCCAAGAGGCTGATTTAGACACATCCTTTTACAAGCAATTAAGCAAAGATCCACAGGTGATGCCCATTCATTTCCATTTGAAAACTGTTTTCTTCAGGCTTCACAAAGGGGTGGCCTGAGGCAAAGACCTTCCTGACATTCAGGACAACAGAACCATAGGTAAGCAAATGAACCAAAGCAGGGTTTCTCCACTGAGAATTTCCGGGTCACACTGATATCTGAGTTTTCTAAGATGTTCCCATTCTCTACAGCTATCAAGTATATGGACATGTCTCAGAGCTTGGAGGTGGTACATATCTTGGAAACAAAACCATGAGACTATTCTGGAGAGTGGCCAGAATTCAGGAAGAAAACAGGAACTTAGGAATTTAGTAGGTGTTGTCCATCCATAAGGCAAACCAAAGTCCATTCTTCAATTAGGCAGGATGAATGCTGGGAAGTTTTCTACTAGACAGGACACATCCTTTGATGCCTTCTCTTTTCTAATGTCTACAACCACGGACACAGTGGGATACTCAGACTTAGAAACACTAGCCTTGTCAAACGACTTACTAGAAACAGTCCACTCCAACCCCAAAAAACTGCCTTTTCTACCTATTCTCAGAACATGAGAGAAAAGCACAAACTCACTGAACACCGACAAAGGCACCTCCTTAACCCAAGTAGGTCTGTGACTATCTGGAGTGTCCTCTAACTGGTGGGCCATACTATGTTCCCCTGAAATGGCCTGTCCTTTCTCAGATCTGGTCTCCTTGGCCAACACTGTGAAGTTGTCAGGAGCCAGCGGTGAACCAATACCTGCTTTCTCAGGAAAGGCCCCTCTTCAGAGCTCTTCTGCCATTTGACAATCCTCATATCAGTCGGTACCAAGGAAGACTGACTCTGTCCTTGGTAAATCCAAACAAGTGAGACCACTGGGACTGGGACTGGGACTGGCTCTGGGTGCCTGGCTTCCTGCATCACAATTTCAGATTTTTTGATCACCAAGGAAGAGAGGTGAGGTCACTTTCTTTAGGAACTGAATGAGGTCACTACCTTGGCCACCACTTTGTCCTAACAGTTGCTTCGAAAGGTCCCATGAAATTGAGGCTGCCCCTACTTCCTTTGACACTTTCACAAGTTAGAATGGTATATCAACCATAGGCACCTGTAAACAGCTCTCCAACCAGGCATGGTTTCATCAGTTCTCTACATTACGAAAGGAGAGGCTGATTCAGACACATCCCTTCATACTGACCCTGTTGTTTGCCATGGAATATGACTTTTCCCCTCTTAGGTCCTTCATAGCTGCCTGCAACTTCTTCAGGGTATAATTTCTGCATGGTCCTTTGATGTTCTCAGCAGGTGGAAGATCCCCTACATTACTGTATTGTAAGATAAACTCTGTCTCGGCTCTTCTGTAAAGTTAGTTTGAGGGAACATGTATGGTTAGGCTTAATAACATGTTTCATTTGAGTTAGGAATCATTCTGCTTAATGAATAATGGTATTGGGAACTTGCAATATTTACAAGAATATATTGGTGAAATATAAGTTTGAAAACAGAAATCTAGATAAGATTTGAATCCAGGAAGGGCATTGGGGTGTTGATTGGGATACCTAGCTTTGAATTATGTTCTGCACAGATGTCTCAGATAAATCAATATACAATGGCATAGGACCTTGTACCTTGGATGATTGCTTGTCGAAGAGATCATCCAGTCAAAAAGGGATAGTCTTTAGGATTAGGAAGATAGTCGGTATGTTAGAAAAAAGAGTGAGTATAGGATTTGGACCAAAAGTTCTTTAGCAATAGGGTTTCGGATAAAGAGTGAATGTAAATGTCAGCACATGTGAAGAGTCAGTCACAATGATGAACTGGGGAAAATATGTAGGAAAGCAGATATCAATAGAGACATTAGGAAATCAGGAAAATATAAAGTGAGTGATAGGATTAGTCATTTTCAACAGGGTTGAGGTTGAATATATTATCTTAAGAAGAAACAAATATGTAGTCACCAATAGGATTGATTTGAGAGCGTTAGGCAACCTGGATATGGATGTGTTTAGTAATCCATGCTCACTTTCCATTTAGGCTTTGGTGAAAGGTTAATAAAATAGGTACTTGTTACTTACTGTTTTTCTGTATGCTTAACAAAATACTGTTGAAGTCTTGAGGACTGTTTGCTAATCTTGTTTCCAGAATGTGCTGTCCCCAACTGCCAAACTGCAAATGTATACCCTCACCCGTTTGCACGCAAACCACCCACTTGCCCTGACCCATCAATAAACTTCCCTCCCTGCCCTCTCCAAGAAAAGCATATAAGCTCTGCTTAAGCTGTTCTCATTGCTCTCTGCTCTATTCAAGTGAGCTCTGAGCCCCAGAATGCTGGACCCATAATAAAACATTTACTGTTGCTTGAGACATTCCTCTGGTGGTCTCTTCCTCTGATGCTTGCCCGACCTTTACATCTGGAGGCACGAGCAAGATCCGGCAGCGGCGGATGAAAGATCCCCAAGGGGCTCTTTTCAGGGTAAGTAAGGGAACTCTTTTTGGTTTTAGGTTTCAGGTTAGGGCTTGGCAAAATGGCTATTGGTGATGAGCGTGAGCTCTCTCTGACAGAGGCTGACATACGTGTCACAGAGCCACAGGCCACGTCCCTGGGGGATGCCCCAGAGGACTCAGGAAATCGAGGAACAATAGTCTCCTTGACTCAGTGATATTTTGCTTCGGATTCAGTATTGCCAGCCCATCAGGTTTTGCCGGCTACTCAGTCCTGGCCTCAGTATTGGACGTCCATTGCCTGTCTTTATTGTCTTGTCTTGTCACTGTAGTGTGTGATTTCTTTCACTGTTTGTGTATCTCTCATTTTGGGACAGAGCACTTCAACACCTCTCTTCCTGACCCTTGATCACTGGACCAAAGTCTGTGCAAGGCCCAGAATCTTTCTTTTTCAGTAAATTGCTGGACCTGGCAGACCCTCTGTGCCTCAGAATGACCCACCTTTGGAGTTGGATAGCCCCTAGAAACATCTACTTCCCACTAATTTGAAACGTCAGAGATTTTGTCTTTCAACCCGGGCCACATAGACATCCAGATCAACAGCCATATATCTTAACTTTGCAGGACCTCTGCAAATCTCCTCCTACATGGGTGAAGCCTTTCTTTGTCTCTGCGCCCACTCCTACTCCTTCCACCATGATTCTATCTCACAAACCCTCTGCTCTTCCTCCTCCAACCTCTGTTCTCCCTGAGTCTCAAGACTCTACTGGACTCTCCTACCCTTCTTATCCGCTGCCGTCGTCCACCAACCCCCAACAACCTCTAAGTGATTCCTTTGCTGCTGACTCAGCCTCTCCGCCATTGGAGAAAGCTAGGCCGGCCCAGCGCCCACCAGATGACTCCCCCTTGTCACACACACAGCCCCTCCTTCCCTGGAGAAAGCTGGCCCGGCTAAAAGAACTCAAAGAACTCCCTGGCGATTTCACACCTGCCTACTTGGGATGACTGCCAACAAATCCTTGGGATTCACTTCATGACAGAGGAACGAGAGAGAAACTTTCTGGAAGCTAGAAAAAAATATCCTCGGACCAGATGGGTGACCAACACAACTTCCCAACATAATCAAAGCCGGCTTACCCTTGAACTGACCCAACTGGGACCCCGACACCTTTGAAGGTAGGGAGCATCTGTCCACTTATTGCCGGGCCCTAATAGTGGGTTTCCAACCGGCCGCTAGCCAACCAAATAATTTGGCCAAGGTAAGAGAGATTATTCAAGGGCCTGATGAATATCCCTCTATGTTTCTAGAGAGAATTATGGAGGCATATAGGAGATATACTCCTTTCGATCTTCAGGCAGAGGATCAAAAGACATATGTCATGATGGCCTTCATTGGGCAAGCTGATCTGGATATGAAAAGAAAGTTACAATACTTAGATGGATTACAAGATATGACTTTGAGAGATTTACTCAGGGTAGCCGAGAAAGTATCCTATAAGAGAGAAACAGAGAGAACGAAAGGGAGCAAAGGGAGGATGACAGATGAAAAAGACAGATGAAGGTATTAACTAAGGTCCTGGTCACAACAATAAATAGGCCAGAAATTAAGAAACAGGGAGACAAGAAACGATACCTGGGTCCCCACCAGAGGCCACCCTTGGCCTCATATCAATGTGCCTACTGTAAAGAAAAAGGACACTGAGCCAAAAAGTGCCCTAGAAAGAGACAGCCACGCCAGACAGCCTTTCTGACTCTGGAGGTTGACTGAGAATGTCGGGGCTAAGATCCCTTCCCCGAGCTCAGGGTAACTTTTGAAGTGAAGGGGACCCCATAAACTTTGAAGTGGATACAGCAGCAGTATACTCAGCCCTTAAGGCCCCACTGGGCCCTCTATCAAATAAAAGGTCTCTAGTTCAAAGGGCTAACAGCAGTAAATATCAGACTTAGACAACTAAGAGGACCATGGACATGGGGAAAGGAAAAATCCAACATTCCTTCCTTGTAATCCCAGAATGCCTGGCCCCATTGATGGGCAGAGATCTGCTCAGTAAGCTCCGGGCCAAAACAACTTTTATCCCCGAAGGCCCCAAAATGAAATTTCTAAATCCTTCATTAAAAACTCCTATAGTCATGGCTTTATAAATGTCAGTCGAAGATGAACATCCACTTTTCACACACCCCAAGAATGATCAAACAGGCAAGCTACCCCAGAAATGGATAACAGATTACCCAGATGCCTGGGCAAAAATTGTTGGGTTAGGACTAGCCATGAAACAACCTCCAAGAACAGTGGAGTTAAAAACCTCAGCCTCCCCAATCAATGTCAAACAACATCCTCTGAGCAAAAAAGGTAAAGATGGGTTAAGGCCCCATATTCAGAAATATCTGGCTTTAGGGTCCTAAGGCCCTGTCAATCGGCCTGGAACACTCCCCTGCTACCAGTAAAAAATCCAGGAACTGGGGACTATCCCCGTTCAAGACCTAAGAGAGATCAACAACAGAGTGCAGGACATTCACCCCACGGTAAATAATTTGTACAATCTGCTTATCACTCTGAACCCTGAGTAGAAATGGTATGGACATAAAGATGCTATCTTTTGCATGCCTCTGCATAAAGACAGTCAGTTGCTGTTTGCTTTTGAGTGGGTAGACCCAGAAACCGGAACGTATGGTAAACTAACATGGACTAGACTCCCACAGGGGTTCAAAAACTCCCCCACTCTCTTTGATGAAGCCCTCCACAGAGATGTCAACAACTTCAGAACTATGCACCCCGAAGTCACCCAGCTTCAATACGTGGATGACCTGCTACTGCAGCCAACACCAAGGAAAACTGTGAGTCTGGGAACCAAGCACTATTATGTAAGCTTGCTCAACTCGGGTATAGAGCTTCTTCCAAAAAACCCCAAATTTGCCAGCAAGAAGTAGTCTTCCTGGGCTATTCTCTTAGAGGTGGTAAACGTTGGCTCACTGAGCCCAGAAAACAAACGGTTGTGCAGATACCCCCCCCCCCCAGCAGCAGACAACACAAAGAGTTTCTTGGGACTACTGGGTTTTGCAGGTTATGGATTCCTGTGTTTGTGTCCTTAACTTCTCCTTTATACCCGCTGTTAAAGGGAGATGCCCAATTCCAATGGACCCCTGAGCACCAGCAAGCTTTTGATAACATCTTACGACACTGGCACTGAACTCCTCAACTTCACTGAGCCAAGCCTGCAATTTCAGAAAGCCCTACACTACGTTAAAAATATACATCAATTCACACACCTTGGTCCAAAGAAACTGCAGGCATTCCTGAAGGATCAAGAACAGAGTTTTCCACTAACCGACTCACAGTGAAAGGACATAACTGAACGGGTAACAAAACCCTGTCCATTCTGTCAATAGAACAATTACCCTTCCAAGCTTCCTGTAGGAAAGCACCTATGAGCAACCAGACCAGGAAATTCTGGGAAGTGGACTTTACTGAAATTTAGCCAGCAAGGTATGGACTTCAATATCTCCTAGTGTTTGTAGATATATTTTCAGGATGGATTGAAGCCTTCCCCACAAAAAAAAAGGCACAAATGGTGGTAGAAAATCCTGAAAGATATTTTTCTATGATACGGCCTACCTAAGGTAATAGGGTCTGATAATGGACCGGCGTTCATGGCCCAGGTAAGTAAGGGGTTAGCCAGGATCCTGGGGATAAATTGGAAGTTACATTGTGCTTATAGACCCCAGAGCTCAGGACAGGTTAAAAAAATTAATAGAACCATTAAAGAGACCTTAACGAAATTAAGCTTAGAGAGGGCATCAAAGATTGGACTATGCTCCTGCCTTATGCACTGTTTCATGCAAGAAATACTCCCTCTGTTTCTTTGTGTAACCTCACCTCCTATAAAATTCTCTATGGGGCCCCTCCTCCAGTAAGGACCTAACCACAACTCTAAGACCTACCGATCCCTTCCACACCCCCTTGCTTGACAAACTTAAAGCTATTGAAAGAACTCAAGGATACCTGTCAAAACAGCTGGCCACTGCCTACCAACCTGGTGAAGAGGAGACTCCACATCGATATCAAAAAAGAGACTTCATCTACATAAGATGACATCAGGTGTCATCCCTGGAACCCCGCTGGACAGGACCATACCAGGTGCTACTTATAAAACCTACAGTGGTAAAGGTAGACGGAATCACTTCCTGGATCCTAATTCTCATCTCAAGCCTGTGCCCTGTCCAGACACTGGCTTGAAAGTGGAAAAGACTGGTAACCCTTTCAAATTGCATATTTGCCATGTGGATAAGGCTATAGACTCTCCCCTTGGCCACCACTAGTCCTAACCATCATCAGCCCATTCAGCAGCGATGGCTGATCACAAATCCTATTAGACAAGAAGTATGGTCTGTCTCACATACAGCCCCCTTAGGGACCTGGTGGCCAACTCTCCACCCAGATATTTGTCAGCTGGGTATACGTCTTTCCAATTGGGATATCTCTGATGAAGAGGATCCCACTAAAATTCCATTAAATTTCTCCCGTACCATAGATAATGGAAACAAACATTATGGATGTAGGGACACGCAAGCCTGATGCAGGTTGGCTAGCCTAGATTACTATGTTTGCCCGGTGGACTATCAAAGCCACAAACAACCACGGCTGTGTGGGGGAAAAGCCATCTTCTTCCGTAAGTCATCGGGATGTGAGCATACAGGGGCTGCCTGGTGGAACCCAAACTCCTCATCAAATTCAGTTCACAGCATTGGCCATATTACCAATTAGACAACCAAAACCGATGGCCCCCAGAGGGGTCTCTAGATCCTCAAATTCTGTGTGACTATTTCAACTTCGGCAAGTGATCAAAAGGATTGAAGAAAATTCCCCTATGTGTAGGCCTTTTCCCTCCTTTGCTCACATCACGAAATATGTTTCTCCAATAGATCCTTCTGCTCCAGATTCTCTGCTGTCACTCTCACATCAACAACCTGATTTCTCCCCTCCAATTACTAGATCAAAACCCCAAACCTCCGCTGGTTCTCAGACCATTGCCCCCATGCTGAGGCAGCAGGTACTGAGGTACCCTTCCACCCACTCACTCCTCTCTTCTCCTGTCAGTGCCCACACCGGGTCCCACCAGGTCCTCTTACCAGCTAACCCAAAGCTCAAACCAGCTGAGGAGTGCCCTCAGACGCCTATCCAAGATGTAATGAAAATGGCCTTTAAAGTTGCTTTGTCATCACTAAAAACAGGTTACTAAGAATTTAAAGTCCCTCACAGGCTTTTTAGATACTCATTCCCGTCTTCCCATCTGCTCTACCTGTTCTACTGCTCAAGTTTTGTTGCCAGGAAAATCCCAAACCCTTTTCCCATTATTCTTTTATATCTCTTTTTCCTCATTCTCAGAACCACAGAACTGCTCTCACCCCCCGCCTTCCCCGTCTTCCCCTCTGTACCAGGCCCACAGAAAAATCTTAAATGGCCTTCTCCAGAAGTCTTCATCGTGGCTGACTTTAGGACTTTCAGCAACAAAGTCCCTATAAAAGAGTTCAGTGTAGATAAACTTCCTCTTTTCGTGTTGCTCTGTTATACTTGGCCACTGGCTGGAAAAATCAGCCCTTCTAAGATAGACACCCCCTTACTAGTTTTTCACAAAATATGTGAACAAGGCCTCTGGCCTTGAGCTGAGGCTTCCAGAGATGGCTACATTTCCAAGATAAAGAAGTTACCAACTGGGCTCCATGGTAACAGCAGTCAGGGAGAAAATAAAAGAGAAGAAAAAAGCTCTCCCCCTCCCAGGTGTCCTTAATAAGTTATCTTTCCCAGAGAAGAGGAAAATAAAAACAGAACCAAAAACTGCTTTTTGTGAACTTCTGCAGACTGTGAATTTCTGAGTCTTTTCCCTTACATGTTGGGTACAAAATTCTGAAACTACCTAAACTTGGGATTCAGGGGATTAATTGATTACAACAGAAGCAATGCCCTCTATATCCGGTTGCAACCAAATAGGACTGTTTCCCTGTCTTTGGTGCTATCTTAGGTGCCTTGCCTTGTCCATACCTACAACAGTATAATTCTATATACTTAAACATTGTTTATTCATAAAATTATCAACAGATGTGATTAATTATGTAATGGTGCAGATGTTTCCCCGAGTGCTCTATCATGAAGCAGGATCATTTAAATTTCAAATAGGGGGGCATACAACCCGGTTCCGCTGGCAACCTGTATCCTTCACTTTAGCCATCCTATGAGGAATAGTAGTTGCTGCAGAGAAGGGCACAGGAACCACTGCCCTAATCCATGGGACACAACAAATGACCCAATTAGAAGCAGCAATAGACCAAAACTTAAAGATATTAAAAAACCACCATCACAGCTTTACAAGAATCTTTAACCTCTCTCTCTGAAGTTGTTTTACAGAACAGGCGAGGGTTCGACCTCCTCTTCATGAGAGAAGGGGCCTTTGTCCTGCATTGAGGGAAGAATGTTGTTATTATGCCTACCATACTGGAGTTGTAAAAGAATCTATGATTAAATTAAGAAGACGCATTGAAGAGCATCAACAAGAGAGAGAGGCCCAAAAAGGGTGGTTTGAGTCTTGGTTCACAGAGTCCCCCTGGGTAACTATGCTTTTATCAGCCCTGGCCGGTCCATTAATAATCCTCACATTATTGCTAACTGTAGGACCCTGTTTGCTCAACCGTGTAGTTTCCTTTCTCCAAGCTCAAATTGGACAAGTTAAACTTATGGTAATCAGAAATCAATATACCACACTAGCAAACATAAAATGTGACATCCTCAATGATCACTATTATGATTTAATGTAACCAAAAGAAAGTGGGGAATGAAAGGTAAATAAAATAGGTAATTGTCACTTCCAGTTTTACGGTATGCTTAACAAAACACTGTTGATATCTTGAGAACTGTTCGCTAATCTTGTTCCCTGAATGTTCTGTACCAACTGCAAAACTGCAGAATGTACTCCCTCACCCATTTGCACGCAAACTGCCCACTCGCGCTGACCCATCAATAATCTTCCCTCCCTGCCCTCTCCAAGGAAAGTATATAAGCTCTGCTTAAGCTGTTCTCAGGGCTCTCTGCTCTATTCAAGGGAGCTCTGAGCCCCAGCATGTTGGACCCCCATAAACTTTTGGCTGTTGCATTAGACAGTCCCTGGTAGTCTCTTCCTCCGATGCTCGCCTGACATTTACATTGGTAAAATAATAAGTGTGACCATTGCTTCTGTGTCGAAATGTACAAATTATTATTGGGGGTACAAATAGGTGTACCCTGTGATATGAATATAGAGATAATGCATGAATAGACAATACTGTGAATAAATAATATAATGGATTCCAAATTTAATAATGGATTCAATTGATATCTGAAAATATAAAGGAAATCTTATATTGATATACATACATTCATTCCAACCAGTAAAACATCTAAACGTTATATTAGGATTATGATTTATCATGAAGAGTGTGTGAGTTTTGCTTCAAAATTGATTATGGAAGTTGAAAATAATGTGTTTGGAAAGAAGTCTCATGAAAAGACCAGACAAGAAACCTGGAGGAATCAATGTGTTCTGAAGCAGGAAGTTATTGAAAGTGAAACAAATGCCTATAAGTTTGCTAACTTGTGGATGAAATATATATCTTATGATGTGCATAAATTGAAGAAATAGTAATGTAGCAGTGTTGAATAAAAATGAATGTCAAAATACACATCATGTCCCATAGTAATCTACTTGCATTGATGTTAAACTGGGTCAGTTACTGTACAAATTTAGTATTTGTATGCAACGTTAACTAAAGTTAGTTTTCAGTACTGGTAACAAATATGTATTTCAGGTGGATGAATATTTCTGAGAATAATCTTGTGAATACTTGATTATAAATCCATACACATGAACATGAATGAATTTAGGGAGTGTATATAAGACACATATATTTCATATTTTGAAAAATCTGGAGAGTATATATATATATATATATATATATATATATATATATATATATATATATATACAAAAAACACACATGCAGAGACATTAAATTACCAATATATATGCCAATCGAAATTTATCATAAAATATATATCATCCACAGATGCAAAAATATTTCTTTTTTTGAACTTGGATTTATGTTTAATGTTGTTCAACTAGGAAGCTCACCCATAGGTTGAATTTTAAGATCCAACAGGGTTTAGGAGGAGTGATCTCTTCTCATAATTTGTATCTGCCAAGTCAGCCACCTCACAAGAATGTACATGTGATACCAGGTAGGATTCTATATGTGCATATAAAAATACATGTTCTGAATAGGCTACAGGGAAAGGGAGACAGGAATTTATATATTTATTAACTTTAAAAACACAAGGAGAACTATTTCAATTAAAAATTAACTAGATTTATAACACCTACCCTTCATAATGCAAATGGCAATTCCAAATATACACCATGCCTCCTTTGAACTGCTTGTATTTCTATTCTGTTTGGGTTAGTTTTCTCCATCATATTAGGATTAGCAGTCAGAGTCTAGTAGTTTATGAGTTAGTGTCAGGGATTAAATATTTCGAATGGAAAATTGGAAAATGAATCCAATGTGTATGCATATATGTGCTACAAAAAAATCTTCCCACTCTCATCCACAACAATGCCTTGACATTAACTTCGCCCCAAGTAAGACACAATTAGAGGAGAAGAGTTAGAAAATCTGTGAATGCATATGTGGAATGGAATATACTCAGGATTTCACAAACTTGGAAGTGGTAGAGCAGTTTCCAAAAGTAAGGCACATGGTAAACACTCCACAAACATGGAGTTCTGCTGGCCTAAAGACTTCTTGATAAACTGCCTCTGAGGTTGGGCACTTGAAATATATGTTGTTGTCAGTAGCTTTAGCTTACTTTCTAGTGAGACCATCAAAGCTGGGTCTGCATCTATGTGACCTGGAGGACATTGTTTCTAATTTTCCAATGAACATGAGGCAGCAGTGCGAATACTCTCTTTGTAGTTAAACTATGGCCACTGGGAGCTAAGTGACTCACCGTGTGAACTGTGAAGCCATTTGGTCCTCCTCCACTTTTCGTGGTGGTTCTTGCTGCTGCACTGGGACTTTGGTATTTTCTTCATGAAATACAAGGAGATCAACTGGGACACAGTGCTGGAGGGAGTTCTGTCACGTGTGGAGGTCACGGTCTGCATGTGAATGCACCAACCAGGATTCTATCCCACATGGGTTGCCCCTTTGTCCATAGCAACCTGATTCTGAACATTGCCTTGAAATCTCCCTATACAAAAAGATGCCTTTACATGGAAGGTTCTGCTGGCTGTACCATGTCATTCACAAGCCATTTGGAAGCCAGTGGCAGATCCACATGGCCCCACCACACGTTTTATCACACACCTTCACACCACTGCTCTAGGCCCACTAATTTGCAGGCTCCAACTTACTGGCATCTCTGTTCTACACAATTTTCATGAAACCTAGTCAGTCAAGGCACTGTCTGATACACTCATGATTAGCAATAGGACATCCAAAGATTCTCCAGTGCCACCTGGTCATGGGAATTCCAAAAATTTCATGGTGTTTATCTAGCCATTTTTTTGAGGATGAAGTTGGAGGAACTGTGGTTTTCAAAAACCATTAAATGTTGAGGAAGCTCATTTCAATGAAACTCTGGAGAACTCTCATAGGCAAGGCTTCCCAAAGAGTTGTCAAAAGGTCACATGAAGCCAGTCCAATTGAAGTCTACAATGTGAGGTACATGTGTGTTTTGACTCTCAGCTATGGCTGCCAAGACTTTAAGAAGAAAATCATGGATTATCTTGGCTGAGATTCCCAGTGCTCTGTGGCCTTGATCTAAGTTTATAAGGGCTACTCTCATGCGTGGGCTCCTAATATCCCAACAAAGCTCATGGCAATACTTCTCTGAGGTCAGTTTCAGAATTCAGTCTCTATAGGGATTCACACTAGAGTTCAAGCCCAGGTGGACCCAGTGATTTCTTCCAAATCGCCACACAAATGACCAAAATTAAAACGAAAACACTCCCATATGGCCCTCATCTTTTCCACATAGACACTCATCATAACCTCTAGCTGGAGGTTTCTATGAGGGGCGCTGGACAAGACAGTGTCCAAAATAAGCTCCCTTGCCCGTCATTTACCTAAAGTCAGGGTGGCCTGGAAACCCTTCCTCTGAACCAGGAGTGATCAAATAGGCCTACCATTATTACTGTTTTACTTCTCCAATTTGAGGCCTACTGACTGTGGGGTTTAGATTCTTCATGTGGATTGGGGTCATGAGAAAACCCAAGCACCAATGGGCTAGACTCTGAAGGGCTTTGAAAAACTCATTTGACCCAAAGGATTCCTATTCTCACCTTATGGAGGTCAGGAAACTTACAGAGGAAGGCGAGAGACTTCATCCATAATGAGTACTCTTTTGGCCATTTTGGTTTTGGATGCACACATGGCATCTTTCTTTAGATCCATCAGGTGCTGAGAATCTAAGCCACAGCCTCACACAGGGCCAACAGGCTGATTCAGACACATCCCTTTCGAAATCAATTACTCAAAAAGGGACAGGTGATGCCCATTCATTTACATTAGAGAACTGTTTTATTCAGGCTTCACAACGGGGTGGCCTTAGGCAAAGACCTTCCTGACATTCAGTGCTATAGAACAATTGGTAAGCAAAAGTCCCAAAGCAGGGTTTCTCCACTGAGACTTTCCTGGTAACATTGATATCTGAGTTTTCTGAGATTCTCGCCATTCCCTTCAGCTATCCAGTACATGGCCAAGTCACAGAGCTTGGAGGTGGTACCTATCTTGGTCACAAAATCATGAGCCTATTCTGGAGAGTGGCCAGAATTCAGGAAGAAAACAGGAACTTAGGAAGATTTCAGGTCTTGCCCACAAATAAGGCAACCCTCTGTCCTTTTATAAATTGGGCAGCGTGAATGTTGGGAAGCTTTCTCCTAGACAGGACACATCCATTGATGCATTTTCTTTTGTAATGTCTACACCCACGGACACAGTGGGATACACAGACATAGAAACACTTGCCTTGTCAAATGACTTAATAGAAACAGTCCACTCCAAACCAAACAAACCAACTTTCCTACCTATTCTCAGAACATGAGACAAAACCACATACCCACACTCATTCCCACAAATGCACCTCCTTCCCCCAAGAAGGTCTGTTACTAACCGGAGTGTCCTCTGCCTGGTGAGCCATTCTTTGTTCACCCGAAATGGCCTGTCTGTTCTCAAATCTGGACTCCTTGGCCCACTCTGTGAAGTTGTCAGAAGCCAGCTTTGAGCCGCCACTACCTGCATTCTCACTGAAGACACCTCTTCAGATTTTTTCTGGCATTTGACCATCTTCACATCTGTAAGTACCAAGAAAGACTGACTCTTTCCATGATAAATCCAAAAAAGTGAGATCTCTGTGACTGTTACTGGGCCTGACCCTGGGTGCCTGGTTTCCGGGATCCCAAGTTCAGAGAGTTCCATCACAAAGAAGTGAGGTAGGTCACTTCCTTCATGAACTGAATGAGCTCACAGCCTTGGAAAACACTTTGTCCTAACAGTTTCTTCCTAAGGTCCCATGAGATGGAGGCTGCCCCTACTTCCTGTGACACTTTCACAAGTTAGAATGGTATATCAACAATAGGTACTGGGGGAGAGATCTCCACACAGGGTTGGTTTGGTCCATTTTTTCTACATTAAAATGTGAGAGGCTTATTCAGACACATCTCTTCATCCTGACCAGGTTGTTTGCCATGGAAAATGACTTTTGCTTTCTCAGGTCCTTCATAGCATTCTATATCTTCTTCAGGGATACTTTCTGCATGGATCTTTGAGATTCTCAGCAGGTGGAAGATCCCCTATATTCCTGGATTGTAAGACCAACTCTATCCCTGCACTGCTGTAAAGTTAGATTGAGGGAACAGTGTATGGTTAATGTTAATATCATGTTCTATTTGCGTTAGGAATCATTCTGCTGGATGAATAACGGTATTGGGATCCTGAGATATTTACAAGAATATATAGGTAAAATATAAGTATGGAAACAGAAATCTAGGGAAGACTTGAAGCCAAGTAGGACTTTGGGCCCTTGAGTAGCATACTTTGCTTTGAATTATATTCTGCACAGATGTCTCAGATAAATTGATATACAAAGAAATAGGATCGTATACACTAGATGATTGAATAACATACAGAATATCCAATAAAAAAGGGATAGTCTGTAGGATTAGCAAGATAGTCAGTAGGTTTAGAAAGAAGAATGAGTATAGGATTTGTACCAAAAGTTCTTTACAAATAAGGTTTCGGGTAGAGAGTGAATGTAAATGTCAGCACATGTAAAGAGTCAGTCACAATGACGAATTGGGGAAAATATGTAGGAAAGCAGATATAAATAGAGACATTAGGAAGTCAGAAAAAGTATGAAGTGTGTAATTTGTTTAGACATTTTCAACGGTTTGAGTCTGAATATATAACCTTAGGCAGAAACTAATATGTTGTCACAAATTGGATTGACTTTTGAGAGCATTAGGTAACCAGGACATGGATGTTTTTATTAATCCATGCTCACTTTTTATTTAGGCTTTGGTAAAATCATAAGTGTGACCTTTGCATTTTGTGTCCAGAATATTATTGTGATAAAATGTATATGTAGATCAGGTGACTTGAGTATTTCTTCCACCATTTCTGTAGCAATATTTTGTAGATGTATAAATTACTATTGAGGGTACAAATAGGTGTACCCTGTGTCTATGAATATGCAGATAATGCATGAATAAACCATACTGTGTGTAAATAATATAACTTGCTCTACTTTAAATAATGGATTGAATTGATATCTGAAAATATAAAAGAAATCTCATATTGATATACAATCATTCACTGCAACCAGTTATACATCTAATGGTAATATTATGGTTGTGGTTTATCCTGAAAGGTGTGTGAGTTTTGTTTCAAAAGTGATTATGGAAATCAACAATAATGTGTTTGGAAAGAAGTCTCATGAAAAGAATAGTCAAGAAACCTGTAAGAATACATGTGTTCTCAAGAAGGAAGTGATTGAACATTATATATCATACTATATATAATGTGCATAAACTGCAGAAATAGTAATGTACCAATGTTGAATAAAAATGAACATCAAAATACACATCATGTCCCATAGGAATCTAATTGCATTGATGTTAATCTGGGTCGGTTACTGTAGAAATATTAGGATTTTTATCCACCATTCACTGAAGTTGCTTTTCAGTACTAGGAAAAAAGTATGTATTTAAGTTGGATGAATATTTCTGAGAATAATCTTGTGAAAATTTGATTATAAATCCACATAAATCACAAAACATTATAAACACAAAAGTCACATGGACATTAAAATCTAGCAATATATATGCCAATTTAAATCCATCTTGAAATATATATCATCCACTGATCCAAAACTATTTATTTAATGAACTTGTATTTATGTATAATGTTGTTCAGCAGGGAAGCTCCCACATAGATTGAATTTTCTGTTCCAAATCAGTGTTTAGGAGGAGTGATCTCCTAAATGTGTATGCAAATATGTGCTACACAAAAATCTTCCCACTCTCATCCAGAACAATGCCTTGATATTACCTTCACCCCAAGTAAGACACAGTTGGAGGACATGAGTTAGAAAATCTGTGAATACATATCTGGAATGTAAAATGGTCAGGAGTTCACAACCTTGCAGGTTGTAGAGGAGTTTCCAAAAGTAAAGGACAGGCTTGATAGACACAACCTGATCTTTTATTAGAATTGGGAGCCATCTTGCCAGAAAGCCATGAAAAGATAATTTGGGCTTTACTATAAATTACTGCAAATTCTGAACCTGCTTGGAATGCCTGTCTGTGCCTTGAACTCATCCATGCCTGGCTCTCTGACCAGATAACAGTGCTCTCTGAAACATTAGTGACACCTAATAAATATTGGCCTTCCCAGGCCAGACAACGACCCTCTCTGAGTCTCTAATGGTCCTCATAATTTCTGATGTTGGGGCCAGCAAAAAAATGTAAACTACCATCAGTGTGATGCTTTCAAAGTTCTGTTATCTGTAACCCCCTTTTTGTGTAACTTTCTGGGCTATATAGCTGGGCTGTAGGAAAGGTGGTGTTGCTGTCTTGTTCCCGCCATTTTTGGAGGGAGAGGCAGCCTGGCCAGTTTTAATAATAAGCCTGCCTTAATTTGATTTTAATTGGAGTCACTGGTCTTTTCTTGCATCCTATTCCAACATTTTGGAGTTCCCCAGTGAGATGACCCTGCCCGACCAGATCACAAGACCAGACTGCTGAAAATTCTGAAGCTGGCCTTCCCTCCAGGGCTACGGGCTGGGGAGCCACTCTAGGGGGTGCACAACTTGAGATGTTCCAAGGCCTTGGAGTGAGCCGTCGGTCTGGGGAGCACTGCAGTGAACCACCGCACTGAAACTATTAGCAAGTACCTGGTGGAGGAGGCCGCCATAGGTAAGTGGCACCTTGATAACATCTTATATCTGGTTAAGGGAGATCTCTTCTAATGACAGAGAGGTGGCCTGGGGAGGCTCACATTCACTCCTGTACAGGATAGTAATGAGAATCGTTCTGTCCTCTGTTCCGTTCTGTAGGGAATTCCTCTGGAAGGTTAGAGAGGTGCCGAGGGACACGCATGCGCTCCTACCCCAGAGCTTTAGCAAGACGTTGAATTGCTCATCTGTTTTTCTGTTTTGGCACCGGGATTCTGTTTTTTTTTTTTTTTTTTTTTTTTTTTTTTTTTTTTTTGTGTGTGTGTGTGTGTTTTGTTCTGTGTTCTATATGTTTATTGTTTGTTTGTTTTTGTGCGTTTTGTTTTGTGATTTCTGTGATAAAATCTTAAGGATATTGAACGTGAAAATGGGTAACAAAGCAAGTAAGCCTGACACCCCTTTGGACTGTGTTTTAAGGAACTGTGATGAACTTTACCACCATTTGTTAAGCAGAATGAGAGAAGGCCCTAGCTGGCTGCCTGGAGCACACCCAGTGCAGATGGTAATGCCTGCTGGGGAATGAAGAACTGAGTATCTCCCAGTATCTGCCGAAGCCCTGTTGCTTCAGGGAATTCCCTCCTTCGTTCCCTGCACTGCAAGGATAATGCCACCTCTGTCTTCTTAAAAAAAGAGAAAAACAAAAAGGGGACACTAAATGCAGTAAAGTCGCCATGGAGACACTTTATTTTATATTTCAGGTAGCTCCTCTGTGAAAACATTTGGTCCCCTTGTGGGGACATCTGTGGTGCCACTGGAGAAGGAGATTTTTCTCTTATTTGCTCTGTTTTAAAGGGTTCTGTCTGTCAGCCATTGTCTGGAGTTCATTTCTGTCTGTCTTGTGCCTTTTTTCTAGCCCTTTAAGACATGTGCAATAATGTGTTAATATTATAAATTGTTTCTTGGAAATGATCTTAGCTGAATGTGTGTCTAAATGATGATGTTTCATTGTACCAATCTGGTATCTGAATGGGTTTTTGAAGCATTCCACAATCTTGCAGTTAAAAGTCGGGTTTAGGTATTTGTTTAGTTCATGGTTTCAGATAATTTATGCCAGAGAACTTAAATACTTAGGATGGAAAATAAAGAACTCTACTTCCAAGTTGGCAAGTAACTTCCCAATCATTCAGTCTTTTTTTCACCAATTTTAAATTAGGTAGCCTGGGAAAATGTCACTGTGTGTACCAGTGCATTAATTTGGACAAGGATACTAAATCATAGTATGATATCTGTTGACAAAACAACTTGTAAAGATATAAAATTTTGTGAATTGTATCTTAAACTTGTATCATAATTTTCAACATCCTAACATGAAAATTATGGTTAAAATACCTTAGGCCTAAGGTTTCTGCTCAGAATAGCCTTTTTTTCCTTCTTCTTCCAGACCTCAGCCAGGACTTATTTTGAAATGCAAATGAAAGAAGCCTGTAAGCTTAGTAGGAGACTTATTTGAGGCCTAAGGGAAAAAAAAGGTAAATTGTATGGTATTTACCAATTACTGGCCAGTCATTTTTCTAGGACTCATAATTTTTTCCTTAGGTTCTTTATTGATTTTTTGAGCTCATGATTTTGCTCCTACAGACCTAGGTTAATGTTTTTCTGATCAGTAATATCTTTGACCAACTGTGGAATTTTTAAATCATTGCAATGGAGATTTCACCTGTGAAAAGCTACAAGGCCTTCACTTTTATTATGTGTGCACAATTTGTTATGTGTTGTATGTCTATATATATATATATATATATATATATATATATATATATATATATATATATACATATATATATATCCATATATCATATATATGATACACAAATTAACATATATAAGGAGCACTCATATTAAAAAGAACTCATAAAAACAATTTTAAAAAGTGGATCCAAAGATCTTTAATTCACGTGATTTAAATGTTTCAATTTAAATTGGGTAAACAGATAAATATAAATGTCTTTAAATTTAAGCTTACAAGTTTTTCTAGGTGTTCAAAAATCTAATAAACTATTAATGTCTACAAAAGGTCTAATATGCCTTTGTTCCAGGACTTTTCTTTCAATCAAAAAAATGGTTTACAGTGTTCAAAAAATTTGTCTAATATTTTGATAAATAAGTAAAGTAAATTTGATATGGGATTACTCATTCATGAGTACTTTTGTTTGATATCTGATTGATATACTAAGGTCTGTATAAGTTTGTACTAAAGTCTGTATAAGATTGTAAAAATCAGTCATGTGTAAAAGAGACAAAAATTTCTTAAACATAAGTTTACCCATAACATTAAGTTTATTAAGATTTAAATTTTCTAGAGCAAGCAACCATAAAAATTAAACAAATGTTTAAATAAGAACTGTTATTTTAGAGCACTGTACTGCCATTTCTTTAAAAGCTAAACTTGGTTAATGTAGAAACTTCAATGCAATTGTGATGCTATTAATGTCCTCATATTTTCCAGTTATACAACTCTATAAGGTAGAAACTTTAAAAGAGCATTATATCAAGCAGGTGTTCTGAAGTTGTATGGTAAATAAAATATATATTGGGGATTTATTTACCTGTTATCAATAATATATGTAAAGTTTTATGTTACTTTTTACATTGTGGAACAATTTAAATGTATTTTTAAGTTAATGAGACCCTAATCTATGTAAAGGTTAAAATCTTTCAGCCGTACTTTAATTCATGTTTTAAATGTGATATCATATGGTGTGAGCTAATGTTCATGTGACCTCAAACAATTTATGTAAACTTTGTAAAATGATATTTAAAAAAAAGATCAGCTTGAGAACTAAAGCATTTAAGATTTATAAGGAGCCCTGCTTACCTGAGATAAGACTCTTTGTCCCATCTTACTACATGTGAGAATGACTACGAAAGCAGTAGGTCAGATTTTATTTCATTTAAAGTTATGTTCAAATTTTTTTTTTCTGTCAAGATTACTAGGATCTCAAAAAGGTGATATAATATATAACTCACCAAAAAATTCAGGGTAGCTATTACATGAACTAAGTATTTTTACTCTTGTTAAAAAATTTTATTTTTTAATTTCTTTTTAAGTGATCTAAAGATTCCCTATTGGTGTTTTACAGAAGTGTTGCTTTAAGAACACAACATGGGTTAATTTAAGAAAATAAGTCATCAACTACAAGACAGACAGAATAATAAGATCCCAATTAATAAAATATAAATAATTATAAACTTATAGACATTAAAGTGCAGTACTCTTAATATATGGCTGTTAAAATTTATTTGCTGGTTGTTTCAGATTAGGATTCAAAATTAAAGTTAAATGAAAAGGGCCAAAAAAAAACAATATTTGACTCTTGCCCTTTGAGTCAGTCTGAATCCAGGGAACAGGGGACTTCTCTATGAGCTTTGCAACTCTGGGCCACATAACCTCCCGATCAGGGAGATTAATGAGACCACTGGAGAACAGAAAGCCAATCAGTGCATTTGCTACAAAGAGGTGAGTCATCAGGAAAGGGAGACATCCCTGATGCTTCTGAGGGAAGACACATGGTCAAGCAAGACCTGAACCCACCTAGCTCAAATTGCACTAGCAGAACTGAGAAGCTGCTCTCAAGTTTCCCAAGGAATGACTCCCATAAAAGCTCAGCTGACTGCTAACAATAGATAGAAACAAAAGTCATTTGACTGCTTCATCTTAAACACTTAGCAAAGACAGTTAAAACCAAAATACAGCCATTCCTGGGCATTTTAAATAATAATAATAATAATAATAATAATAATAATAATAATAATAATATTTTAAGGTATACACTTTATGTTAGCCTCCCAAAATAAGTAAAACTGTTGGCTACAAAGACTATCAAGAGGAGCTGCCAGAGGCAGAAGTTTTTAGTTTAAGGCCTACAGATATTCTTAACCTACAGGTAGGCTTGGTGTTTGCTAGTACGATTATCCAGCCCTGAGTAACAGAATTAAATGTTTCTCTATTAGACACAGAGGTCATACTAGTGAAAGGATTTTGCAAAATCAGATGACATTAAATTATTAAACTGTATATTATGGGGAGGGACAACTGTAACACTTAAAGTTAAATATTAAGTTGACAGTCCTGATAATTGGGGATATTAAAGACTGGTGAGGGTACTTCATACAGTGACATGATCCAGCTACTGCAACATTTATTCAATACTCATGTTTTTTGTTTCTCTCATAGAAGAACCCATCCCCAGATGACTTTACAACCTGTTCTTCCTCAACAAGACTTCAAAAAGAACTGACTTCTAAAAGGCAACTCATATTCCTCAACTGACTTCAAAAAGGCAACTCATGTCTCTCACGCCATGCACACTCATGTCACCCTCTCTCAGCTGAGAAGAAGGCAAAATGAGAGACGACTCTCCACTTACACCAATGGAGCCCAAAATAAATAGACTATCAATATAAGTAATTAATTAAGTCAGGTAATATCAGGGAGACTGGTTTTCGGTGAGTTCTAAAAATTTGGAGACTGTTAACTGAGGGATTAAAATTTCCTCAGTGCTTTTCCACTAACCTATCAAGGATTACAAAGGGACACATAAGAAAAGGGGTGAATGATAGACCCAACCTTATCTTTTATTAAAATTTGGAGCCATCTTGCAACAAAACCATGAAAAAATCATTTTGGCTTTACTGTAAATTACTGCAAATTCTGAACCTGCTTGGAATGACTGCCCGTGCCTTAAACTCACCCGTGCATGGCTCTCTGACCAGATAGCAGCCCTCTCTGAAACTTTGTCACACCTCATAAATATTGGCCTTCTGTGGCCAGACAATGACCCTCTCTGAGGCTCTAATGGTCCTCATAAATTTTGATGTTGGGGCTAGCAAAAAAAAAAAAATGTAAACTCCCATTAGTGTGATGCTTGTCAGAGTTCTGTTATCTGTTACCCCATTTTTGTGTAACTTTCTGGGCTGCAAACCTGGGCTGTAGTAAAGGTGGGGTTGCTCTCTTGCTCTCGCAATCTTTGGAGGGAGAGGCAGCCCAGCCAGTGGAAATAATAAGCTTACTTTAATTTGATTTTAACTGGAGTCAGTGTTCTTTTCTTACATCCTGGTCTAAGAGGTAAACACTCCACAAACATAGAGCTCTGTCGGCCTAAAGACTTCTTGAGAAACTGCCTCTGAGGTTGGGTACTTTAAATATATTTTGTTGTCAGAAGGTTTAGCTTCTTTTTTATTGAGACCATCAAAGCTGGGTCTGCATCTATGTGAATGGAGAGCATGGTTTCTTATTTTCCAATGAACATGAGGCAGCAGTGCTGAATTCTCTCTTGGTAGGTAAACTGTGGCCACTGGGGGCTAAGTGTCTCCCCGTGTGGACTGTGAAGCCATTTGATCATCCTCCATTTTTGTGGTGTTTCTTGGTGCTGCACTGGGAGTTTGGTATTTGCTTCACGAAATACAAGGAGTTCAACTGGGACACAGTGCTGGAGGGAGTTCTTTCACGTGTGGTGGGTCAGGAACTGCAGGAGAATGCACCAACCAGGCTTCTATTTCACACAGCTTTTTCCTTGACCATACCAACCTGATTCTGAACATTGCCTTGAAACCTCTCCATATAATAAGATGCCTTTACATGTAAGGTTCTGCTGGATGCACCATGGCAGCCAAAAGGCATTTGGAAGTCAATTGGAAATCCACATGGCCCCACCTCAGATATTTTATCACACACCTGCACACCACTGCTCTGGGCCCACTACTCAGCATTCTCAACTTACTGGCATCTCTGTTCTTCACCATTATCATGAAATCCAGTCAATCAAGGCACTGTCTGGTACACTCATGATCAGCAACAGGAGATCCAAAGGTTCTCCAGTGCCACCTGGTCATGGGAGTTTCAAAAATTTCAGGGTATTTATCTAGCCACTTTTCAAGGATGAAGTTGGAGAAACTGTGGGTTTCAATTCATTCAGGAACCATTTAATGTTGAGGAACCTCATTTCAATGAATGCTCTGGAGAACTCTCAAAGGCAAGGCTTCCCAAAGAGTAGCCAAATAGTCACATGAAGCCCAGCCCATTGAGGTCTACAATGTGAGGTCCATGTGTGTTTTGACTCTCAACTATGCCTGTCAAGTCTTTCATAATAAAATCATGTGATATCCTGGCTGAGATTCCAAGTGATCAGTCGAAAGCCACCCTTGGCCTAGATTTCAGTTTCCAATGGCGACTCTCATGTGTGGCTTTCTAAAATCGCAACACAATTCATGACAATACTTCTCTGAGGTCAGTTCCAGAACTCAGTCTCTAAGGTGAATCATACCAAAGTTCTAGCCCTGGTGGATCCAGTCATTTCTTCCAACCACTACACAAATGAACACAATTAAAACCAAAACACTCCCACATGGTCCTCACCTTCTTCCATATAGACACTCATTATAACCTCTGGCTGGAGGTTTCCATGAGGGGCGCAGCACAAGACAGTATCCAAAACAAGCTCCCTTATCCCTTATTTGCTTAAAGTCAGCTGGGCCTGGACACCATTCCTGTGAACCAGGAGTGATAAAATAAGCCTGGCCTTAATACTGCTCTGCTTCTCCAATTTGAGGCCTACTGACTGTCAGGTATAGATTCTTAATGTGATTTAAAGTAATGAAAAAACCCAAGTTCATATGGGCTAGCCTCTGCAGGGCTTTGAAGAACTCATTTGACCCAAAGGATCCCTAGTCTCATTTGATGGAGATCAGAAACCTATCAGAGTAAGGCAAGATACTTCATACACAATTACTGATATTTTTGCCATTTTGGTTTTGGAAGCACACATGGGATCTTTCTTTAGTTCCATCAGGTGCTGAGAATCTAAGCCACTGCCTCACACAGGGCCAAGTGGCTGATTCAGACACATCCCTTTCCAAAGCAATTAAGCAAAGATACACAGGTGATGCCCATTCATTTCCATTTGAAAACAGTTTTCTTCAGGCTTCACAAATTGGTGGCCTGAGGCAGAGACCTTCCTGACTCTCAGAGCAACAGAAAAATAGGTAAGCAAAAGGCCCAAAGCAGGGTTTCTCTACTGAGACTTTCTTTGTCACACTGATATCTGAGTTTTCTGAGATGCTTGCTATTCCCTTCAGCTATCCAGTATATGGCAATGTCACAGAGCTTGGAGGTGGTACATATCTTGGACACAAAACCATGAGCCTACTCTGGAGAGTGGCCAGAATTCAGGAAGAAAACAGGAACTTCGGAAGATAGTAGGTGTTGCCCGTCCCTAATGCAACCTGCAGTCCACTCATAAATTGGGCAGGATGAATGTTGGCAAGCTTTCTACTAGACAGGACACATCCATTGATGCATTATCTTTTATAATGTCTACAACCACGGACACAGTGGGATACACAGGCATACAAACAATCACCTTGTCAAATGACTTACTATAAACAGTCCACTCTAAAGCAAACAAACCGCCTTTCTTACCTATTCTCAGAACATGAGACATAACCACAAAATCACAATCACACCCACAACGACACCTCCTTTATTCAAGTAGGTCTGTGACTAATTGGAATGTACTCTGAATGATGGGCCATACTATGTTTCCTTGAAATGGCCTGTCCTTCTCAGATCTGGTCACCTTGGCCAACACTGTGAAGTTTTCAGGAGCCAGTGGTGAGCCACTACCTGCTTTCTCATGAAATTCCCCTTTTTAGAGCTCTCTTGGCATTTGGCAATCCTCACATCAGTAGGTACCAAGGAAGACTTACTCTGTCCTTGGTTATTCCAAACAACTGAGCCCACTGGGCAAGAAACTGGGACTGACTCTGGGTGCCTGGCTTTCTGGATCCCAAGTTCAGAGAGATCCATCATCAAGGAAGAGAGGTAGGTCACCTCATTCAGGAACTGAATGAGGTTACTGCCGTGGCAACCACTTTGTCCTAACAATTGCTTTCAAGGGTCCCATGAGATGGTGGCTGCCCCTACCTCCTGTGACACTTTCACAAGTTAGAATGGTATATCAACCATTGGCACCTGGGAACAGCTCTCCACACAGGCCTGGTTTGGTCCATCTTCTCTACATTAAGAAGAGAGAAGCTGTTTCAGACACAACCCTTCATCCTGACCAGGTTGTTTGCCATGGAGGATGAATTTTGCTCTCTTAGGTCCTCCATAGCTGCTTACAACTTCTCCAGGAATCATTTCTGCATGGACCTTTGAGTTTCTCAGCATGTGGAAGATCCCCTATATTCCTGTATTGTAAGAACAACTCTATCCCTGCTCTTCTGTAAAGTTAAATTGACTGAACAGTGTATGGTTAGGTTAACTAACAGGTTCGATTTGGATTAGGAATCTTTTTGCGGGATGAATAATGGTATTGGGAAACTGCAATATTTACAAGAATATATAGGAGAATTATAAGTATGAAAACAGAAATCTAGCTAAGATTTGAAGCCCAAAAGGGCATTGGGCCCTTGATTGGGATACGTAGCTTTGAATTATGTTCTGCACTGATGTGTCAGGTAAATCGATATACAATGGCTTAGGTCCTTGTACCATGGATGATTAAATGTAGAAGAGAACTTCCAGTCAAAAGGGATAGTTGGTAGGATTCGGAAGATTCTCGGTAGGTTTAGAAAGAAGAGTGAGTATAGGATTTGGACCAAATATTGTTTAGCAATAGGGTTTCTGGTAGACAGTGAATGTTAATGTCAGCACAAGTGAAGAGACAGTCACAATGATGAACTGGGAAAAATAGTTAGGAAAGCTGATATCAATAGAGACATTACAAAATCAGGCAAAGTATAAAGTGAGTGATAGGATTAGATATTTTCAACAGGGTTGAGTTTGAATATATAATCTTAGAAAGAAACAAATGTGTAGTGACCAATAGGATTGACATTTGACAGCATTAGGCAACCTGGACATGGATGTTTAGTAATCCATGCTCACTTTTCATTTAGTCTTTGCTACAATCTTAAGTGTGACCTTTGCTTTTTTTGTCCAGAATATTACTGTGATAAAACGTATATGTAGATCAGGTGACATGACTATTTTTCCACCATTTCTGGCAGCAACATATTCAAGACGTATAAATTAGTAATGGGGGTAAAAAGAGGTGTACCCTTTGTCTGTGCATATAGAGATAATGCATGAATAGACCATACTTTGAATAAATAATATATCTGGTTCCGACTTTAAATAATGGATTGAAATTATATGTGAAAAAATACAAGAAATCTTATATTGACATACAAACATTCATTCCAACCAGTTATATATCTAATGGCCACATTAAGGTTATGGTTTATCATGAAGGGTGTGTGAGTTTTGCTTCAAAAGTGATTATGGAAATCTAAAATAATGTGTTTGGAAAGAAGTCTCATGAAAAGACCAGTCAAGAAACCTGGAGGAATACATGTTTTATGAAGCAGGAAGTGATTGTGAAACAAATGCGTATAAATTTGTGAACTTGTGGATGAAATATATATATCCTATGATTTGTAAAAATTGAAGAAATAGTAATGTACCAGTGTTGAATGAAAATAAACGTCAGAATACACATCATGTCCCATACGAATCTACTTGATTGATGTTAATCTGGGTTAGTTACTGTACAAATATTAGGATTTGTAAGCACCATTTACTGAAGTTAGTTTTCAGAACTATGAAACAAATGTGTATTTCAGGAGGATGAATATTTCTGAGAATAATTTTGTGAAAAGTTTATTATAAATCCACATTTTTGAACATGAATGAATTTAGGGAGTGTATTTAAGATACATACATTTCATATTTTAAAAATCAGGACAGTATATATATATATATATATATATATATATATATATATATTCATAATTATATATGTGTATATACATATATATGTGTGTATATATATATATATATATATACACACACACACACAAAACACACACACAGACATTAAAATGTAGGAATATATACGCCAATCGAAGTTCACCATAAAATATATAGCATCCACAGATGCAAAAATATTTATTTTACTGAACAAGGATTTATGTATAATGTTGTTCTACTAGGAAGCTCACCCATAGTTTGAATTTTCAGTTCCAACAGCGTTTAGAGTAGTGATCTCTTCTCACAACTTGTATCTGCCAAGTCAGTCACCTCACAAAAATGAACGTGTGATACCAGGTAGGATTCTATAAAGCATATAAAAATACATGTGCTGAATAGGCTACAGAGAAAGGCAGACAGGCATTTACATATTTGTTAACTTTAACAACACATGGAGAACTATTTCAATTAAAAATTGACTAGATTTATAACACCTACCATTTATCATGAAAAAGGCAAGTCCAACTATACCCCACGCCTCCTCTGAACTGCTTGTATTTCTATTCTGTTTGGGTTGTTTTTCTCCATCATTTGTATTAGTAGACAGAGTATAGTAGGGTATGGGTTATTGTCAGGATTCAGTATTTTCAATGGTATATAGGAAAATGAATCCAATGTGTATAAAAATATATGCTACACAATTATCTTCCCACTCTCATCCAGAACAATGCCTTTACATTACCTTCACCTCAAGTAAGACACAATTAGGGTAGAAGAGTTTGAAAATCCGTGAATGCATATCTGGGGTGGAAACAGTACTAAGAAACAAATACGTATTTCAGGTGGATGAATATTTCTGAGAATAATCTTGTGAAAAGTTGATTATGAATCCACAACATAAATATGAATGAATTTAGGAAGTGTGTAATAAGACACCTATTTCATATTTTGAATACTCCTGAGAGTGTATCTATATATATATTTATATACACACACAGAGACAGACATTAAAAATTGCAATATATATGCCAAACGAAATTCACCATGAAATGTATATCATCCACAGATCCAAATATATTCATTTTACTGAACATGGATTTATATATAATGTTGTTCAACTAGGAAGCTCACTCACATTTGAATTACCAGTTCAAGCAGCGTTTAGGAGGAGTGATCTCTTCTTCCAATTTGTATCTGCCAAGTCAGCCACCTCACAAGAATGTACGTGTGGTACCAGGTAGGATTCTATATGTGCATATAAAAATACGTGTGCTGAATAGGCTACAGAGAAAGGGGGACAGGAATTCACTTATTTGTTAACTTTAAAAACGCATGGAGAACTATTTCAACAAATAATTGACTAGATTTATAACTGCTACACTATACCATGCAAAAGGCAACTCCAACTATAAAACATACCTCATCTAAACTGCTTGTATTTCTATTATGTTTGTGTTATTTTTCTCCATCATATTAGGATTAGTAGTCAGAGTCTAATAGGGTATATGTTAGTTTCAGGGATTCAGCATTTCTAATGGAAAATAGGAAATTGAATCCAATGTGTATGCAAATATGTGCTACACAAAAATCTTCCCACTTTCATCCAGAACAATGCCTTGACATTACATTCTCCTCAAGTAAGACACAATTAGAGGATAAGAGTTAGAAAATCTGTGAATATATATCTGGAATGGAAAATACTCTGGAGTTTACAACTTTGGAGGTGGTAGAGAAGATTCTAAAAGTAAGGGACAGGGTAAACATTCCACAAACATGTAGCTCTGCTGGCCTAAATACTTTTTGAGAAACTGCCTCTAAGAGTGGGCACTTGAAGTATTTGATGTTCTGAGGAGATTTAGTTCCTTTGTAGAGAAACCATGAAAGCTGGGTCTGCATCTATGTTACTTGGAGGACATGGTTTCTTATTATCCAATGAACATGAGGCAGCAGTGCTGAATTCTCTCTTTGTAGGTAAACTATGGACACTGGGGTCTAAGTGTCTTTCAGTGTGGACTGTGAAGCCAATTGGTCATCCTCCACTTTTCGTGGTGTTTCTCGCTGCTGCACTGGGAGTTGGGTATTTGCTTCAAAAAATACAAGGAGTTAAAATGGGACAGAGTGGTGGAGGGAGTTCTTTAAGGTGTGGTGAGTCAGGGTCTTCAGGAGAATGCACCAACCAAGGTTCTATCCCATGTAGATTGCCCCCTTGAGAATAGCAACATGATTCTGAACATTGCAGTGAATCCTCTCCATATAACAAGATGCCTTTACATATATGGGTCTGCTGGCTGCACCATGTCAGTCACAAGCCATTTGGAAGCCAATGGCTGATCCACATGGCCGCAACACAGATGTTTTATCACACAATTGCATACCACTGCTCTAGGCCAACTACTCACCAGGTTCCAACTTACTGGCATATCTGTTCTACACCATTTTCATGAAACAAAGTCAATCAAGGCAGTGTCTGGTATACTCAGGATCAGAAACAGGACATCCAAAGTATTTCCAGTGCCAGCTGATCATGAAAATATCAAAAATTTCATGGTAATTTTCTAGCCATTTTTCACGGATGAAGTTTGAGGCTCTGAGGGATTCAATTAATTCAGGAACCATTAAATGGTGAAAAAGCTAATTTCAATGAAAGCTCTGGAGCACTCTCACAGGCAAGGTTTCCCTAAGGGTGGCCAAAATGTCACATGAAGCCAGGCCCATTGAGATCTACGATATAAGGTCCATGTGTGTTTTAAACTCAAATATGGCTGCCAAGTTTTTAAGAAAAATTGTATGTTATATCCGGGCTGAAATTCCCAATGTTCTGTGGAAATCCAACCTGGGCCTAGATCTCAGGTTCCAAGGGCGACTCTCATGTGTGGCCTCCTAAAATCCCAACACAATTCATGGCAATACTTCTCTGAGGTCAGTTAAAGAACTCAGTCTCTAAGGGGAATCACACCAGAGTTCAAGCCCAGTGGAACAGTCATCTCTTCCAACCGCCACACAAATGACCACAATTAAAACCAAAACACTCCCACATGGTCCTCATCTTTTTCCATATAGACACTCCTTATAACGTCTGGCTGGAGTTTTCAATGAGGTCCACAGCCCAAGTCAGTGTCCAAATTAAGGTCCTGTTCCCCTCATTTGTCTAACATCAAGGTGGCGTGGACACACTTCCTGTAAACCAGGAATGATCAAATAGGCCTGCCATTAATACTGCTTGGCTTTTTCAATTTGAGGCCTTCTGACTCTGTGGTTTAGATTCTTTATGTGAATTTGAGTCATGAGAAAATCCAAGCCCCTCTGCAGAGATTTGAAGAACTCATTTGGCCGAAAGGATTCCTATTCTCACTTGATGGAAGTCAGGATCCTAACAGAGGAAGGTAAAAGAATTCATTCACAATGAGTGAATATTTGCCATTTTGGTTTTGGATGCACACATGTGATCTTTCTTTTGATCCATCAGGTGCTGAGAATCTAAGCCACAGCCTCACACAGGGCCAAGAGGATGATTCAGACACATCTTTTTCCAAAGCAATTAAGCAAAGAGACACAGGTGATGCCCTTCATTTCCATTTGAAAAATGTTTTCCTCAGGCTTCCCAAAGGGGTGCCCAGAGGCAAAGACATCCTGAGATTCAAGGCAACAGAACAATAGGTTAGCAAACGGCCCAAAGCAGGGTTTCTCCACTGAGACTTTCCTGGTCACACTGATATCTGAGTTTTCTGAGATGCTGGCCATTCCCTTCAGATATCCAGTACATGGCCATGTGACAGAGATTGGAGGTGGTACATATCTTGGACACAAACCCAAGAGCCTATTCTGAAGAGTTGTCAGAATTCAGAAAGAAAACAGGGACTTAATAAGGTAGTAGGTGTTGCCTATCGATATGGAAACCACACTCCATTCATTAATTGGGCAGGATGAATGCTGGGAAGCTTTCTACTAGAGGGGACACATGCATTGATGCATTCTCTTTTCTAATGTATACAAAGACGGACACAGTGGGATACACAGACATAGAAACACTCACCTTGTAAAACGACTTACTAGAAATAGTTCACTGCAAACCAAAGAAACCTCCTTTCCTACCTATTCTCAGAACAGAGACAAAACCACACACCCACACTCAAAAAGACACCTCCTTCCCCCAAGTAGGGCTGTGATTATCCGGAGTGTCCTCTGACAGGTTTGCCATACTATGTTCCTCGGTAATGGTCTGTCCTGTCTCAGATCTGGTCTCCTTGTACAACTCTGTAAAGCAGTCAGGAGCCAGCGGTGAGCCACTACCTGCTTAGTCAGGAAAGGCCCGTGTTCATATCTTTCCTGGCATTTGGCCATCCTCACATCAGTCAGTACCAAGAAGACTGACTCTGTCCTTGGTGATTCCAAACAAATGAGACCACTTGGACTGGGACTGGGACTGGCTCTGGTGCTTGGTTTCTTTGGTCCCAAGTTCAGAAAGTTCCATCAACAAGGAAGTGAGGTAGGTCACTTCCTTTAAGAACTGAATGAGGTCACTGCCTTGGCAACCACTTTGTCCTAACAGTTGCTTCCAAGGGTCCCATGAGATGGAGGCTGCCCCTACTTCCTTTGGCACTTTCACAACTTAGAATGGTATATCAACCTTAGGCACCCGAGAACAGCTCTCCACACAAGCCTGGTTTGGTCCATCTTCTCTACAGTAAGAAGATAGAGGCTGATTCAGACAAAACCCTTCATCCTGACCAGGTTGTTTGCCATGGAAAATGACTTTTTGTCTCTCAGGTCCTTCATTGCTGCCTACATCTTCTCCAGGGATCATTTCTGCATGGACCTTTGAGGTTCTTAACAGGTAGAGCATCCCCTACATTCCTGTATTGTAAGAACAATCTGTCTCTGCTCTTCTGTAAAGTTAGATTGAGTGAACAGTGTATGGTTAGGGTTAATTTCATGTTCGATTTGGGTTAGGAATCATTCTGCTGGATTAATAATGGTATTGGGAACCTGTGATATTTATAAGAATATCGAGGTTAAACATATGTATGAAAACAGAAATTAAAGTAAGATTTGAATCCCAGAAGGGCATTGGGCAATTGATTGGGATATTTAGCTTTGAATTACTATCTGCACACATGTCTCAAATAAATCGATATACAATGGCAGAGGAACTTGAACCTTGGATGATTGAATGCTGAAGAGAACATCCAGTCAAAAGGGATTGTCGGTAGGATTAAGAAGATAGTCGCAGTTATTAATATGGTATTATGTAAAAATGTGGATGTGTAACCGATGTGATTCTGCAACTTGTATTTGGGGTAAAAATGGGAGCTGATAACCCATTTGAATCAAATGTATGGAAGATGATATGCCATGAGCTTTGTAATGTTTTGAACAACCAATAAAAAAAATTTAAAAAAAAAAAAGAAGATAGTCGTTATGTTTAGCAAGTAGAGTTAGTATAGGATATGTAACAAAAGTTCTTTAGCAATTTTTTTCGGGCAGTGAGTGAATATAAATGTCAGCACATATGAAGAAATCAGACACAATGATGAACTGGGGAAAATTTGTAGAAAAGCAGATATCAATAGAGACATTAGGAAATCAGGCAAAGTATAAAGTGAGTGATAGAATAAGACATTTTCAACAGGGTTGAGATTGAATATCTAATCTTAGGAAGAAACAAATATGTAGGTCACCAATAGGATTGACATTTGAGAGCATTAGGCAACATGGACATGGATATTGTTAGTAATCCATGTTCACTTTACATTTAGGCTTTGGTACAATCCTAAGTGGGACCTTTGCATTTTGTTTCCAGAATATTACTGTGATAAAATGTATATGTAGATCAGATGACATGATTTTTTCTTCCACCATTTCTAGGAGCAGTATTTTGAAAACGTATAAATTAGCATTGGGGGTAAAAAGAGGTGTACCCTGTTTTTATGAATATACAGATAATGCATGAATAGACCTTAATTTCAATAAATAATACAACTTGTTCCACTTTAAATAATGGATTGAATTGATATCTCAAAATATATAAGAAATCTTATATTGATATGCAATCATTCATGACAACCAGTTATACACCTAATGTTAATATTAGGGTACGATTTATCATGAAGTTTGTGTGAGTTTTGCTTCAAATGTGATTATGGAAATCGAAAATAATGTGTTTGGAAAGAAGTCTCATGAAAATGCCAGTCAAGGAACACCGAGGAATTCATGAGTTCTGAAGCAGGAAGTGATTGAAATTGAAAAAAATGACGATAAATTTCCTTACTTGTGGATGAAATATTATAATATGATGTGAATAAACTGAAGAAATAGTAATGTACCAGTGCTGAATAAAAATGAACATCAAAATACACATCATGTCCCACAGGAATCTTCTCGCATTGATGTTAAACTGTGTCAGTTACTGTAGAAATATTAGGATTTCTTTGCACCATTCACCAAAGTTAGTTTTCTTTTTTTTTAATTTTTATTTATGCTTGTTCAAAACATTACATAGTTCTTGATATATCATATTCCACACTGTGATTCAAGTGGGTTATGAACTCCCATTTTTACCCCATAAACAGATTGCAGAATCACATCAGTTACCATCCATTGATTTACATATTGCCATACTAGTGTCTGTCGTATTCTGCTACCTTTCCTAACCTCTACTATCCCCCTCCCCTTACCTCCCCTCTCCTCTTCTCTCTCTACCTCTTTACTGTAATTCATTTCTCCCCCTTGTATAATTTTTCCTTTCCCTCACCTCCTCTTGTATGTAATTTTGTATAACCCTGAGGGTCTCCTTTTATTTCCATGCAATTTCCCTTCTCTCTCCCTTTCCCTTCCTCCTCTCATCCCTGTTTAATGTTAATTTTCTTCTCATTCTATTCGTCCCTACTCTGTTCTTAGTTAATCTCTTTATATCAAAAAGACATTTGGCATTTGGTTTTAGGGATTGGCTAGCTTCACTTAGCATAATCTGCTCTAATGCCATCCATTTCTCTGTAAAAATTTTGTCATTTTTTAATGCAGAGTAATACTCCATTGTGTATAAATGCCTCATTTTTTATCCATTCATCTATGGAAGTGCATCTAGGTTGGTTCCACAGTCTTGCTATTGTAAATTGTGCTGCTATGAACATCAATGTAGCAGTGTCCCTGTAGCATTTTTTTAGGTCTTTAGGGAATAGACTGAGAAGGGGAATACCTGGGTCAAATGGTGGTTCCATTCCCACCTCTACAAGAAATCTCCATACTGCTTTCCAATTTGGCTGCACCAATTTGCAGTCCCACCAGCAATGTACAAGTGTACCCTTTTCTCCACATCCTCGCCAGCACTTGTTGTTGTTTGAGTTCATAATAAATATCTGGAATGGAAAATGCTCAGGAGTTCACAACCTTGAAGGTGGTAGAGGAGTTTCCAAAAGTAAGGGACAGGGTAAATACCACAAACATGGAGCTGTGTCGGCCTTAAGACTTCTTGAGAAAATGCCTCTGAGGTTGGGCACTTGAAATATATGTTGTTGTCAGGAGCTTTAGCTTCCTTTGTAGTGAGACCATCAAAGCTGAGTCTGCATCTATGTGACCTGGACGACATGTTTTTTTTATTTTCCTATGAACACGAGGCAGCAGTACTGAATTCTCTCTTTGTAGGCAAACTGGGGCTACTGGGGGCTAAGTGTCTCCGCATGTGGACTGTGAAGCCATTTGATCATCCTTCACATTTAATCATGTTATTTGATGCTGCACTGAAAGTTTGGTATTTACTTTATGAAATAAAGGAGTTTAACTGTGATACAGTGCTGCAGGGAGTTCTGTCATGTGTGGTGGTCAGGATCGGCAGGAGAATGTACCAAGAAGGCTTCTATCACACATAGTTGCCCCCTTGACCATAGCAACATGATTCTGAACATTGCCCTGAAACCTCTCCATACAACAAGATGCCTTTACATCCAAAGGTCTGCTAGCTGCACCATGTCAGTCACAAACCATTTATAAGCCAATGGCAGATCCACGTGGCCCCACCACAGATGTTTTTTCACACACCTACACTCTACTGCTCTTGGCCCACTACTCAGCAGGCTCCAACTTACTGGCATATCTTTTCTACAAAATTATCATGAAACTCAGTCAAACCAGGCACTGTCTTGTATACTCATGATAAACAACAGGACATCAAATGGTTTTCCAGTGCCAGCTGGTCATGGAAATTTCAAAAATTTCATGGTATTTTCTAGCCATTTTTCAAGGATGAAGTTGGAGTTACTGTGGGTTTCAATTCATTCAGGAACCATTAAATATTGAGGAATCTCATTTCAATGGAAGCTCTAGAGAACTCTCACAGGCAAGTCTTCTGAAAGAGTGGCCCAAGGTCACATAAAGCCAGCCACATTGAGGTCTACAATGTGAGGTCCATGTGTGTTTTGACTCCCAACTATTGCTGCCAAGTCTTTCAGAATATAATCAAGTGATATCCTCGCTGAGATTCCCAGTGCTCTGTGGAAAGCCACCCTGGGCCTAGATCTCAGTTTCCAAGGGTAACTCTCATGCGTGGCCTCCGAAAATTCCAACACAATTCATGGCAATACTTCTCTAAGGTCAGTTTCAGAACTCAGTCTCCAAGGGGAATCCCACAAGAGTTGAAACCCAGGTGGACGCAGTCATCTTTTCCCACCGCCACACAAATGACAACAATGAAAACCAAAACACTCTCACATGGCCCTCATGTTCTTCCATATAGACACTAATCATAACCTCTGGCTAGAAGTTTCCATGAGGGGCGCAGACCAAGACACTGTCCAAAATAAGCTCCCTTTCCCCTCATTTGCCGAAAGTCAGGGTGGCCTACACACCCTTCCTGTGAACCAGAACTGATCAAATAGGCATGGCGTTAATACTGTCATGCTTTTCCAATTTGAGGCCTACTGACTGTCAGGTATAGATTCTTTATGTGATTTGGAGTCATCAGAAAACCCAAGCACTTCTGCAGGGGTTCAAAGAACTCTTTTGAACTAAAGGATCCTGATTCTTACTTGATGAAGGTCAGGAATCTAATAGAGGAAGGCAAGAGACTCATTTGCCATTTCTGTTTTGAATGCACACATGGAATCTATCTTTTGATGCATCAGGTGCTGATAATCTAAGCCACAACCTCACACAGAACCAAGAGGCTGATTCAGACACATCCTTTTACAAAGCAATTAAGCAAAGAGCCACAGGTGATGCCCATTCATTTTCATTTGAAAACTGTTTTCTTCAGGCTTCACAAAGGGGTGGCCAGAGGCAAAGACCTTCCTGACATTTAGGGCAACAGAAGAACAGGTAAGCAAAAGACACAAAGCAGGGTTTCTCCACTGAGACTTTCCTGGTCACACTGATATCTGAGTTTTCTGAGATGCTTGACATTCACTTCAGCTATCAAGTACATGACCATGTCACAGAGCTTGGAGGTGGTATATATCTTGGACACAAAACCATGAGCCTATTCTGGAGAGTGGCCAGAATTCAGGAAGAAAACTGGATCTTAGGAAGATAGAAGGTTTTGCCCATCCAGAAGGCAAGCCGCAGTCCATTAATCAATTGGGCAGGATGAATGCTGGGAAGCTTTCTACTAGACAGGACACAACCATTAATTCATTCTCTTTTCTAATGTCTACAACCACAGACACAGTGGGATACACAGACATAGAAACACTTACATGTCAAACGACTTACTAGAAACAGTCCAATCCAAACCAAACAAACCACATTTCCTACCTATTCTCAGAACATGTGACAAAACCACAAAACCACAACCACTCCCACAAAGGCACCTCCTTCCCCCAAGTAGGTCTGTGACTATCCAGAGTGTCCTCTGACTGGTGGGCCATAAAATGTTCTCCCGAAATGTCCTGTCCTGACTCAGATCTGGTCTCTTTGGCCAACTTTGTGAAGTTGTCAGGAGCCAGCAGTGAGCCACTACCTGCTTTCTCAGAAAAGGTCCCTCTTCAGAGCTCTTCTGGCCTTTGGCCATCCTCACATAGGTAGGTACCAAGAAAGACTGACCTTGTCCTTGGTAAAACTGAACAAGTGAGCCCACTGGGACTGGGACTGGGACTGGCTCTGGGTACCTGTCTTCATGGATCCCAAGTTCAGAGAATTCCTTCACCAAGGAAGTGACGTAGGTCACTTCCTTCAGGAACTGAATTAGGTTACTGCCTTTTCAACCAATTTGTCCTAACAGTTGCTTCCAAAGTTCAATGAGTTGGAGGCTGCCCCTTCTTCCAGTGAAACTTTCACAAGTTTGCATGGTATATCAACCATAGGCACCCAAAAAAAGCTCTCCAGATAGGCCTGGTTTGGTCCATCTTCTATACATTAAGAAAAGAAATGTTGATTCAGACACATCCCTTCATGCTAACCAGGTTGTTTGTCATGGAAGATGACTTTTGCTCTCTGACGTCATTCATAGCTGCCTACATTTAATCCAGGGATCATATCTTTAATGACCTTGGAGGTTCTCAGCAAGTGGAAGATCCCCTAATTTCTGTATTGAAAGACCAACTCTGTCCCTGCTCTTCAGTAAAGTTAGATTGAGAGAACAGTGTATGGTCAGGGTTAATAACATGTTCCATTTGGGTTAGGAATCATTCTGCGGGATGAATTATGGTATTGGGAACGTGCGATATTTATAAGAATATAAGTGAAATATAAGTATGAAAACAGACATCTAGGTAATATTTGAAGCCCAGAATTGCATTGGACCCTTGGCTGGGATTCTTAGCTTTGAATTATATTCTGCACAGATGTCTCAGATAAATCAATATACAATGGCATAATTCCTTGTACCTTGGTTGATTGAATGTTGAAGAGAACATCCAGTCAAAAAGAAATAATTTGTAGGATTAGTAAGATTGTTGGTAGGTTTTGAAAGAAGAATGAGTATAAGATTTGGATGAAAAGATCTTTAGCAATAGGGTTTCGGATAGAGAGTGAATGTAATTGTCAGCACATGTGGAGAGTCTGTCAAAAGGATGAACTGGGGAAAAAAGTAGGAATGCAGATATCAATTGACATTAGGATATCAGGCAAAGTATAAAGTGAGTGATAGAATTATACATTTTCAACAGGGTTGAGTTTGAATATATAATCTTAGGAAGAAACAAACATGTAGTCACCAATAGGATGAACTTTTGAGAGCATTAGGCAATATGGACATGGATGTTTTCCGTAATCCATGCTCACTTTTCATTTAGGCTTTGGTACAAACATAAGTTTGACCTCTTCTTTCTGTGTGCAGAATATTACTGTGGTAAAATGTATACGTAGATCAGGTGACGTGAGTATTTCTTCCACCATTTCTGGGAGCAATATTTTGAAGACGTATCAATTATTTTTGGAGGTAAAAATGGTGTACACTGTGTCTATAATTATAGAGATAATGCATGAATAGACCATACTGTAAAGAAATATTATAACTGGTTCTAACTTTAAATAATGGATTGAATTGATATCTGAAAATATACAGAAAATCTTACATTGATATACAATCCTTCATTCCAACCAGTAATATATATAATGGTTATATCAGCATTATGGTTTTTCATGAAGAATGTGTGAGTTTTGCTTCAAAAGTGATTATGAAAATCGGAAATAATGTGTTTGGAAAGAAGTCTCATGAAAAGACCAGTCAAGAAACCTGGAGGAATACATGTGTTTTGAAGCACAAAGTGATTGAAAGTGAAACAAATGCCTATAAATTTGTGAACTTGTGGATCAAATATATATACTATGATGTGCGTAAACTGAAGAAATAGTAATGTACCACTGTTACATAAAAATGAACGTCAAAATACACATCATGTCCTCTCCCACAGGAATCTACTTGCATTGATGTTAAACTGGGTCAGTTATTGTAGAAATATTAGGATAATGCCGCAGTCTTGCTGGGCACAATCAGCAGCCACTTGTCAAAAGAAACTAACTTTATTTTTAGAACCACACATGCCAAACAAAACAGCCTCTCAGGAAAAAACCTTCAGAGCCCCAACTGCCACCACTGGCTTCCCAAAACCTCTCCCTCCCACAGGAGCCTCTCTCCGCCTCCCACAATACTCCTGCTCTTGAGGGCGATTGGCTGGGTCATGTGGGCGGAGTCAAAAAAAGTCCCCCAATGAGCAGTTTTGTGGTCTGAAAGGGCAGGGAAACAGCCCATTGAGCATCACCGCAGAGGAGCCAATCAGCTAGGTGTTGCTGGGGCCGCTGTGAGCCAATCATCAGCCGGCAGCTGGAAGTTTGCTGGCAGCAGGAATTTTGCTGGGGCCCCTTCGGCTGTGGCTCTCAACATCTTCGCCTCTCTGTTTAAACAACACGCATGTGGCTTAGGGACCGTGCCTGCCTTAGGTTGTCCAATAGTACATATGGTCTTTACCCGTTAAGTTGGTACCATTGCAATTGGATCTTACCCGTCACTGACTACCCGTCCAGTATAGAGCCACACCTGTGGAGAGGTCTTTGTACCAGCGGGGGTGGGTGAGGTTCTTTGCCTCACCTCTGTTGGCCCCCCAAATTTTAGCTGGACGATCATGACACGCAGAAGGGAGGAAGATACACCAAGCCAATTGATGGCTCCTTTTGGAAAAATTGTACCACCGATGACATCATCAGCAAATATACCCCAACACTACCACAAGTCGCTGCACCAACAGATAGTTCACAATGCATTTAGGTGAGTTCACAATGTGTCCAGGCAAGTTCTGCAAGCAGTACAGGGATGGCTATTGCAGAAGCTGTAGATTGGTATTATCTTTGATTTCACCTGCACTGGGATGAAGATAGGAACTCTGGCAATAATGTCTAAAGAAAAAAATTATGTAATATTCCAGAAGGCACTAAAACCAAAAAAAAAAAAATATGTAACATTCCAGAAGGCACATCAAAAACCAAAATGGCCCAAAAAGCAGTCATTGAGGATGAAGTCTCTCACTTTCCTCTGTAAGGTTCCTGACCTCCATAAAATGAGAATAGGGATTTATTGGGTCAAATGAGTTCTTCAAAACCCTGCAGAGTGTAGCCAATGGGTTATTGGGTTTTTTCATTACTCCAATTCACATCAAGAATCTATACTCCACAGACAGTAGGCCACAAATTGGAGAAGCAGAGCAGTATTAAAGTCAGGGTTATTTGATCACTCATGGTTCACAGAATGGGTGTCCAGGCCACCCTGACTTTAGGCAAATGAGAGGAAAGGGAGATTATTTTGGACACTGTCTTGGGCTGTGCCCCTCAAGGAAACGTCAAGCCAGAGGTTATGATGGGTGTCTATATGGAAGAAGATGAGGGCCATTTGGGAGTGTTTTGGTTTTCATTGTGGTCATTTATGTGGCAGTAGGAAAAGATGACTGGGTCCACCAGGGCTTGAACTCTGTTGTGATTCCTCTTAGAGACTGAGTTCTGGAACTGACCTCAGAGAAGTATTGCCATGATTTGTGTTGGGATTTTAGGCGGCCACCCATGAAAGTCACCCTTTGAAACTGAGATCTAGGCCCGGGGTGGCTTTCCACAGAGCACTGGGAATCTCAGACAGAATATCATATGATGTTATTTTGAAATACTTGCCAGACATAGTTGAGAGTCAAAACACACATGGACCTCACATTGTAGACCTCAATTGGCCTGGCTTCATGTGACTATTTGGCCACTCTTTGGAAAGCCTTGCCTGTGAGAGTTCTCCAGAACTTTCATTGAAATGAGCTTCCTCAACATTGAATGATTCCTGAAAGAATTGAAACCCACAATGCCTCCAACTTCATCCTTGTAAAATGGCTAGATAAATACCATGAAATTTTTGAAATTCGCATGATGAGGTGGCACTGGAGAACCTTTGATGTCCTGTTGCTGATCATTAGTGTACCAGACAGTGCCTTGATTGATTGGGTATAATGAAAGTGGTGTAGAACAGAGATGCCAGTTAGATGGAGACTGCGGAGTAGTTGGCCCAGAGTTGTGGTGTGCAGGTGTGTGATAAAATATTTATGGTGGTGCCATGTGGATCTGCCATTGACTTCCAAATGGCTTTTAGCTAACATGGTGCACCCAGCAGACCCTTATATGCAAAGGCATCTTGTTATATGGAGAGGTTTCAGGGAAATGTTCAGAATCAGGTTGCTATGGTCAAGGGGGCAAGCTATGTGGGATAGAAGCCGGGTTAGTGCGTTCTCCTGGAGACTCTGACCCAGCACATGTCACAGAACTCCCTCCAACACTGTGTCCCAGTTGAACTCCTTGTATTTCTTGAAGCAAATACCAAACTCCCAGTTCAGCACCAAGAAACACCATGAAAATTGGAGGATGACTAAATGGCTTCACAGTCCACATGGTTAGACACTTTGGCCCACTGGCCTCTGTTTACCTACAAAGAGAGAATTCAGCACTGCTGCCTCAGGTTCATTGGAAAATAAGAAACCATGTTCTCCAGGTCACATAGATTCAGACCCAGCTTTGATGGTTTCACTACAAATGAAGACAAAGCTCCTGACAACAATATATATTTCAAGTGCCACACCTCAGAGGCAGATTCTCCAGAAGTCTTTTTTCCAGCAGAGCTCCATGGTTGTGGAGTGTTTACCCAATCCCTTACTTCTGGAAACTCCTCTACCTGCTCCCAGGTTGAGAACTCCTGAGAATTTTCCATTCCAGATATGTATTCACAGATTTTCTAACTCTTCTTCTCTAATTGTGTCTCACTTGGGGCAAAGGTAATGTCAAGGCATTGTTCTAGGTGAGAGTGGGAAGATTATTGTGTAGCACATATTTGCATACACATTGGATACATTATCCTATTTTCCATTTGCAATACTGAATTTCTGACACTAACCCATACCCTACTAGACTATGACTACTATCCTAAAATGATGGAGAAAAAGAAACCTAACAGAATAGAAATACAGGCCTTTTGTAGGAGGCATGGTGTATACTTGGATTTTCCTTTTCCTTTATCAAGGATATGTGTTATAAATCTAGTCAACTTTTCATTGTAATATTTCTCCATGAGTTTTCAAAGTTAACACATATGTAAATTCCTGTCTCCTTTTCTCTGTAGCCTCTTTAGAACATGTATATTTTTATGCATATATAGACTCCTACCTGGTAACACACGTAAATTCTTGTGATCTCACTAACTTTGGAATATACAAATTATGAGAATAGATCACTTCCCCTAAATACTGATGGAACTGAAAATTCAAACTATGGGTGAGCTTCCTAGTGAACAACATCATACATAAATCCATGTTCAGTAAAATGAATATTTTTAGATATGTGGATGATATATATTTCATGATAAATTTCGATTGGCATATATATTGCTACATTTTATTGTTGTGTGTGTGTGTGTGTATATATATATATATATATATATATATATATATATATATATATATACCAGATTTTCCAGATTTTCCAAAATATGAAATATATGTGTCTTATTATACACTCCCTAAGTTCATTCAAGTTCATGTATGCGATTTAAAATCAACATTTTACATGATTATCATCAGTCTGGCTGGGCACAATTCAGGAGCCAATTGTCAAAAGAAACAAACTTTATTTTTAGAACCACACAAGCCAAACAAAACAGCTTCTCAGGAAAAACCCTCAGAGCCCAACTGCCACCACAGTCTTCCCACAAGCCTCTCCCTCAACCACAAGCCTCCTCCTTTTGAGGCCGATTGGCTGGGTCACATGGGCAGAGCCAAAAAAGTCCACCAATGAGCAGCTCCGTTGTCTGAAAGGGCAGGGAAACATCCCATTGAGCATCACCACAGAGGAGCCAATCAGCTAGATGTTGCTGGGGCCTCTGTCAGCCAATCATCCACTGGCAGTTTGAAAGGGCGGGGAAACAGCTCAATGAGCATCTGCAATGAGCATCACCGCAGAGGAGCCAATCAGCTAGATGTTGCTGGGGCCGCTGTGGAGCCAATCATCAGCCGGCAGCTGGAAGTTTGCTGGCAGCTGAAGGTTTCCTGGGGCCCCTTTGGCTGTGGCTCTCAACATCTCCCCCTCTCTGTTTAAACAATGAGCATGTGGCTTAGGGACCATGCCTGCCTTAGGTTGTGCAGTAGTACATATGGTATTTACTGGAGACCCTTGGCTGTGGCTATCAACAGGATTTGTATGTACCATTCACTGAAGTTAGTTTTCAGTACTAGGAAACAAATATGTATTTCAGGTGGATAAATATTTCTGAGAAAAATCTTGTGAAAAGTTGATTATAAATCCACATACTTGAACATAAATGAATTTAGGGAGTGTAAATAAGATACATATATTTCATATTTTGAAAAATCTGGAGAGAGAGTGTGTGTGTGTGTGTGTGTGTGTGTGTGTATACACACACAGACACATACAGATATTAAAATGTAACAACATATATGCAAATCTAAATTCACTATGAAATATACATCAATCACAGATCCAAAAATATTCAATTTTCTTAACAGGGATTTATGTATAATGTTTTTCTACTAGGAAGCTCACCCATTATTTGAATTATCAGTTCCAACAGCGTTTAGGAGGAGTGATGTCTTCTCACAAATTGTATCTCCCAAGTCAGTCACCTCACAAGAATGTAGGTGTGACACCAGGTAGGATTTGATATGTGCACTTCCCATTTAGGCTGTGGTACAATCATATGTGTGACCTCTGCATTTTGTGTCCAGAATACTACCGTGATAAATTGTATATGTTGATAAGGTGACATGAGTATTTCTTCCACCATTATGGGGAGTAATATTCTGGAAACTTATAAATTAGTAATGGTGATACAAATAGGTGTACCTTGTGTTGATGATTATTGAGATGTTGCATGAATAGACCGTATTGTGATAAAGTATATAACTAGTTCCAACTTTAAATAATGGATTGAGTTTGCATCTGAAAATATATTGGAAATCTTATATTGATATATATACAATCATTCCAACCAGTTATATATGTAATGGTAATATTAGGGTTACGGTTTATCGTGAAGGGTGAGTATTGCTTCAAAAATGATTATGGAATCAAAAATAATGTGTTTAGAAAGAAGTCTAGTGAAAAGACCAGTAAAGAAACATGGAGGAATACATGTGTTCTGAAGTAGTAAGTAAATGAATGTGAACCAAATGCCTATAATTTTGTGAAGTTGTGGATGAAAAAATATATCCTATGATGTCCATAAACAGATAAAATAGTAATATACCAGTGTTGAATAAAAATGAACTTCAAAATACACATCATGTCCCATAGCAATCTACTTGCATTGATGTTAAACTGGGTCAGGTACTGTAGAAATATTAGGATTTGTATGCACCACCTACTGAACTTAGTTTTCAGTAGTAGGAAACAAAAATGTATTACAGGAATATAAATATTGCTGAAAATAATCTTGTAAAGATTGGATTTTGAACCCACATACATGAATATAAATGAATTTAGGGAGTGTATAATAAGACACATATTTTTCATATTTTTTTAAAATCTGGAGAAAAAAAAAAAAATATATATATATATATATATATATATATATATATATATATATATATACATATATATTTTTTCCAGATTTAAAAAAAATACACAAACACACACACACACACACACATGCACACATACACACACACTCACACACACATTAATATTTAGCAATATATATGCCAATCGAAATTCATCATGAAATATAATTCATCCACGTATCCAAAAATATTCATTTTACTGAACATGGATTTATGTATAGTGTTTTTCACTAGGAAGCTCACCCATAGGTTGAATTTTCAGTTCCATCATTATTTAGGGAGAGTCATCTGTTCTCACAATTTTATATTCCAAAGTCAGGGAGCTCAAAAGAATGTCCGTGTGATACCAGGTAGGATATTATATATATGCATAAAAAAATACATGTGCTGAATAGGATACAGAGAAAGGGAGACAGGAATTTATATATGTGATAATTTTAAAAAATCATGGAGAAATATTACAATGAAAAGTTGACTAGATTTAAAACACATAATCTTGATAATGCAGAAGGCAAATAGAAGTATACACCATGCTTCCTATGAAAGGCCTGTATTTCTATTCGGTTAGGTTTCTTTCTCTCCATGATATTAGGATTAGTAGTCAGAGTCTAGCAGGGTATGGGTTAGTGTCAGGGATTCAGTATTTCAAATGGAAAAAAGGAAAATTAATCTAATGTGTATGCAAAAATGTGATACACATAAATCTTCCCTCTCTCATCCAGAACAATGCCTTGACATAACCATCGCTAAAAGTAAGACACAATTAGAGGAGAGGAGTTAGAAAATCTGTGAATTTATGTGGAATTGAAAATGCTCAGGAGTTCACAACACTGGAGGTGGTAGAACAGTTTCCAAAAGTAAGGGAGAGGGTAAACAATCCAGAAACATGGAGCTGTGGTGGCCTAAAGACTTCTTGAGAAACTTCCTCTGAGGTTGGGAACAAGAAATATATGTAATTGTCAGGAGATTTAGCTTCGTTTGTAGTGACACCATGAAATCTGGGTCTGCATCTATGTTACCTGGAGAACATGGTTTCTTATTTTCCAATGATCATGAGGCAGCAGTGCTGAATTCTCTCTTTGTAGGTAAACTGAGGCCACTGGGCTGAAGTGTCTCCCATGTGGACTGTGAAGCCATTTGGTGATCCTCCACTTTCCAGGGTGTTTCTTACTGCTGCACTGGGAGTTTGGTACTTGCTTCACGAAATACAAGGAGTTCAACTGGGATAAAAATGCTGGAGGAGTTCTGTCATGTGTGGTTGGTCAGGGTCGCGAAGAGAATGTACGAACCAGGCTTCTATCCTACATAGCTTTCCCCTTGACTATAGCAACCTGATTCTGAACATTGCCCTGAAACCTCTCCATATGACAAGATGCCTTTACATATAAAGGTCTGCTGCCTGCACCATGTCAGTCGCAAGTCTTTCAAAGCCAATGGAAGATCCAGGTGGTCCTACCAAAAATATTTATTTACACACCTACAGTCCACTTCTCTACGCCCAGTACTCAGCAGGATCCAAATTACTGGCATCTCTGTTCTACACCATTTTCACGAAACCCAGTCAATCAAGGCACTCTTTGGTACACTCATGATCAGCAACAGGAAATCCAAAGTTTATCCAGTGCCACCTGGTCATGGGAATTTCAGAAATTTCATGGTATTAATCTAGTCATATTTCAAAAATGAAGTTAGAGGCACTGTGGGTTTCAATTAATTCAGGAACCATTAAATGGTGAGGAAGCTCATTTCAATGAAAGCTCTGGAGAACACTCACAGAAAAGCCTTCCAAAAGACTGGCAAAAAGGTCACATGAATCCAGACACATTGTGGTCTACAATGTGAGGTCCATATGTGTTTGGACTCTCAACTAGGGCTGCCAAGTCTTCAAGAAGTAAATCATGTGATATCCTGGCTCAGAATCCCCGAGCTCCGTGGAAAGCCATCCTGGGCCTAGATCTCAGTTTCCAAAGGCGATTCTCACGCGTGGCCTAGTAAAATCTCAAGAGAATTCACGGCAATACTTCTCTGAGGTCAGATCCAGAACTCATTCTTTAAGGGGAATCACACCAGAGTTCAAGCCCAGGTGATCCCAGTCATCTCTTCCAACTACCACACAAATTACCACAATTAAAACAAGAACACTCCCATATGGCCCTCATCTTCTTCCATATTGACACTCATCATAATTTGGCTGGATGTTTAAATGAGGGGCGCAGACCAAGACAGTGTCCAAAATAAGCTCCTTTGACCCTCATTTGCCTAAAGTCAAGGTGGCCTGGACACCCATCCTGTGAACCAGGAGTGATCAAATAGGCCTGCCATTAATACCGCTCCAATTCTCCAATTTGAGGCCTACTGACTGTGGGGTTTAGATTCTTTATGTGAATTTTAGTCATGATAAAACCAAACACCTATGGGCTAGCCTCTGTAGGTTTTGAAGAACTCATTTGACCCAAAGGATCCCTATTTTCACTTGATGGAGTTCAGGAACCTTACAGAGGAAGTCAAGAGACTTCATCCCAATGACTGCTCTTTTGGCCATTTTTCATTTGGATGCAAACATGGGAACTTTCTTTAGATCCATCAGGTGCTGAGAATCTAAGTCACAGCCACACACAGGGCCAGGGGGCTGATTCATACACATCCCTTTTCAAAGCACTTAAGAAAAGAGCCACAGGTATGCCCAATCATTTCCCTTTGAAAACTGTTTTCTTCAGGCTTCAAAAAGGGGTGGCCAGAGGCAAAGACCTTCCTGACATTCAGGGCAACAGAACAATTGGTAAGCAAAAGGCCCAAAGCAGGATTTCTCCACTGAGACTTTCCTGGTCACACTGATATCTGAGTTTTCTGAGATGCTCCCCATTTCCTACAGCTATCCAGTACATTGTTATGTCACAGAGCTTTGAGGTGGTAAAGATCTTGGACACAAAACCATAGGCCTATTCTTGAGATTGGCCGGAATTCAGGAAGAAAACAGGAACTTAGGAAGATAGCAGGTGTTGCACATCAATAAGGCAAGCTACAGTCCATTCATAAATGGGGCAATATGAATGCTGAGAAGCTTTCTACTCGACAAGACACATCCGTTCATGAATTCTCTTTTCTAATGTCTACAACCACGGACACAGTGAGATACACAGACAGAGAAACACTTGCCATGTTAAACGACTTACTAGAAACAGTCCACTTCCAACGAAACAAACTGACTTTCCTACCTATTCTCAGAAAATGAGACAAAACCACAAACCCACAACCACACCCACAAAGGCACCTTCTTCCCCCAAGTAGGTCTTTGACTATCCGGAGTGTCCTCTGACTTGTAGGCCATAATATGTTCCCCCAAAATAGCCTGTCCTGTCTCAGATCTGGTCTCCTTGGCAAACTCTGTGAACTTCTCAGGAGCCAACGGTGAGCCACTAACTGCTTTCTCAAGAAAAGCAACGCTTCCGAGCTTTCCTGGCATTTGTTCTTCTCACGTCTGAAGGTACCAAGAAAGACTGACTGTCCTTGGTAAATTCAAATAAGTGAGACCACAGGGATGGGGACTGGGACTGGCTCTGTGTGCCTGGCTTCCTGGATCCAAAGTTCAGAAAGTTCCATCACCAAGGAAGTGAGGTGAGGTCATTTCCTTCCTGAACTGAATGAGGTCCCTGTCTTGGCAACCACTTTGTCTTAACTGTTGCTTCCAAGGGTCCCATGAGATTGAGGCTGCCCCTACTTCCTGTTACACTTTCACAAGTTAGAATGGTATATCAACCATAGGCACCCAGGAATAGATCTCCACACAGGCCTGTTTTGGTCCATGTTCTCTACATTAAGAAGAGAATCTAATTCAGACACAACCTTTTATCCTGACCGGGTTGTTTGCCATGGAAGATGACTTTTGCTCTCTCAGGTCCTTCATAGCTGCCTACATCTTCTCCAGGGATCATTTCTGCATGGGCCTTTGAGGTTCTCAGCAGGTGGAAGTTTCCCTACATTTCTTTATTGTAAAATCAACTCTTTCCCTGCTCTTCTATAAAGTTAGATTGAAGGAACAGTGTATGATTATGGTTAAAAACATGTTTGATTTGGGTTAGAAATCATTGTGCTGGATGAATAATGGTATTGGGAACTTGCTATGTGTATAAGAATATATAGGTGTAATATATGTATGAAAAAAGAAATCTAAGTATGATTTGAAGGCCAGAAGGGCATTGGGCCCTTGATTGGGATACGCAGCATTGAATTACGTTCTGCAGAGATGTCTCAGATAAATCGATATACAATGGCATAGGTCCTTGTACCTTGCATGAATTAATGTAGAAGGAACATCCAGTCAAAAAGGGATAGTCGGTAGTGAAAGGTTAATAAAATAGGTACTTGTAATTTCCTGTTTTTCTGTATGCTTAACAAAACACTGTTGAAATCTTGAGAAATGTTTGCTAATCTTGTTCTAGAATGTACTGTTCCCAACTGCCAAACTGCAGAATGTACTGCCTCACTCGGTGTCACGCGAACCGCGCACTCACCCTTACACATCAGTAAACTTCCCTCCCTTCCCTCTCCAAGAAATGTATGTAAGCTCTGCATAAGCTGTTCTCAGAGCTCTCTGATCTATTTAAGTTAGCTGTGAGCCCCAGCAAGCTGGACCCAAAAAAAACCCTTTGCTGTTGCATGAGACAGTCTCTTGGTAGTCTCTTCCTCCGACACTCGCCTGACCTTTACATATTGAGGTTCCACCGAGTTCTGGCAGTGGCGGATGAGAGACCCCCAACGGGCTCCTCTCGGAGCAAGTAAGGCGCCTCTTTCTGGTTTCAGGTGTCATGTTAGGGCTTGGCAAATTTGCTGGCGATGAAGAGCCTGGGGTCTCTCCGACGGTGGCTGAGAGACGTGTCACAGAGACATAGGGCACCTCCATGGGGGACCCCGCAGAGGACTTGGAGAGTCAAGGAACAATTGCTTCATCGACTCAGTGATATTTTGTTTTAGATTAGGTATTGCCATCCTATCGGGTTTTGCCGGCTACGCATTCCTGGTCTCAGTGTTGGACGTCCATTGCCTGTCTTCATGGTCTTGTCTTATCTGTGTCATGTGACTTTGCTTTTACTGTTTGTGTACCTTTCATTATGGGACAGAGCACTTCAATGCCTCTGTCCCTGACCCTTGATCACTGAACCAAAGTCTGCTTAAGGGCTCAGTATCTTTCTTTTTTTAGTAAAACGCTAGACCTGGCAGACTCTCTGTGCCTCAGAATGGCCCATTTTGGAGTCGTATGGCCCCTAGAAATATCTTTCTACTTCCCACTAATTTAAAAAGTCAGAGATATTGTCTTTCAGCCAGGGCCACATAGCCATCCTGATCAACAGCCATATATCTTAACTTTGCCAACCTCTGCAAATCTCCTCCACCATGGGTGAAGCCTTTCCTTGCCCATGCCTCTGCTCATACTCCTTCCCCCATGATCTCTCAAACCCTCACCTCTTCCACCTCCTCCACCCTCTGTTCTCCCTGAGTCACAAGATTTGACTCTACTGGACTCTTCTTCCCCTCCTTATCCACTGCCCTCGTCCCCTAACACACAACACACTCTAAGTGATTCCCCTGCTTCTGACTAAGCCTCTCTACCATTGGAGGAAGCTAAGCCGGTAATAGGATCTGATAATGGACCGATGTTCATGGCCCAGGTAAGTCAGGGGTTAGGCAGGAACCTGGGGATTAATTGGAAGTTATATTGTGCTTATAGACCCCAGAGTTCAGGACAAGTAGAAAGAATGAATAGAACCATTAAAGAGACCTTAACGAAATTAAGCTTAGAGACCAGCATAAAAGATTGGACTATGCTCCTGACTTATGCAATGTTTCATGCAAGAAAAAATCCTTCTGTTTCTTTGAGTAGCCTTACCCCCTGAGAAATTCTCTATGGTGGCCCTCGTCCAGTAAGGGTCCTAAGCCCAACTGTAAGACCTAAGGATCCATTTCACACCCTCTTGGTTGACAGACTTAAAGCTCTTGAAAGAACTCAGTGATACCTGTGAAAATAGCTGGCCACTGCCTACCAAACTGTGTACCAGGGGATTCCACATCCATATCAAATAAGAGACTTCATGTATGTAAGATGACATCAGGTGTCATCCATGGAACTCTGCTGAAAAGGACCATACCAGGTGTTACTTATAACACCTACAGTGGTAAAGGTATACAGAATCACTTCCTGGATCCATGCCTCTCATCTCAAGCCTGCTCCTTGTCCAGAATCTTTCTGGAAACTGGAAAAGACTGGTAACAGTTTCAAATTGTGTATTCGCCATGTGGATAAGGTTATATACTCTCCCCTTGGCCACAAGTAGTCCTAACCCTCATCAGCCTGTTAAGCAGCGATGGCTGATCACAAATCCTACTGGAAAAGAGTATAATCTATCTCGCATACAGCCCCCTTAGGGACCTGGTGGCCATCTCTCCACCCAGACATTTGTCAGCTGGCCATAGGTCTTTTTTATTGGGATATCCCTGATGAAGAAAATCCCACTAAAATACCATTAAATCCCTTCCGTACCATAGATAATGGAAACAAACTTTATGGATGTAGGGACACGCGAGCCAGATGCGGTTGGCTAGCCTAGATTACTATGTTTGCCCGGCAAACTATCAAAGCCACAAACAGTAACGGCTGTGTTGGGGAAAAGCCGACTTCTTCTGTATTTCATGGAGATGTGATCATACAGGGGCTGCCTGATGGAACCCCAATACTTCATCAAATTCAGTACACAGCATTGGCCATATTACCAAGTAGAAAACAGAAAAAGGATGGCCCCCAGAGGGGTCAAAAGGGTGCAAGTGCTCAAAAGGGTGAAAGGAGATTCCCCTATGTGGAAGCCTTTTCCCTCCTTCACTCACATCCTGAACTATGCTTCTCCAATAGATTTTTATCCTCAGCCTTCTGCTCCAGACTCTCTGCTGTCACTCCCACCTCAGCAACCTGATTTCTCCCATCCAATTACTAGATCAGAAACCCAAACCTCCACCAGTTCTCAGACAATTGCCCACTAGTGAGGTAGCAGGTACTGAGGTACCCCTCCACCGACTCATTCCTCTCTTCTCCTGTCAGTGCCCTCACCGGGTCCCACCAGGTCCTCTTTCCAGCTAACCCAAAGCTCAAACGAGCTGAGGAGAGCTCTCAGACCCTTATCCAAGATGTAATATAAATGGCCATTAAAGTTGCTTTGTCATCACTGAAAACAGGTTACTAAAATTTAAAGTCCCTCACAGAATTTTGGGATACTCACTCCCCTTTTCTGCTCTGCTCTACCTGTTCTACTGCTGAAGTTTTGTTGCTAGGAAATTCCCAAACCCCTTTCCAATTATTCTTTTACATCTCTCTTTTTCCTCATTCTCAGATCCTCAGAGCTTCTCTCAGCCCCACCTTCCCCGTATTCCCCCTCTGTACCAGGCCCACAGAAAAGTCTTAAATGTCCTTCTCCAGAAGTCTTCACCATGGCTGAATTTAGAACTTTCAGCATAGAGTTTCTATAAAGAGTTCAATGTAGATAAACTTTCTCTTTTTGTATTGCCCTGTTCTACTTGGCCACTGGCTAAAAAACTCAGTACTTCTAAGCTAGACAACCCCTAACTTGTTTTTCACAAAATATGTGAACAAGGCCTCTGGCCTTCAGCTGGGGCTTCACAGAAATGGCTACATTTCTAAGATAAAGAAATTACCAAATGGGCTCCGTTGTAACAGCTGGCAGGGGGAAAATAAGAAAGGGAATAAAAAGCTCTCCCCCTCCCATGTGTCCTTGAAAATTTAACTTGCCCAGAACAGAGGAAAAATCAGAAACAAATACTGCTTTTTTGAACTTCTGCAGACTGTAAACTTCTGAGCCCCATCCTTATATGCTGGGTACAAAATTCTGAAACTACCTAAACTTGAGTTTCAGGGGATTAATTGATTACAACAGAAGCAATGCCCTCTGAATCCGGTTGCAACAAAATAGGACTGTTTCCCTGTCTTCAGTGCTATCTTATGTGCCTTGCCTTGTCTGTCCCTACAACAGCATAATTCTATATACTTAAACATTGTTTATGTTTTCATGAAATGGTCAACAGATGGGATTAATTTTGAAATGGTGCAGATGTTTCCCAGAGTGCTCTATCATGATGCAGGTTCGTTTGAAGATCAAATGGGGGGGGGGCATACAACCGGTTCCACTGGGAACATGTATCGCTCACTTTAGCCATCCTATTACGAATAGGAGTTGCTGCACGGGTGGGCACAGGAGCCACTGCCATTGTCCATGGGACACAACAAATGACCCAATTAGAAGCAGCAATAGAGCAAAACTAAGATATTAGAAACCCCCATCAGAGCTTTGCATGAATCTTTAACCTCTCTCTCTGAAGTTGTTTTACAGAACAGTTGAGGGTTGGACCTCCTCTTTATTAGAGAAGGGGGCCTTTGTGATGCATTGAGGAAAGAATGTTGTTTTTATGCTGACCATACTTGAGTTGTAATAAAATCTATGAGTAAATTTAAAAGACACCTTGAAGAGCATCAACAAGAGAGAGAGGCCCAAAAAGGGTGGCTTGAGTCTTGGTTCACACACTCCTCCTGGTTAACTACGTTTTTATCAACCTGGCAGGTCCAATAATAATCCTCATATTATTGGTAACTATAAAACCCTGTTTGCTCAACCGTGTAATTTCTTTTCTCCAGGCTCAAATTGGACGAGTTAAACTTATGGTAATACCCCACTAGCAGACATAGAATGTGACACCCTCCAATGATCATTTTTATGATTAAAAGTAGCCAGAAGAAGAAGTGGGGAATTAAAGGTTAATAAAATAGGTACTTGTCACTTCTTATTTTTCTGTATGCTTAACAAAACACTGTTGAAATCTTGAGAAATGATTGCAAATCTTGTTCCCAGAATGTTCTGTCCCCAACTGCGCAACTGCAGAATGTACTCCCTCACCCAGTTGCACGCAAACCACCCACTCGCCCTGACCCATCAATAAATTTCCCTCCCTGCCCTCTCCAGGGAAAGTATATAAGCTCTACTTAAGCTATTCTCAGGGCTATCTGCTCGATTCAAGTGATCTCTGAGCCCCAGCATGCTGGACACCAAAAAAACCCTTTGATGTTGCATGAGATAGTCTGTTGGTTGTCTCTTCCTCTGAAGCTCGCCCCACATTTACTTGGATGATTGAATGTAGAAGAGAACATCCAGTCAAAAAGGGATAGTCTATAGCATTAGGAAGATAGTCAGTACTTTTAGGAATAAGGGTGAGTATAGGAATTGGAAAAAAAGTTCTTTAGCAATAGGGTTTCGATTAGAGAGTGAATGTAAATGTCAGCACAGGTGAAGAGTCAGTCACAATGATGAACTGGGGAAAATATGTAGGAAAGCAGATATCAATAGAGACATTACGAAAACAGGCAAAGTATAAAGTGAGTGATAGGATTAGATATTTTGAACAGGGTTGAGTTTACATATATAATCTTAGGAAGAAACAAATATGTAGTCACAAATAGGATTGACATTTGAGATCATTAGGCAAATTTCAGGTGGATGAATATTTCTCAGAATAATCTTGTGAATAGTTGATTATAAATCCACATACATAAACATGAATGAATTTAGGTAGTGTATATAAGACACATATATTTCATATTTTGAAAAATCTGGAGAGTGTATATATATATATATATATATATATATATATATATATATACACATACAAAACACACACACAGACAAAAAAGTAGCAATATATATGTCAATCAAAATTCATTATAAAATATGCATCATCCAGAGATCTAAAAATATTAATTTTACTGAACATGGATTTATGTATAATGCTCTTCAACTAGCAAGCTCACCCATAGGTTGAATATCCAATTCCAACAAGTTTAGTAGGAGTGATCTCTTCTAACAATTTGTATCTGCCAAGTCAGCCACCTCACAAGAATGTACGTGTGGTACCAGGTAGGAATCTATATGTGCATATAAGAATACAGAGAAAGGGAGACAGGAATTCACATATTTGTTAACCTTAAAAATACATGGACAACTATTTCAACAACAAATCGACTAGATTCATAACTCCAACTCTGTATCATGCAAAAGGCAAGTCCAACAATACACCAGGCCTACTCTGAACTGCTTGTATTTCTATTCTGTTTGGGTTAGTTTTCTCCATCATATTAGAATTAGTAGTCAGAGTCTGATCGGGTATGGGTTAGAGTCAGGGATTCAGTATTTTGAATGGAAAATAAAAAACTGAATCCAATGTGTATGCAAATATATGCTACAGAAAATTCTTCCCACTCTCCTCCAGAACAATGCCTTGACATTACCTTCGCCCCAAGTAAGACACAATTAGAGGAGAAGAGTTAGAAAATCTGTGAATACCTATCAGGAATGGAAAATGCTCCAGATTTCACATCTTTGGAGGTGGTAGAGGAGTTTCCAAAAGTAAGGGACAGGGTAAACACTCCACAAACATGGAGCTCTGCTGGCCTAAAGACTTTTTGAGAACCTGCCTTTGAGGTTGGGCACTTAAAATATATGTTGTTTCCATTAGCTTTAGCTTTATTTGTAGTGAGACAATCAAAGCTCGATCTGCTTCTATGTGACCTGGAGGACATGGTTATTTATTTTCCAATAAAAATGAGGCAGCAGTGCTGAATTATCTCTTTGTAGGTAAACTGTGGCCACTGAGGGCTAAGTGTCTCCCCGTGTGGACTGTGACACAACTTGGTCATCCTCCAATTATCGTCGTGTTTTTTGCTGCTGCACTGGGAGTTTGGTATTTGCTTCATGAAATACAATGAGTTCAAATGGGAGACAGTGCTGAAGGGAGTTCTGTCAGCTCTGGTGGGCATGGTCTCCAGGAGAATGCACCAACCAGGGTTCTATCCCACGTAGCTTGCCCCCTTGACAATAGCAACATGATTCTGAACATTGCCCTAAAACCTCTCCATATAAAAATATGCCTTTACGTATATGGGTCTGATGGCTGCACCATGTCAGTCTCAAGCCATTTGGAAGCCAATGGAAGATCCACATGGCCCCACCACAGATGTTTTATCACTCACTTGCATAACACTTCTCTAGGCCCACTACTCACCAGGCTCCTACTTACTAGCATCTCTGTTCTACACCATTTTCATGAAACCCAGTCAATCAAGGCCCTGTCTGGTATATTCATGATCATCAACAGGACATCAAAGGTTCTCCAGTGACATCTGGTCATGGGAATTTTAAAAATTTCATGGTAATTATCTAGCAATTTTTCATGGATGAAGTTGGAGGCACTGTGGGTTTCAATTCATTCAGGAACCCTTAAAGGGTTAGGAAACTAATTTCAGGCAAAGCTCTGGAGTACTCTCACAAGCAAGGCTACACAATGAGTGGCCAAAAAGTCACATGAAGCGAGGCCAATTGAGGTCTATAAAGCGAGGTCCATGTGGGTTTTGAATCTCTATAATGCATGCCAAGTCTTTCAGAATAAAATCATGTAATATCCTGGCTGAGATTCGCAGTGTTCTGTGGAAAGCCAACCTGTGCCTAGATCTCAGGTTCCAATGGCAACTTCATGCCGGGCCTCCTAAAATCCCAACACAATTCATGGCAATACTTCTCTCAGGTCAGTTCCAGAACTCAGTCTATAAGGAGAATCACACCAGAGTTCAAGTCCAGGTGGACCCAGACAACTCTTCCAACCGCTACTCAAATGAAAACAATTAAAAAAAGAATACTCCCTCATGGCCCTATTCTTCTTCCATATAGACACTAATCATAACCTCTTCCTGGAGTTTTCCATGAGTTGTGCAGCCCAAGAAAATGTCCAAAATAAGCTTCTTGCACCTCTTTTGCCTAACTTCAGCGTGGCCTGGGCACCCTTCCTGTGAACCTGGAGTGATCAAATAGGCCTGCCCTTAATACTGCTCCGCTTATCCAATTTGAGGCTCTCTGACTGTGGGGTGTAGATTCTTTATGTGAATTGGAGTCATGAGAAAAGCCAAGACAGTGTCCAAAATCAGCTCGCTTTTTCTCATTTGCCTAAAGTCAGGGTGGCCTGGACACCGTTTCTGTGAACCAGGAGTGATCAAATAAGCCTGCCGTTAATACTTCTGTGTTTCCTCCAATTTGAGGCCTACTGATTTCAGGTATCAATTTCTTATGTGTTTTGGAGTTACTCGAAAACCCAAGCACCTCTGCAGGGAATTGAAGAACTCATTTGACCCAAAGAATCCCTATTCTCACTTGATGGAGTTCAGGAACCTAACAGAGGAAGGCAAGAGACTTCATCCATAATGAATAATTTTTTTGCCATTATGGTTTTGGATGCACACATGGGATCATTCTTTAGATGCATCAGGTGCTGAGAATCTAACTCAAAGCCACACACATGGCCAAGAGACTAATTCAGACACATCCTTCCCAAAACAATTAAGCAAAGAGCCACAGGTGATGCCATTCATTTCCATTTGAAAACTGTTTACTTCAGGCTTCACAAAGGGGTGGATTGAGGCAAAGAACTTCCTGACATTCAGTGAAAAACAACAATAAGTAAGCAAAAGGCCCAAAGCAGGGTTTCTCCAATGAGACTTTCCTGGTCACACTGATATCTGAGTTTTCTGAGATGCTCGCAATTCTCTTCAGCTATCCAGTACATGGCCATGTCACAGAGTTGGAGGTGGTACATATTTTGAACACAAATCCATGAGCCTATTCTAGAGAGTGGACAGAATTCAGGAAGAAAACAGCAACTTAGAAAGATAGCAGGTGTTGCACATCGACAAGACAAGCTGCACTCCATTCATATATTGGGCAGGTTGAAATATGGGAAGATTTACACTTGACAGGACACATCCATTAATGCATTCTTCTTTTCTAAGTCTACAACAATGGACACAGTGGATACACAGACATAGAAACACTCACCTTGTGAAACAACTTACTAGAAACTGTCCACTCCAAACCAAACCGCCTTTCCCATCTATTCTCAGAACATGAGACAAAACAATAAACCCACACACACTCCCACAAAGGCACTCCTTCACCAAGTAGGTCTGTGACTATCCAGAGTGTCCTCTGACTGGTGGGCCCATACTATGTTCCCCTGAAATGGTCTGTCTTCTCTCAGATCTGGTTTCCTTGGCCAACTCTGTGCAGTTGTCAGGAGCCAGTGGTGAACCACTATCTGCTTTCTCAGGAAAGGTCCATCTTCAGAGCTTTCCTGGCATTTGGCCATCCTCACATCATTAGGTACCAAGAAAACTGACTCTGTCCTTGGTAAATCCAAACAAGTGAGCCCACTGGGACTGGGACTGGGACTGCCTCTTGGTGCCTGGCTTTTTGGATACCAAGTTCAGACAGTTCCATCACCAAGGAAATGAGGTATGTCACTTTCTTTGGAACTGAATGAGGTCACTGCCTTGGCAACGATTTTGTCCTAACAGTTGCTTCCAAAGGTCCCATGAGATGGAGCCTTCCCCTACTTCCTGTGACACTTTCACAAGGTAGTATGGTATAGCAACCATTGGCACCCAAGAACAGCTCTCCACACAGGCCTGGTTTGGTCCATCTTCTCTACAATAAGAAGAGAGAGGCTGATTCATACATATCCCTTCATCCTGACCAGGTTGTTTGCATTGGAAGATGACTTTTGCTCTCTCAGGTCCTTCATACCTGCCTACAACTTCTCCAGGTATCATTTCTGCATGGACCTTTGAAGTTCTCAGCAGGTGGAAGGTCCCCAAGTTTCCTGTATTGTAAAAACCACTCTGTCCCTTCTCTTCTGTAAAATGAGATTGAGGGAACAGAGTATGTTTAGGGTTAATAACAGGTTTGATTTGGGTTACGAATCATTCTGTGCGATGAATAATGCTATTGGGAACCTGCGATATTTACAAGAATATAGAGGTGAAATATAAGTATGAAAACAGAAATCTAGGTATGATTTGAAGCCCAGAAGGACATTGGGCCCTTGATTGGGATACTTAGCTTTGAATTATGCTCTGCAAAATTGTCTCAGATAATTCGATATACAATGGCATAGGACATTTTATTGAATGTAGAAGAGAACATCCAGTCAAAAAGGGATAGTCGGTAGGATTAGGAAGATAGTCGGTATGTTTAGAAAGAAGAGTGAGTATAGGATTTGGACCAAAAGTTCTTTAGCAATAGGGTTTCGATTATAGAGTGAATGTAAATGTCAGCACATATGAAGTGTCAGTCACTAGGATCAACTTGGGAAAATTTGTTGAAAAGCAGATATCAATAGAAACATTATGAAATCAGGCAAAGTATAAAGTGAGTGATAGGATTAGACATTCCAACAGGGTTGAGTTTGAATATATAAATTAGGAAGAAACAAATATGTAGTCACCAATAGGATTGACAATTGACAGCATTAGGCAACCTGGACATGGATGTTTTTAGTAATTCATGTACACTTTACATTTAGGCTTTGGTACAATCATAAATGTGACCTTTACATTTTTTTGTCCAGAATATTACTTTGATAAAATGTATATGTACATCAGGTGACATGAGTATGTCTTCCAACATTTCTGCAAGCAATATATTGAAGATGTAAAATTAGAATCGGGGGTACAAAGAGGTGTACCCTGTGTCTATGAATATAGAGATAAAGAATGAATAGACCGTAATGTGAATGAATAATATAACTTTTTTCAACTTTAAAAAATGAATTGATCTAATATCTGAAAAATCACAGGAAATCGTATATTGATATACAATCATTCATTCCAAGCAGTTATACATCTAATGGTAATATTCGTGTTTTGGTTTATCAAGAAGAGTGTGTGAGTTTTGCTTCAAAAGTGACTATGGAAATAATGTGTTTGGAAAGAAGACTCATGAAAATACCAGTAAAGAAACCTTGACAATACATGTGTTCTGAAGCAAAAAGTGATTAAATTTGAAACAAATGCCTACAAATTTGTGAACTTGTGGATGAAATGTATATCCTATGATGTGCAAAAACTGAAGAAATAATAATGTAAAAGTGTCGAATACAAATGAATAAAGAATTACATATCATGTCCCATTGGAATCTACTTGCATTGATGTTAGACTGGGTCAGTTACTGTAGAATAATTAGGATTTGTATGCATCATTCCCTGAAGTTAGTTTTCAGTACTAGGAAACAAATATGTATTTCAGGTGGATGAATATTTCTGAATATTTTTAATCAACTTTTCACAAGAATAATCTTGTGAAAAGTTGATTAAAAATCCACATACATGAACATAAATGAATTTAGAGAGTGTATATTTGACACATATATTTCATATTTTGAAAAATCTGGAGAGTGTACACACACACACACACAAACACACACACAAAACACTCACAGACATTAAAAAGTAGCAATATAAATGCCAATCGAAATTCATCAGTAAATATATATCATCCACAGATGCAAAAATATTTATTTTACTGAACATGAGTTTACGTATAATGTTGTTCTACTAGGACGCTCCCTATAGGTTGAATTTTCAGTTCCAACAGCATTTAGGAGGAGTGATCTCTTCTCACAATTTGTATCTGCCAAGTCAGCCACCTCACAAAGATGTACGTGTGATACCTGGTAGGATTATATATATGCATATAAATATACAAGTGTGAATAGGCTAAATAGAAAGGGAAACATGAATTCTCATAATTGTTAACTTTAAAAACACATGGAGATTTTTTTCTATTAAACATTGACTAGATTTATAACTCCTACCTTGTATAATGCAAAATGCAAGTCCAACTATACAACATGCCTCCAATGAACTGCTTGTATTTCTATAGGTTTGTGTTATTTTTCTCTATCATATTAGGATGAGTTGTCTGAGTCTAGTAGGTATGGGTTAGTGTCAGGGATTCAGTATTTCAAAAGGAAAATTGGAAATTGAATCCAATTTGTATGCAAATATATGCTACACAAATATCCTCCCACTCTCATCCAGAACAATGCCTTGAAATTACCTTCACCCCAAGTAAGACACAGTTAGAGGAGAATAGATAGAAAGTCAGTGAATACATATCTGGAATGGAAAATGCTCAGGAGTTCACAACCTTGGAGGTTGTAGAGGAGTTTCCAAAAGTAAGGGACAGGGTAAACACTCCACAAACATGGAGCTCTGCTGGCCTAAAAACTTTTAGAGCAACTGCCTCTGAGTTTGGGAACGTGAAAAATATGTTGTTGTCAGGAGAATTGGCTTCCTTTGTAGTGAGACCATCAAAGCTGGGTCTGCCTCTATGTGACGTGGAGGACATGGTATCTTATTTTCCAATGAACATGAGGTAGCAGTGTTGATTTTCTTCTTTTTAGGTAAACTGTGGCCTCTGGGGGCTAAGTGTCTCCCCGTTGGACTGTGAAGCCCTTTGGTCCTCCTCGACTTTTTGTGGGGTTTTTGCTGCTGAACTGGGAGTTTGGTATTTGCTTCATGAAATTCAAGGAGTTCAACTGAGACACAGTGCTGCAGGGAGTTCTGTCATGTGTGGTGGTTCAGAGTCTGCAGAAGAACGCACCAACCACGCTTCTATCCCTCAAAGCTTGCCACATTGCATCCTTGTCCATAGCAACCTGATTCTGAACATTGCCCTGAATCCTCTCCATATAACAAGATGCCTTTAATTACAAGGGTCTGCTGGCTGCTTCATGTAATCCACAAGCCATTTGGAAGTCAATGGAAGATCCACATTGCTCCAACACAGATGTTTTATCACACTCCTGCCCACCACAGCTCTAGGCCCACTTCTCAGCAGGCTGCAACTTTCTGGCACCTCTGTTCTACACAATTTTCATAAAACCCAGTCAAGCAAGGCACTGTCTGGTACATCCATGATCAGCAACAGGACATCCAAAGATTCTCCAGTGCCACCTGGTCATGGGAATTTCAAAAATTTCATGGTATTTATTTAGACATTTTTCAAGGATGAAGTTGGAGGCACTGTGGGTTTCAATTCATTCAGGAACCAGTAAATGGTGAGCAAGATTATTTCAATGAAAGCTCTGGAGAACCCTCACAGGCAAGGCTTCCCAAAGAATGGCCAAAAGGTCACATTAAGCCAGGCCCATTAAGGTCTACAATATGAGGTCCATGTGTGTTTTCACTCTCAACTATGGCTGCCAAGTCTTTCGAATGAAATCATGTGTTATCTTGGCTGAAATTCCCAGTGCTCTGTGGAAAGCCACTCTGGGGCTAGATCTCAGTTTCCAAGGGTGACTCTCATACATCGCCTCTTAAATCACAACACAATACATGGCAATACTTCTCTGAGATCAGTTCCTGAACTCAGTCTATAAGGGGAATCACACCAGAGTTCAAGCCCAGGTAGACCTTGTTATGTCTTCCAAGTGTCACACAAATATCCACAATTAAATCCAAAACACTTCCACATGGCACTCATCTTCTTCCATTTACACAATCATCATAATCTCTGGCTGGAGGTTTCCATGAGGGGTGCAGCCCAAGACAGTGTCCAATATAACCTCCCTTGCCCCTCATTTGCCTAAAATAAGGGTGGCCAGGACATCCTTCCAGTGAACCAAGAGTGATCAAATAGGCCTGCCATTAATATGGCACTGCTTCTCCAATTTGAGGCCTACTGACTGTGTGTTTTAGATTCTTTATGTGAATTGGAGTCTTGAGAAAAACCAAGCACTTATGGGCTAGCCTCTGCAGGGTTTTGAGGAACACATTTGAACCAAATTATCACTATTCTCACATGATGGATGACAGGAACCTTACAGAGGAATGCGAGAGACTTCATCCACACTGACTGCTCTTTTGTCCATTTTGGTTTTGGATGCACACATGGGATCCTTCTTTAGATCCATCAGGTGCTGAGAATCTAAGCCACAGTCTCACACAGGGCCAAAAGGCTGATTCAGACACATCCCTTTCCAAAGCAATTAAGCAAAGAGCCACAGGTGATGCCCTTTCATTTCCATTTGAAAACTGTTTCTTTAGGCTCTACAATGGTGTGGCCTGAGGCAAAGACCTTCCTGACATTCAGGGCAACAGAACAATTGGTGAGCAAAAGGCCCAAAGCAGGGTTTCTTCACTTAGAATTTCCTGGTCAAACTAATATCTGAGTTTTCTGAGATGCTCCCATTTCTTTCAGCTATCCAGTACATGGCCATGTCACAGAGCTTGGAGGTGGTACATATTTTGGACAAAAAACCATGAGCCTATTCTGGAGAGTGGCCAGAATTTAGGAAGAAAAGAGAAACTTAGGAAGATTGTTGGAGTTGTCCACCCATAAGTCAAGCCGCAGTCCATTCATAAATTGGACAAGTTGAGTCTAGACAGGACACATCCAATGATTCATTCTCTTTTCTAATATCTAAAACCACGGACACAGTGGGATACACAGACAAAGAAACACTGGCCTTGTCAAACGACTTACCAGAAACAGTTCACTCCAAACCAAACAAACCGCCTTTCCTACCTATTCTCAGAACATGAGACAAAATCTCAAACCCACACCCACACACACAAAGGAAGCTCCTTCCCCAAGTAGGTCTGTGACTATTGGGAGTGTCTTCTGACTGGTGGGCCAAACTATGTTCTGATGAAATCGCCTGTCCTGTGTCAGATATGGTCTCGTTGGCCAAATCTGTGAAGTTGTCACTAGCCAGCGGTGAGCCACTACCTGCTGTCTCAGGAAAGGCCCCTCTTCAGAGCTTTCCTGACATTTGTTCATCCTCACCTCAGTAGGTACCAAGAAAGACTGACTCTGTCCTTGGTAAATCCAAAAAATAAGACCACTGGGACTGGGACTGAGACTGGCTCTGGGTGCCTGGCTTCCCGGATCCCAAGTTCAGAGAGTTCCATCACCAAGGAAGTGAGGTGAGATTACTTCCTTCAGGAATTCTTTGAGGTCATTGCCTTGGCAACCACTTTGTCCTATGAGATGGAGGCTGCCCTTACTTCCTGTGACACTTTTACAAGTTAGAATGGTATATCAACCATAGGCACCCAGGAACAGCTCTCCACACATGCCTGGTTTGGTCTATCTTGTGTACATTAACAAGAGAGAGGCTTATTCAGACACAACCCTTCATCCTGGAAAGGTTGTTTGCGATGGAAGATGACATTTGCTCTCTCAGGTCCTTCATAGATGCCTACATCTTCTCCAGGGATTAAATTTGCATGGACATTTGAGGTTCTCAGCAGGAGGAAGATACCCTACATTCCTGTATTGTAAGACGAACTCTGTCCCTGCTCTTCTGCAAAGTTAGATTGAGGGAAGAGTGTATGGTTAGGGTTAATAACATGTTTGATTTGGGTTACGAATCATTGCGAAGGATGATTAATAGTATTGGGAATCTGCGATATTTATAAGATTATAGAGGTGAAATATAAGTATGGAAACAGAAATCTAGGTAAGATTTGAAGCCCAGAAGGGCATTAGGCCCTTGATTGGGATACTTAGCTTATAATTACGTTCTGCACAGATGTCTCAGATAAATCAATAATCAATGGCATAGGACCTTACACCTTGGAAGATTGATTTTAGAAGAGAACATCCACTCAAATTGAGATAGTAGGTGGGATTAGGAAGGTAGTCAGTAGGTTTAGGAAATAGAGTGAGTATAGGACATGGAGCAAAAGTTCTGTAGCAATAGTGTTTTGGTTATAGAGTGAATGTAAATTTCAGCACATGTAAAGAGTCATTCACAATGATTAACTAGGGAAAATATGTAGAAAGGAAAATATCAATACAGACCTTACGAAATTAGGCAATTATACAGTGAGTGATAGGATTAGACATTTTCAATAGGGTTGAGATTGAATACATAATCTTAGGAAGAAACAAATATGTCGTCACCAATAGGAATGACATTTGAAAGCATTAGGCAACCAGGACATTTATCGTTTTAGTAATCCATGTTCACTTTCCATTTAGTATTTGGTACAATCATAAGTGTGATTTTTGCATTTTGTGCCCAGAAAAATATTGTGATCAAATGTATATGTAGATCATATGACATGAGTATTTCTTCCACGATTACTGGGAGCAATATTTGAAGACATATAAATTAGTATTGGGGGGTACAAAGTGGTGTACCCTGTGTCTATGAATATAGAGATAATGCATGAATAGACCATACTGTGAATAAATATTATAACTGGTTCCACTTTAAATAATGGATTGAATTGATATCTGAAAATATATAGGAAATCATATATTGACATACAATCATTCACTCCAACCAGTTATATATCTAATGGTAATCTTAGGGTTATTGTTTATCATGAAGTGTGTGTGAGTTTTGTTTCAAAAGTGATTATGGAAATCGAAAATAATATGTTTGGAAAAAAGTCTCATGAAAAGACCAGTCAAGAAATATGGAGGAATCCATGTGTTCTGAAGCAGGAAGTGATTGAAAGTGAAACAAATGCCTATAAATTTTCTAAATTGTGAATGAAATATATATCCTGTTATGTGCATAAACTGTTGAAATAGTAATGTGTCAGTGTTGAATAAAAGTGAATGTCAAAATACACATCATGTCCAATAGGAATCTACTTGCATTGATGTTAAACTGGGTCAGTTACTGTAGAAATATTAGAATTGTGTGCATTATGCACCAAAGATAGTTTTTTTTATTTTTATTTATGGTTGTTCAAAACATTACATAGTTCTTGATATATCATATTTCACACTTTGATTCAAGTGGGTTATGAACTCCCATTTTTACCCTGTATACAGATTGCAGAATCACATCAGTTACACATCCATTGATTCACATATTGCCATACTAGTGTCTGTTGTATTCTGCTGACTTTCCTATCCTCTACTATCCCCCCTAGCCTCCCTGCCCCTCCCCACTTCTCTCTCTACTCCCTCTACTGTAATAAATTTCTCCCCCTTGTATTATTTTTTCCTTTCCCCTCAATTCCTCTTGTTTGTAATTTTGTATAACCCAGAGTGTCTCCTTCCAATTCCATGCAATTTCCCTTCTCCCTCCCTTCCACCTCTCATCCCTGTTTAATGTTAATCATCTTGTCATGCTCTTTGTCCCTATCTGTTCTTAGATACTCTCCTTATATCAAAGATGACATTTGGCATTTGTTTTACAGGAATTGTGTAGCTTCACTTAGCATAATCCAGTCTAATGCCATCCATTTTCTTGCAAATTCTGTGATTTTTTCATTTTTCAATGCAGAGTAATAATCCATTGTGTGTTAATGCCACATTTTTTTTATCCATTATTCTATTGAAGGGCATCTAAGTTGGTTCCACAGTCTTGCTGTTGTGAATTGTGCTGCTATGAACATCGATGTAGCAGTGTCCCTGTAGCATGCTCTTTTTAGGTCTTTAGTGAATAGACCAAGAAGGGGAATAGCTGGGTCAAATGGTGCTTCCATTCCCAGCTTTCCAAGAAATCTCCATACTGCTTTCCCAATTGGCTGCACCAATTTGCAGTCCCACCAGCAATGTACAAGTGTACCTATTTTCCCACATCCTTGCCAGCACTTCTTGTTGTTTGACTTTATAATGGCTGCCAATCTTACTGGAGTGAGATGGTATCTTAGGGTGGTTTTAATTTGCATTTCTCTGACTGCTGGAGATGGTGAGCATTTTTTCATGTACTTATTGATTGATTGTATGTCCTCATCTGAGAAGTGTCTGTTGAGGTCCTTGGACCATTTGTTGATTGGGTTATTTGTTATCTTATTGTCTAATTTTTTGAGTTCTTTGTATACTCTGGATATTAGGGCTCTCTCTGAAGTGTGAGTAGTAAAGATTTCTTCCCAGGATGTAGGCTCCATATTTACCTCTCTTATTGTTTCTTTTGATGAGAAAAAACTTTTTTAGTTGAGTAAGTCGCATTTGTTGATTCTAGTTATTAACTCTTGTACTATGGGTGTCCTATTGAGGAATCTGTAGCCCGACCCCACAGTATGTACATCGTAACCAAATTTTTCTTCTATCAGACAGTGTGTCTCTGATTTGATATCAAGCTCCTTGATCCATTTTGAGTTAAGTTTTGTGCATGGCGAGAGAAAGGGATTCAGTTTCATTTTGTTACATATGGATTTTCAGTTTTCCCAACACCATTTGTTGAAGATGCTATCCTTCCTCCATTGCATGCTTTTAGCCCCTTTATCAAATATAAGATAGTTGTAGTTTTGTGGATTGGTTTCTGTGTCCTCTATTCTGTACCATTGGTCCACCTGCCTTTTTCGGTACCAGTACCATGCTATTTTTGTTACTATTGCTCTGTAGTATAGTTTGAAGTCTGGTATCGCTATACCACCTGATTCACACTTCCTGCTTAGCATTGTTTTGCAATTCTGGGTCTTTTATTTTTTCATATGAATTTCATGATTGCTTTCTCTATTTCTACAAGAAATGCCTTTGGGATTTTGATTGGCATTGGATTAACCCTATAGAGAACTTTTGGTGATATCGCCATTTTGATGATGTTAGTTCTGCCTATCCATGAACAGGGTATATTTTTACATCTTCTAAGATCTTCTTCTATTTCTCTCTTTAGGGTTCTGTAGTTTTCATTGTATAAGACTTTCACCTCTTTTGTTAGGTTGATTCCCATTTTTTTTTTTAGGATATTGTGAATGGAGTGGTTGTCCTCATTTCCATTTCAGAGGATTTGTCGCTGATATACAGGAATGCATTTGATTTATGCGTGTTGATTTTATATCCTGCCACTTTGCTGAATTCATTTATTAGCTCTATTAGTTTCTTTGTAGACCCGTTTGGGTCTGCTAGGTATAGAATCATGTCATCTGCAATAGTGATAATTTAAGTTATTCTTTTCCTATTTATATGCCTTTAATTTCTTTCATCTGTCTAATTGTTCTGGCCAGTCTTTTGAGAACTATATTGAACAGAAGTGGTGAGAGTGGGCATCCCTGTCTTGTTCCAGATTTTGGAGGGAATGTCTTCAATTTTTCTCCATTAAGAATGACGCTAGCCTGCGGTTTAGCATAGATTGTTTTTACAATATTGAGGAATGTTCCTGTTATTCCTAGTTTTTCGAGAGTTTTGAACATAAAGGGATGCTGTACTTTGTCGAATGCTTTTTCTGCGTCTATCTAGATGATAATATGGTTTTTATTTTTAAGTCTATTGATGTGGTGAATAACACTTATTGATTTTCGTATATTGAACCCTCCTTGCATCCCAGGGATGAATCCTACTTGATCATGGT